>NC_138222.1:8823533-9503533 GCF_964197995.2 Scardinius erythrophthalmus | reverse complement strand
TAGAAAACAAATAAATGATTTGTTAGTTTTAGAAACAAAATGAATAACAACAGAAAATGATATCAGAGCAGCATTGCAAACCCTCTGCTCAAATAAATAAATAAAAATATCTTAAAATATCAGATAATTTAACCTTTTATTAACAAGACAAGGTTAGTTCTCAAGTAGGAACTTTTCATGTGGTGTGATTTCCCCCAAAATTGATATTAGGAATTAATTATGAAATTCATGTAAAGAATTTTTTTTTTTTTTTTTTTTAATTCAATACTATGGAGCACATTCTGCAACAACTGCTGCAAAATCATCCACAAATACGCCAGTAATGTGTGCATATGCAGTTACAAGATAAGTGCACATGCAAGAGATGCTTATAAAGATATAGTTAAATATATAATGGAAAGGAGATTGTTGTTGGCGTCAGTTTGTAAGTGCATGTTCCACTGACGTTGTTTTACCATATTGTTCATTCTCACTTGATGTCCACTGACTATGTCCAGATGGATTGATGGGTGACATGCCCATTTCATGTCCCAGAAATCCACTTCCACATGGACAGAAATCCTGAAAGTTATTCAAGTGTGTTTTATCGGTTAACACCGATAAAGCTCATGCACTCCAACTTCTTTGTGAAGGTCATGCAGGAACATTTCATTCAAAAATGATAGAACTCATCCATTAACGTCATCTTCTGTATCGGCTCATGGAGGCCTTAAAGAATGAGCAAAAGAAAAGATGTTCTTAATTTTCAGCCCACTAATGTTATATTAAAATCATATTTCTCACAGACAGGGATGTATTGCCAGACCCTCCTGAATGTGACGATGAGAAAAGGATCTGAATTATGCATGGAACACTTATGACTGTATTACTCCAACCAAACTCCGCTGTGCCAGCCTTTCTGAGTTAAATGGTATTCCTTATACTGTCCTAAAAGCCATTAAAATTCACCAATGCTTTGAGTCAAGAAAGTTTCATCATTTTAATGTAGGATCCCAGGGATAAAAGAAAACTATAAAGAAAAGAAAAGAAAATAGTACAGAAACCGTTCAAAAGTTTGGGGTCAGTAAGAATTTGACATGTTTTTTAAATAAATCTCTTATTCTCACCAAGGCTGCATTTATTTGTTAAAAAATACAGTAAAAACTGTAATATTTTGAAAGGTTATTACAATTTAAAATAACCGTTCTATTTGAATACATTTTAAAATGTAATTTATTCTTGTGATGCAAAGCTGAATTTTCAGCATCATTACTCTATCATTACTCAGTCTTCGGTGTCACATGATCCTTCAGTATTTTTGGTAATATGCTGATTAAGGGTATACGTTTACACAACAACGATGTACTAAAAAACGGAAATATTTTTCCTTTGCGTTTTTCGCGTACACACGACAATGTTGTCAAAACGATCCCTGCTCACACAGTTCCATGAAAATTACTAAAAACCCTGCATTCTGCTGACAGGCCAGTAGTTGGCGATGTCACTTTGTAAAGAAACACTAAGCGCCTATAGACTGAACATGTAATATTTTATTTTACACCATAAAATACGATAACAGACGATAACAGTATAGTTTTCAAAAACGTACACTTTGAAACCTGTTTTCAAAAGTTTGTGTTATCGGTCCCCAAAACGCCGTTGTCGTATAAACGAACGGTCAAAACGCAAAAAACGTTTTTAAACGGTGAAGTGTAAACAGCCCCTAAGTGATTGAGAAACATTTCATATTACCACCCATGTTGAAAAAGTTTTTCCAGCTTCTATTTTTGTGGATATGTATGGAAGCTTGTTTCCGCCACAAAATAAAAAAATAAAAAGATAATTGCGACTTTTTATCTCACAATTGCGAGTTTACATCTCGCAATTCTGACTTTATTTCTCAGAATTGCGAGATATAAAGTCAGAATTGCGTGAAATAAAGTCAGAATTCTGAGATATAAAGTCAGAATTGCGAGATATAAAGTCGCAATTGCGTGTTATAAAGTCAGAATTCTGACTTTTTTTCTCGCAATTGCGACTTTATATCACGCAATTCTGACTTTATATCTCAGAATTCTGACTTTATATCTCAGAATTCTGACTTTATATCACGCAATTGCGAGATATAAAGTCAGAATTGCATGATATAAAGTCGCAATTGCGTGTTATAAAGTCAGAATTGTGAGATATAAACTATTCTAAGGTAAAAAAAAAAAAAAGTCCGTCTTTTTTTTTTCCCCTTAGAATTGGACTTTATATCTCACAATTCTGAGAAAAGATGTCAGAATTGCGAGATATAAACTCGCAATTATGTGTTATAAAGTCAGAATTGCGTGATACAAAGTCAGAATTCTGAGATATAAAGTCAGAATTGCGTGATATAAAGTCGCAATTGCGAGAAAAAAAGTCAGAATTCTGACTTTATATCTCGCAATTCTGACTTTATATCTCAGAATTCTGACTTTATTTCACGCAATTCTGACTTTATATCTCGCAATTCTGAGAAATAAAGTCAGAATTGCGAGATGTAAACTCGCAATTGTGAGATAAAAAGTCCAATTATCTTTTATTTATTTTTATTTTGTGGCGGAAACAAGCTTCCATAGATATGTGATACACTACCATTCAAAAGTTGGGAGTTCGAAAGTTAAAAAAAAAAAAAAAAAAAAAAAAAAAAAAAATTATATAAATGTTGTTCTTTTGAACTTTCTATTCATCAAAATATCCTGCAAAAAATCTATCATGGTTTCTGCAAAAATAAGCAGTGCAGCTATGTTTTCAACATTGATAATAATAAGAAATGTTTCTTGAGCAGAAAATCAGCATATCAGAATGATTTCTGAAGGATCATGTGACACTGAAGACTGGAGAAATGATGCTGAAAATTCAGTTTTGCATCACAGGAATGAATTTTAAAATATGTTAAAATAGAAAAGAGTTATTTTAAATTGTAATGTTTCACAAAATTAATATTAACTTTTGACTGGTATATATACAATATCAAACTTGTCAGCTTTTCTGACTTTTATGCATATCAGCATATATCAGAGTAGCGTTAAATCGTTTGCATATTTTGATTTTTGCCAAATGTTTTTTCGAAGCATCTGGCAGTGAGTTTGAGGTTTGCCTCAGAGATGAAGATTTACCATCTGTCTGATAGAATTAGCTTGACTTAAAGTGTAGGAATAAACCTACAGTAGGTAGTAATCAGATATCATGTATGAATATCTGATTACCTTCCTCCTCCTTAATGCATGTGAATACTGTACTTGAGTCATATTTGCAGTGATAATATGCTCTTTTAGAGCTTAGTTGAGAACAAGAACCATTAATGGGTATGGAATTAATAAATGATGAGGATAAATGATGCCATGTTCTCTCATCCAAAGCAGGGGTCAAAGACAATAATTCCGAGAACCTGACACCATTATTATGAAGGTCTTGCTCCCGAAACACATTACTTGAGCATTATGGGATGAGATTGTGATCACAGGTCATGGCTCGACAGTGTGAGCATTTCACTTGCATTCGACTAAAAATAGATGTCTGCGAACTTAGGAGAATGAGTGTGAATAAAACTGCTTAAATATCTTAAATGTTATACAAACTCTTATAATTTTAAGAGGTTTTCAATTTGGTTATGGAAAACCAGGGAATGAAAATGAAAATGCACATTCACTCTCTGACATGCAGTCGTTACACTGGTAACCATGTAAACAAAGCAGGCTGCGCTACTTTCTGTTTCTAAACAGTACTTACAGTAAATGTTTCAAACAGCCATTTAGATTTATGTATTTGCTATGGTATTCACCACAGCATTTAATACTCAATACTTAAAGGAGAACTCCGGTAAATTTTAACATTGAGCTCATTTTTTTGTAAATTTGGAGTGCTGTCAGTACAGAGAACAACGACAAAAATCGGTGTTGCCTACACCGTGTTATCCTCTTTTTAAAATTTGCACCCTGTTGACTTCAATGGGGGAAGTTTTAAACCAGCTTTTAGCCTCTTAACATCCTTGATGTGTCATTACAAGTGCACAGCTAATGTGAGTGATTCCTTCAGAGTGATCACGGGTGAATCTGACTGCAGTAGATGTGAAAGATATAATAAAAATGATGTTATTTCAGCCAGCGCACATACCTGTATTTTCTTCCTGTTTTCGGTCGAAGTCCATAGTAATCGATTGTCGAGTTCACACGCATAGGTTTAGTTACCTATGATCACGCGCGTGAACTCGACAATCGATTACTATGGACTTCGACCGAAAACAGGAAGAAAATACAGGTATGTGCGCTGGCTGAAATAACATCATTTTTATTAATATCTTTCACATCTACTGCAGTCAGATTCACCCGTGTTAACGCCAAAGGAATCACTCACAATGGCTGGGCACTTGTAATGACACATCAAGGATGTTAAAAGGCTAAAAGCAGGTTTAAAACTTGCCCCATTTAAGTCAACAGGGTGCAAATTTTAAAAAGAGGATAACACGGTGTAGGCAACACCGATTTTTGTCGTTGTTCTCTGTATTGACAGCACTCCAAATTTACAAAAAAATGAGCTCAATGTTAAAATTTACCGGAGTTCTCCTTTAAAGACTTAACAGGCTATTTGTTTTTTAAACGTAATAGGCTATTTATTTTCAAACATTTTTACATTTCAGTCTGACCTAAAACATGCCTTGGATATCAACTGAAAATGTCTGATTCTTTATTTTTATTATACTTTACAATAAAGCTCCATTAGTTAACAAGAAGTAACAATGAAAATTACTTTTAATACATTTATTAATCTAAGTTCATGTTAATTTCAACATTTAGCCTAGGTGTTATATGAAATGCTTTACTCAATGAGTAACTGAAGTAGTATTGTGTGTTGTCTATTGTATACTGCTTATTGCATATAGTGAAATAGAGCTAATGCATGTTGTACCAAAGTGTACGTTGAGTTATTTTTACGTTTAATTTTATTAGCGTTACTCAGTTGAATTATGTTTCTGCTACACAAACTATTTGAGTTGTGTTAACGAGGGAAATTGAGTTGGCATTACTTAAGTGTGCATGTTGAAGATATGTGTTTGACCAAATAGACTTTACATAAGTTCAAAATACTTAGAAGTCTGATGCAAATAGTTGCCTCAATTTATTTTGAATAAAACCAAGGTGATATTTTTTACAGTGTACATTATTAAAATCAAAAGTTGTATCTGCTAATATTAATGGACTTGCGCTAAAATGAACTAACAATGAACAGTTGTATTTTTATTAATTAACGTTAACAAAGAATAATAACTAGGCCTAGTTATTTCTCATTGTTAGTTAATGTTAGCCTACTTAATGCATTAACTAACGTTAAAGGTAGGGTAGGTAGGATTTTTGTAAAAAACTTTTTTTTCAAATTTGTTTAAACTGTCTTTATATACCAATACATAATTAAAATGTAAGTGCTCTGAAAAAGAGAGTATAAAATCGAGTGACTGTAGACCTTTTAATCTGCAATAAACACAGCTCATTATTTCCATTCGGGACGAAACAATTGATTGGTTTGGGCGACTGTCACTCACTCTCGCAACCATGGCTACCACCACTGTTGCTAGATCTGCCCATATGCGCGCGCACCCGTTTGATTTGAGGAGGGGAAGAGGCGCGGAACCTACGAAGAGTAAAATTATGGCAGAGAAAGAGCATTCAAAATTCAAAGCACCTGCATATGCAGTCAACGAAGGGAAACAAGGCAAAAACTACTTCCTCGGACCCTGGTTGCCCGCACTCTTGAACGACCTCCTCTGCTTCGCCCCTGACCCTGGACCTGTCCTCGATCCGACGATGTGGTACTTGTCTCCGGAGTGTAACGTTAGTCCTCAAACATGCAATGTTTTCATCATGGAAACTCTTACATGCAAAACACTGTATGAATCTTACACGAAATTCACCTTCATCACAGTTTAACTGATGGTAATGGAAAAACGTGTATCAATGCAACCTGTTTTTAGCTTTGCCTTATAAATATAGCTCGTTACCTATAGCCTAAATATAGCTCGTTACCGAATCAAACAAAATATATTTTAAACTTTACCATCGATATGCTAGCTTGATAGTGAGTACTAAAAGCCATCTTATTTGTTTATATTCATAGTGATAAAGTTAGGTATTTTATTACATGTGATTCTGACATGATGTCACTGCATGCACTGCGCTCCTTCCTCTCCACTCGTCTCAGGTAAATAAATGCGTCTTCCAGCTGAGCCTGAGCGGTCGGCGTCGCGCATTCATGTGTTTTGGGGGCGTGGCTTTGGAAGGAGCCCAGAAGGGAGGGGGTGGAGTGAATAGCAATAATTAGCTGTGTTTACAACAGTCGTGAGAGGTCTACAGACACTCGATTTTTATACTCTCTTTTTCAGAGTACTTACATTTTAATTATGTATTGGTATATAAAGACAGTTTAAACAAATTTGGAATGTTTTTTTTTTAGAAAAATCTACCCTGCCTTTAACTAATGGAAACCTATTGTAAAGTGTTACCTATTGTTCTTTATAGTTCTTTTGCACTTTAGTCTGTTTGAAACATTTGTTTGCTTTATACATTTGTGTGTGTGTATTGTTTTACTGTATATTTAAATGTTGATTATTTTATTAAACCTGTTAGAAGAACAAAACTTTATTCTAACCTAATTAAATACGTGATACAACATAGAAGCAGCAATTATCGTTAAATGAAAATTTTATACCGTCACATGCCTATATACAGTTTAAAGTAGGACTATAAATAATTACATAATTATTCAAAACAGTTTGAAGCAGAAATATTTAAAAACCTTGTGTACTTTGTGTATTCTCCTTATAATGTCTCTTTATATCCACTTATTAAGCTAAAACACATTTGAAAAATTTGCATTTTTGCAAAAAACAAGTTTTTAATGTTCTCCTAAATTTTTCAACTATAGGAGCTCATGTGCTCCTGGGGAAAAATGTAAGTGTCAAGCCCTGCAGGTGTACAGACCTGGAATTAGGTCACCACCTGTTTAAAGCAAGCACATAACATGCTGGAAGTTATGCAGAGAAACTCATTATGTCATCATTTGTCTTATTGTAGAGTCTGGAGTCAGAGAGAAGCTTTAGTGTCATTTATTGTTGCTGGGTAGTAACTGATTACATCAGATTCCAAAAACTGTGTACTTGTAATTATATTATATTATGTTTTAAAATGCTCATAATCAGATTAGTTACTTTTTTTATGGATTACACCATAAAAAAAGGTTGTGTTTCATATTGTTTAGCTTTGACTATATTCACAATATAGAATGGCCATGTAAATGTCATGTAAATAAATGTGTGATGCTTCTAAAATTGGGGACAAAAGCACCTCTTGTCACGATGTTTCTGTAGAGAAACGCACTTTATTATAATACTCACAGAAAACTCAGGAGATCGCAGGAGATAAACCAGAACTCAACCACATTCAGCATAAATGATATTGGACAAATGAACTTGAGAAACTAATGCCTGCTGCAGACTGTGCGATCACAAATCACAATGTACAACATGGATCTAATAAAACTTGGGTACGACATATGTAAACTGTACGATGATGACACCTATTGAAACGCAGGCTACGACCAAGTTAGTATATAGAAAAATAAAACACCATCAGGATGAGCTAGTGGTAAACAAATAGAGCAGGATGAATCTCACTTTGGCAATTGTGGTTTTTATGTGGAGGAAGAGGAGGAAGCGAAAGAGGAGAATAAGGGTGTGGCCATGGCTAGGGAAAAGAGGCCAATTTGGCATGCTAATTTTGCAAATGGAGCTACGTTTTAGTGCCATTTGCATTTTAGTGATTGGTCACCTTTCGTCTGGGACAGCCCAAAATCGTACGTCTACAAGATGTCTGTTAAAGATCACTTCGTCGGGAAAGCATTTGCTGCTTACAAACATCTGATAAACGTCTTTAAAGGGTTAGTTCACCCAAAAATGAAAATTCTGTCAGTAATTACTCACCCTCATGTTGTTCCAACCATGTAAGTCTTTCTTTCATCTTCGGAACACAAATTAAGATATTTTTGATGAAATCTGACAGAATTCTGACTCTTCCATAGGCTTCCAGAGTGACCGAAACTCGCCGACCCAGAATAGTTATTAAAAACATCGTTAAAATAGTCCAAGTGACTCCAGTGGCTCAATCTTAAGTATATCAAGCGATGAGAATACTTTTTGTGCGCAAAAACAAACAAAAATACCGACTTTATTCCACTATTCAATTCCTTCTCTCTGGGCCTCTAGTTGGTTCACGTAGTGTTTTTGCGTAGCGCGTCTGTGTTGCACGTCACCACGTAGGCTCACAATTGGCCGAAGCAGGTCATGTGTGTGATGCGTGATGACGTGCAACACAGACGCGCTACGCAAAAACACTACGAGGCCCAGAGAGAAGGAAATGAATAGTGGAATGAAGTCGGTATTTTTGTTTTTTTGCGCACAAAAAGTATTCTCGTCGCTTGATATACTTAAGGTTGAGCCACTGGAGTCACTTGGACTATATTAACGATCTCTTTAATAACTATTCTGGGTCGGCGAGTTTCGGTCACTCTGGAAGCCTATGGAAGAGTCAGAATTCTGTCAGATTTCATCAAAAATATCTTAATTTGTGTTCCGAAGATGAACGAAAGACTTACATGGTTGGAACAACATGAAGGTGAGTAATTACTGACAGAATTTTCATTTTTGGGTGAACTAACCCTTTAAGATGTCAGTTTTACATACATTCTCGATCATAAACATCTTAAAGACATTTTCTAAACGTCTATTTGACATCTGACAGGAAACGTCCTATAGACGTATTGCAGATGAGCAAACACTAAAATATACGTCTTCCAGATGTAAACACTCACATCAAATAGACGTCTCTGTGATGTATGTGTGCCGGGGCATTATGAGTAGAACAGAAACGTGTGGGAACTAATGAACAGCTAGGGAAATTAACTAGGGAACTAAGGAAAATGGGAAAAGAGCAGAGTGAAAACAAAACAGAACATACACGTTACACTTCACCCAATTATCTAGCCTTCTAAACATATATATATATATATTTACACCTTAAACCTATATATTTTTAGAGAAGAGCATTCTCCGTGGCTTGGGAAGTTAATCGATTATTATGTCAAGCCTGCCAATCAAAATGTGACATTGCGAAACATAAATAGTCTATTCTATATTATCATTAAAATCCATGTTCACATTCATCTTGACTGATGGGGACTTGACAGTCCGGGTGGGTGAGGCGACATGGCACCGACCCTAACTACAATTTTTGTCATGTTATTTGTTCTACAATTTGCAAGTAATCTGCCCTGCGCTGTATATTAATATGACAACTCCACACCTGATGTGATCAGACAGCAGCTGTCAGCTGCTCTTCAGCTATTGTGTTCGATGAGAAAACATTGCAGCCTTACAAATATGTCTCAGGGAAAGAAATTCAAACTTTACGTCTGGGATTTTAGATCTATCAAGTTTGACAGAAGACATTACAGCGGACCTGGGACTCTGTGGGTTCGTGTCCAACTGCACAGATGGCTGTTTCGGCGAAGGCTGGATTAGTTTTGCGCTTGAAGATGTTCAAAAAGAAGTTGTTATGTTGCCCTGTCAGCCTGCTATTATTTTTATAACGAGTGTTATAATTAATCAGTCATCCACTGACATAAACACAAAAGCTTGTGTTTTTGCTGCTTTACTGACAGTGAAGAGTTAGAATGAGAGCCAGACTCGAACCTCCTTTAACCATTTGAGCTCAATGGCTCTACGTGTCAGAAGCAAATACATTAATCTGTGACACCGCTGCAACAGATCAAGTTTTCTATGAATACAAATACAATACAAAAGCATTCAGAACAGGGTTATTATTAAAACCAAAGACATAAAAACATTTTTTTTTCTGAGAATCAACTGAAATAAAACAACAACCTAAACTTATTTTATTTTGTACTAAACAAACAACAGTAATAATAACTACAATTAAAACTGTAATAAGAAAAAAAAAACTTATTTTTAGATATTAAAAAGAAAAACTAATAAAGGGAGGGGTGAATGTGTATAGAAACATATCTAAATGTAAAATAAAACTGATTTAGAATATAATATAGAAACATTCTATGGTATTTTTTTAAGCACTCACTCTTAGAAAAAAAGGTTTAATGGGTTTCTAGAACCTTATGTATCTTAACTAAATTCTAAAGATTTATACTTTAATGTTTAATATTTTATTTCTATTCATTTCTAGTGACAAAGTATGTTTACAAGCTGTTTATTTAATAAAATCTCATTAAAAAATGAATGAAAACAAAATTTATTAAAGCTAAATCCATAAAATGATTCCATGATAGGAACCTCTAAAAGGTTATAGGTAAGTATATATGAAACGCCTGCATGCCAGAACTCTTTGAGATTTAATAAATAGTGTGTGTGTGCGTGCGTGTGTGTGTGTGTTTAAATCCGTAGTAATTGGATTTAATCCATGGTATCATTTTAATTATTCATAGACCAATTGTAAGGTAATGGTGACTTTAGGGAAATTATATGTGTATCAACCTACTGTATATTACTTTTGTAGATTTAAATATTGATTATATTGTATTGTATTATATTATAATTATTTTATATTATAACACATCTGCTGCCAGGGACAACCGCAAATGATTTGATTTTCATTATGGTCGTCGTTGTTTTCAACGCTAATTATCTCCAGCTGAATTTGACCAACTTGTCAGAGCGTTTGGAGAGCCAGAAAGGTTAAACGAGCACGTTTGAGTGAAATAACATCTAATGCTAATTGAAAGATCTCAAGTCAGCTGCTTGCATCTCGTTCTCATGTGTTTCCCTCAATGCCACGTCCACATTAACTCCCATATTCTGAGTATATGCCTCGGTCCTCAGTTACGTAAGATCATCACACTTGATAGCTCAGACATTATCTTCTTAGTCTCCAGGCTACAATCTCTTGTACGCACTCACTATACAGTACAGTCAAATGTGGGATGGAGTCAGTGAATTACTGCCTTCAGCAAATGGAGCCAAATCCTTCTTTATCCTCTTGTCTGGAAGACATAAAGTTTGTCTGGATGCTTAATTTCTCCTGTGAGGAGTTTTGCCCTCCTACGTGTTCGCCAACTCCTCATTTCCTTTCACCGGCATTTCATTATCACAGCTTGGGTTTGTAGACATTGATTGCTGATGTTTAATTTATTATGTTAATTATGGTTTCAGGAAACAGCTTAATGATGATATTACACTGTTTTTTCTTCTTTTGATGGAAAATTTCTAATATACAAATATTGTGAGATCATTAATACAATAGAATAACTGCACAACATCTTGAGCAATACTGGTAAAATAGTGAAGGTATATTCCAGAGACTGTGTAAACGCCAGTTATTGCCATTCGAAACGCTGTCAACAGTGTCAAATCCCATCTGCTGGATTCTGAGCTGTCTTTATATATATATTTTTTTTTTTTCTTTTTTTTTTTTTCTCTCCATGAAACAGTAAATCAAGCTTCAGCGTGGCAGTGTGTTCTCAGTACTGCCAGTTCTGAGTAGCAAGCCTCAAACTGAAAAGGCATAGTGGTACGGTTGGCTATAGCAGTATATCATGCTAGTAGTATGTTAGATCAAAATTCTAGTTCAGTGTAAATGTTACTGCTGGATCATACAATATACAGTGGCACCCCAAAGTATTTGGATACTGAAAACCCACTGTATGAATTTTATTGCATTAGATAAAAATGTTGAAACAGGTCCCTAATTTATTCTCTTTATACTTTTGAAATTACTTTGTATTAACTGGTCTAAAGTGTGAATAGCAGAGTCACCACGTGTTTGGCAATAATCTGTGTGGCGTGTAGTCATTAATATTTTTAGTCAAATCCCATTGTTTTTTTTTTCTTTTTACAAAACTGTAAGCGCAATATTTGACCGAAAGAACAGTTATTTTCGTGTTATATCATTTCAAATCAAACTTGAAATGGCCTGAAAACATGATGACTGTGGGGTTTAGTGCGCAATCAGCTTGGTGAAATTAAAGATTCATCTTTGTGTATGTGACCAGCAGTGTTTACATGGCTGTTGATCCAAAAATAAGCTGACTATTAAAAAGAACAGCTGAACTTCAGCTCACAAATGACATATTGTTTAAATTCGTGCTGCCTTTAGTTAGGCCTATTATTTTGGAATAAATGTAAAAATGCTTTAAATACTAGCTTGATTTATACTTGGTTTTAATAAATAGAGCATTAATTAATTTTTTTATGTAAAAATACAAGATAGAATTGTATTTTTTTTATGTAATGTAAGGTTGCCTAATATTTAACAAGGAAAATGATACAACATTAAACACTGAGCGAACGCAGAGCCAGCAAACGACTCCCTCATGTGACGTCATATGACGCGATGGTGAAAAAAAAGCGGTTTTCAACACGGTCAAGGAAACTGTCACGTTTTCTATTAAATGTGTGCCCTTATGTCTTGCAAAACAATTTTTAATCATGCATATGGTATTTTCATACAAGGTTGTATTAATAAAAAAAAAATAAAAACTGCAACATGGGCTTTAAGTGTACGTAGCTGGGACATGAATTTACATTTGATTTATAAAAAAGATATGCATTTATTTAAGCAACTGAACATATACATGATTTATGATTAGAAAAAAAAAACAATAAGAAAAAAAATCGAAGTATATCTTTTAAAAAATAGCCCTTTTAAAAAGTTGACTACCCATATGAAAACAACACTGTCCGCGAGAGCGCGCCTGACCGGTGACGCGCATCCTCACTGCATCAGACAGCAGCATCAGCTGAAGTTGCTTAACGCTGAACAGAAGCGCAACAGTCACAGTCTGTCCCTCATAAGTGCTCTACACACGGAGACAAAACTGGAAACAAAGACTATTATTACAATGGAGAAAAATCTCGACAGCATCTCATCTCGAGTGGACTCGTCAAGTTCGTCGAGTGGTAGGACTAAAGGTGCATGAATCATGATTATTCTCTCTCGCACCTTCACATTTTATCATGCATGCCTCGCATGTAAGTTTTGCAACCCAACGGTCATGTTTGTACTTTTGCCGTTCTTTGAAAGAGAGGTTCTTTATTACAGCTGCTGGTACAATGAGTTGGGCAATTCAGGCCACCTGTTACTTTACATTGGCCATAGATTTGAAACATTTATATTGTCATGGCATTTAGATGAAAATCGTGATATTGAAGCTTAAGTTCAGGCTTTAAGCTGTGTATAGCCTATAGGCTACTTTGTAGAGCTAGATGGACTAATATGAGCTGTTGTGTTTTAAACATCAAGGTTTGTTCACTGTCGACAATTTTATATATATATATATATATATATATATATATTATTTTTTTTATAACGCATCCTTAGAAGAAGCCTAGCAAGTGGGATGAAACTCACTGCCTGCGGACACAATCCCTGACCATGATACAGAGAATGTCTAAAAAAAACTTTCTCCTCTTACCAAACTACAAACCCTCAATATTTATAGAACATTGTAGGCTTTGCCATCCAGCAATCGCTGTAAATCCAGCACTACATTATTTTATATCAAGTCGATTTCGATTATTAATAAAATATTAATGCCACTTCTGTCAAAAACCCTATTATTTTATGAAGTATATAGCCATTTAACAGAGAACCTTTTAGATATAATTTGCCTTCATTATATAATTGACTCTTTTGTCATATGCATCCCAATGTGACTGTGAAAACACAACAGCATTAATATAACCTATTGTGTGTTGCTGATGGTGGAATGACCTCAAGTGCATTGGTACTTTGTGCAAACCTTGAAAAATGTTAATTTCCCATTATCTTGCGTAGTATAAAATATTATTTCCTCACAGATCACTGATTTCTTTGCAATAATAATGGCAGAACAATTGCGGAAAAGCATCAGATGGTTATCTCTGCAATAACAGGATTTGTACTAATGGTTTGTTGTCCAATAGTGACTTTTTATCCCCTGCTAGAGTCCATGTGTTCTGTACTAAATGATAAAGTAGCCTATGTAAAGCTTGTTTGTTTAAATGGAAGGAAACAATTTGATTCACATTTGCTCTCTACTTCACAAACAAGTTATTAACATAGACAAAGAGAATAATTAGCATTTTCATTGCAAGGAGATGATCTTTAAATCTTGAATCTGCAATGACATTAATGCGTTTGCTCTCCTATAATGGATCTTAACATTCACACTTTTATTACCATTACAGAAATATTGTGTTTAGAGTGCTTTCAAGGGTAATGCCATTTAAACTTGTCTTTTAAGGTGAAATTCTTACAGCTGCTACAGATTAATCTTGTGAGAAAAGACAGAATTAATGCATGCATTAGTCAAAGGTTAACGAGGATGAGGGATATGAAAATGAACGTGAACTAGCCTATTGTCTGATGCCATCAAATTTTAGACCTATTTCTAACTACATCATTGCCCAGCGTGAAAAGTGAATTAGTTGATTAGAGTAAATTAAGGGTATGTTTGTTCGAAAACGATGTACTAAAAAACGGAAAAAATGTTCATTTGCTTTTTTCGCGTAGAGACGACAATGTTGTAAAAACGATCTTCATTTACGAGGATCCGCAAAAAACTAAAAACGTTTTATTATGCTGCCAGGCCAGTAGTTGGCGATGTTATTTTGTAAAGAAACACTACGTGCCTATAGACACATATTACACATGTGCATGATGACATAGTTTTTACAAACATGCGGGTTTGTTTTTAGAGAAAATAACGGTATCGTTTTCAAAAACGTACACTTTGAAACCCGTTTTCAAATGTTTGCGTTTTCAGGCCCCCAAAACGCCATTGTCGTGTAATCGAACAACCAAGACGCATTAAAGTTTTACGTTTTTAGTTGAAAATGGTCAAGTAAACCCCTTAGACACCTGTAGCTTTTGTAGAAATGTTTTATAAAGCTTTAAATAAAAAAAAGATATGTACAAAAAGGTTTTTGTTATGGACTCGCTCTCATGTTGTTCCAATCTTTTTCTGCTACAATTCTTGTGTGGAACACAACTGGAATTTTTGAAGAATCTTCATGCAGTATTTTAGAGTCCACACCAGTGGATGATATCATTCTGTTTATTCTAAGCACGCGCTTGTCTGTCACATATATATACTCATATACTCGTATACTCAAATACAAATACTTAAATACTCAATCCAGCAGGACGGATTCTGATTGGCTGTCAATGTTTTTATCGTTCATCAGCTGGATAAAATCATGCTGAAAGTGATTCCAACAATATCGTTTCTGTGGCGTGAACTCTGCTATTCTATAACTATAACTATATCTTTATCGTTATCTTTATAGTTATCGTCCTTGGTGTGAATGGTAGTTCTTACAGCTCCTGTGCTATATTTTTAGTCTTCTGAAACCGTATGATAGAGTCACGTGAGGAACAGACTGAAATGTAAGCCATTCTTCACAGAATCTTTTTGTAGCTCTCTCATCTCATTCATTATCCTGCATATTCAAATGTCCTCAATGACTTCAAACCAGGAATGATGCGGCAGGGCGACTTTTTTGGGGGGGATCTGAACATGATAAAAACTATCAATGGATTATTGGTGGAAAAGAGCTTCGTAAAGATTCTTCAAAATATCTCCTTTTGTGTTTTATGGGGGAAAATAACATTCAAATTGGAAATAACATGAGGGTGAGTAAATAATGAAATATTCCTTTTTTAGGAACTTGATATAAAAGAAAAAAACATGCAAACATTGATCATGCAGAGAAAGCAAACTGGCACAAATAAGACCAGTATTGCGTGCCAGTATTAGGTAGGCGACAATTTTACTTTGCAAGTTACTTAATTTTCAAACCCACGCTTTGGAAATGCTAGCCACTCAGTTGGAAATGTAACTGTTGTGGCTTTGAACAGTGTTAATCTTTAAGTACATATTTACATATAGAAGAGTGTGAGTCTGCTGAGCTGAGCATGTTGAATATTTAAAATCCCGAATGGTAGACGAGACGGAGGAAGTATTTTACATTTAGCATGCTGACTACAACATATAATGAGCAGACACTTGTTTCAAAATGTTGAGGCTTGAAAACTGAATTTTTTTATTTATTTTTTTTTTTTTAAACAGTTTTTTTTTTTAGGTTAAACACTGTGCTTGTTTCATTTGCACTTGGTGAATGACTCAAACGGTGTGTTTGCTTTAGCATTATTAAATATATTTTGATCGGCTGATGACCTTGTGGCAGAGTGCAGCTTTCATCTGAAGCCAAAGGTCTGGTAGCCTTTTGTACGTGAGTCATTACCTTTAGATCCTTTAGTAATGCATCACCGGCCCTCTCTGTAGTGTTGGCTTACGAATGTCCGTTTCTCAATGTGTCTTTCGCTTTTATTGTCATGCAGTTTTGTGTTGCATAATCAGTGGGTGGAACCAAAGACTTGCCAGGTGGACTTTACAATATTACTTGGAAAAGTCTTTATTGTAAAGGATTAACATTGCCAACCAGCCGTTCATAATCAACATTGTCTCCATACATTTATAAATTCCTTGAAAACCAAGTGCAAAGTACACGACTGAAGCTTTTCCCCTTTTTTTGTGCGACTAGATTGACAAAGCACCCCAGATCATCAATGAACATCATTGTACATGAGCATCAATGAAATTACAGTTGGGTGAGACAGCGGGGAATGGGAGCCAAGCAAAACATAACTACAGTTATGGAGGAAAATTATCTTTTAATTGCTCTAGTTGGCAATTAGTTGTGCACCATAAAACAAGAAATTGTCGGAGGGGGATTCAATAAGAAGACATTTATAATTGTTTACATGAACACACTGTTCGTGTTTTAGCATCTTATTCACCAAAGGAATTAAGAAGTGCTCTTTACCATAATTCTCACTGCTTGTCTGGATGTGTTCTTGTTTATAATATTTTCTCTATCATTCTTCATGTTATGTTCTGTCATGAAGAGCTGTGTAGTTATTGGAGGAGGAATAGGCATGAGGCGGATATTCTATCTTGGATTATATTAATATCATGCCTATTCAAGAATTATTCTCATCTTTAAGTACAGTAAGCAACACGATGAACTTTCATACCATATTTCTACATATGTTGGCAAAGCAAATGTGCCGATTAGGTGCCATGCTGAAATTGCCAAAATTCTTTAGGACTCACAAGATTCTTGTTGCAATGGAAACACTGACACAATGCTCATATCTTCACATGCACAGACATTTCGTATATAATTTAAAATCTACTACTACTAATTGTTTATTTTCAGTGATGGCCACCGAATCTTCCTTTGGGTCACTATTTAACAGGTTTTTTCAAAGTACAATCATTTTTTTCTTTTTCTTTTTAACCATGGCATTGCCTCTTACAGAAATAAATCATTTGTGCCATTATTAGTCTTCATTCTGTTTTCTTCGAAACTTTTCTTTCTGGATGGAGATGGTGACCACATATGGAGCTTTATGCTCTGTTAGATGGACAGCCTGTAGCTGTAGCGGTGATGATGAATATACTTTGCCCTGAATCTGTCATATGCTGGAGGTGGAGATCTGCTTTGGAAGTTGATGGTGATAATAATATGTCTGAAATTCAGATCGATGTTTGGATGTCTGCAGTGTGCACGCATGGATATGTACACACCAGTTTCACAGTTAATTAACTGCTGAATCATCACAAAAAGTGATAACCAGGCTATAAAAGTACCAGTGTAGTACTCTCAACTGTTTAACACATTTTTTTTACAGAATAATTCTACAGAATTTGCTCTAAAAATCAGTGTAGATCATGTGCAACCCAGGCTCACTGTACAACTTTGGCTATGAAAAACTCCAAAAGCCAATATGTACATTTTCACTGCAGTTTTGCTGCTGAAATGAACACTAGAGGCAGTATCACCAACAACTTTTATTCTTTTTTACACAAATTATGATTACATGGACAGATTATTGGTAAATACAGACTTGGGAACCAGAATACATGGTTCCTTGCGCAATACCTCACAATACCAGTACATGATTTGTAAATTAATACATGTTGACATTTACAATACACAACCAGCTCCATATGCATGGCTTTTCTGACAAAATAAACTTGGTACAGTGATGTGGAGCGCTTGGGTACGAGACCTATGAGAAACAAATCACGATAAAAGAGCTCAAAGCCTTCTAAATGGCATGGTTGTTTTACAAATGCATTTTTATCTCACGTTTGCTTTTGTTAACACTGTCAGTTAGGTCTAGTGTAGGGTTTAATGTAGGTGGTTTTTTTTTTGGTGTGTATTAACTGTATATAAAATATTCTTGTTTAACATTTCACTTTTAAAATTCAGTGAAACGTGTTACAAGCAATGCATTATCATTTAGCAAAAAAAATTCTACGGGCACTTTTTTTATTCTAGGCTATAATGTAAAGACTTTCCGGCAGCCATAACCCTGTGGCCCAAGACTGGTTGCCTACTGAAGCTAAGCAGGGTTGAGCCTGGTCATTACCTGGATGGGAGACCTCCTGGGAAAACTAGGTTGCTGCTGGAAAAGGTGTTATTTAGGGCAGCAGGTCTGTGCTCACCCTGTGGTCTGTGTGGGTCCTAACCATGAAAGTGCATATCTATAGCATGAATTGTGTTTATACGCATGAATTGTTTATACGTGCAATTTATACGCAAAAAAAGAGATTTTACGTGCATATGATTTTCAAAGATATTTCGCTTGCATATGATACGCACTTTATGCCGTGTAATAGGCACGTACTCCACACCACTAATCCTACCCAAGGGGTTTACAGTGCGTATCATATGCAAGTAAAACCCTTTTTTTTGCATATAAATTGCACGATAAATAAAATGTATGCTATAGATACGCATTTTCATGAGATTGTGTTGTTCCTAACGCAACGTGTGGGTCAAAAAAGCACTGTCCTTTGGATGAGACGTTAAACTGAGGTCCTGATAAATCCCAGAATGTCATCCGAAAAGCAGTAGGGGTTTAACCCCGGCATCCTGGCCAAATTTGCCCATTGGCCTCTGTCCATCATCATGGCCTCCTAATCATCCCAATATAAAAACTGATTGGCTTCATCACTGTCTCTAATGTCACCAATAAGCTGGTGTGTGGTGGGCATTCTGGCACAATGTGGTTGCCGTCGCATCGTCCAGGTGAATGCTTTGAGTACCTAGAAAAGCGCTATATGGTAAATGTAAAAAATATTATTATTATTATTATTATTATTATAAAAAATGACAGAGCACCTCTAGTGGACGAGTCACTTGAAAAGTGCATGGGCAACGTATACGTTTTGCAAAATTGTTGCCAGAATCATGTATTTCCAATGAGAAAATAAAGTCCTTCAATTCTTTCTTGGCCTGGTAATAGGCTGTGTTAGAGAGAAAACAATGCTCCATAAAAATGTAGTACAAGAATCAGATTTCATGACGAAACACAATATTATTAGACCGCACAAACACAACCTCCAAATCTTGGAATTGCCACCTTAAATATATTTATGCGGCTTTGAGCCCCAATATAGTGTGTTCATCCACTTCACACCCTTGGAAAATCAAGGATTAATTGCCACGAGTAATTCCCATTGGTCTATCGGGCTTTTTCCACCAGGTTTTGTTTGCTGTGAAGCCAACTTGTGTTTTTCCCGTCGGGAGCTAGCGATGAGCATCTGCCAGGATGGCGTCCTGCCGTCGGAGCGAGGACAGGCGTGAGCGGCGGAGGGCCGAGAGCCCGCGGCAGAAATAAACACACACTGGGAAGAGCCAACAGAAGGCGTTTGTTTATGAACGCCTGGGGCCAAAAGGAGAACGGACACGCTTTCATGCTTAGAAGCTCCCTCCAGGCTTGTTTATGCCAGATATTCTGCCATATATGTCGTCTTAGCTTACTCAAGTGTCATGCCAGCGATCGCGATGGAGAGCAGTTTCTCAAACGCACACTTCAGCATCCGTCCGCTGTGGTTTGAATGAATGTTAAGCTGCCATGAAGGTTAATGTTTCGGATTGGTCTTGGTTTCATTACTTGCCTTTTCCTTGTGAATTTGACCTGCACTTTATCCTCTCAATCGCAAAACCTTTGGGTGGTGTCATAAATTTAATTTATAATCCCGCAGCTCTCATAGACTTTTTGCAGCACTAATTGTCTCTGATGGACATATCAATATCATTGATCTTTTTTTCTGATCATAAACTGTAAGTTTTGATGCCTTCATATCTGTCATTCTCACCATCTACAGTTGCAGTTGTATAATTCATAACTGAATTGGTCTATTGTAAGATCAAAGATATGACAGAATCTAAAGACAAGCGTGCAAACAGATCCGTCACGGATCAAATGCAGCCACTGATGCAACTCTCTTATCACCTGAATATATTAGAGCATCACTAAAGATTTCTTACTTTTCTGTCACGATCAGAAAATATGTGCCCTCAATCCGCAAGATTTTAAGCCATATAAAGGAAGTTTTATAATTTAAGACCATAGATATATATCTGTACACACACACACACACACACACACACACACACACACACACACACACACACACACACACACACACACACACACACACACACACACACACACACACACACACACACACACACACACACACACACACACACACACACACACACACACACACACACACACACACACAGAGTATATAGATAGATATAGTTCTATAGAAAACAAAAGATTTAGAGCCATCGGCATTAACACTTAGTGACCTTTAATAACAAGTTTTTAAGCAAAGTTAATCTGAATTGCTTTTGTATTGATTAACCAAGGTAACAGAACTAATATCTCTGGACTCTAAGCAGTTTACCTTCCCTACCTGTAATCTCATGAAGTGCCAAATAATGATTTTTGCATAAATCATCACCAATCTGAATAATGAAGTAGAAGCAGATGTGGGATTTTATTGGGCTTCACAAAGCAGTAAATTGTTTACTCAGACTCAGAGTAATTTTTTTTAAGCTCATTCTGGTTTTGAATGTACTGATATACAACACTGGCATCTAGTGGCTAAATTTCAACATCATTTTATATAGTGGAGACCAGGGGGAAATTGTAGCACACTAAATTTCCTCGGGGAGAATGAGGACTCTTATTTTGTACAGGCTCTGTAAAGTTCAGTCTTTTCTTGAGAGAAAGGAATGTGAACATTTGAAAAATATGTGCACATAAGCAATTCTGGTATTTTTTAATTGAAGCTTATATCTGTTTTATTAGAGTATTGATTAAAATTTAACATGAATGATAGATGTAGATAACATACAAGATTTTATCATGGCTGCAAGTTTGGAACAATCATAATACATGCAATAAAAACTGTAGCCTACTGAAATTTTTTAATCCTGTAATTGGGGTAAACAATTTCACTTTTTATATTCAATTCTATATGATCTGTGTTTCCCATTATTAGCTGCTTAATGATACCGTTACTTTTCGCAATTATAAGCCTTTTTTTACACACAAATGTTCCAGAAAGGATCTCCAGAATCAAATGTGAAATAAAAGTTGCATTTTACCTTCAATTTAATTTCTTTAAGTTTGATTTATGTCCTGTATTTAATTTTGACATGCATTTAAGTGCAAATAGCAATACTCTATTTACACTATGCAAAAATAGCAGGATTTTCTTTGCAATAAGTGTAAATAGTGGTCAGATGCTATTTATACTTATAAATAGTGGCATATACTATTTGCCCAACCAGACGTCAATGGGCGGAGTTTATGTAAGTAGCCTCTGCCAACAAGGTGGGATATTTGCACTTTGCTTAAATATACCCCGTTAATTTCAATTACTTACTGCTATATTCAAAAACATTTATATGGTTAATAAAAATAAAAGATATACAACAGAGCAGCGTGGTTAAGCAGCGTTAAATCATATGGCAGTAGGTGTCGACAAGTATCTTTATAAAGGAGTCTCAGAATCATTTATTCAACAGGCTGGTTGCTGGAAACTATTTCTTCCTCAGAAAATTATGCTAAAAACGATAAGTATATTCATATTCATTTCCACATTTCAGCAAATCGTCTTCATGAATGAGTCATTGAATTATTCATGTATTTGTTCAAAAATGCTGAATCGTCCAGGAACGGTTCTGCTGATGTCTGGATTTTGAACTGTTTTCCTCAGCGAAGCAAAAACTGATTTACTGATTTTTAAACTGATTGATTAACATATTGTTTATTGCACTACAATAGCCTACTGCACAATCGGACTGCCTCTGAAAGACGTCGTTGCCAGTTGAAACATGTCATGTTTTTGGATTAGTAATGGAGACTCAAGCAATGGTTGATTGTGATAGTAACTGTTGTTCTGTGACTGAAATTCACAGAAGAAAATAGGGTTCAGCTTCTATTATGAATTGGCTATTTGAATTCGTATGTGATCTCTCAGGAACATGCTTTATATCATATATCGCAAATGAACAGGAGGGTCAATACATTTTTAGTGTCATATATCAAGAGTACCTGTAGAAGCAAGTATTGTTTAACATTGAAGCGCTAAATCAACATCACAGAGTGTGTTTTTTGGGGTTGTTTAAACAGGTTGACAGTATGTTGGATGTTATCTCTTGTTACTCGGTAGATTAGCTAAATAATTGATGTGGACATCCCCTCACATCGGCTCACAGTCCCCTTCAGGGGAAAGCAGTGGGACGGTGTGTGTGTCTGAGTCTATGAGCTTAAACCACCATTTGTTAGGTGTAAAACTGAACTGTTATGTTTGGTCTACACAGAGAAAGAAGTATTCAGACTAGATGTCAGCAATGCATTACAAATCATAAATGTATCTGTAACAAGCATGAATTATCCATTGTGCTTTATCATTCCCAGATACAGTAAACATCTAGTAAACACAGTGATGACATATTTTTGTAGGCAAACCCCCCTGGTTCTCTCAACAAAAACCCAATTAGATTTTTCTATTGGCTTTTGAATTATTGCAGAAAACAAGCTCTGCGACCAACAATAGTTTTCTGATTATCACATGTTTTGTTCATGATAATCTTCAAAAATGAATGCAGTTATAATGAATTTTGAAGGCTAAATACAACTGGCTGAAGTAAAAAGCTAAATGAAAGCAATAAATGAACGATTTCAACATCACCACCAATAAGCTTCAGACAACTCTTTCAGTCATTCTTTTGTTTTTTTAAAGCCATTTTCCCTGAAAGTTTGAGTTCTAATAATTTGCAAGAATTATTTTGGCGTTTTGAGGCTGTAAAAGCGGACTTGTGTGAAGATGAGTTTACCTGTTTGGCGTGATGTGTATTATCCCCGACAACCTCTATAGTCCCATTTAGCCACTTTATAACAACTGCCTTTTTGAGACAAGTAAAAGCCTTTATAAAACCATAAGGGGGTATTACTTCTGTGTTTTATGATGTTGAATTAAAATGTGAAAATATCTTAAACTTGTGTTCACCACAGACCTCATTTTAGGCATTTAAAATCCCATTTAAAAATCCCATTGATTTTGGGATGATGGAACTGAACGTGCTAAAATGTTAACTTGTTTCTTTGATTTGGCCTACAAAAATTTCCCTGCAGAGCTCTATTAGATCATTAATGCAACGTTAATTTCACTTTAAGTCTAAGACTGTGTTTAAATCTCAAACTTGAACTCAACTCGGCTGATGAAGCTTTTTGCTCCACATTCACACACCAGGCTGAAACAAATGGCTTTGTGCCATTCGCTGCTGTTTTGAAGGGGACCAAGGTTGCTGTTAATGGCTGCACAGCGTTCAGCTGATGTTCACAGTTCACTGTCTAGACCTGCTGAGTCCATAGACAGCAACTGTCAGACTCATGACCACAGTGACTTTGAAAGAGCAGTAGAGGAGGGACTAGAGACCTCCACTGTTCACAGTCATAATGAGTTATGATGAGACCTCCGAAAATTAGGGCAACGCTGTGCAAACTCTCTGCAACTGCATAACATGAAAACTTTGTAGTCTTAACATATGATTTCTTGTAGTTTATCTTGTTTTTGATTTAAAAAATATCGAAAAAGAGAAGAAAAATTGTATAGATATTAAAACAAGTTTTCAGATAATATATCTTGCAGCACTTTTCTTTCTTACCCAATAGGCTTCTTTTTTTATTTATTTTTATTACAGCATTATTTATTATAAATATACTTATACTTATTAGTTTGGTTCATGTTTGTTCACATTACATAATCTTAATTTAGACAACTAAAATGTTAAAATTAATATATTTTGATGTTAACATTGACCTATAGATTAATAAATGCTGTAATTGTTTGTTACAAAATTGTATTTAACATGAGATCACATAAAACATCATAGCATAGCAGTGTTGTGGCTCAGTAAACAAATTATCTTTTTCTTTTGAAGATGTTAATGCAGACAGAATGCTGTTATCTTCTTATTTTCTGATAAACAGGTCCCTTTGGATGAGAGGAATGTATCACATTTTCAGTTAAATCTGACTATTGTGTATTAATGGCACAGGATTTTGCTGTCTGCGAGTACTGGACTAATTAACTCTCTTTTTGAAGATATGTTGCAGTGATGCATGTTTTGCTTCTGAGTAATTGCAAATGTAGTTTAATACTGTACCAGCTGACTGATAGGAATTTTTTGTTATCTTAAGAGTGAGTATGTGCCAATCTTATGTTTTTCGGCCTGATTTTACACACATGTATAGCCCTGCACTACTGAATGAAGACTATAATGTATAGATAAAAGAAACAAACTAAAACACAGGTGGAGGGAAGTAGTGATTGGATGTATAGAACTAGTAGTTAGTTAAGCGGCTGTTGTTTTGTAATTTGAAAGGTTTAGATGAACACATTTTTCCTGAACTTTTGTTTAGAACTTTAGTGTTTGTTTTTTGATCATGTATAAAATTTAATTCACTGTATTTTTTAAAACAATTGATCATGTATTTAGATTAGTGCTGTCAAATTGACATATCTTGATTAATCGCATCTAATCGTTTTTGTTTGTATAATATATGTGCATATATACATAGTTGCAATCGAAATTATTCAACTCCCAATGCAAATCATGTTTATTGGCATGTTTATTATTAATGAATAAATCAAACAAAAGTAATAGCTCAACACAACAAATGCTTTAAGTTCCCCAAATTTAACTGAAAATGCAACTTTTAATGACTGCAGTTTCAAAATTGTTCAACCCCTGAATAGAATCCCTCACAACAGCACAAATATAAAAAAATTAAAAGTGTTGTTAAGCATCCTGATTGCAACTAATCAAGGGCTTCATTAGTTGCAGCAGGTTTGCTTGAGCTAGAACACATGAAATATCTGAACTGGAACAGGTTTTTTGAGTGTCACATTTGACTGCAAGTGAGAAATATGGCTAAGGCCCTGTCCCATTTCTCCCCCCTTAAAACTTCCACTTGGTTTTGAGTGCCCTCGAAAGTAAAGTCCCCTCAACGAGGGGAAGTGGAGTTGAAGATCTTTCCCTATGAAATGGGACACCACTATATGCAAATTATATATAACTATCCCAGTTATGATCAGGATATAAGTATCCATAATAATATGCTGGAAATCTAATAAAGTAATCAAATGTAAAATAACACAGCATAGTTTATTATAGATAGATTAATGCTCATTAAAGCTAAAGTTATTCATTCAAGAGCTGGGAGTAATTTTCTCTTTGCCTTTAGTTGTTTTATTCACATTAAGGTGTAATCATTAGCAGGTTTATTAGACGCTGCCACTTTAAGACCGAATGCAGATCTAATACACATTGTCTCCCAACTATTCCACAACTAAGGCCCATTTAAGACATAAACTGTGTTAAAGTGAATCTCCAAACCGGTCATTTAGCCATATTTTTGTCTTTATTTGATCGTATAGACGCGCACATGAAACCCAAAGTATAGTTTGCTTGTCTAACGTTAGTTGCAGTCCGTTTCCGAACGCGCGCCGCCATGGGAACAGGATCAACGTCTCTGCGCGGATTATTGAGCTTATTATAGCTCTTTTTACAATCAAACACGTCCCGCAATTTAGAATCAGCTGACACTGCATTTTACAACAATCACTGATTGTGTTTAGTGCTGTTTGGGTTTAACGTTAGGGAGAAGTGACAGCGCGCTGTGAAGAAAAAGATGAAGCACTAGACGAACGCGGCTAGTTTTTTAATAGTTTTACCTCACATCTTCTTTTTATAATCTTTATAATCCTTGGAAGCCAAAATCGAAAAATAAAATTAGATTAACTACCCAGATAAGATGTATATTTGATGGGCAGACTCTCTCGAAGCACTCGGCAGATATCATGAACATCGTCAGATAGATAGCTTCGTGAAATATTTTCTAACATTAGTGTTCAAAACTTAACAGTCCATTGGATGTGCATTAAACTAACATATTTCAACATATTTAGAATTTTTAACATGCTTATTTGCGAAGATATAATTACAATTTAATTGTTCCTTTCCAGCGGTGTCCGCCATCTTGTTTAAAAAAATTACCGGCTTGCTGAGTCCGCAAGGTATCCTGGGTAATTTCATCTTCCACATCATTTTAAGTCTGCAACGGACCGCACTATGTTTTGAGGGTTGATTTTAAGGGGAGAATAGCACTCCCCCTTGCTCTTTAGAGTATTGGGACACCCTACCCCTACACGAGAACGCGCAAAAACAAGGGTTAGGGCAGAAATCTAGGGTAAGGGGAGGTATTGGGACAGGCCCTAAGTCAAAAGAATGGTCCAAAAAGTTAAGAGAATATATCATCTCCCTTCACAAACAAGGAACAGGATACAAAAAGATAGTGAAGGCACTAAATGTTCCTAGAGACAAAGTTGGAAGCATAGTTTACAAGTTCAAAGTTAAAGGAACAGTGGTTACTCTAATTTTGAGACTGCAGAAGTCATTAAAAGTTGCATTTTCAGTTGAATTTGGGGAAACCACTTGAAACATTTGTTGTGTTGAGCTATTTGTGTGAACTTGAACTATGAACTTTTGTTTGATTTGTTCATTGCAAACAGCTGAAAGTCTGTAAATTTTGCCTATAAACCTGATTTGCAAGGGGGTTTGAATAATTTCAACTGCAACTGTGTGTGTGTCTGTAAATATACATATCACACACACACACACACACACACACACACACAAAATCTGAGATGTGTTTCAATTGTCTGCTATGTAGTGCAGACATCAGCTTTCTGAAGCAGCCTTAAAAAACTGGACATTTTGAACGTCCAGAAAACATTCAGATATAATGTTTTCGTGACTTAATGGGATGGTTAGCAAAACGTTTGTAGAACATATTTTTGTTAGCTGGTGTGGTGGGTCAGATAAGAGGAACAGAGGAGCCTTAACACGGGTCAAAGCAACAGAATTCCGTATTCTGTAAAACAGGTTGCGTCGCTTCGGTCCCAGATCTTTTTATGTGCTTCGTTAAATATAGAACCAATTTACTTGATGTCTTCAAAGAAGCGAGCAAAGATGATCGTAACCGATGCCCATCACATATGCAGATTTCCCCGTCTTCTCACTAACATTCAGATATTAAAATTGAATAAAATGGCAACAATAAAAATAACTATCTAGGTTAGCTGATTACCTTAAAATTCCATAGATATCGTAGTATTGTCACGTCTTGTTTGGGTCATGTTTCATGTCAGTCATGTGATTCCTTTTCCCTTATGTGTTCCCCATGTGAATGCCATGTTGTCATTGGTTTAGTGTCTGATCATAGTGCACAGGTGTCTCTTGTCAGTAGTCCTTGTATATTTAAGCCCTAATGTTTCCCTTGTTACTTTGTCAAGTATTGTTACCTGTAACCACTGTTTGTAAGTCCATCTTGTTTTGAGTAATATTAAGCTGCACTTGGGTTCTGCACACTTTCCTCCAGTGGATTCCATGTTACAACCATCTACTGTTAACACTTTCATTGACAAGCTTATGCGTTAAGACCGGTTTTCCTGTTTGTAGTATCTCCCAAAAAAACCCAATCTTTCTGTGTTTTTGTTGGGTGTCTTTTCAAAATGCTTAAAAATCTAGTTGAATTAGTGCTTGAAATCATATTTTCAATAACATCAAGCAGAATTCACTGCAGTCTGTCTTTATCTGTAGTATAACAGATGTGTGTCTATTGATTTCTCTGGATCAGGGTTCGCTTTATCTTGAGATCAATACAGGTTTCTAACTAAAGAGCGGTGTGGTGCGTCATTTAGCTTGCATTTTCATTTTAAATCACAGCACTAAGTGAACCATATGTCATAAATATTGTCGATTTCATTTAGTTAATATCTAAAATGTCAAAAATGCATCATGATACAAACCCAGACTTATATTGTGTTTATTACATTTGTTCACTTTATGTATTTGTTGTTAGTAATCTCTGCGATTTAATCAGTCGCAATAGCCGAAAACAGAACCTGCAAAAGCGCGAGGATAATAATGATATTGTGAAGCTCTTACTGGATTTCTTTCTGCAGGCTTGACAGATCAATCTTTCTAATGCACCTGTGAATGTGAACCTCCCTTTGTGAATTTAGGTTATTTTGATCAGAGGACGAATTCCACAGCTGGACTGAAATCCAGCAGATATTCCTGTAACCTCTATAAATGCTGTCATCGACCGTGTTTATGTTAAAAATATTGGTCATTCGAAATTTTGTCATTTTTATTTTTCAAATTAGGTATGTCATGACAGTCAAATGTTGATTTGGTTGTCATAAATAAGTCAATATTCTCTGGTTTCCTGAAATCCAAATAATACCGCTGGTTGATTAGATTGACTTGTCAATCTTAAATGTGTTTTAAAACATTTTAAATGGAATACCCATAATTTTATATAGGGTTAATTCAGGACAATTGGGATATTTTTCTCCACACATCTTAATGGCAAAGTCAGAATTTACCTGAATTTACCTTAATTCAGGTACCTGAATTTATATATGGGCTATATATACACATTAAATAAGTCTGTAAGTATTGCTTTTGGAAGCAAAATATGGTAGCAAAATATATTTGGCTCCCATTCTAATCTGCACTCTCTTTGACGTGCATGCGCGAACGAATTGGTACTCGTTCATTGAAGTGTGAAGTTAAACATGGACTCGCTTGCTGTCAGGATATTTCTTTATGCAAAATAGAAATACTTGCGTGAATTTGTAATATTTACAGGTAACTGTACAACCGTTTGATGTAAGTTGTGCTCTGAGTTAACAAAACACATGCATCTGATGACATTTTCAGTAAGAATATGTGTACCGTTAGACCCCTAGAGGCCTATATATATATATATATATATATATATATATGTATATATATGTATATATATGTATATATATATGTATATATATATATGCTCTTGAGTGCCTCTATCAAGGACATGAATGAGAATGAATGAGCTGATTAAATTACTGTGCACTGTGACTAAAATCGAATTGAAATAAATGGCAAGAGCCAGCGTCAACAGTTCAGTAAGAGACCATTTCAAAGAATATGCACATTTGAGTTTATTTAAAATGTTTTAATTAATATAGTATTATTCTTACAGCTGTACTGCAGAAAGAATTTTCTCAGTCAGTTTTTTTTTTGTCTCGTTTTTTATTTAAAAATATCTTTCATGATAAATTTACTAGAGAAGCGAAATTGCAGGAGATATAAAGACTAGCACTTATTCTATTCATGTTTGTTCATAAGACATTACTGTTAATTTAAACAACTAAAATGTTAAACTGAATTATTATCTGAAGATACAAATTTTAACCTAAATTAATAAATGCTATAAAAATACTGTTCATTGTTATTTGGTGTAAATTAATGTTAACTAATAGTACTGTATAAATTGTTAATTCTTCTCTTTTTTTCAGAATAAAGACTTAAAGTTGTCATGAAACGGAAGTTGCGATAGAACAAGACAACATGTAGGACGGGGCTTGATTTTATCCATTAGGAATTGGTTAGATGGTTGTGGTTTTCTATTGGTCTATCTCATGTGAGTGACAGGTTGCCCCGCCCCCGTGCCAATAAACACGTCATTATAGAAGAGAAGAGATTTTGCTGCAAGAGAGAGGAAGTTATTTTGATTAAAGACATATAAAAAATGTGTATGGATAAATAATTTATAAAAAACACTGCAATATTCCATAATAAATTGTAAATTTTGATTTCATGGTGACTTTAAAATGATATGGTCATCATTATTGTATAGCATCTGAAACGAAATCATTGCTGACAGGATCAGGTGCGTATAGGGTGCGAGTATCCTCGGTATAGTTGTCCCTGTTGATTTGTGTAAATGCAGCATGCTGAGTGATTTTATGGGAGGTTTGGTTGGGGCGGGGGTCTAAATGTTGCTAAATATGGCAGCAGAGCAGCAGGGGAATCTGTCTGTGATCCAACACTTCATTATTGGCTCTGTTTGTGTGTGCACATGTGACACGGGTCCTGTGAGTAAAATGTCCGTCATTTGCATGAATGTTCATGCCACTCTCTGATTGGCTGCTCTCAGGTGCAGATTCTGATGATGTTTTGCTGTCCCCTATAGTGAGAGAGGGGCGGATAAAGGCTTGATCCCACCAGCAGACAGTCGGATCACCTCCCCTCCTCTTTTCTCACATGAAATAAGAGAAAGAGTTCAGTTGCGTTCAGAAACCTGAGCATCTTTGTGTTTCTGTGAAGCCGGTGAAGGTCCAGCAGCTCCTCTAAGCCCACAAGGTAAGAAAATACGCTCACTGGAAGAGAGAGTGCAATACTCTTTTGTGGGTTCAATTTTGCTGCTTCATTTAAAGCAGAATTAAGTAGTTCAGTTTCACCCTAAAGTAGAACAGGAGCTTTTTGCCTCGTGTACCTGTAGTTTGATGTATTCTTCAGAAGTTCATCTGTTGCTAAACTCCTACTACTAGTTGCTATTATAGAAGAGGATATTCAAACCCTTCTGGCATAGAACATAGTTTTGGGATCTGTATTATGAAACCATACTAAGATGCAGTTTTGCTCACACTTTTTATATTAGGTGTCTACTATGTACTTGCATTCATTTGTTTTATACTTATTTTATTAATGTTGTATTGCTAAACACTTTTGCTGCTATTGAGAGGGGATTTGGTATGGTTATGGACAGGTTTTGTGGTTAATGGTAGGTTTAAAGGGTGGGTTAAGGGGTAAGGGAAAGGTCAACAGTGTAATTAAATATGTAATTACAGCCGTAATTACATGCAGATATTTTAATACAAGTAAAATAATGTATGTGTTTCCCAACCCTGGCTGTTCCTAGAGACACATCAATTTTGGATGTCTCCTTTATCTGACCCATATATTTCTGGTCTTGCAGTCTATACTAATGATATAATAAAGTCTTAGGAAGAAACTGTAGGATCCAATGGCATCATTTTAACAGAAGCTACCGGATTTGACTAGTTGTAGTGTGACCATGTCCACCCCAGTCAAGAGGACTCAGTGGGACGAAGACCTGTCTCAGTTTGGCAAGGATCACGGCCTTTCCAAGAAAGTGCTGCTCAACTGCTGTCTGTTCAGACGGATCATCTCCTGGGCTTCCTCCAGCAAAAAAGGTAAATCTCTCTTCAAGAAAATGACTCGTTGTATAGTAGGCTACCACCCAGAATGAGAATGCTAAGTTTAGTCCATATGGGTATTTGGGAGAGTCTGATCGAACTAATGGATTTTTTAAAATGTTTACAAAATTTCATAAGATATTAAGACTAGTTTTATATATGTATATGTATATGTATGTATGCTGCAGATATTTTTAAAATGAATTAAGATATGCCAATATTAACATTAACCTAGATTAGTAAATGCTGTACTAATGTTAAACGTAGTCTTTAGAACTGAATTAAGTGTTACTAAAATAATTGTATATGTAATGTAATTATTAAATATTAAGAAATGAGAATGTTAATTTTAGGGACAGATTTACTAACAGCTTGCGCCAGCGCAAACCCTCTTTTGGCATTACTACTGTCAGGGATTACTGAAGACACGCAGTGAAAATTTAACGCTTAAAAGTTGTGAACAGGGTTATTTTTGCAGCTGATCTTATTGTATATGCATTTGTAGGAGTTTCCCTTTTCAGGAGAGTGTTTAAATGAATCATGTGAGGTGATTTACTAAGGTTTGCTCTAGTCAATTTACTGGTATTTGTGCCATTTACCGCCCCCAAAAAAGTCTAAATGTCTTAAACCAGACGCTAATTTGGAGTCTGGTGGAATTTTTAAAGTAGTGTACGACACAGTGCAGTGCATTAAAAACAGGAAAGTCCATCAGTTATTTTCTTTACACAGACTACATTTGCTTGAAGCCTTTTTTTAAAGAACTGAAAACTCATTAAAAGTGTATTTCAAAGGTATAGTTCACCAAAAATGAAAATTCTGTCATCATTTACTCACCCTTATGTCGTGTCAAACCTGTACGACTTTCTTTCTTCTGAGGAAAATAAATGAAGATATTTTTCCCTAAGCACTTCCTCTCTGGGAAAATCTGTCGCCATTTTGAAGTGCGTTCAACTACAAGTGGACGAAGGAAGTTTATTTGGACAGACACTCGACCCATTGATTCTGACCGAGGGAGCGAGTCTACTCATATGTACAGTGACGTGACACAACAGAAACTCGCATTGCTCGCCCTTAATTTATCCACGAGTGATCAAGGGCTTAGGGCACTCCATTTACCATTGCAAGGGTTCCACCAGTAGTGGGCACTCGTGCAACGTAAGCAATGACGTACTTCCTAGTGAACAAAGAGGGAAGTTGGTGAGGAAAGGACTTAACCACAGCCATTATTCAAACTATCTTCTTTTGTGTTCCACAGAACAATGTCATTCAGGTTTGGAATGACATGAGGGTGAGCAAATTATGATTTTTGGGTGAAATGTCAAGATCTTGCACCATATTTCCCCTGTCCTATAGGCATAGGATTTTTTTTAGATCCGTTTTGTGAACCAGTTTGTTGTTTCCATGAAAAAATAATGAAAACACATTTATTTAGATTTTGAATCTTAAAAAAAAGGCTACAGTTTGCAGTCAGTTAGAAAAAAGGATGAGGATGTGGCAAATGTTTACTTCTGATGCAAGTTGGCTCAACAGCTGGTGATCTCATTTCAGAAAGTGACACTTGGAGCTCTCTGAATGATGCTAAAACAAACATTCTTCAAATCTCATTTGAAACTAATATTTGGCACCAATTTCACTCTTATATAGACTGAGTTGGCTGAAAAGTAGAGTTTTGTTTCATCAGAAAACCTGTATGTGTCCAGTGCATTAGAGATACACTTATACTGTTTTACTCCTTTCTATTTTACCATTAAAATGATAGTTCACCCAAAAAAGAAAATTCAGTCATTATTTACTTCCAAACTATTTTGGAAATGAGTAAATGATGGCAGAATATAAATTTTTGGGTGAACGATCCCTTTCATAATCTTTCAGATTTGCTGGGCATCTTTAGAACATTCTTCCTTCCTCTGCTTTTTGAAGCCAAGCCCCTTGACACATTTGTCTAATCTGCTGATGTGATATTGATCATTTTACTGCTGTGTGTTGGATTTATGTTGTGTTCTGTGTTTCGAGTGATCAGACTTTATGGTCTCATGTGAAGTGACAGGCATATGAATCATTATATTACAGTGAAAGGGATATCGATGAATTTTAGAGTTGTAAATTTACAGTTTCTCATTTGTTAAATGACTTTGTGGTGTTAGTCTCAGGGTGTGGTTTGCTTTAAATGTTACTGCGTTGGTTTAAAATGGATTATTTCCATCTCATTCCTGATTACAGTCTCCGTACAGTGTGAAATGATGAAACTGCTTCCAAATGTAGCTCCAAACTGCCAAGTGAGTGTTGCTAGCTAAAAAAAGACATTCTGGCAAAGTCCTTGGAAACTGTAATGGAAACGATACTAATGAAAGTAAAGCAGATGCTGAGGGAATGTTGTTCAAAAAGATTTCTGAAATTCTCAAGTGGGGGTAATTCAGTATGACATGAAAAGAAATGGCATGCTTTATATAGATCCAGTATGTGGTTCATTCCAATATTAGATGAATATGTAGATCAAATTATGTGTGTGTTTGAATGTTTATGTTTGCGTGATGTAAGTGCATCCTGTGTTTTGTATGTGTGTGTATATGTGTATATGTATTTGTGTCTCTATTCATAAGACAGTTATTATCTAAGGCGCTGTGTAGCTGTAATCACACCGGCTCGGGAAACAGCTGGGCCCTTTATAGTGTCAGATGCTGCTGTCAGTGTCCAGCCTCGCTGAATGGACAAACTCAATGGGTTTATTTGGCTGGCTCAACACTGGCCTGTCTCTGTGCAGCATAATCTACTTTGACTATATAATTGTATTCAGAAGCATAACCTTCAAGATGGATTAAACTGACACGGCAGAAAAATGCATTATTAAAAGTGGTTTTAGGCATCTAGCTTGCTCTGGATGTTATATATCTGCAATACAGATGCATTTCAATGTATTTTATGAAGCTGTTTAATTGCAAGGCAGAGAAGGTTTATGGTCATTGCATGATCTCTTTATTGACTATTTTGGTTCGTTTTACAGCAGCAGATTTCCTTTATATTTATGTTAATGGCGATTTTAGAGTTAAACGGGTCTTGCAACAGAAGTGGTAACCTTCCGGTCTCTCTCTTGAAGCCAACACGAAGTGGCTTAAACTGCAATTCATCAACTGGCCTATAGAGACAGGCTCCAAAAGAGAGTCAATCCCATAGACCCCCCCATGTTAATATGCCCAGCTTTACAGCAGAATTTTTTTTTTACAGCCTGGTACAAAAAGTGGTTTTGGTCTATATAGCTAATTTTGCCCTTCATGACAACTGTGAGAGTTTTTATAACTCATCTGTTTAAATTATATTAAGCCTTAAAGTTCTGCAAAATTAAGGGTGTGGCCACTTGAGTGACAGGTGGATTGCCGCTGCTATCACTACTAGCCGTTTGTCTGCTGTCTGTTAGCTGTCACCTCAGCTAATCCCGCCTCTTTACCCATTTTTGGTTATCCTGGAGTGTCTTGCTGCCAAGATGGCGACGGCTGGCTCCGCCTACTTTGGGCTTCAAAAATGCTCCTCAGAAACCTACGGTGATGTCACGGACACTACGTCCATATTTTTTTTACAGTCTATGGTTTAAAGCCGCCATGCCACACACACACCAAAGGCCCTGTCCCAAATGGCACCCTAAACGCTTGTGTCTTCCTCTGAGTTCACACTTTTGTCGAAGAAGTCTGCTGCAGAGCTTGCATCGAGGGCGCATATCGACCGCCAAGGGAGCACTCGCGAGCACCCTTCTGAAACCTAAAATGACAAATGGGACACCCTCCGGTCTCATGGACTTAACGGACACACGCACGCAGTAGCCATTGTAAGTCCACTAGACCGAAAGTGCATATGAAGTGTGCCATTTGGAACAGGGCCAAAGTATGAAATTAATGGGGGCTTGGGACACCAAAATTAATAAAAATGCCTAAAAGATTGAAAACATCTCTGGTGATGCTTGCTGGAATTCTCCAATGACTTGTTCTGCTTAGATCCAGTCAAATGTAAAAGTCAATGAAGAGAAAAAGCAATATTGACAATTTGTCAATTGTTCTTTGATGTGAGCTATTTTCTCTTGCTTTGTCAAATTTTATTTATTTATTTAATTTAAGAAAAAACTAACACAACATGACAATGTCTTGAAGATTGTTCAAAAAGATTTTTAATATTTGTTAGAGGCTGGTAATTGGTTTGTCTAAATCAGTTCTCAACCTTTCTGACTCCGGACCATTACAATATTTGAAAGCCCTATAGCCCTGGTTTTGTTTTCAAAACGTATTATAAATTATGGGCACTCCTATAAATAAAAATATTTTAGTTCGTTTTTAAAATTTTTTTATTTGATTTAAGTCATCTTAAGGTCCCTTTGAAAGTTTGCTGAGGGCTCCTGGTTGAGAAGCACTGGTCTATATATACTTATAATACTGTACGAAATAAAGTCTAAAATGAGTCATTTGTGCAATTCAAAGCATCCATGGAATGATTGTTAGAAACATTCAGATGACTGTGGTACAACTCTGACCACTGGATGGAGCTGTATCCATACGTTTCCTCATCCACTCAGCCATAGAGTATATGACTAAACTAAACCAACAGAAAACCGAATACAATAGGGCTGTTGTCAGTTTGTAAGCCATACTGGAAGGCCAATTCACCATGGGTTCCATAATTCGCTATTGAAATGTCCCATGGATTTTTATGGGATTAGTGGTTAAAATAAGGTTTGTGGTTAACATTACTAGAAAGGGTTTTTTTTGTTTTGTTTTGTTTTTTCTACTATATAAATAACACATAGTCATACTCATACCTCAAACCACAAGTTACAATCAGTTGTCCAGGTCATCAAGCTGATTTATTAAAGCTCAGATCCTTAGTTGAAGACTTTATATAGCAACTTTTGAATTTGAATTATTATCATGATTTACTCACCCTCATGTTGTTCCAAACTTATAACTTCTGTTATGTGCATCACAAAAGCAGAAGCTGCTCTCTTCCATATGGTGAAACTAAAGAAGGAATGAAGGTGCCCTTGTGAGAAAGAAGTGTGCTTAATTGTATTGTATATGCACTTGTAGTGTACTTCAAAGATAATATAAGGCCACTTTCATGACATTCCTAGCACACTTTTAAAAAGTGCACTTTGTAATAATATCAAGTTAAGTTTTACTTTAAAGTACACAAATCACTATGTTTTAAGAATCTTTTGTCATACTTTAAGTACACTTATTTTGATGTGTTGGCTAACATGCCTAAGATGTGCTTTAGAACATAATTTCAACTCGTGTAGCCTAAATAAAAAAATATATGTTCTAATTTGCAACTTCTTTATTACAAATACTGAAATTTACCATAAATGCTTACCATAAATGCTTGTCAATGCATTCGGCAGTACACTTTTACCACATTTAAAAGACAATAGAATCATTATGAAAAACAGATCTAAGACCTACTTTAGTGGGTCAAAAAAGCACTCTGAAGTTTATTGCATGTAATATAAAATTAAAATATAAAATATTTATTGCAATTAACATGCAAACATTTGCATTCAGTTTGCACTCAAGTATATTCCTTTAAAGTATATTAAGTGTACTATTTTTCACAAAGGTATAAAACAAAACAAAAAACCACAATAAAAGCATCGTAAAAGTATATATGTGACCCTGGACCACAAAACCAGTCACATGGGTCAATTTTTTTAAATTCGGCTTTATAAATCACCCGAAAGCGGAATAAATAAGCTTTCCATTGATGTATAGTTTGTTAAGATAGGACAATATTTGGCCGAGAACTATTTGAAAATCTGGAATCTGAGGGTGCAAAAAAATCGAAACATTGAGAAAATCGCCTTTAAAGTTAATGTTCGCGATTGTGCTGCATTCACTCACAAAAATAAACGTTTTATATATTTACGGTAGGAAGTTTACTAAATATCTTCATGGAACATGATCTTCACTTAATATCCTCATGATTTTTGGCATAAAAGAAAAATGTATAATTTTGACCCATACAATGTATTATTGGCTATTGCCACAAATATACCCGTGCGACTTGTGACTGGTTTTGTGGTCCAGGGTCACATATCATGATTCATTCAGATTATACCAAGTCTTCTGAAGCCATGATACGCTCTTTGTGATTAACAGACATACATTTAAGTTGTTATTCACCAAAAAGCTTGACCTCTTGCTTGACAGCTGTGGTCACCTTTCATTTTCATTGTGTTTCATTGTGTGCTATTTGCAACTCTTGTTGCATGGAAGAAATTCAGTCATACAGGTTTCGAATGAGTTTGTTTTTGATATAATCTTTAACATTACTTCTTTAAAACTGTTAAAGTAGCCTCCCTTTCTAGGATATTTTGTATTTTTTGCCCAGTAGTTGGCAATGTATTTATAATACAACTACAGCTTAGATAGGATTCTAAACTGATTCTGTTCTTTTATAACTGTAGTGTACTTTCATACTTTGCAGTGAATAAAATGTGGGAAGAGGAAAATGTTTAATGCATGGGTTGGTTTAAAGTGAGTCATTCATCATCTAAACCAAGGCCTAGTTAAAGTTCATTATTTACAGCTTTCTGTCATTAATATTGCGTTTAGTACTGTATCCACTGTAACAAAAGTGGATTATTTTGGGAATACTTATTTGTTTTATGAAATATCTGAATACTAATATACTTATGGTATATATACTTATATATACTATATGGTAATACGCACATTGATGTGAAAGAGTCATTCGCAGCTGGTTTTCAATTCATTCGACAGATTATATAATGTTGATATTAAATATATATATATATATATATATATATAATTTGTCTTTTTTTTTTTTTTCAATAATTATAGAAAATCTGGATAATATTTATCCTTAACAAATATTTATGTTTGATAAATATTTAATTGTCTAGGACATATTTTGCCATATGCTTTTTCCCCCCTGCTATCATTGAGCAACTCTTGCAAGACAGACCTGAGACCCAGTTTGGCTTCACAAACTACTGGTGGAGAACCACTTGTGTAATACAGTTTGCTTATAAGTCTTATTGTAACGTAACCAGATACTCAGTGTTGTTCTTTGCCCTGAGGTACATTGTCAATGTGCCGTGACACAAACGTGATACAATCCAGGCACCACGTGATTAATATCAGTATTTTTATGCGGTCTCTGCTGTCTCCCCGATTCCCCAACTACTTCTCAGAGCTCTTCATGTTGATGAATGTCCTTTGTGTTCAGATTAAGCTCAGTAGCACAAAATAATTAAATGATGCCATGAATATGGAGATATCATTGCCAGCCATTGTCATTTACTCAATTGACATAAAGTGAATCAGTAATATTTAAAAAGTTAGGTATTTAATTAGAATCAAGATCTTTTGGTCACACTTTATATTAGGTGTCTTTACGATGTACTTGCATTAAAAATAATAATTGTTGGTACAGTGTTCTTATTGTGTTCATGTTGTATTGCAAAACACTTCTGCTATATACTGAGGTGGGATATATGGGTGAAGTTAGGGGGGAAAAACTGTTAAGAATAAACAAAATGTTCTTTTTGTCAACTTGAATACAATTGTTTAAGCAAACAGGAGCCACTGACCTTTCGTCTCAATGTTTTTATTGACCACAGCACACAGTTTAATGGGATTTATTGATAGTAAGTGGTTTAACAGCAGGAGCTGGACTAGAACAGTTTGAATTAACAGCCAGTTCATTTTACAAGTATAATACTAGTGCGATGATTTTAGCATACTTGGAAGATATGCTTTAACTTTTCATAAGTTTATTATATAAAATGAACTTGAAGTATACTTCTTTTTTTTATGAAAGTATGCCTCTAAGTATTTGTTGTATATTGGTTTCTAAAATAGTGTATCTAGATTTTGTTAGTTCAATGCGTTGTTGGAGAATCTCTTGCGAATCATAAATAGTCTGCTGAAAAGTATTTGTGCATGTAAGTATTCGCTCATGGTGTCTTCTTCATATCTTATGTTGTTTAAATGTTTATTGAATTATTTTAGTGTCATCTTTTTGACAACTTTTCATTGTCAATATATCGTAACAGTAAAAAACAGATTTTAGATCGGTATATGTAAGTTTAATTTTAATCTATAAAACCTAAAATATTGCTACCATATTTTTTTTACAGTAAATTCCTGTTAAACACAGCTTACGTTTTTTTGTTTTGTTTTTCTTTTACCATAAATTGTAACTTTTTTCATGTATTTATTGTTACAGTGTAGTATGATTTATCATTCCTGTCAATTAAAACCATGCCACATGTTATTCTTTCCCAACAGATCTGGGTAAAAATTCTGTTAAATTCTTTTTAACATAATATAACTGACGAAAGCACAGCAAAGATCAGTATAGTGTCCCCATAATTAGCATTGTAGTTTAAACGTATAGCCTTGTGAACATTAGCTGCCGTCTGCTGGAAGACTTAGCTAATGAATTTTCCATTAGCTCGAATGGCCTCATATGGTGGCAGTTCACTCTCTACCGGGGATGTAGTGGAGATGATGGATAGTATTAGCAGTTAAGTGTGGCTGTTAGCCAAGCATTAGCCCTGAATGGGCAAGCTTGAAATCGGCCTGTTGGTTGACAGACGGGATCCGTTGTCGGTGCCATCTGATATATCACACTACATGTCTTAATGAAACTTGACACTGGGGTTGTGCACATCTATGACCTCCCCACAACTACAGTACCATTATCACAACTGACAACTGAAATAACCATTGACGTTGACATTGATCCTGTAAACATACTTTTATTTGACATGAAATGTAAAAAATGTGTAAAATATGTATTATAATTAAATAATATACAGTCTACAGGTCAAAAATTTAAGGCTGCATTTGTTTGTTCAAAAATACTGCATTAATTTTATGAAATATTTTTTTACAATTTAAAATCACTTTTTTATATTTTAAAATATAATTTATTCCTCTAATGGCAAAGCTGATATCATTTTAATATGCTAATTTAGTGCTCAATTATTATCAGTTATTATTGGGTGCTCAGTTACAGTATTAATAATATTTCTTATTATTATCAATGTTGTAAACATTGCTACTTCATTTCATTGCTACTACATTGGTACTTCATTTTTCAGGATTCTTTGATGAATAGAAAGTAAAAAACAGCATTTTATATGAAATAGAAATCTTTTGCAACAGTATAAATGTCTTTACTGCCACTTTTGATCAATTTAATGTGTCCTTGTTTAATAAAAGTATTAATTTATAGTTTTTTGTTTAAAAATCTTACCCCAATACCCCTACTTATTTCACCTTGTATCCACAACTGTTCCACAAGCAGCACAACTGTTTTCAACATTGATAATAATAAGAAATATTTCTTGAGCAGTAAATTAGCATATATTAGAATGATTTCTGAAGGATCATGTGACACTGAAGATGAGTGGAGTAATGATGCTGAAAATTCTGCTTTGCATCACAGAAATAAATTACATTTTTAAATATATTCACACAGTTCTTTTTAATTGTAATAGTATTTCACAGTATTACGGTTTTTACTGTATTTTTGATCTAATAAATGGAGCCTTGGTGAGCGTGAGAAGAAAATATTACAAAAAACTGTAATTATTCCAAACTTTTCACTTGTATAATATAATATAATATAATATCTATTTTGTGTATAACCTCCAAAGCATTTTCATTTAGCATTCACTTCTGGCTATATATACTTTGACCTATAGGTTATTCATCTGTCAGTTTTATACTAGATCAAACCCTTACTTTCTGAAGGTAACCTACTTCAGCCAGTTTTGTATTCCAGTGATGGCTCTGCGATCTATAAATAGTAGGAATGATTGATATGGCATATGGTGAACCCTTGTAAGTTCCCTTGCCTGCAGGCAGAGATGACTTTCAGGATTAAAGGTGACGTTGTAGTCACCTGTGCCTGTCATAATCTTCAAATACTGGCCCAGCATCAGTGTCATGCAAACACAGCGCAGGCAGAAACCCGCTGTTAACGCATTGATTGGAAGACATGGAAACCATGCTAAGGAAGCAATTATAAATGCATGTCAAATGTTAATGACAAACTGTTATTTTTTTATTTTGCCATGTACAATTTTATGAGTAATAGTAAACTGAGTCAGTATTAGACCGAAGAATAATGTCACAATCTAAAATGAAATTCTCAAGGTCATTATTTTGGAAGTACCTGGGAGACTGTGCACCGTTACACTTCTGAATTTGACAGATATTGTAATTTCTGTTGGCAGTCTTGTGGAAGACTTTTAACACCTACCTCTGGACATAAGTGACAAGAACAAGGACTCTGCCAACCTAGACTTCTACAGTCAGTGCCAAACTACCGCATAAGTGCATGCCAGTCAATGCAGAACTTTCCTAACCACCAGAATAAACCAATATGCCTCAGATGCAATGATGCTTCAGATACTTCAAGTTCTTACTTAGAATTATGGGTTATTGCTCTACCTTCTGAAGTCAACATAAACTGGTTGAGCTGAAAAGTTAAGTAAAAATCAAACATATTTCAAGAATAGTTAATGGAAACTGCTAAACAACTGTTAACAGCACTATAGAGATATAGCAAAACATTCTTTCTTTATCAAAGAATTATTCACATTCAGTATACTGTTTAAAAAAAAAAGAATTTGAGGTTGTAAGTTAAAACAAGAGTATGTTTTTGGTCTTTCTACTTTAAATTTTATGTTTAAAGTTACACTATGTAACTTTTTTTTTTTTGTGCAAAATGAACCATTTAAAATGTGATTCAATACATCATCAATCCTTCTTCCAAAATGTGTTTTTGTCTTACCCTGATTCACTATGGTAGGCCTATAATAAGTTCATATTTTAGACCTAGTGGGATGTTTTTCGCAGGAAAATTGTGTACATGCATCACTCGTCCGTGCGTGTCTCGTCATATCCGTAAAGAAAAGTTGCTCCTGCTACTTTGACACGTGGACGATTTGGGAGTTGCGTAGGTTATTTATCACAGCGAGCGAGAAAGGTTGACATGGAGCAGCTAAATCTCAAACCTCCAGGGAATCACCCGTTTTAAAGAAACGCCGAACAAAGGAGAGTCTGCTGGCAAAGAGAGAACGTGACAGAGCTTGTTATAAAACAAGAATCAACATTGGCTTGGCTATTCGGAGATGGCGAGAACTGTGGGATTTGAAACGTTTTGAAATGCCGTTTTTATTACTCAACAGGTCCGTAAGGTATTTGATTGAACAGATAAATTGCCATATGTAGCTCTCTAACAGAGTTCATTGTATCTATTGTGAAAGGACATTTTATTATAGTTGTTGTAGCACTGTGCTGGAATTTACTGTCAAGGAAGTACCATGTCTATTAAAGGTAGGGTTGGCAATTTCGGAGTGGCTAGCAATAGCAAGCTAGCTTTGAAAGCATAAGATCCCACCCTCCCTTCCAAACTTCTCCAAAGCCGCACCTCCTTCAAAACATATGAACATGAGCAGATTCTACAAAGCGTCAGGGGACGAGAGATGGCGTTAAATTACATCATGTCTCAAACAGAGGTGGGTAGAGTATCCAAAACCTGTACTCAAGTAATACTCATATATATATATATATATATATATATATATATATGATTGTTTTAGAAGAAAATTTCAGATGGCACTCAGAGGCTTTTGCATCATGAAGTCTTCTCATATATATATATATATATATATATATATATATATATATATATATATATATATATATATATATATATATATATAGAAGACTTCATGATGCAAAAGCCTCTGAGTGCCATCTGAAATTTTCTTCTAAAACAATCATTTTTATCAAGCTCATATATTTAAGTTCAATAATTTCACTTTAATGACAATTAATAGGTAGGCTACTTTTAATTGCCATTTAAGTGTGAACATAAACATACAAGCTTGATAAAAATGCTCTTTTAGAAGAAAATTTCAGATGGTACTTAGAGGCTTTTGCTTCTGAAGTCGTCATATATATAAAATGATATTATTTAGATTTTGTTTATTTAAATAACTATTATTATCAGCTATCTTTGCAACAAAAACAGAAAAGAGATGTAAGCATTATTTCTGCCATCTGTATAGCTTGAAAATCATTGCCTGTCCTCTGGTTTGTATAATAGTAACTTATACAACTACATTTGGATTATTAGACAATGTCGAAATAAAGTGAATCTATAGAGTGTTGCATTCAAAGGCATGTATTGACAGAGAAGAGTTAAAAACTCTTCACATGTGCTCGCGCTCATGACTGCTACTGAACATCTGAACACAAAAAAAAATAAATAAAAGTACATAGGATCTTCTTCTGACTGTTCTCCAAAATATAATCAAATGTATATTTCTGCAAGCATGTTTAAACTGGTTAACTGTCTACGGCAGGCAAAGGCATTCGTTTTCAAGTCGAGTTCGCACGCCACTGCGCAACAATACACACAATACCGCGGGATGGCGAGTGTTCATAAACTGTGAACAATGGTAGCTTTATTTAATGTAAATTAATGTATATGTCCAAAAAACGGGTAATGTCATACTTTCTAGCATCGTGGCGTAATAATCTGTTTGGTTGTGAAATGTATTACCTGAGTGGAGTGAAATGAAATCGAATATATCGTCCTGACTCCTGTGGAATCATTCATTCACAGACAGCTTACGAAGATGTTCAACTAATAAAGATCTTCATCGCTGGCAAAAATATGATGCATTTGAAGATTTGCTCTCACTTGACTGTAGGCTACTGTAGGTCCACTGCCACTTCATCTAACGCTCTTGATGTGCTTAAATCTTCCTGTTACGACTCCGAGTCCAGTGTGAATTGAAATCACTTCAGATGATTCAGTGCGTGTAGGGAACTGAACAGAATCAGGAACTGAATCATTCAAACTGATTCATGAACCGACTTAGACAGATCTGCCAACTTGTTTGATGAAGTCTTTGAACAGAATCGACTCAAAAGAGTGATTCATTTGTGAATTGAGCATCGCTCAAGTCCAGAAAAAAAGATACAGCGCGCTTGGAATAAACTACGCATTTAACAATATTGCATTCAAATAAAGTAACGAGAGGAACGTCGCCCAATGTAACGAAGTAAAAGTACAGTTTTTTCATTAGAAATGTACTCGAGTTAAAGTAAAAAGTACCCACATTCAAATCGATTAGGTTACTGACGTAACCCAGGTTCTCTGATAACATGAAGTGAGGTATCTCACTATGGGAACGCCTCTGGGCGTGACCGATCGCGGAAGCACCAATTACACCACGTCTGCCAACCGTGGCAGACCAATCGCTGCAGCGATTAGGGAGTCCTGCCTCCCTGTATATAAACCGCAGCTACCTGCCGTTTCGTCATTCTCCGCATATCTCTTCTCCGTGCGAAAAGGCAAGGAGGGCAATGTTGTGAGATACCTCACTTCATGTTATCAGAGAACCTGGGTTACGTCAGTAACCTAATCGTTCTCTTTCTAACATTCGTTCGGTATCTCACTATGGGATATAGACAACTCCCGTATTGCCGATATGCTGACGAAGCAGACTGAAGACGAGAGGGTTAAAGTATAAACTCTGCATCACTGACCCAGACGGAGAAGCAGAATCATCTGAGAAATCCGCCCTTAGAGAACCATCTTATACCACCTGACTACTCACTCCCAGAACTGAGTGGGCCAGAGAAGGTTCTGTTACATCCAGTCTATAGAAACGAATAAATGTGTGCGGAGAGGACCAGCTGGCTGCCGCGCAAATTTCTTGAATCGAAATGCCTTTAAATAGAGCCCAGGATGTAGACATTCCTCTAGTAGAATGCGCTCGTAGACCTACTGGGGGCTCCAAATTCATGCTATTGTAACATAACACGATAGCCTCTACCACCCAGTGGGAAAGGCGTTGACGGGAGATAGGTTTTCCCTTATAAGAGTCAGCCCATGAGACAAACAGCTGGTTGCTCTTGCGCAATGTGCGGGTTCTCTGTACATACTAGGGGTGGGCGATATCTCGATATTTACGATATATCGAGATATTTTTTAAACTCGATATGGATTTTGACATATCGTATATATCGATATATTGTTTATATTTAATTCTGATTTCGCCAATTTGCTTGTTTGCCTTCTCTGTGCTGTGCTCGCCCCCGCCCTCGCGTGTTGTCTCATTCAAGTCCCCCGAGTCCGGTCAGGCACATCAATCTTTCCCCGCCCAGCGAGTGCTTGAAGTGCGTCAGAAACAGTGCGCGCGCGATCAGTTGTTGTTGGTATTTTTTTGTGTAGCGTCGCCTCTCGCCGCATTGCTTTTGTTTGAGGGCGCTTAACACTCACACTTAACATGCTCCCCTAGAAACGGGCCTGGCAGCTCGCGCCAGCTCTAGACACGTTGAAAGTTTCCTGATTGTGACGGATGGCCGAATTTACATGACACATTATAAATTAACATTAGCCTAAGTTACCTATTCTGCTATATACAGTGCCGAAAAGAAGAGAAGAAGATAAAGGTGGATAAAGACAGAGGTAAAGTGATGTAATGAATGAACAGTTTATCTAATTGCATAGTAGTCAGATACTATAATTTAATGGCAGTTATTTTTACCTTAAACTTTATGCTAGCAGTTGTTCTGAGTTCCCCAGAGGCCCCAGACAGTGTTATTTTGTAACAATCATGTCAATTTTTAGATGCATTTTTATCACTTTTTTTTTTAATTAATGTTTTACTCTACAGTTGTGCAGTTTTTGGGGGATATATGGCATTTTTTTTTATTTATTTGCCAAAATTAGTAATGATATTTCTATACAGGTTTATTAAAAATAGTACAATATGTATTATTTCTTCCTTTATTTTACAGTTAAATTATTATTTTTGTATACAGGGATTTTTTTTTTTTTTATGCTGCAGAAGCACTTTGTTCCTACATGAACAGCCTACCTATTTGCACTTCAATAAAAAAAGACTGTGGTATTTGGCATATTTGTTTTTGCAGTAGTTTTTGGGGGGTTATTTTTCCTGTAAAGATATCGAGATATATATCGTATATCGAGATATAGCAAAATATATCGAGATATATTTTTTGCTCCATATCGCCCAGCCCTAGTACATACATATACAGCGTACGAACCGGACATAAATAGTTTAGCCTCTCCTCCTCTGGAGATGAAAAAGGAGGTGGGTGAAAAGCCAACAAGTCCACAGGTTTTATCCTATCCGCGTGATCGTAGACCTTGGGCACGAACGCTGGGTTAGTTCTAAAAAGAACTCTTTGACCACCCGGAGCGAACTTCATACATGAGGGGTGAACTGACAAAGCATGCAGTTAAATCACCCTCTTTGCTGTTGTCAGAGCGAGTAGTAGAGCCGTCTTTAAAGCGAGCAGCTTTAAGTCCATCTTATCAATGGGCTCGAAAGGGGGTTTAGAGAGCGCGTTCAGGACCACAGACAAATCCCATAGTGGGACCATTGGCTTAGATACTGGGTGCAATCTGCGTGCACCTCTCATGAATCTACAGACCAGGGGGTGTTGGCCCATAGTGCCTGAATCAAAACCCACATGACATGCCGAGATAGCGGACAGATAAACCTTAACCGTGGAAAAAGCCCTGCCTTTATCCAGGAGGTCCTGAAGGAAACACAGCACGTCCGAAACAGAACACAGGAAAGAAACAATGTTCTTCTCTGCGCACCATTCCTCGAAAACTCCCCATTTGAGATTATATAAAGAACGCGTCGAGGCAGCCCTCGCGTTCTGAATCGTCTCAATAACCCTCGGAGGTAATCCGGCTGTGCTCAGATTCACCCTCTCACGGGCCAGGCCCAGAGAGCTAGTTTCTGAGGGGAGGGATGGAAAATTTCCCCCCGTGCTTGTGAGAGAAGATCCCTGCGCACTGGTAACGGCCATGACCGGTCGTAGAGCAGTTGCGCAATCTCCGCCACCCACAGTCTCCCCGGCCAGTAAGGCGCGATCAGAATCATCACATGTCTGCATTCCCGAACCCTCCGTAATGTCGGCTCGATCAAGCTCAACGGCGGGAATGCGTACAGCAACACGTCTGGCCACTCGTGGGCTAGCGCATCCACACCCAATGGTGCATCGTCGCCGGCCAGGGAGAAGAACGGGACAGTGTGCGTCTTCGCGCGATGCGTAGAGATCTACGGCAGCCTGGCCAAATCTCTCCCATAACATGAGGACCACCTGGGGGTGGAGTCTCCACTCCCCGTACAGAGGACTCCCCCTGGATAGTAGATCCGCTCCTCTGTTCATTATTCCCGGGACATGCGTCGCGCGTAATGAGAGGAGAGACCTGCTGCTCCACATTATTAGTTTCTTCGCTAACCTGTGAAGCATGTGAGAACGAACTCCTCCCTGCCGATTTATGTAGGCAATCACCGTTGTATTGTCTGTCCTGACCAATACGTGATGATTCTTGAGAAAATGCACAAAATGTCTCAGAGCTAGAAACACTGTCAATAGCTCTAGAAAATTGATGTGCCTCTCTCTCAGTGCCGGAGACCAAACTCCTCTCACTGTTCTGCCCTCGAACACTGCGCCCCAGCCTGTGAGAGATGCATCTGTCGTCACCACTTTTCTCAGTACAATAGGACCTAGAGGGCATCCTGTCCTGAGAAAGGATGGGGCTCTCCAATGACGGAGAGCGCTCGCGCATTCAGGTGAGACCCGCACTCTGCGGTTGAGGCGGCTCTTGGGGCGAATGCCTTATGACGCTGTCCAGTTCTGAAAATCTCTCATTCGCAGTAGTCCCAGGGGAACCACTGACACAGTTGAGGCCATCAGACCTAGTAGCCGAAGACACATCCTGAACGAGACTGATCTCCCTCTTTGAAAAAGTCTTGAAAATCGTCTTGATGCGATCCTCTGATAGGAAAGCTCGAAACGTCACAGAATTCAACCTGAGACCCAAGTAGACTATTTCCCGGGACGGAGATAGACAACTCTTCGTCTGGTTTATCTTGAAACCTAATCTTTCCAGATGCGTCACTAGTGTGTGTGTGTGTCGCTCTCTGCCTGCCGTTGGCACGGCGCGCAGATGAGAAGATCGTCCAGATATGCTGAAACTCTGAGCCCTAATCTCCTCAATGGAGTCAGGGCCCCTTCCACACACTTGCTGAATACTCGAGGGGCCAAAGCCAGGCCAAACGGAATTTGCGTAAACTCGTATGCTGTGCCCTGATAGGCGAACCTCAGATATTTCCTGTGCGCAGGAAAAATATCTATGTGAAAATATGCGTCCTGGAGATCCACCGAGGTGAACCAGTCTCCTTGTCGAATATTTTGGCACAGCGTTTTGACAGACAGCATTTTGAATTTGTATTTTCTGAGGTGTCTGTTGAGGACCCATAAATCCAGAATGGGACGGAGACCCCCACCTCTCTTGGGAATCACAAAATAACGGGAGTAGAAACCCTTCTGGCTCTCTACCGTTGGAATCACTCTTATCACTCCTTTTCTCATTAAAGAGGCTATTTCTTCCTCTAAAACCAGAGCTGCTTCCCCTTTGGCCACTGAAATTACCACTCCATTGAACAGAGGAGGTTTTACAGCGAATTGAAGCCTGTATCCCCTCTCTATAGTGGTTAGTACCCAGGGATGAACTGCGCATGCGCACCAGTTCACTGCCTGAGCAGCGAGTGGGCCTTTCCCATCTCTGTTCACTAGAGGTGCCGCAGCACACTCTAGCGGCAACGGGGGGGGGGGAATACCGCTTCAGTGAAGGAGTTAAAGTGGTATTCATTTGTGATTGTTCTGGTGATTTTTTTTTTTTTGTGATTTTTTTTTTTTCTCTTTTTATCCCACTCTGCGCCCTCGGTCCTTGACCTGGATGCGTCAGAGAAAACTTTTTTTTGATGGGATGCTTGTGAACGTTAGACCTTCTCCCCCCATAACAGACCTCGAAGGTGGAGGGGGAGAAAAACTCTTGGGGGGCACTAGTAGAACACTGGCCACATTCCCGCACACGCTGAACTCTGAACTGTCCACACGAACACATTTTATTTCTGCATTCCTTCTCCTTTTCCCCGCGGGAGGGAGAGAGGAACCGTTTTGAAGGGATGGGACAGATAAACCCTGGGTGCTGTCTCCCAACCCTTCCTGTCGCCGAACTGGCATATCAGGTAGACCGCCTCTTCTTATTCCCCTGAGGGGCAGCCGAACGGTGTTTCGCGGCTGTGGCCGCGAACGACTGTTTTGGCCGAACGAAACCGGGCTTTGACTGCGGAGCCGCGTTGCCCTGCTGTTGCGGTGGCGCAGGGCGGGAAGGCTGATAATCAGAGTGCCCGCCTCTCCCTGAGGGCTTGAAATTCGGCCGGCTCGGGTGATAAGGCCGAGCGGCCGGTTTTCTGGGGAGACAGACCTGGAAAGCTTCTCCCTCCTTCTTCCGCAGGTCACACTGCTGACGCATTGCCGTCACCGTCGAGCCGAACATGGCCTTTGGATCTATAGGGGCATCCAAAAACTCCACTTTCTCTTTGTCAGAGAGTCCTGACAAACCCAGCCACAGCGATCTCTCCCCCACAACTGCTAAGCCCATACTCCGACCGCAACTTTGAACTGCTCCGCGGGACGTGCGCAGGTTTAAATCTGCGATGACGCAAATCTCCTCCCAGAGCACTGGGTTGGGAGATCCAGAGTCCAGCTGATGACCCATCTCCTCTAATAGCTCCGCTTGATAGGCTGTAAGGAGGGACGTCGCGTTCAAAGCGCGAACAGACAGCGCAGTTGATTTGTAGATCTTTTGAAAAACAGAGGCAGCGAAGCGCTCTGTTTTTCCTGGCAGCGAGGCTCCGGTTGAAGAGAGCGCTGCCCTGCGGCTCGGGTGCAAATGATTCGCTACCGATGTTTCCACAGGGGGAGGATCTGCCATCCCTAAATCCTCCATTCCCTGAACATCTAGCCTTGAGAAACCCTTAACGGGCACTCGATGTGAAAAAGGCTTGTCCCAAAACTTTTTCATCTCCGCCACACAGGCCGGGACGGCTGGAATAAACTGCCTGGCCGGCGGGAGACGTGACGGGAGCCTCTTCCCATCATACAGGTCTCTTTCAGCCCCTTGACCTGCTTGTTGAGAAGGCCAGTCGATAGATAATCTAGCCGCGGCCCTGCGACAGACCTCGATTAGATCAGCGTCCACCTGTACAGGGGAGGGTGAACTCTCATCCTGTGCACTCGGTGGCCGGGACTGGATCGGGGGAAGAATGGCATCTTCCTCATCGTCATCCTCGAGGATGGTCGACAATACCTCGTCATTGTCATCTTCCTCTCCCGCTAACGGGTCATCAAACAGCGGGGGAAGGACGGGTGACACTTTCTCCATCATCTCTGCCCATGAGCTAGTGGTTTGAGGACAATCCATGGGTTCCTCTCTGGGTTGAGCAGAGAGGCATGGGTCCGATTTTCCCGCGACTGCCACGCGAAGTCTCCTTTCACGGATCTTATTCGAGAATGTAGCACGGTGCGGGCAGCCCTCGGGGTTGGACAGCGCTGCCTGAGCGTGTTTAGTGCCCAGACAAGAGATGCAGAGGCTGTGTGCATCCCTAGCAGAAATCCACATTCCACAAGCACACGGGTGCGGAGGACGACCCTTTCCTCCGGGGCTCTCCGGTTCTATCGCGGTAGCCATGATAGAGCTTGCACTCTCTTCGTACGGTAAGTTACACCACAACCAGACAACTAGTACGGAGCTGTGCTGCGATTAGAGAGCTCTTTTCCTTATCTCTTTTGGAGCATGGTGAGCGCACCGAAAAAAGACTTGGAAATTAAAAAGGAAAAACTTAAGAGCAGGAAAACTCGTCTTGACACGTTAGTTATCTTACTCTTAAGTGACGAAGTCACTCAACAACTTAAAAATTGATTGCGTTAGGGACGTTACCTCTCGGCTCCGTCGAGAAACTGTTAAGCAATAATTCCCAAGTCTGCTGAGGACAGCTTCCGAAATCTTCCACGGGGAAGAGAGCGAGAATGACGAAACGGCAGGTAGCTGCGGTTTATATACAGGGAGGCAGGACTCCCTAATCGCTGCAGCGATTGGTCTGCCACGGTTGGCAGACGTGGTGTAATTGGTGCTTCCACGATCGGTCACGCCCAGAGGAGTTCCCATAGTGAGATACCGAACGAATGTTAGAAAGAGAACTACTCTTAAAAGTAAAATTTCTCTAAAAAAGTACTCAAATAAATGTAACGAAGTAAATGTACTTTGTTACTACCCACCTCTGGTCTCAAACCACATAACATATTATAATAATGAACGTAAACAACCTACAGAGGTCTAGAAGTACCACCTGACTGCTGCAGATTCGTTTCGTCATTGATAACAAACGAATAAATACGATCAAACGAATAAATCCGAGTCTGACGACGTGAACAGATCCAGGTAGAACATCATGGGTTGCCATCTTGTAATTACAGTTACTACGTGGTGTGAACGCAGCATGAGCTTGTTGTTTTCATTCAGGGGGAACTGTAAAAGGCTGATGACTGTCTGAAGACTCTGCATAGCCTTACAGAAGGCGCTGATGACGTGATGTCTGTGTGAGCAGGTTCATGGAGGTATGGAAATACATATGTTGACAAGCAAGTTGGTAGGACATCGTATTGTCGCATTGGGATTTAATGCAGTGATTGGAGGAAAAAAATGTAAAAAGTATTGATTGCTATCAGGATGTGAAGAGAGTTTTAACAGTATAACAAAAAATGTGTATAAAACAAATTGCCTACCCTTCCTTTAAAGGGGTCATGACATGGATTTTTTTTTTATGTTGCTTGAAGTTCACTTATAATTTAAATTCTTTTAAAAATCACAAAAACAAAACAAATATATGCTGAAAAACCATTTACAGATAAAGCATTATGAAATCATTTACTTACAATTTGTGATTCTGTCAGATCCAATACAGCTGACTGCTTCATCTTTCAACAAAAATTTCTTTGTGAATTCTCCATTACACTGTGCTTTATTTACAACCCAAAATGCTCAGAACGAACATATAATAATATGAATAATAATAATAAGTAAACCATCCACTTGTTTCAGATGATGGGATCCTTCTGAAGTCTGTATAGACACACAAATGAGCGGTTTAAACTGGACACGTCAAAGCGAATGTTCTTTCACTCTTCTGTTTAAGCGTTAAGTCATTATTATAATGGGTTCTATTTGTTTTTGACGGGACACTACGTGATCCTCAAATCCAGTGTAGGCAAATGTCAGCCGTTAAGCGACTGAACGCCTAAAAAGCAAAACATCAATGAATAGTTATACATCATCGCTCTAGAGGCAGTCATATGCAAATGTATTTGCCCGTGTGTGATGTCACAGATCTCGCAATAACAAAACAAGCCATTTTTGGAGCTTGATTAAATAAATGCTTTGTTTATGAGGAGGATGTTTTATGCTATGAAACTTGCAAGATGTTTTAATAGTACAAAGGCCTCAACGTTCTTCCACAAAATGCATGCAGTTTTTTTTTTTTTTTTTTTACCACTAGAGAGCTACATAGTTAGTGTATCTTTAAGTCTGTGTTAATTGCTGTTTCTTTCTTTATTTGTAAAATTTACTAGCAAGTCCTGAATTGTTTCAATGTAAATCCTTCACCAATTTTTTATTTTATTTTTTCAGTGTAAAATACATCCAAATAAGTCTGGATGACTGTAAAATTACAACTTAGTTGATCATGTTTTTATTATATAGTTGCATTACATCACAAATAGCTGTAAATATCAGGGCAGCTGTGGTAGCGACAGTACTTTAGGTGTCAAGAGGTTACATGGAACGTTTTATTAAGAAACTATTTGCTTTAAAACCAATTTGCTGTGACACTAGCAGAGGAAAACCGTCCGTCTTTTGTGGCAAAAAGAAAAAACAATTTGTTAGATGTCGAAGATGATTGCTTCTGAAGGCTTTGCAAATAGCATAACGGCAATTATATGAAAGCTTTTTTTTCTGATGACGAGCCACCTTCAGTTCATTGATTCAGTTATTGCCTAATTTTTTCTTGTAATGACAGTTTAATGTGTTGAAATTATGTTTAAAGAGGTTTGTTTATGCGCATATCAAGCTGTTAACCTAAAGCAATCATATGAATGCGAACTTGAACTGGTTATTGCAGTTGTATGCCATTAATGAGTCAGTAAATGGAATGAGAAAATTGAAATAATTGTGTTTTAAGCCTAAAGGGATCCATTAATTGAGATGTCCTCTATATAAGACTTTCTGAGAGGAGACTTTTGAGGGTGAGGGTTGCCATGATGCAATGGAATGGAAACTATATTTTCAAAAGAATTCCAGAAGCTCTTGATCAGACTATTTTTGAGGGCCCTTGTTTTGCAATTGTCTCAAAATCTTAAAGGAATAGTTCACTTAAAAAATGAAAATTCTGTCATCATTTACTCCCCTCTTAAGTTGTTTCAAATCTTTTAAGTGAACTATTCCTTTAAGGGGATTATTACTTCAGCATGTCCTGCCAGTGTCAGTGAACTAAAAATGAAGCTGTCAGAATTCCTTTAAATTCCAGTCAACCCAGGCAATTTAATGTTCATTCTCTTTTATGTGTATTAAATGCCAAAAATGCCAGTGTAAAACATAATAAATGACTGAGCACTGGCATTTTAAGTCGTTTGAATCCGAGTTTTTATATGTAGCACTTTTGAAATGTTTAATTAAATTTTAATTTATGACACACTACATCATGTCCTTTGAATCTATGAGAAAGTCTGCTGGTGGGAACGTTCACACAAAATTTGGCCTAAATGCACTGAAATCTAATATTCATACTTAAGTAAGGACAGACTCAAATAATTAAGCATCACAATTTGTTTACCCTTGATTACACGCCTCATCAGCACACTTCCTAATGGAGGAAGGATGTTAACAAAGATGGAATAAATAGTGTTTATGAATGAAAATGAGACCTTGTTTGAGGTCTTGATCAAGGTTTTCTTCTGCCTCTTTAAAAACCAGTTATATACGCGCTTTTCATCTGGGTATCAAAATATAACCCATATTTCAATACAAAATATAGTAAGTTGCTTATTTCTTTGGCTTATAAGAGAGCAGTACCTTTGCATCACGGCTGTGATTGATGTGTTCATGCAATGGGTGTTGCTTCTGAATAATGCATCGCATTAGGTGTGAGCCTGCAATCAGTGAAAGAAGAATATAGAGAGGCAGCTGTTCACAAAAGCGAGACAGTGATAGATGGAGCTGCCGTGTGTGTGTCATTTTCTACAGTGAGCCATGCTGAGCGATTTAAAGGCGTCCATCTTTTACTGACACAATCTGTAATAGAATTTTCAAGTTAGCTTCCCCTTTTTTTACTTCCTGGAAAGATGTTTGCTTCAGTGTGAAGATGTGAGAGGTTGATGCATGGTCTGTGTGTTCATGGCTTGGCCATGTATGGGGTTCAGGGTCGCTGTTAATGTAAAACTTGCACTATAGCAGATATCATATCTGTTATTTGTAAAAAATAAAAAGGCAACATGGCTATTTCCCACAGTAAAACAATGTCTTGTTTTTATTATATTTGAAAATAAGTTCTCCGCATGCCACATTGTCTCTTTAAATGCCATGTGACTAGTCATTCTGGAGACTCAGGAAACACTGAAAATCTTGAGCTATATTAATTTGGCCATAGATATTGGTTGCTGATAACCACAATACATATCTATGGCATACAAATAAATATATAAAATATTTAATCTTTTTTTTTATTTTGATTGTTTTTTTCAAAGTTCCAAGTTTTCAAATTTCCAAGTTCTGCACAACTTGGCCCAAAAATTATATTGTGATTGTACTTTACAAGAACTGACTAATATTACAGTACAAGTTACAATAATATTTAGCTTTTATTTTGGCGGAATATTGGTCAAATGCTGTAAACTTCTGTCCTCTAAAGTGTTGGAAATTATGCAAATGTGAACGTAAATAAAGGGAACCTAGTGCATGTTAAACTCAAAGGTCTTAGTGTGGTCAAAGGCTTGTGTGTAAATAAACACAGTGTCGCCTTTACTCTGAAATACGTAGCGCAATGGACTTCTTTAAATTGCAGCCTCGTATTTTTTTATTGCGATTTAATAATATATTGTAGTTTCAATTTTACTACGATTAATTGTCCAGCCTATTTATTTATTTCAATGTTACATTCGATTTAAATAATTATTAGCTTTCCATCAACACATAAACCCTTGGAATACCCTGCCCTAGAGGGTTTGAGGTCCACCGGCTACAGTCTCACAAAATCCTGTTGGGGAAGCATGGATTTATGAAACTTTCCTCATAAAATATAATGGAAAACAGTCAAACAGATCTCCTTGGTGTAACACTCCTCCATCTTGAGTAAGCTCAAGTGGAGCGCATGATGAGTTAATAAGATACCTCTCCTGTGAAAGTACCATTCCATGAAACACTAATAACCCCCAAAGTCCCTTTACTGTAAGTGGGTTCAGCTGGTTGTTTGGGTTCTAGAGGGAAGATTAGTCTTGTGTTTAAGCTCAGCTTGGAGTCTGGTTTGAGGGAATGTAGGTCGACCGACAGATCCAGACCTTTTTCAAAGGTTCAGCTAAACAAACCAGGCCATGGAAAAACCGCGTCAGCACCATAGGCCTTTGACTGTAGATAATACATGTTCTGTTTGGACAGACAAGTCCATTTTAGTTGATACAGCTGAAAAGGGAAAGGGATTATGAATATCTTCTTTTAGGCTGCTTTGAACAGTTAAAGGGATAGTTCACCCAAAAATGAGAATGCCCTCATTCATAGAATAAAAACATATATTAGGGTAAAGGTCTGAAAATATAGATTTGTATTGTCTACGGTGCATTTCTTTGTATAGACTGGTCTAGGAGTCTGTCCCCAACATGAGCTGCCTTCTACTGATATCTCCATACAGCTGTTTTGCAAACCTGTTGGCTTGTGCAGATGGGACCCAGTTTTACCATCGGGTTTGATCCACATTTAGTTTGTAATATGACAATTCTGATACCAAATAAAACAATCATGGTAGAAACGTGCATTTAATCCACACTGTTCTTGGGTAATACTCAAGGCTCACCAAGCCACCAAGGTGATTTAAGTTTGTTTAATCACAAACCACTTGAATGTTGTTATTAGAAATGTTCTGTGCCGATTACTGTTGTATATACTAATCTCAACCAGGCCGCCTTCAGAGGTAATGTACAGTATTGTATAGTAAACTCAGATTGTGATTGTGAACGTGTTTTGTTTAAGCGATATATTTTACTGCGCATTAATAAGCTGGAAGGTCTAGGGGACAAACTCTTTCAGGTTAATCTTGGTGCAGACCGACAGTTATTTTCTGTAGATTTATTACTTTATTGGACAAACATTTGTTGCAATTATAGTCATGTAACATCTCAGGGGAAAAGATGTTGATTTGCATAATATCCCTTGTGAAAACATGTGCTTGATTGTATTGAATGTGCACTTTCTAGTGTACAATACATCTTAAACATATATATTTTAGAAGAAAAAAAATTACTTTCAGATATTATAGTGTTAATGAAATAAAGGGCCACAGTCATGAAAAGTGTACTCTTATTAAGAACACTTAAGTGGCCTGTTGTTTTTAAGACATGCTTTTTAAAGGTTGCAAAGTAAGTTCAAATTCAAATGTATCTATACTCACACAGTATGTGATTTTTGGACGCAGTTTGGTTTGAGTAACATTATCAGCACATTATTAGCTGTTTGAGTGGTCAAACCAAAGGCTAATCATATCAGTTACCGTTATATGTCCGACTTGTAGATGATCCTGTATAAATTGCTCTTGCTCTTTTTCTGAATCTGTTTCTGGTTCAAACATATATTGCTGAATTAAACCAGTATTTGCATTTGCCGTTGTGTAGCGTTTACTACAGTTGACCAAGTGGATCAGGTAGTCCGAGCTAATGTGATTGAGGCGGAGACCAATTTGCATATTCATGGTTCCACATATACTAAATAAAGTTCAATTCAAGCTAATTTATGGCATGAAGAAATTATTTTCACAGGGGGAAAAAACTTTTAAATATGTCATTTTGATTATCAAATTTTTTGGGGGGGATAAAAATAATTGACTGCAGGAGAACTTTAAGTCCCACTTAAGTGGGTCCAAAAAGCACACTGAAATGCATCTGAAATTGCACTTCATAAAAATTTAAGCTATAATATATTTTAATTTAATTGTAATTAATATGCCATTAAGTGTCTTAAGACATTAAATTTAGTTTGCACTTAGAGTATATTCTTTTAAAGTGTTAAATCTGTAAAAAGTACTCTTATCATATATTTTTTTTTATTCATAATAGAAACTGAGACAATGCACATATAAAAAGTCCCTCCAGTGGCTTGTGTCTTGATGTGACATTAATGTATTTTCACGATGACAAGACAGGTGAGGACATCAGTAAGCTCATCTCTGTGGTGCAGACATAAATGTCCATCAATCTTTCATTTTAGGCCAAAATGAAAGATAAGATGCTAAATGTGCTTAAAAATAGAACATCTCTGACAGAAGCTTTAAGAAAATGCCACAACATTACATAAAACAAATCTATCCAGATCCACACAGGCAACAGGGCTTGCTCCATCATGTCGAAAATCATACATTTTACTATATTGATGTGATTACAGTTTAATTTTCTTATCTGACAAGTGCCACAATGTGAACACCATTGGGCTATCGTGACCTTTGCAGGATTGTATTGTGATGATTCAAATGTATCTTCCAAGACTTCGGTTTCTGACTCTGAGATAGCTTGATAGACATCAAGTTGTGGAAATTTGGACAGTGCCGTGACAAACCGGAAACTTCTTAGGAGAACTAAAATTTTACACATTAGTGTTTTACCGGATATTGTATGTCTAGAGAAATGTTTTGTATTTTTTTTATTTAGCCCAACAACCCTATCAGTTAGACTTAAAGGACAACTTCAAAGATTGTCATTCAGATTTGCATTGTTACAATTTTGGTAGTAAATGTGAATGTACAATGTTTACTTTCTCCTTGTTACCTGGACCCAGATACCCCTGTTTATTTATCAGCAAAAGTCAGCCAAATGGTGGACTTTTGACAGGTCCAGGTCTTTTTTTTTTTAAAACTACGAATCAAACTTCATTTTTTTTATTGCTGCCTACTGACAATCAGATCGACAGAGGTGCCAAAATGAATAGTGCATTTTTTTTTTTTTTTTGGCAAAAGGGAAATGCCACAGTCCTTTTTCTCTCGTCATGCAGCACTGATTTAAAAAAAAAAAAAAAAATTATGTTTCTACTAGGGCTGTTTTTTTTATCTAATTACAAATTAATTGCACATCATATTTGGCTGAGAAATTTCCCCCAAGAGATAATTGAGTCATTATTGTGTTGAATGAGAAAAGCATCAATTAGATATTACAAAAAGAATCTTTTGAAGGAAATATTTTATTTTAATCAACATGGCATTTATTACACAAACTTTTAGGCTACAAGGGCCATGATAATTTTTTTTTTTTTTTTTCAGAATATGCATCTGAATCTATCCAGTTTGGTTACCAACAGTCTTCCAAATAGCTTATTTTATGTTACGCAAAATGAAGAAAGTTTGAAAAGACATTTACAAAGTAAATGTAAATAAAAGAATTTCCATTTTTGAGCAAACTATTGAAAAATGTAAACTGCCAGTAGGTGGCGGTACATGTCTAAAAGAGTAAGTCATTGAATCATTCATTCGATTTGTTCAAACGGCTGATTCATTAAGTAAATGGCTCTCTTTATGAATGGGCCATTGAATCATTGATTCACCCGATTGATTGGCTTTAAAATGCAAATTCGTTCAGAAATTAAACACAAGGCACTGCACAGACCAATCAGTATATGACATCAAGGTTCAACTTGAAGTGGCGTTGAGCAGACTGATCGGTGTAGGATATCGAAGTCGAACCTTGATGAACACCTACCGTGTTGCTCGAAGATGCATAACAGTTCTGCCGTGGCTTTATATGTAGGCTAATATTTTCATTGGCAAACTGAGCAAAAACAGTGCATTAATTGTATTAAATATATTTTTATTATTTTTCCATAACTAATTAATTAAATGAACACGTTAAAGCGACAGTCCTAGTTTCTACTGAATAGACAGCCAAGTTTTATTAAAATCCCATCTTGTCAACAATGAATTGCCCACTCCTTCATCAACACCAAACCAGAAATATAATTTACCTTATTTTATGGCAAGAAGGGAAATGGCCTGAGAAAGAATATAACCCTCAAAATATTATGAATGCACATTTGGATTAAACCTTTATTGAAACCTTAATTATTGGAGAGTATCATGCCGTGTCTAGACAAGATGTGAGTGACGCAACAAAAGCCAATAAAACCCATTACATTTGATGATGCTGTGACAAATTCCCGACAGTAAATTGATGCCCTTTATTATTTCTGACGCACTCCAAGCGCTCGCGCAACTTCTGAAACAAAGGACAATTAGAGTTTAGAGTTTTATGTAGAACCTTTCTTCTTCCTGGTCCCTTTCTGAATTTACAATATACACTTAATTGATGATCTAGGGTATGATGCATGATCTGTTACATGTACAATCAAATTACATTAAGTGAAAACATCTCTCATTTTAATGGCTTTTAAGTCGATAGATTAGAAGGAACATTCGTTTATGACAAAAACCTCTCTTTACCTTCATTGCTCTCATAGATTATATTTAATTGCGACCCTTCATTATATATCTGACTGATGTCAAAGGTAGTTTATCAATGTCGCTGACAAAACGATCCTGCTAGTTTCACCTCTTGTAACCTTTACTGTCTCCACATTAGACCAGTGATTGACTATGAGAGTTTTAGCTGCTCCTGTCTGCCATTAATGATGACTTCATTCAGTGTCTAATTGATGGGAACAGAGCGTCAGTCATGCCTAATAATTCAGAAATGTCAGGAGCGCCAACTGCAGTTTTCATAACCTAATATTTTAATAGTAGCACACTGAATTCTAATGTGCTTCTCTATAACATTGCTTTCTACTTCTGTAATGTAAATCACAAGCTTCTGAAATCTTCATAATTCTTATGCTTTAACCAGTGTTGGGGAAAGTTACTTTTAAAAATAATGCATTACAATATTGCGCTACTCCTTAAAGTAACTAATGGTGTTACTTTTTATGGAAAGTAATGTTACATTACTTTTGCATGGCTTTTTCTCGCCTGGCCTGGGCTGAGCTTACTTGTTTGTTTTTTTAATAACAACAAATAACTATTTTTGGCAAATGTAAAGGCCCTTTCACACCAAAAGTGATCTGAACAAGCCTCAGACTGAAATAAATGCAAATTCACTCCTGTACAGAAGAGGGTTAAAAAAAACTTTTCAGCTGTTCTGCCAGTCTGAGTTGAAGAAGAATAGGATGCAGGAGAAGAAAGTTCAAGCAGAGAATGTCTAATAGGAAGAGAATTGGCACTCTCTGCTTACTTCCGGTTTCTGGACTGGCTGCAGTAACACGTCTCTGTCCATGCGGGGGCGCTCGCAGGCGAGTGCAGAATGAATGGAGGTCTATGGCGCTATACCCATCAAAATCCACTTTTCTCAGGATATAATTTTTTTGTCTAGTAATTTGAATGTTGTATTCAAAAGGAGATGCTAAGAAATTACACATTGATGGGTGTTATATTTTTTAGAGTCACTTATTTGCTTTAAAAAGTCTTTTAAAGTGTCAATGACGTCATACACATCGTACGACCAGAGATACTGCTTTACGGCAATCCTTCAGTCACTCTGGTGCGTTCGCGCTCTGCACTTTCTTTTCTCTCGAGGCATCGACAACACAGCTGACACAGGTAAATACATGTGCTAGAAGAGTTTTTGTTTTGTTTGTTTCTGGTCCCGCTTCGGATGCCATGATGCCATCAAGCGGTATCTCTGGTCGTAATCAGTCCTTCACTGACCAATCAGCGTTCATTAGCAGAATGCTAGTGTGTTATGGGCAACAACAACTCAACCTATAAGAAATCGAAAGGACATACCTGTAAGTACTCGTTCATTCAACTTTCGACCTATAACCCATGTTGAACTTGCAAAACCTACAATCAAATCTTGTAGATTTCTCAACGGCAATCGGGTGAAAGAGACAAATTTAGCCGTCTAGCCCCATAGACTCCCATTCATTTTGCACTCATGGGCGATCGCCCCCAGTGGAACTCTGGTGGAACTACAACCAAGATTGACGCAATGGAGCTAATAGGAAGTGCCATGGCTCTCCGTAGATGGGCTCTGGTTCAACACATTTACTTCAGCAATCCTTTATTTTTTTAATGAAACACAAATGTGATGTGTATCTAAAGTCATTTTGTTATTGTTATGGCTGAAGTGGATCATCGAAGGTCAGCAGTAAAGACATTGGTTAATAGTGAGATTAAATACATAAAGCATATTTGTGTAATTGTGAGATTGCATTTCACTGTTTTTATTCCTTTTGAGTAATACTAAATTATTCTTTTTTTTTTTTTGGGCAAGTCAGATGAGTAAATGCCTGCTTGCATTTAGTCTAAAACTACAAAAACCATCATGTTTACACATTTAACAATACAGTGCCTTTGAACTTAGGATTTTTCTCAACATAGGGACAGGAGAGCTGTCAGTCAATGAATGGAAAAACAAAGTAACTTGTGTTACTTATTTGAAAAAGTAACTCAGATCTTTTTTTGTAAATTTAAGGTTACTTTTTTTCTCCTTGATCATTTTCATGGCAGCCATAGCAGGTGGTGTTAGCTGACCCAAGAATATTCTGACTCTCATATCGTTCCAAACCTGTATTTAGTTTTATTTAGTTAAAAAAAAAAGTATAAAAATGTTAAGAATCGTTATTCAGTTCCTGCCATAAAACAACAGCTCCAAAGAAAAGTATAAAAATGTAAAAAAGTAGTCCATATGACTTCTGAGTGGTCATGATGTGTTCTCCCTTTGTGTTTACCAGGTTTAACAACATGAAGGGGAGTAAGTTATTCATTTTTTTGCTTTGAAAAAAATAATTATTCATTATTCAACTTTGTAGAAACAGATTAATGAACCCACTTATCCTTTGAGGGAAATTGTATTTAATGTCTTTCATAGCTCAAGGGTATGTAAGAGAAGTAGGATATTTGCTTCACATTTGCACTCTTTTTTACCTTCAGGGTTGAGACAGTGAGTCCCCTGCTGCCACATAAAGAGTGATTTATGAAGTAATCATCGCTATTGCCCAAAGTTTCTCATTACCACCAGACTCTTTCCCTCTCGCTCTCAAACACATTCTCACTTTCTCCTTTTAGAAGCTCCTAACAAACAATAATCTGATTGTTTTCTGTGCCTTTTCTCCATGTTGTGTATATTATAAACAGCTCAAGGCTGAACTTTTTCAGGTCTCCGATGACCTGTGTAATGTGGCCAGCGCAGTAAACGGTCCCTCAGGGGTGTTCATGCTCAGCTGGGATATTCTGCAGTGCTTTCATGGAAAGCTAACACGGGCATCTGTTGAGTTAGTTTTGGCTGAGACTGTTGATTAAAACCACAAGCCATGATAAAAACACAATAATCACCGTTAAAAAAAAAACGTATAAAAGTTTTCTGTTGCATTCATGAATATTAATGAGAAAAACAGTCAGTGTTCATTTCATTGACGTTGTGGTGGATTTACAGTTTTTATGTTTCGTCTTACGGTTTTTGAGTCTCCATAAGCAGTGCTTCTATTTAGATAATTTCACGTTTTACATTTTGTTTCGTACTAGGTACGATTTTTTCGACAGAGAGCCTGATGTAACAAATCAGACTTCACGCTCTTTTCAAAAACTGTTTGACATGGGCAAAGCTAGTTATTAATAGTATCTCTCCTTTTTCTTGTCTCATTTCACTTTTCACATTTTTCAGCAAGTATATTGTTGTGTGGTCCTTGAAACGTTTCTCTTTTGGTTTGTCTTCAATGATGGGTCCGTAACTCATTCTGTTTGCAGTCACAGCATTCTCTAGGGCACAGCTGATTGGTTCCTGCTGTAAAAGTAGCCAATGAGCTCGCTGCTTAACCTTCAAATACTTGGTCATTTGCTGTATCAGTTGCAGCGCGCTTTCAGAAACCCTCCACCTTCCCCAGCTCCACCTGTATAGATCTGCTAGGGGTAATTCATGTATGCTATATTGTACAGCAGCAGCATATTGTGTATGTATTGGCATAGCAAGTCCTGTACTTGCTCTGCAGCAGTAATCTTTGTTGTATTTACAAATTAAAAATATATATTTTTTTACTGTGTAAATGTCATCGTATGACACAAATAATGGCAGATGTTCTGTTAACTTTGTGGTTTTTGTGGAAATTGGTTGTTTACAAAGGGCCTGAAAAATTGTGGCCCCAAAACAGCGGTAAAGTTTCTCAGACAAAATGAGAGGGTTCAATTGCAGTATTAAGCAGGGTTACAGTGAACTTTTCTTATCAGCGTCCTGTTCAAAACCCCTCCGTAAAATAAAGCATGGGCATTATGTCTTGAAATAGACAGCTATGCAGATTCCCACTAGGGAAATTCGGATTCATTACATCTAACTTGACATAAAATGAGAGGGAAAATTAGTTTAGTGAGGTCAATGCTCAGTTACAATTCTCAAATTGAAGGGCAATACAAAACGTCAGATTCAGTTTTAAGTACTTACATCGGCACAGTGAAGTCATGCAAGGTTATCTACACAGAGTGATATTCCCTTATGTTGATTATTTTGTTATGGTTTGTTTATTTCCCGTCATTATAATCAGAACCATTCACATCAGCTGTTTCTTTTGAAACCCCAAAGGAGCTTAAAAGTCTCCAAGATGATTCCCTCAGTAGTTTCTCTTGAAGCTCTCACTCTCTCTGAAAAATGTCTTCAGTTGATGTGAAGTTGCAGAAATTAAGTCACTGACAGGGAACTATTGTGGTGATCCTTCACACCAAGTCTCAGCTCAAAGAAATAGCTGTCCTCAAAGCTTTTCAATTATATACAGGATCTATTCCTGCCTTTGAGCCATACACTCAAGCAAAACATACAAAAAAATAAAGATTGTTCAAATTACTTTACACAAAATGTTCAATAATTGTTGCATCAGCTCATTTTAACAATTTAATTATGTTTAATACACTTACATTTTTTAAATGAAAGATAACATAATCCTTTTATGTTAGGACTACATGATTTATTTGTGTTGATAATTAACTGGGCAGTGGATCTGTAGTTTCCAGCTATATTATGACAGTAAATTTAGAGATTAAAGTGGCTATATTTTGTAGAATTCAGAAACATGATGAATAATTCATTCAAGAAGGATTTTTTGTGTGCTTTGTTAAACAATCAATACTGTTCATTTATTATACTGTTCAGTTATTAGAATGAGTCTCCCAGGGTTCTACAGCACTTAGAATAGAGAATACCTTTTACATTCCTGTTCAGTTCCTGAATTTGAATTAAATTTCAAATAAAACAGAAAACAAGATACAGAATTGTGATTTGAATTTAGCAAAGTAAATCAAAAATGCAATGAAATTAAAGGAATTTTTTAAAGGGAAGTTGTTTAAGTGCACTGTACACTTTTGCGTGGTTAAAGAACACTTTATTTCCAAGAATGCTAATGTACCCCAAATTGTCATATACTGTATATAATATACACTCACCTAAATGATTATTAGGAACACCTGTTCAATTTCTCATTAATGCAATTATCTAATCAACCAATCACATGGCAGTTGCTTCAGTGCATTTAGGGGTGTGGTCCTGGTCAAGACAATCTCCTGAACTCCAAACTGAATATCAGAATGGGAAAGAAAGGTGATTTAAGCAATTTTGAGCGTGGCATGGTTGTTGGTGCCAGACGGGCCGGTCTAAGTATTTGTCTGCTCAGTTACTGGGATTTTCACGCACAACCATTTCTAGGGTTTACAAAGAATGGTGTGAAAAGGGAAAAACATCCAGTATGCGGCAGTCCTGTGGGCGAAAATGCCTTGTTGATGCTAGAGGTCAGAGGAGAATGGGCCGACTGATTCAAGCTGATAGAAGAGCAACTTTGACTGAAATAACCACTCGTTACAACCGAGGTATGCAGCAAAGCATTTGTGAAGCCACAACACGCACAACCTTGAGGCGGATGGGCTACAACAGCAGAAGACCCCACCGGGTACCACTCATCTCCACTACAAATAGGAAAAAGAGGCTACAATTTGCACAAGCTCACCAAAATTGGACAGTTGAAGACTGGAAAAATGTTGCCTGGTCTGATGAGTCTCGATTTCTGTTGAGACATTCAGGTGGTAGAGTCAGAATTTGGCGTAAACAGAATGAGAACATGGATCCATCATGCCTTGTTACCACTGTGCAGGCTGGTGGTGGTGGTGTAATGGTGTGGGGGATGTTTTCTTGGCACACTTTAGGCCCCTTAGTGCCAATTGGGCATCGTTTAAATGCCATGGCCTACCTGAGCATTGTTTCTGACCATGTCCATCCCTTTATGACCACCATGTACCCATCCTCTGATGGCTACTTCCAGCAGGATAATGCACCATGTCACAAAGCTTGAATCATTTCAAATTGGTTTCTTGAACATGACAATGAGTTCACTGTACTAAAATGGCCCCCACAGTCACCAGATCTCAACCCAATAGAGCATCTTTGGGATGTGGTGGAACGGGAGCTTCGTTGCCCTGGATGTGCATCCCACAAATCTCCATCAACTGCAAGATGCTATCCTATCAATATGGGCCAACATTTCTAAAGAATGCTTTCAGCACCTTGTTGAATCAATGCCACGTAGAATTAAGGCAGTTCTGAAGGCGAAAGGGGGTCAAACACAGTATTAGTATGGTGTTCCTAATAATCCTTTAGGTGAGTGTATATTTGTAATATGTAGGGGTGTCCCCGACTATGGATTTTCATAGTCGAATCAGAATCGTCATGTCTTGCCTATAGTCGACTAATAGTCGAATCATGTGTATGGGGGTGGGGCTGGGGGCGGGGCTTTAACATTTCAAAGCCGCGATGTACAGAAAATCACATAAAGATATAGAAGAAAATGAATAAAAACATTTTGGATCAATAAAACTAAGAAATAACATAACTCCAGAAAGGCCACACTGCAGACAGGATTTGCATTTCACATGCAAATCAAATTAAATCGGCTAAATTACCTGTGCGAGCAGGCTCAAGTAGGCTACAGCACAATATCGATGCACCGAAATAATAAACAATTAATTTACTAAATTAAATTAGAACAGAATATACCTTTCTAATAAATAAAACGAAATAAATCAGAAAGAATCACAGGTGCACAAGATGAGCAAATGTGTGCAAAATGCCTAAAGTGCAGGGAACATATTCAAAACACAAGCCACAAATAGTTAGATTGGATAACCCTGACAGATCAATAAATAAAATAAAAATAAAGAAATTATTAAAATAACGATAGTAGCCAGAATTTTCAACTTTGTCTTTTTAACTGCAGAAACAACAATATATGCTAAACTGGGGTGGCAGTCTTTTTAGCTAAAAATGTTCACAGCATCCAAAAATCAAATTAGAACCGGCTGAAAAGTTTTGAAATCACTTGTACCCTACCTGATCGAGAGAACAAATCCAGTCTTTCACTCTGTCTGTGTCCGTTGGAGTCTTTTGTGTGCGCGGATAAAATACATTCTAAAACACTTAACGTGAAAAACGTTTAACGACTTATCTCCTAAAATAGTTAAATTAAAATATCAAATTATGTAAAGAAAACGATTTACTTGGGAGGAACGCGTTGCGTTCATATTCTGGGTTCATCTGCTTATCTGCACATAGTAGCCTATAGTTTCTTAATAAAGTGTGTACTGTGTACACGCATTAAGCCACGTTAGTGCCTTTTAAGCGTTTTAAAAGCTTTTTTCACGTTAAGCATTTTAGAATGTCCCGTGGAAAACCAACTTGTTAACGTTGGCCAGCAGAAGTGCGATCAGATTTTCCTGAAGCTAAATCCAGCCTCGGAGAATATCCTTTCTGATGGTGTACGTTCACACTTTAGTTTTTCTTATCCCAGACATTAAAGATTTAAATCCCTGCTGCCAAGATGCTCCTCTCATGGATTGAAAGTGAAACTTAAATCTGTCACGGGGTGTTTGGATTTATTCACGCACGTTAAAAAATATTTATTAAAAGCTTCTTTCTTTGCACATTTTTTATTATAATCATAATAGGCTGAATATTAACGTATTGACAGAAAACTGGTAGTTCTATGTGAAATCAGACATTGAGTACCCTCATATAGCCAAAGTGGCATGATCCTCGTTTCATAACACCTCTGCGAAGATTCGACCAGGAGATCAGTAGTCGAATCAGGTTCCTCCTATCGAAGCATCGAATCTTCGACTATTCGGGGTCACCCCTAGTAATATGTAATCATATATCATATCATTATTTTACGAGGTCATCATCGGATACGATGGACAGCAATTGGCATTTAGTTTAGAGAAATGCATGTAATCAATTGAGAAAAATGTGCATATTTAATTAGTTTTTTATTATTTATTTTTTATATTTTGTTGAAAAAGTTGTTGAATTTCTTAGAATTTCTTGCAAGTCAAATTTCCAATTAAACATTCTGTCAGCAGACTTTAGAATCCAATTTAAATATACATTATTTAAAGATTTAAAGGAAAAATATATTCTGGCATCCTTGGGCTGTTCGATTCTGAAATGTTTGGAATCTACTCTGATTCTTGGTTCTCTAATTGACGAAGTGTATTCTGAGAATCGACTCTTCACTGTTGTTTTTGATTCTTATTTTTTAATATTAACAAAAGATTGAAGGAATGTGCTCATTTTGTCGTGACAACCTGTTGTAGAAAGAAGCTTTCTCGTAATATAAAGGTTTACTTCTAATTTTGAAGATACATTTCTATAGCTCTGATTGTTTTTGAATTAAAATTTTGGTCATAGCCCAGCATTAAATATTGTATGCTAAAAAATGGAAATGTATTTATTGCAAGAACATAATGTGTCTAAAATGCATGTGCATGGTTCAGTTTAATGATAAAGTTTACTGTAACATACGAAATAACAACATTAACAATGAAATAAGAGCATGCAGTTTGTCAATCATATGCACGTGGAATTTGCATTCTTTACTATAGCAACAGTAGGCTCTCTGCACCTTTTCTTTCAGAATGGTCATTGGCTGGTGGAAGGAAAAGTACAAAAAACTGTAGCATTTTATTTACTTAAAAATCATGCATCTATTATCCTCTCATGTAGTTTGAGCGGTGTTTAAAAACTTCCCTTGTGCAAGACAACATAACCCAGTCTACCATGTAATGCTAAATCATGGAATTTATAAGACTAATTTACATACTTTAGAACGTGTGTATCAATAGGTGCTTTGGGTGCAAAACTTTAATGTGGGAAACTCAATATTCGTCAGTCTTATGCTATTCGTCATGAGTGACCACAGACAAACAAACACCATTAACTTAAGCGACTGAAAGTTAAAGGGGTGGTATAATACCCTTTTCACAAGATGTAAAATAAGTCTTTGATGTCCCCAGAGTGTGTATGTGAAGTTTTAGCTCAAAATACCCCACAGATATTTTTATATAGCATGTTAAAGTTGTCAATTTTTGAGGGTGAGCAAAAACGCACCGTTTTTGTGTCTGTTCCTTTAAACGCAAATGAGCTGCTGCTCCTAACACAGAAGGCGGAGCTTCAAGAGCTTGTGTTCTTTTACCCAAGGGGGTAATCTTTCAGCCGAAACTGAAGCTTCCCCGGGGGCTGCCATTGATTAGCAGACCATCACCTGCTGTTAGCATTCCATTGACTCTCGTTAATTTTGGCGTCACTTTGACAGCGAATAACTTTACATCTGAGGCGTTTAAAGACTTCTTTGTCCATTATTTATTTCTAAAGAAACAATGTATAAAAGGCTCCATTACCTTGTATCTTACATTATGGCCCCGCAGAAGCAGTTTTTGTAAAAATAGGCTAACGATTGCATCATAACCACGCGACTCTCTGTCGCACAGTAGAGAAATTACCGTATGGACAGGAGGAGAAGCTCCTGACAAAATGACAAAATAATTAATCAGAATACTTCGTAAAAGTTGCTCCTGCTCCTAGCTCATGGACACCTCCTACTCACACTCTCCGTCTCTGCAAGTTTCGGAAGGGAATGATTCAGATTTCTCTTGGCACAGCTACTAGAAGACAGACAGTTTGCTCACGTCACATCTACGTTGTCAAGCTCAATTTGAGTCTGCGCAGTACGCTCAGCCATCAGGAAGTGAGAGCTTCTAATTGACTTCACTTTTCTCCGTTGAATCCAATGGGGTTGCTGTGTCCATTTCTTTTACGGTTTATGCTTTTACCTCACACAAACATGCTCTGGTAATTTCTAAAACCTTTAGCCTTTTTATGTATAAACCGAAGTCAGAAAGATGGAGAGACTCAAAAAGAAGTGACAACCTTTCTGAATGGTTAGTTGATGAATTTATGTAGCTTATGTGTAGTTATCTTCTAGTCATTGATTAGCATATTCTGTCTTGATAATCTATAAATCACGTTCCCGGGGGTGGGAACTAAATTTTGGGCACTAAATTTTAGGGTTAGTGATGTCACTAACACGGGAGGAAGCTCCTGTAGTCCCTACCAGCCGTTTGTTGTTGTCCTTAATTCCCAATTTCTTTAAAATAAAATATCTCCCTTTGCTTTGAACTTTGAGCATAGTAAATTTGGAGATGTTGTTTATGCTCAAACAGCAACATTACACACTAACTAAAGTTAAAAAAGTGAAATCATATTCAACCACCCCTTTTAAAGGGGTGTTTGGCTCAAGGTCATGGTACAAAGGACCCTAGGTTGATTTTACTGCGAACCATCCCTTTAAAAGTCAACTATATGCACTCTCATATGGCTTTATTTGAATGTTGCAGCGTCACATACCATAACATACCCGTTGTTAGAAATATATTCTTGACGTCATTACGCAATGACATAAATGAACAGCTGAATCGGTTCTTGAACCAGTTCATTTAAACAAAAGTTTTGTTCACAGAAATTAATCTGACTTCCAGTCACTATTAGTGAACGAGTGGTGAATTAAGCCTCTTTTTTTTTTCAAATCAACACATCTAATCATTAAAGAAAAGCCTTGATGGAATCTAAACTGACTCTTTCAGAAATTAAGCATTTCTATCCCTACTACTCTTTCTGCCATCCCTTTCCAGAGGATTGCACGCAGTCTGATATACCTTCCTATGTCATTGAGAATGAATTGTGTCCTTGCAGCTAACCTTTTATGAGCAGCTCCCCGTGTTTTACTTCCCTCCCCATCCCACTTCTGCTGCTGTCTTGCCCAGAGTCTCCTCTCCTGCTGTGGGATTGATGTTATATTAATAGCACAGTTCAGGGTCATGTTAATAAAGTCAGAAATGTTCAAATAAATAAATTCACTCAACTGCACCCCTTTTTATTGAAAAAAATATCTCAGCCCATGTCTCTTGTTTTTTGACCGTCAGGCCATTCTGTATTATTATTTTTTTTTGTTATCCATTGTAATTTTCTTACAGGGCTGCAGACTGTTTTACAAAAATTTCAATAGCATCTAATTTTATGTTTTTTTTAAACTATTGAGTTTTTGTTTCTTTTTATGTGTGCACTACATTGAATCGGTATGCAATGTCTGTGTTTTAACACCCCATCTACAATGTGAGTGAGCGAAGCAACAGCTTCTTTGATTATAATGAGTTATGCAGTGAGCTCACACTGAACTGTGATTTCAGACAGACGTGTGAATACAGTGAAAATGTGCACACTGCATTCTTACATAGACAGTGGTTTGGAGAGTTTTAGATTACAACTGTTTATTGTATCTATCTATCTAGTTGGACAATGAAACTGAAGCACTTGGTTTAGACCACAATAATTTATTAGTATGGTATAGTGCCTCCTTTTGTGGCCAATACAGCATCAGTTCGTTTTCGGAATGACAGATACACGTCCTGCTAATTCAACCTTCAGGCTCTGCTCTTGCAGATGGAATGTTAAATCGGGGAAGATTGGCCACCAGGCTGCACATATATGGGTCCAACCTATATATATCTTTGCTTCATGCTTCATTTCCCCCTTTGAAGTTTGTGTGAAAGACTCAAGCTCCAAGGAAAAACATCAAGGGCTAAAAGTGACTTGTTTTTAATATTCCCTAAGGGTTTTGTATGTATTTATCTAAAGACATTTCACATTGTCCATTTTTTTTTACCCATTTAGTAGCTTATAAAAAGCTGCATAAATTAGTTTTTGTACATAGCTCAAGAAGAGCATGTGCAGTGCAAAATGGGGAATAATTTGAGAAGAATTATTAAATGTTTTAAGAATGACCCAAAACAACCTTCTTAACAGGGCCTGAAACATTCTAAGTGCATAATTGGGTTCAACCCCTGATGTTGGCCCGTTAAATTCAAATTCCAGCTCATTAATGGCAAAGGGAGCCTGTTCTTAAATTCAGAATTTTGTTCATCCCTGTTTCAATAAAGTCATCAGATTTGATGAACTCTATCAGCTTTTTTTGTTTGTGAGAACAATTCCATCTCTTTTATCTCTTTTTTTCCCTTTGAAAATGTTTTGACTTTCATGTCTTTTATATAATACTTTGATACTGAAGTAATTTTATTGAAGTAATTTAAGTATGTTGCTACATTGCATTCTCGGTGTATTTCAAACTGTTATCTCTCAAGTGACTAAAATGGCCAAAGGGATGTGAACATGAGGTTGTGAACGTTTATTTACGTCACTTTGTTGCTATACATTACAGTAACTGTACATTAATTCTCTGTATCAGAGTACTGTATCGATTACAGTATCCGTAGCGATTGTTCCCTTTACATCATTTATGTCTTGTAGTTGGAGAGCTGAAGTAGTCTGATCACTCAATGCGCTCTCTAATGCTCAATCATCTGGCTAATTCCCAACGCATCAAGCACGGTTCCAGCACTCTAGGAAGCAAATACCATTATTCCTGAGGTTTATGAGGCACCGCAGCATTAAAAGCCTCATCTAATGGTCTTCCTTTCGAAACCAATCTCCATTGTGCTGCTTCCATATACTCTCAAATCGACTTAAGCCCATTTGAGGGCAGCCTTCACATTTTTCATTAATCTTCATAGAAGTCACTTTGGCTCTGTGTTGGAGATTTATCGACTTCTATAAATGCATGTCACTTGCAAACTTCAAATTATTCTTTATTGTATGAATGTTTTTGCCAGATGAATGCTAGTGAGACTGAGTTTTGATGTTGGTTAGTTTCTGCTGTCGATTTTAATATTAATTTTAAAACATGCCCTAGAGAGTTGCAGCATTGCTCCTGTACATGTTTTAGTGCCTGCCAGCCATAAAACAGCCTTGAGGTGTTCAGTCGTGAGTGAGAAAAGGCATGTGTTTGTGCACTCACCTAGTAGCCACCATTAAAGACAAGGATTTGAAATAGAAAATGCTAGAAGGCACATACAGTAGAAACTGTATCAATAGTGCTTTGCAGACCTTGCAGAGAAGGGCTGCTCTGACTCCACGGCGTATTGACAGACACATCTTGCATTATGTATTAGAAAATTACAATTTCTCTTGGTGTATTTTGTCCTGGCTTCTTGCCTAGATGTTCAGCTAAGATTAGAGTATATCACATTGACTTCTTGACTTTTAATTGATCACAGCCCACTGATGAGAAGGAATTATTTAAATGGTTTGGACCTGAAGCCTGAACGTTGGAACGTTTAATTTGACATCAAATATCGACATGCAATATTAGCATCGTTATTGTTGCGGTAAAGACATTTCTGGATGTAGAAATTCTTATCGCATTTGTTCTGCATCCACAGAGAATGTGAAAAGTGATGCAATCAGGCAAATTTACTTGCAGATATGCAGTGGCACTTTTACTTCAGAGCGAAGATCAATAAAAGTGTCAGCACATCAAGACTTGAAGCCATCTCATAAAATTTCCATGGCCTGCAGCCCGAGCCGAGGTTTGTTTCTGTGTGGTACCGTTGACGGTGCAGGATATTGCGATCATACTTGGAGTGCTTTAGCTTTTGGCAGTCAGTTCAATCAAATCTAGTTTTCTGAAAATGTCATAAGGGCTACTCCTCCTGTATACCAATGGGCTCTCCTCCCTACACAATTTGCCAAATGATGTTGACATTTATTGAAGTGCCCCAGGCAAAGCTATGCTATCAGAATGTTTGGCAGGGGAACACTCTCTTGAGGCGTACAAGTTCATAGACTGAAATTGTCCCCTGAAGTTACATTGTAGGACACTTTAAAAATGTGTCCTTCAGGTGCTCAGGTCACCCTGGCAATCAATCATTTTATATTTTACAAAACATGTTTTCGCTGATTAATTAATTATTTTAATTTAAAGGGTTAGTTCACCCAGAAATGAAAATTATCCCATGATTTACTCACCATCAAGCCACCATTGTGTGCAGTATATGACTTTCTTCTAGTTCCATTTTATAAATATCCTGGCTCTTCCCAGCTTTATAATGGGAGTGAATGGTACCTTGTTTTTGAAGGCCAAAAAAGCGCATCCATCCATCATAAAAGTAATCTATACAGCTCCAGGGGTTAATAAAGGCCTTCTGAAGCGAAACAATTCATTTTTGTAAAAAAATATCCATACTTTATAAACTAAAATTTATGGCTTCCAGTAACGGCCTAAGTACGCGAGTCTAGTTCCGGCTGAAGAGGTGACTCGACGTGTGAAGCATCGATGAACGTGGAAGCACAGAGCAAAACAAAATACCAGTCACGATTTAGAAGTCTAAAATGAGAATTTTTAAAGAGAAATGTCGGAGGAACTTGAGGCGTCTACTCTCACCGAAGTCCTACGTCATACGCCAGAACTCAACTCTCTCATGAACGCATTGACAGACATTACAGAAAGCTAGTGATTACAGTTTATAAAGTTATAATATAATATAAAATGCTTCAGAAGGCCTTTACTAACTGAAAACAATGATTTGTATGACAGTGCAGGAAAAAAATAGTGTTCACCAAACCATTTCTCATGGGGTCCAATCTGAATCTCAAATGTACACAATTGTTCAAATCTGCTTCTTTTTATTTGACTACTTTAGGAAAACACTGCTTTTTCTTGCTTTCTCTTACGTGCCAGTGTCATATACTGTATGGATGTATGTGTGTCTCTCCCTGCCCACATCTTGATTTTCCACTATTTCTGAGCATTATACTCCCAGTAGGCCAGTGGTGTCGATGCAAGAGTCCAGCGACACATCTTCAATATTTCAGCAGCATGTTAAGTCAGGGAGTCCTGCTTCCTCTGCTCTGCCCTGCGAGGGCCAGAGTGGAAACCAGGTCACACAACACTCAAAGGACACTGAAGGACATGCAGGAGATGAGAACACCATTAGCCCTGTCCCTGTGACTGTATCTGCAAACATTGTAGCGACACACGTCACAGGCAGAAAATGTGAAATCTGTCTCTGCACTCCCATTGTGCTTGACCTTTGTGAATGTGACTTTTTCTCCTTATCAGCATCATCTGCTAAGTTTAAAATAACAAACTGGAATGGTAGGATTTGTAAAGACACACTTTTTGAATATGGCCCTTTTTTGGACACGAAAGAGTGTGTATGAAATGTATTGCATTAAAAACAAAATACCCCAACAGAACCAAATGGCATCAGCAAACAAATTATGCTAGAGTTTTTCTCAGAACTTTACGCCATTTTTGTATTGATCTGAACCAATTTTCGTGGTCATTTTTTAGTGGATGTAAAGTCAGTTCTCCAAGTTCACACAGAATAACCACATGTGCAGTTCATCACATTAACTATCAGCTTGATCCACTCACTAGGCTTTGAGGACCTTTCTTTTTTTAATAGCTTGCGCCCATTTTTTGTCCCTAGATATTCCTAGATGTTCATAAGCATTGATTTAATGTTGAAGTTAAAGTCACTTTACTGCCCCTATTACTTTAATAATCCAATAACTGACCAACAGATTTGAATGTTCATAGTTTTCTGATGTTGGTTGTCAAATGGCATTGGTATGTTTTTTTTTTTAATATATATATATATATTATTGTTTTTATTCAACTATGCTCTGATTCAGAGAAAATGAAAGGTAAAAATGTATGTCGAATCAATCAAAAAATCCAAAAACTATTTGCATCTGTTTCAGTGTTGGCATAGTTACTTTGTTAGGGCACTGTGTACAGTAAATGCATTAAGGCCCAGTAAAATGATCAAGAAAGCACTTTCACAGACCTGTTTTTAAGGATCAATAACTGTTTTTGTCTTTTGAATTCACTCCCTCGTCTTTGTGCAACTAAATTTAAATAGGACTGTGTGTGTTGCTGGGAATAGGCTGACTTGATTTGATCTGATTTGTCCACAAACCTGAGGTACAGCACTGTCCATTGTGCTATTGGCGTCTTTGCTCTAGCACATCATCAGAGTCTTGTCACAGACACCCAGTTCAATGTAAACACAGCGGGCCCTCATGTCCCTTTACTGTATAAGGCTGTTGAATTCCTCTATGTGGAGAATACATTACACCAAACACGAGTTGGACTGCATGGGGAATCCATTAAGGTGATGTATGAGTTGGGTCGCCTGTCTGTAGGGTCAACGGTGAGGGACTGCAGTTGCAGCTCGGAATGCAGAAGACCGTTTCGAGAAATGCTTCCATGACAGTAATGAGAATTGAAGCTAAAAAAATATAATGACCATTGTGGATTGTCATATACTAGTACTGTGTCATTTACATCTACACTCCTGGGCAAAAACAAATTGGGCAAAGCCAAAATTGGCAAAATAGTTAGTGTTTTATTAATGGTCTTAACCATTTTAATCACAAATCACTGGTCAGGAAATTAGTAGGGCTGCCCCATAAAAGTCAACTATCCGTTAGTCAAATAAAAGAGGCTTAGTCGACCAAAATTGTATTAGTCGGTTAGACGCAGAAAACTGTGGTAACAGTATGGGCTGGAAATCCACACGTTCGCCTATCATCCATCAGCCTTAAATATGGATTATCATCTGAAACATGAAATAGTAGCAACTTTACTCGGCCGCTCGCTCTAATGTTAAAACAGACAAATGTGCGTTATTTTTAGGCGCATATCCAAGTGTTTGTGCGGAGTGTGGAAGCTGAAGTATAGCGCGCTTACAGCATGACATGGAAACAACCTAAAATATGTTTTTGTACTAGAGTAATACATCTTTCAAAACTGTAAGGGTCTACTTTTATTTGTGTAAACTTACAACAAGAAAACGTGCCTTTGTAGAATAAAGAAAACACAGGATGTGCTGTCTCTGTCTCCCTGGCATCACAAGAACGAAACGAAACTTAACAGGCTACTTGTCTCAGAACTGCCAAGTACAAGTCATACATGTTGTACTGAATACTTTAAAAAATACATGTAAACGTATGAATACATAAACGTTAGGAAAGAGAAAAATAAATACAATTAAATGACTAAATAAAATTAATAAGAATTCATACAAAGTACACTGTAAAAATAAAAGGTGCCTGGAGGAACCTTTTGGGGTTCTTCACTTTGCCACACCAGCGGAACCGTCTGTAGATCCTCTAGGCACCCTTTAAAAAGGTCCGGTTCTCTGAGGAACCACACAGGTTTCCTGAGGAACTCTAATATTAGGCACTTTGTGGAACCACTGTGGGTGCCTCCAGGAACCAAATTTCATTTTTTTTTAAATATTTAATTTCATGTTGTTACTATGGTTACCTTTGACTTCTATTATAATAAACAAATTGAACCAAATACAAAATAAGAATTGTTTATTACATATTTGATATTCATTTTTATACATACACTTCCATGCACATGGGGAAAAAAGCTAACTACAAATTAATATCAATGACTACACAAAAAAATAGTATAATACATAAGCAACATGAATAATCAACCATGTATATACAATAGATAAACAAGAAAAGACATCTCAACAAAATGCATGGAAACACATATGTTCCACTAAATAAATCAATGTAAAAAAAATTACATTTGAACTAATTAAAAATGTCCATCATACTTAACTTTAAAGGTCCCGTTCTATGCCCCTTTTCACAAGATGTAAAATAAGTCTCTGATGTCCCCAGAGTGTGTATGTGAAGTTTGAGCTCAAAATACCCAACAGATAATTTTTTACAGCATGTTTAAATTGAAATTTTTTGGGGCTCAGAAAAACGAGCCGTTTCAGTGTGTCCCCTTTAAATGCAAATGAGGTGCTGCTGGACGACACAGGGGGCGGAGCTTCATGAGCTCGTGCTCAGTCTGTCAGGAAAAATTCATCTCACGGAATGATGATAATATCAGAAACTCTCAGTAACGGTGTTCATTTCGAGTCGGACAATAATGCCTACAGAGTCAGAGTGCTGTATAGAGATGAAACAGGTATAGTTTAGTAGTTTAATTACGGTTATTATAACGTATTTGTCATCTGCTTGTAGGCTATGTATCCATTATTTATTTATAGCCTACACGTCTGCTGTCTGAATGATGATCAAACATGTACTGATGAGTATAATAAAGTTTATTGTCAGTTTTACTTCAGAAAATCACCGTAAGAGCTGAGTAAACACAGTAGGCTAAGTTATAAGAAGTGCGCAAGTAGCCAGTAGAGTTGAGGGAGCATTCCTGTGGGCGGAGGTTAGTCAAGAAACGGTTCTGGTGATGTCACTAATGCAGGATGTAGAGGGGTGTAGTCCAATCGAGCCGTTTTTTGTAGTCAACTTCTGTTAAATAAAATATCTCGCTTGGCATTGAACTTTGAGCTTTATAATTTTACATATATTATTTATGCTCTAACAGCAACATTACACACTAACTAAAGTTTGAAACATGGAATCGCATGCAACGGGACCTTTAAAACATTTGTGTTTCAGTCCGATGGTTAGTCTGACATCACTGTTTCCAAGTCCAAAAGCTGATCAGATGCCAAAAACAAACAACAGTGCTAATATACACTCATTGTGCTGTAACCTTTATCTCTATTATATACCGAAATCTCTGATGGTTAGTTATTCAACTATTTTGAATCATAAAATGTTTAAGTCTGGGATGCCGTTAGACTGGAGACTGTAATGTACACTATGGCTTTTGAAAAGCTTAAATGTGAGACTTGAATCAACAGTGTTCATAAATGGTTGTTGAGTATTCTCATGAAACAAGATAGAGGAAGTAGAAGTAGAGGCTTCGACCCGAAACAGAGTTAAGGTACAGTAAAATGATCTGTTGTTCTGTGAATGTTCACTGGTGAATTCAGTCATTTCAATATGAATTCACACGATCAGCAATTTCGTTTGTGGTCAGAAATGTCACTATGGGACCAAGTTGGTGTGAGGTACTTAATGAGTTAGAAAAGTGAAAAGGTACAGCATCGTTTTCCGTTTGTTTTTCCTCTTCTCTGGTGGATGGTCCAGGCACTTCAATGATTTTCAGGTCTACAGGAGGATTTTTATTCTTGATCAAACTTGTATTTCAGCTTACCGAGATCCCTGCAAAGTACAAAATTTACTGTTAGTAATGTTATTAAAGTGATAGTTGTGAAATTTAAATAATTTCCTCAGCCTTGTGACGTTCCAAACCTGTTTGACTTTCTGTCTGTGGAACCCAAAAGCAGATCTCAGGCATAATGCAACCCCAGTCACCGATCGCTGACACTGCATGAAACACAAGCAGAAAACAATTGTGTAAATCATTCATGAAACCATTCTTATGCACACTTGTCTAGTTCAATTCAATGCAACAATTTATGTAAAAATGGTTAAGCTCCAAAAATGTACCAGAAAAGATTCTAAAAATAATCAATGAGTTCACAACTCATGTGTTATGGGTTGTGTTGCAAGTCTTCTGAAGCCTAATTGCTTTTTCCTATTTATTTATTTTTTGTCGAAAAAGACTAAACTTGAAGTTATAATTCAGAGTTAAAATGTCTATAGCATTTTTTGTGAATCAAACCTGTGATATTATTTTTCTGAGTAACATGAATGAGATTTGAGATCATGAGAAAAGATTTTCAGAGAGTAACTGATTAAAAAACACAAGTACACAGTCAAACAATACAACTTCACACAGCTAAAGTTCATAGTAATAAAGTACTTGCATGTGGTGCAGGTAACTTACTGTAATTCAATGTTGCCACTGAAATGTGAAATGTTCAGATGAAGACACAGTTGTACAAAATATGTTGAATTGAATAACTAAATCAATCTAAGACAATAAGTCAATCATTTCCATTTGTTCATTAGATCAACGTAGTTAGCATCGCGGCTAAAACCTTCATACCAGATACTGTGTGTGCAATAAACGAGTGGTAAACACTATAAAAACGTAGTAATGTATAATAAATTTAGTTTATATATGTGTGTGTTTAAATATATAGTGAGTAGACTCTGTATTTATATTTATTTGGCGAGTTTACAAACCTTGTAATGGAGAGCCGAATAAACGGCGGAAGCTTTGATGAGAGGAGCCGTTACTTAGTTTCCTGATGACGATCAGCTGAGCTTTGTTGCGCGCGAGCAGCGCGAGCATCACTGAAGCGACGACAGCAGACTGGGAATAGCAGCAGTTTCGTGACAGAATAATACTTTTCTCCTCCTGCTTCTTCTTCTTCATAATATTATTATTATTTAGTGTTGTTGTTTAAGGTTTAAATGACTTTATAAAATAGGCCTATACTAAATATATGTAAGCTACCCAAGTGAAAAAGACTATAGTTACTGTTAAATGTATTAAAAATGCATTAAAGTATATTTGTATTGTAGGTCTACTAAAAACACACTCAAGTACATTTTTAATACATTTAATAGTACATCTTTTTCACCTGGGTATGTATACTGAATCAAACTTGCCTATAATAATAATAATAATAATAAAAATGCATTAAAGTAGGCTATATTTGTATTGTAGGTCTACTAAAAACACACTCAAGTACATTTTTAATACATTTAATAGTACGTCTTTTTCACCTGGGTATGTATACTGAATCAAACTTATTATTAAGTAGCCTATAATAATAATAATAATAGGATAATAATAATAATAATAGAATAATAATCTAATTCGGGCCTCACTGAACCATTGGGTTCCTCCAGATGCTGGCTTTAATATAAGAGATCTTCCAGGAACCACTTAAATGTTAAAAGATCTTCCAATAACCCTTTTATCGCATTTAAGTTCCTCTATTTTCCCCCAAAGCACTTCGAGGTCTCATGGTAATGAAAAGGTGACTCCAGAACCTCTGAAGTAAATACAAAGTGCTTAAAGGATCCCATAAGTTCCAGCAAGAACCTCAAAGATTGTCAATGCTCCTCCAGTAACCCTACTATAGGAAAAAGAGCTTTGAGGCACCAAAATTACATTTTGAAGTTCCTTGAGTATCCAACAGGATACTTGAGGCTCCTTTAGTTTTTACAGTGTATACCTTTATATACACACATACATAAAGATAAACTATATGTGCATGTATAATATACATATGTGCAATAATTGTACTTACACATACATACAGGTATACACAAGCGTATATACATTCATACATCTATGACCACGCATATTCACACACTCCTACCATGTGCTTACATACTTGTAACAACCCACTTACATCTATGTTCATACAGATGTCTGTGTTAAAAAAAAAAAAAACTAAATACTAAATAAGTAAAAGATAATATGATTGGAAAGAAACACTGTAAATGAGACTTCACTTATATCGTAAAGGATAATACTCGTTCCCTGTGACATTAACATTAACAAGACCTAAAACGGAAGGCAAAGTAATCTTTATTAACCCAATTGTCGGATGTACTATAGTTCCTTGTTAAAATAACAGACCATATTATAAGATTAGTCGAAGCAAAACGCTGGTTTATTAATAAATAATGAAAATGTCTCCTTGCTCCTTGAGCTTGTTTCCCCGACACATTCATAATCATTACTTTTTCCGGTGCTTTGCAGCAAGCTTTATGCATACGCTTGAGCACGGAATAGGCTATATATGACCAGGCTATATATGACCGGGCCAAAACATGAGCCTGATGGATTTGTTCTCAAGCCGCCACTTGGTTGTCTATGCAGTTTGGGCAGGAGCATTGTCTTGTTGAAAAATTACATCTGATCATTCCTCTTTAGACAACAACTTTTCAGTTGTGGGAAGCAAGCCATTCTGCAATATTCTCCTCTACTCCAAAGCGTTAAATGACTTTTCACAATGAAGTAGCTCACCAATAGCAGCAGCTAAAAAGGCTCCCCACTCAATGACACTATTCCTCCATGCTTCACTGTGCTAGAGATGCATTTATTATAATATTTCTCAGCAGATTTTCGAAGACACCGCTCTGGAGCATCACCATGCAACTTGTTTTATTGTGATTCATCACTCCACACAAATCTGCTGAGCCAGTCTGAATCAAACTTCCCATATTCTGCCAAAAATGTTTTTCTGAGTTTGTTCACTAGCATATTCGCTAACCACTACATATACGTAAATGCAAAAATATTTGCTTATCCTTATGAAAAAGTACACTTTAGCATACTTTTAAAAAGGGTAATTGTGGAAAAATATGCTTTAAAAGAATACACTTAAAGGTATAGTTCACCCAAAAATGAAAATTGTCATTTTCTCACCCTCAAAATGTTTCAAACCTGTCTGATTTCCTTTCTTCTGCTAAACACAAAAGAAGATATTTTAAAGAAGGTTGGTTATTAAACAGTTGCTGGTCATTGACTTCCATAGTATTTTTGTTCCAACTATGGAAGTCAATGGGGTCCATCAGTCGCTTGGTCACCGACTTTCTTCAAAATATCTTCTTTTGTGTTCAGCAGAAGAAAGGAAATCATACAGGTTTGGAACAACTGGAGGGAGTGAGAACTGAATGTAATGTTTTTGGACACTTAATTGCAACTAAATGAAAAGGTATAAGTGTGTGTGTGTATATACAAATGTAATATTAAATGACACACTGTTAAAATTAGAATAAAACACTTTCTATGTGCTTCAGTATGTTGGTCAACACTTCCAAATAAGTGTACCAATAAGTTCTTGTTAAAGAACAACAAAAGATTATTAAAACATGATGTTTCTAATGTACTTTAAAGTTTAAAGTTAACGTTTAGATTGACATTTCTTAAGTGCACTTTTTAAAAGTTTAGAAACAGTCATGATAGTGTACTGTCTTTAAGTCTTTTTATGTCATCTGCAAGTTTAGTCTTTCTTATGGAACTGAATAATAAATAAATAATAATAATTGTGACTTTTTATCTCACAATTCTGACTTTTTTTCCTCACAATTGCGATATATCAAGTCAGAATTGTGACTTTTTTTCTCAGAATTGCAAGATATGAAGTCAGAATTGTGAGAAATAAAGTTGCAATTCTGAGATATAAAGTCGCAATTGCGAGATATAAAGTCGCAATTCTGAGAAATAAAGTCGCAATTCTGAGAAATAGTCGCAATTGGGAGATATAAAATCAGAATTGCACGATATAAAGTCGCAATTGCGTGTTATAAAGTCAGAATTGTGAGATATAAACTATTCTGAGGTAAAAAAAAAAAAGTGTCTTGTTTTTTTCTTAGAATTGGACTTTATATGTCACAATTGTGAGTTTATATCTCACAATTCTGAGAAAAGATGTCAGAATTGCGAGATATAAACTCGCAATTGCGTGTTATAAAGTCAGAATTGTGTGATATAAAGTCGCAATTGCGAGAAAAAAAGTCAGAATTCCGACTTTATAACACGCAATTCTGACTTTATATCTCGCAATTCTGACTTTATAACACGCAATTGCGACTTTATTTCACGCAATTCTGACTTTATATCTCGCAATTCTGAGAAATAAAGTCAGAATTGCGAGATGTAAACTTGCAATTGTGAGATAAAAAGCCGCAATTATCTTTTAAAAGGTTTTATTCTGTGGCGGAAACAAGCTTCCATACTTTCTAAACTATAGGTTTGAAGGTAAAAAACAAGTGCGCATACAATTAAGCGCACGTTTTCCACAAGGGTATGTTTGGAATATTTAAATCAAAAATCTTTAAAGTAATCTGGCTATAGGTGATTTTAGAAAAAATGAAAAGGAAAAATATCAGTGAGTAAATGGCATTGGTGGCAGTGTTTTGGCTAGAATGTGTGTCATGGCACCAGTCCTTTTTGAGAGAGCATGTGTGTGCGTTTGTGTGAGCAGGTGCGTGCGGGAGGATGAATTCAAAGAGGTGCGGAAGCTAGTTCTCACACACGCCGGTAGCTGGCGAATACTCTTCATTCTCAGCAAGTCTATCACTCAAGCTGTGTGTGAGGCATGTCTGCAGCTCCTCAAAAGCTGCCTGGATTTGAATTGAAGGCAGATTGATCGTTTCAGAGGGTTGCGTAGCAGCTGCTAATTGGTAATGAGGAACATTTGCAGTTGCTTGCTTAGGTCTGGTCTGAATTAGACAGATCCGCCCTAAACAGATACAGGCTAAAAATAAAGCTGAACTGAGACATTTTCATAAAGCCTGTAGATTGCATACATTAAAGCTCTTGCTAATACCCTAAAATACACATTGTAATCTCTTATATTACATAGAATATACAGATTATATCTTGTCATGAATTATTGATTATAACTAGATAATACATCTTTTGAAGTAATTGGTGGTGGTTGCCTGTGCAAATATTACCTTCATGTTGGAAATCATAATTTCGATATTTATGAAGGTAATTTCACATGTCCCCCTCAACAAATATCACAATTTGAGATTAATATTAATGTCAATAAAACAAACAATTAAAAAAACATTTATAAGTCACGATTAATACTGAAGTTTAAGAGTTTGTTTAAATCCTTAACCTTAAGTATGAGTGTTGGTATAAATTTGCCCTTGATTATGTTTTAATATTTAGATTTTAAAAAATAATAATTTAAAACAAAATAAATAATCTTAAATAAGTATTGAATTTAACTTAAATTAAAATGTATAAATATGTTTTTAAATATAACAGAACAGATTATAAATACGTTTTAATGCATTAATTAGTTCAAAACGCATTTTTTGTAATTATATCTAAAGAGAACTTGTGATCTTCCCCTTGTGAAAAAAGAAGTGCTTAAATGTAGTTAATTCTAGTGCATTTCAAATATTAAAAGTATACATTTTACAAAACTACTTGCAGTTATAATATTAATAAAATATTACTTAAAGTCCCCTTGTGGTGAAAATCAAGTTTTTAATGTTGTTTATATGTCTATGTGGTGTTTTCAATATTCTTTAAGACAAACTATGTGCAAATTTTCTCCTTAAAGCGTCGCTATGCAGTTTTGGCAATTTCTCTCTAGAGCTCCCCCTACAGCTTCAGAATAGATATTTGACAACACTGTCGTAAAAACTCGTTGCCGACTCCCGCCGGCCCAAAGTAGCAAGGGTGGTTTTTCCGCTCACAGGCGCTAGAGGGAAGCGAGACGGCCACCATTCAACCCGAAAAAAGTCAAAAAACCATTCCAATGACTTCAGTTAAGGTAAATTAAGCTAAAAAGTTCCCCTTTAAAACTGCATTGAATCAAAGACAGTCTCGAAATTGCCGGTGTTTCTGACATCACAAACTACCTTATAACCAATCAGGTCAACGTGTGATCGTCAACAAGTGGATCTCTGAGCTGGTGTGAGTGAGTGGAGGCAGAGCTAATTTGCATATTCATAGAACCGCGAAGAAATTAAATTAGAGTATGTAGAATTAATTTTGAAATTACATGTAAAGAGTCCTATTTTAGTGAGTCAAAATGTAATTCATTTTTAATTGCACTTAACATGCAATGTGTCCAGAAACATTATACGTAAGTGTGAAATGAATGTATATTCTTTTAAAGTATATTATTTTCATAAAAAGGACTCTTTTTAAAAGTGTGTACTTTTTTTATGCTGAATCTACAGTAGTGCATGCAAATCTAATGAAGCTGCTTCACTGACCTTTCAAAGCACCTAGTAATGCTTGATAGTAAAATGCCACATGTCTCCTTAGATTTAAAACATGAAGAAATTAATTTGAGTTCATGAATTATTATTATGCTATTCATAAGGTCATATCAAACGTGTCGTGTAGCTGTGAAGCAGCAGTATGAACCGTGCACTGCAGTGACGGTGTGCACACATTGTAGCATAATCTGTATGGAAAATCTGTTCTCTTCGCATTCATCCACATTTTTCTCTCTTGTCACAACAACCCAGAGCTCCTTTCAGAACAACACGCCTCTTTGCGGAAACGGCGTTCCTATTTGAGAGCGCCAGGGACAGAGAGGGGTCTAAATCTTCTGCGAGTCACTCGTGGAAAAAAGCTTTTGGTTTTGGAGTGCTCTTCCTGAAATAGGCCTGCCTGAACCAGGAATGACCAATGGGCATCAACTATTCTTTCATATACAAAACCAGCCGTTTCATCTGTCATCTAAATGGCTTGCCTCTACCTAGAGCTGCTAGGTGTAAACCGCAGATTCCACTGGAATGTTAATGAAAGTATTTTACACATAAAAAGATCATCACTTGGTGCAAATTTGTTTTTCACAGTAACAGATCATGGGTCAGAAATGAGGCTTTGATGGATAGATGATTGATAATCGCTCCTTAGGCCTTCTTTAGTGTGGGAGGTAATCTAATATCTACACCTACTATTTATACAATTAATTATTTGTTGACATCACAAACGATTAACATGCAGGTTTAATTAATGCTAAATATTAAATATGGTTGAAATCACCAAAATCATCAATTTACTATAAACTTACAATTAAAGGCACAATATCTAACTTTTTTGCTTTAAAAATAGCAAAAATCACTATATCTATGTTATATATATTTTTTTAGTTGTGTACTTACATTATCCCGACTGTTTCCAACAACTTTCAAACCAGGAGAAATTTGTAATTTAATTCGAGAAACGTCCCGTTTCTTTATTTCCGTTTTGTCGCAGTCAATGGCGTCATATCCGCGTTGTCCCTGGTTTCCGCTCGTGCTGCCATAGCAACCAGAGCTATGAACCAGAGCCGTCTGATAGTAACCAAAGCGACTGATGCGGACAACTTTGTAGTTCGCAATGTCTATTTGCACGCTGTTGTTGTTTCGTTCAAACATTATGGACCATGGCAAGCAGACTTTGGATAAAAAAAGGAGAACTAAAACGAGAATCAATATCAGCGCGGTGTTTTCGAGATGCCTAGCTCCCATAGACAGTATATAAACGAGAGCTCCACGTCCGAGACTTCGACCACTCCTACATTTACTTTATTAAACAGGTGAGCACATTTACATAAAACTAATCAATGTTTTATAGTTCAACAATGATAAAATGTCAGAATATGATCTGTATGTTATTCTAATGTTGATCTAGTTTACTGCTAGTCTCATACAGACAAACTAACACATACTTTTCAACACATTCAAATGCAGTTTAGTGTGATAGTGTAATGTTAGACCAGGTGAAACAGCGCTGCGTTACCTCACAAGTTTAATTTGTCTAATAAACTGACCTGTGAGTAGTAATTCTGCACTCGCGTGTAGTTCGGTAGAATGAAATGTCCATATTCCTTTTATATCCGCGGGACTCGCGTCGCGTTTGGAGCTGATAGCTGTCTCTTAGCAATCCCGAACTGCTTTATATCACAGTCATAATAAAAACATCGATGTATTCAGTCATCCATAAATATTATTAGTAGGGATGCACCGATGCATCGGCTGAACATCGGTAACGGCCGATATTTGCCTCGTTAACTGCCATCGGCCATCGGGAAATAAAAATGACATTCGCCGATGTCACATGGGCGTCAGTTTGGTTTGATATGCTGGGGACAGAGACGCATTCGGAAGTGCATTTTCAGAAGTGCTGGGTACAATGACGCATTTATTTATTTATTTTTCTATGAGAAAACTCCTTTTCTCGAGAAAAGAACGACCATGGTGTGTAGCAGAAGAAGCGGCGGAGTATGCACGATCCGCGAGTGCTGAAGACGTTCTGCACGGCTTTGATGGGTGCGCAGGAGGACACAAATGGGCGGCGACCGCTTCTTCCAGTGGCGGGAGCTTTTCCCTCAGCGCCGTCAACAGATAGAGCGTTAACTGTACACACCGCCGCCGACTTGAGCTGCAAAGAAGCTCTGGCCTCCCTGTCAAGGACGCTTGTCAAAAAGTACGGGGAAGCTTGACCGCTCTGAATAGTGAGTGAGAGCGCGCGCGCGGTCGGGGCTCTCTCTCTCTCGCAGAAGAGCGCGTGCGCGTTTAAAATTTAATATGAACATTCACCCGTGTTTTTTCCCTCATAAATGCGAACACGAAAAATAAAATGAATATTATAATGTTTTTTTTGTTGGGTCAGACAATGATTACCAAATTTCTCTCTCATATTGCTCCTCATAACAACTGAAAAAGAACTTATAAATAAGGTTATAACTGTCAACCAGAAAGTGACATTAAAGGTTTTTTTTGTTTCATAAATTGCTTGGTCTGATTGAATTTGTGCTCATTCTAGGATAGTGTGATCAAGAGCCGAAAGACTTGTATGTTTCAGTGGCACAAAAGAAGGAATAAATAACAAAAAGAAAAAACATCGGCATCGGCATCGGCCATCGGCCAAGTTGTTATGTTAAACATCGGTATCGGTATCGGCCCAGAATTTCCCAATCGGTGCATCCCTAATTATTAGATCGGTCGGCTTGACGTTGACGACAAGATCCACAATTCTTAGCAAATGTTGCGTCATCAATCTACACCTTTGTTATTGTAAATAGGTTAGCGACCCCTAGTGGCGAAAAATGCCATACTGTACGTTTAAGTATCATCAATCAACCACGTACAATATACTCTTTCTAGATTATTAAAGTCCCCCAGTCTATCATTTTATCCCTTAAAACTCACCTTTGATCACCAAAATTACATATTTAAACGTAATGCCTTAAAAAAGCTTGACTGTACCTCTACACCCTTGCCTCATTCGGTTCTATGAATATATAAAAATGAGCCCTGCCTCCACTCACTCACACCAGCTCAGAGATCCACTCGTTGACGATTTCAAAGCGTGTTTTTGAGACTGTCTTTGGTTCACTGCAGTTTTAAGAAGAAAATACTCAGCAGTGGTGTTGACATTTGAATTTTACACATGGTTTGTCTTAAAGCATATTAAAAACACCAGACAAATAAACAACATTAAAAGCTTAATTTTTACCACAGGGGGACTTTAATCACACCCACCGACAAACTGCATAAAACTTTTAGGACATAATTCTACACCAAACTCAACAATAGAGATTCCAACAATCAAAAAATCAAAACATTTAACAAACACGATTACATTGTCATTATCAACACAAGTAATTTCCTCCATGTGTACAATAAAATAGATTGCAAATCACAGCAGAATTTCTGATTTAATTAAAAAGATTTACACACCCAAAACAAGACCATTTACGAGACGAGATAGCGTGGTGTAAGCAACCTTGTTGAACTGCAGTATAAATAACATCTCACATCATTCATGTGGGTGAATCTCACAAAACCTGTTAAGAACATATTTTAGCTGCAAATCAAAAGAAATTAATATAAATTGATATTTTGCTTAAATAAAAAAGCCTGTGGATAATAGAATTAGTTTACCCCAAATGTTCTTTCATTTTAAATGTTATTTTACTTGCCCTCATGTACAACAAAAATATGTATCTTTCAAGCTCCAAAAAGGACACACATACGCACTATTTCCATATCTCTGCCAGGGTTGGTGGCTGTAGAAATCAACAAGAATAATCTTTAATAACATATACTCAGGAACACTTTCTTAATAAATGAAAGAAACACTAGTGATGTTATCCCTGATACGGAGGCTTCGAAGCTTGTGTCGAGAACGTCAGGAACTTCTCCCCAGAGCTCCGTATTGAGGCTTGCGTTGTTTCAGTGAAATGACGTCACCGGTGACCTTGGAAGCCTCGGTTGAGTGCAATGCTTCGAGAAAGGGTTCACTTTGGGTGGAACGATGTGTTTTTTACATCTCCTGTTACACAAACACTTCCACTTCTCTCTCTCCAGGCCACCTTAATCATTTCACCTTCTTTTATCATTTCTGTACAAGAAAAACAAAGGCATTGCCCAGTTACAAAATAATGAAACAACACTGAGCATAAATTCATCAAATAACTATTTATTCATTCATGTATACGTGTTTATGTGTGTATATGTTAATGTACATGAACCATGTAACACACATTTTGACACACTCCTGACAATTTTTTGTCGCTGGTTCCTTTCGAAGCTGAAAAAGGCTTCAAAGCTTCATGAAGCTTCATCTCGTCACCACTAATAAACACGCAGGAGATTGTAGAAGTAATCACAGGAAAACACAACCACTACACATAAACGCGAACGAGACCGAACCCAGAACTGAGGACACTCAAGGCTTAAAGGCACAATATGTAAGTTTTGCCACTAAAGGTCAAAACAATGGCGTAGGTTGATGACTCTGTGAATGAGCGTGGAATCATGGGAGTTGTCGTCTCGACTCTTCACCTCCACAGCCAATGGAAAGGAATCCGGTGGACTCGGGCAGAAATCATGTATTCATGTAAATCATGTAAATCGAAAGTATCTTGAGAATGAATGCTAATGAGAGAGACCTGTGTGAAACACCGGTCTCTGAGCTTTTATTATGCTTGTGCTGCAGTCGCCCGCTTCCGCTCTCTTCGTTGCGTATGTGGGGTAACGCAGCTCTGTTTTACATGGTTAAAACAATCATACTAAATACATTTGAGTGTATTGAAAGTTGATAACGTTACTCTCTGCGTTCACTAGGTGGCTGGTATGAGAGGCTTGTTGCACCTGTTGTTGTAATTTAGAGCGATATTAGAAAATCATATTAATAAAAAACTGGATGACTTGCTAAATGACATGCAATTTATTTTATAAAAAGAAAGCGGTATCTGATTATGCTTATTAGTGCAAAATAGTGTTGTCTCTGAGGCATGGTTAAAAAATCAAGAAAACAAGTGATTCAAACAATAATGGTGCGTTCAAGTCATCTCGTATAGATCGTATTTACGAGTTGAACGCACTTGAACGCCACCACAATGTCGTAAATACCAGTGGGGAGCTCGGGATTTTCTCTAAGCTCCGATCTTTTCGAGTTGGGGGCGTGTCAGTGATTAACATGGCGGAATACACAATACGTAAAGGTATTTAGCTGTGATATTGTCAGGCTTTTCTATTAACAGCTCAGTTAGCTAATCGCCAACACAGAATATGATAGTATTATAATATAACAATGCAACATGTAACGATGTGTTGGCAGTGGCTTCATAAATTAATTAAAAACATAAAAATACAAAGTACACCTGTTGTACATTTCTTTGTTCTTCATTTTCTAGAACAAGAGTTTAAGAACCTTACTGTATTTTTGTGTAATTAATTAAGAGAAAGTACTCCGCCATTTTGCTCCGACGAAAGATGCTGTTATAAGCACGACTTCCCACCTCGTATGTACGAACTTCCCAGGAGGACTTGAACGCACCATAAGACTAGCCGTGTTGCGCTGTATATCAATGATTTGTTTCTGTTGATAAATGTATATCCAAACAGTTGCTCCCCTGTCTAATAAAACACATACTGTACTGTAGCGTCTTTGGTGTTTCCATGATTTCTACGGAAATCAAGGATAGCGTGGATATGACGTCATTGACAGACGACACAAACACGGTCCATAACACTGGTTAAAATATCTGATTTCTCTGGAACATTTGGGATAATGTAAGTACACAGCTCAACAAAATGTGTAACTTTGTGCTAGTGGTTTTTGGATATTTTAATGTAAAAATCTTACATATTGTGCCTTTAAACACATGGGGAGTGTAATCAAGGATAACATGGAACAGGTGTGGGAACTGATTAACAAGCAGGGAAACTCACTAGAGAGCAGAACAGGCAAACAGGAACAACACACTGAAAATTAAAGTGCGGGGCCGATTACACAGTTTCTAACTGAAAACTTTACGCTATTTATTTACACAACAACTGCATTTTGGAGGCCTGAAAACGCAAAATTTTGATAACGTGTTTAAAGTTTTTACAAATGATACTGCAGTCATCTCTGTGTAAGCTACAAACGTGAATTTATGAAAACGGTGACGTCATGCGCATGCGTCTATAGGCACATAGTGTTTCTTTACAAAGTCACATCGCCAACTACTGGCCTGGCAGCATAATACAATGTTTTTAATCATTTTCGCAGATAAGTGTGAGTGAGGATCATTTTGACAACATTGTACAAAAGAAAAACATTTCCATTTTTACATGGTTGTCATGTAAACGTAACCTAAAACTAAACATTATCATTAAATTTGGTTTTGTGCATCACTAATCACACAAATTTCATATTTACAGAAGAGTATGTAGTGGTGCACTTTTATGGTGCTTTAAAGGAGGTTTTTTTTTTTTTTTGCTGGTGCTTGACAACCCCTTTACAATTAATTATTGTATGCGTAACATTTCTTCAAAAGTGTATATTTTTTTCATTAGACAAAAAAAGAAAATAACAAATGGGTTTATGAGTAAATGAGTAAATTATGACAATTTTCATATTTTGAATTACCTTTTTTTTTATATTTTCAGTTTTTAATTTCAGTTTTAGTAATCATATTAAGTGCTTTCCTATGTTTTTTTTTTTTTTGAATATTTCTTTTTAGCTTTAAATTAGACTGTGGCGAGCAGGACGAGGTCGAGGGCCGTGGGAGGACGGCGCGAGATCGGTGGCGTAATTGTGATGAGCTACACCTGTGAGACGCACCGGTCTCGCATCTCTCACGGAGGAGCGGAGGCATAAAGGAGGAGCGACGACAGTGAAGAGCGAGAGAGGACAGGCCTGTGTTTTAGTTCATGTTTTGTTTTTGGTTTGTGTTGCCAGCAGTCGTCCGTGAGGGGCTGCTGGCTTTTACTTTCATTTTTTGTATTTGTGTGTTTATTTATTAAAATCTTTAAATGTTCGCCGGTTCCCGCCTCCTTCTTCCCGTAACATCTGAATCTCGTTACACTGGTGCCGAAACCCGGGAAGAGAGAGGGACACGCTGTCGGAGAGCCCTCGCTGCTGGGAGGAATCGCGGTGCTGAGGAGGTCGGGCAGCACGAGGGAGCGTCGGCCGCCGATTGCTGCCCGAGGCGATGGTGCTGGAGCGATGGAAGATCTGGTGGGACAGAGAGCTCGACACCGTGCTCCTGGATCGAGGAGGGGTGGCTGCCGTCAAGAGGGAGCGGAGGAGTCGCTCCCGTTCGCCGTGGGCCGGAGCCTGTTGCCGTCGGCCATGATGGGGGCGGAGCAGGGAACGGGAAACTCGCTGCCGGCTGCCCTCGAGAGGAGTCACCGCCGGCCGCCAGGAGGCGGAAGGGCGTCGAGCCGTCCCCCAACGAATGTCCAGTACCATCGCATGGCACCGCGAGTGACTCTCAGCTGGTTGAGGACCGAGCGGCAGTGTGTCCGGGAACCGGATCAAGAATTTTTTTTTTTTTTTCCTCTCTCCCCTCTCTCGTCTCTGTCGCTCCTCATGCTTCCGTCTCCTGTACTCTCGCCTCGTCTGTCCATACCCCCAGGTACCGCAGCCGCCGTGATCGGTCCCCCCGGGGAGGGGGGGAGGGGGAGTAGGCGCAGCCTCGGTGGTACCCCCCGGCCTGCGAGGGGCGATGGGGGTATGTGGCGAGCAGGACGAGGTCGAGGGCCGTGGGAGGACGGCGCGAGATCGGTGGCGTAATTGTGATGAGCTACACCTGTGAGACGCACCGGTCTCGCATCTCTCACGGAGGAGCGGAGGCATAAAGGAGGAGCGACGACAGTGAAGAGCGAGAGAGGACAGGCCTGTGTTTTAGTTCATGTTTTGTTTTTGGTTTGTGTTGCCAGCAGTCGTCCGTGAGGGGCTGCTGGCTTTTACTTTCATTTTTTGTATTTGTGTGTTTATTTATTAAAATCTTTAAATGTTCGCCGGTTCCCGCCTCCTTCTTCCCGTAACATCTGAATCTCGTTACATAGACATTCTAGTACTCTTTCAGCTTTTTTCAGACATTTTCATTTGTAACAATTAAGAGTTCTCAATGCCATAATACAATAAAAGCTCATTCCCACTACAGATTATTTGTTTTAAACTATAAACTGTTAATACATCGCTGCAATATTTGTTGTACTGCCTTTCATGTATGCAGCTTTGAACAATAATAATAATAAAAGAACTATATATGCGCCAGAGAAACAACCGCGTAGCCATCTTTAGAATTCGGTCTTTGAAATTTCGTTTTTCTATGGCATCGCTGTCGAAGAGTAATTAGCTGGTGAAGTGGACTTACTCGTTTTAGAGTTAACAAAAGTTATCATGAGCATTGTAATGTTTGAAGCGGATGTCATAACAAATGCCAATTGACCGAGAAGTCTTTAAAATGATCACCTCGTTCAAAAATCCATAAGATCTTCCCTTCATGCTGTGGAAATGCAAACCAGAAGACAGAACACGACGAGCGCAGCTTTGAAAAGAGGCGGGGCTACATAAGGTCTATAACAACCTTATTTTTTTACTTTTATTTTGGAGTAAAATGTTACCTAGAGCTGTTTTCATGGATGAGTCCCAGTCTTTTGATGTGGCTTTGTAAAATAAGTACCTCGGGCTGTGAGTCATCAGGACTGACCTTATGAACTCCACCTTTATTTCTACCATCTGAACACCTGCCGTTCGAAAATGTCAAGGTGTTTCCCATCAGTTTTAACCTCTCTTTCTCTCTCTCTCTCTCTGCGTTTCTTTATATTGCCTTCAGTCTGTCTGTTGCTTTGCTTCACGTTGCTTTTCACACCTCAGTCCCTTTGTCTTTCTGTCCAGATCTCTTTTCACTTGCTTTCTTGCACCTTCACCTTTATCTTCCTTCCCCATATCTCTGTCCCATTCACTTTCTCTCAGGCAAGAGCAGGCTGTCTCTGTAGTCTCTCTTATCTTTAACCTCGCCGTCCCTCCCTTTCTCCATTTCTTCCACTTTTTTAAAAAAAAACCTTTGCCCTCAATACCGTGACACTCAAGAGATGCCTCACCCAGAGCGTCTCTGAAGTGTTGTAGCATTATAACTGGCAACACGACAGTTCCATAATCGCCTGTCAATGCTGATTCCTTCTCTTTTTTCACCTCTCCTGCCCCTCCTCCTCCTCATCGCTCTCTCTCTCTTGTGCTTTCGCTCCGAGGCCACGCTGGCACCGCCTTCCCAGAAACGGTCGTGGAGGTTGAAACAGCCACAGATGGTGCTGAGACACACAAGCAGCCACTCTACTACAAATGTGTGTGCGTGTGTGACAGAAAGAGTGTGAACGGCTAAAGAGAGGAGACCGCTTAGAAGGGAGCGCTCAGCACCTCTGGGACACACGAGCGCTCCAGAGGAAATATTTATGACCCAACGGCAGTAAGTGACCCCCCTCGCGCAGCTCCGTATGAGCCGACTCTCACAAACGCACGAGCTGAGCAGGTTCAGGCAGGAGCGCAGCCACGGGGAGGAAGTTTTCCTCTGTCTACAAACCTTTTGAGGATTAAACAGCGGGAAGAGAGAGAAACCTCAGCATGAGCAGCTGCAGGAAAAGATGCAAGAGGGAGATTCTGAAGTTTGCTCAGTACCTCTTCAGACTTATTACTGGCACACTCAATGCAGGTAAAATTGGCAATTTCCTCCTCCTCCAAAGTTTTTTATCTTCTTTGTTGGATTTGCAATAGCGTATCCAATACTTTGGTGCAATCTAGCATTATATACAGTATTGATGTAGAAGTTGAGGCAGTGCAGCTCAAACAACCTGCAGGCATCTCTGAACCGGGTTTTGACCTTTGATAATCTCTATCTATCTTCTCCATCCTAATCACCTTAATCATGTCAATTAATCCCAGTCTACTGGCAATTAGGAGGAGGCAAACAAATTTTCCCCATCATTTGGCAAATATAAATTGATGTGTCAGCTGTTTCAAGGAGAGATGTGCTCTTCTTCGTGGATTGCAGCAAATTTAGCCATGTTGTCCTTGAGTATCCTGCTGGAGTTTTCCCAGTGTGTCTTCAAATAATATCAAATTGTGTGGAGATAATTTGGGCCGTGAGCCATATTTCTGAAATGAATAGGCTTGTTGCAGGAAATCAGCAATGCATCAAAACAAATGCATGTAGTGAGTATGCTGAGTAAACGGTTTATTTTGTCAAGATTTATTTATATATATTGTGAAAAAACTATTTAATTTAAAATATTTTGAAGAAATAACCTGAAGGACTCATTATTACAAAATGTTTGTTACAGAGAGAATTAATGGTCTAATAGTTGTTCTCTTTGCACTCGTTATGTTAATTTGCCACCTCAGTATGAGGAAGTTTTGTTCTAGCTAATCCAAGCAAGAAGGCATGGGATTTATCTGATTGACAAGTTTATTTATTTCTTTATTTCACGTTTATTGATTATCGTGTATCTGTTGTGTTTGTGAGGAATATCCTGTGCATCTCTGCGGCATGTGAACGTGTGTCTGAATGTGTGGGTGCGTTTGACAACAAAGACCACGGATGGCAAAGCTTGGCATGCATTGCTTTGCTGGTCTTATTTTTTATGAATATGATGCATTAGAATGTGTTGTGTACATAATTTGTGGCCCTTTTGAAAGATAAAGAGACCTGCAGTGAAGACTTGACTACTTCTGGCGGACTGGTTTAAGTAGATTTCTGTAGGCGGGACTGATGTAGTGTTTGATCATAATCACTGACACCGAAAGAAAAACTTTCCCTCATTAAATCTTGTTGATTAGGGTCATGTGTTGATAGAAGGCATGTCTTCTGTGTTTGTGACAGGCTGTCCTTTAAGTTATTACTTTTTTTGAGCATACATTATATAAGTCAAGCAGTTCATTTAGATCAGGGGTGCCCAACCCTGCTCCTGCCGATCGACTGTCCTGCACAAATCATCTCCAACCCTAATCAAACACACCTGCTTTTAATTTTCAAGTGATCCTAAAGACCTTAATTGGTTGCTTCAGGTGTGTTTGATTAGGGTTGGAGATGAACTGTGCAGGACAGTCGATCGGCAGGAGCAGGATTGGGCACCCCTGATTTAGATCAATAATCTGAAAAATCTGTGTGTTCCTGTAAAATGATATATACTATTCTCTTTGCATTCTCTTTTCAATGATATAGACTCTTTCCTATAAAGATATAGGCTATTTACTAAGCAGAAATATTTAAAGGGATAGTTCACCCTAAAATGAAAATTAAGTCATCATTTACTCACCCTGGTGTTGTTCTAATGCCGTATTGCATGCCGCCTTTCCTTTTCGGACCACAAAAGGAGAATTATTATTTTTTTTTTAAATGTCCTGCTCACACTTGTCTATATAATGGCAGTGAATAGCAACCAGCATACACTTTTTAAAAAAAGATTCATAAGTATCAGGGAATTATCCCAAGTGTTCTGGGGGTATAGGATAGGGTAAGGCTGGGCGAAATGGCCAAAAATATTATATTATAAATATTATATAATATTATAAAGCCCTAAACGGCTTAGCTCCAGTTTATTTAACGGATCTTCTATCGCCCTATAATCCATCGCGCTCTTTAAGATCACTAAATTCGAGGCTTTTGGTCATACCTAGGATATCCAGATCCACCAAAGGAGGGAGAGCATTTTCACATTTAGCTCCAAAACTCTGGAATAGTCTTCCTGATACTGTTCGTTGCTCAGACTCGCTCTCCCAGTTTAAAACTAGATTAAAGACGCATCTCTTCAGCCAGGCATTCATATAACATTTTTAATCTTACAGTTTAATCCGGTCTCTACTTCATAAACGCCAGAGGAGAACTGGCCCCCGACTGAGCCCGGGTTCTCCCAAGGTTTTTTTTTCCTCCATTAGGTCACCTGATGGAGCTTTTCGGTTCCTTGCCACTGTTGCCTTTGGCTTGCTCAGTTGGGGATACTTAATTTGATTAATCGATTCAACAGTGCTATTGATCAGCATTACCAAACGTGGATGTTTTACACCAGAAACAAACACTGATGTACTATTTTATTTAATACTGTGAAGCTGCTTTGATACAATCTGTATTGTGAAAAGCGCTATATAAATAAAGTTGACTTGACTTGATTATCACAATATTTTTTTCCATATCATACGATGTAAATTTTTATCATATTACTTTATCTACCATTAATGGGGAAGGAAATGCTCTCAACATACAGTACTGTGCAAACATCTTAGGCACACTAGTATTTCCGCCCCAAAGAAATGGTTTTAATCCAGTTATATATTTTGCTGTAGTGTTTCAGTAGGTAATATCAGTTTACATTTCCAAACATTAATTTTGCCTTTAATTGTAATAATCCAGTAAAATTTCTGTATGCACAAGGAGTCTGACAACAGCCGGTATGATCCACACGGAGATCTGATCTCACTATTATTGAGTACGTCTGAGATTACATGAAGAAACGCGGCAACGTTTCCAAGGTGCTTGAAGAAACCTTCCTGCATTTGTGATTTTATAGGGATCTTGATATGATATTGTTTTTCACCAAGCCCAAAAGCAAACCAAAATTGAATGTATTATTTACATCAATGTAACATCTTCTTTGGCCATTGGTCATTGGCACGGATATGTGAAGATAACGCCAAGTGGAATACAATCCATGAACTTTCTTCTCTGAGGTGAATATATCCATTGTGTTTGTTGTAACAAGTCATCGTATTCTATTTTTTTCAACTGTCATTCTGACTGTAATCAGACTGAGTTCCGGTCCAGAGATATTTAACTTGGTGAAGAAAGTACAAGGACACTTTTTGGGGATTTCTAAGCATTACATTTCATGTTGATTATGTTGGTTATGTTGATTTCTCACAAAGAACTATGGCCAAGGTCAGGATTTTTGTTCAATTTTGGTTTGTTTTTCACCAAACGCTATCATATACCCTCAGAACTCGTAGAATATATGACACGTTACATGGGATCATTCTGATACTTTTGCAGATTTTTTAAAAAGCCTGATGCTGGGTGCTATTCACTACCATTATATGGACGGGTGTGAGCAAGACTTTTTGTTTTTATAATTCTCCTTTTGTGGTTAAAAAAAAAGAAAGAAGGGCATACAGCATTAGAAAAACACAAGGGTGAGTAAATGGTGACTCAAAAAAGACATTAAGGTTTCAGAGCAAATCTCTTGAATTAAGTTAATGCTGCTTTCTACTTTGGCAAATCATTTTTCTTGTTTTAAGAATAAAGCTCAATAAATTTGTTTATGCTCATATAAAAAAATATAATTTATGATCAGTTCACTCAGAAATTCATTCTGCCAGTATTTTTGCTCATTCAATCTCACATTCAATCTGTTCCATCATTATGAACAGTATTATAACACATTTGTCTGGTGTTGCACACTCTTCCACTGCGTAAATAGCTATAGATATACTGCTCTCTTTATTCTAAATTTAACATTTGCCAAATAGTGATTTAATTGGATTAAGGGTCAAAAGCATGAAAAATTAATTAATCCAGATGTCAGCTGTTTTGTGTAATTACCAGGATATATCAAACGTGCTGGAAAGGATGTGTTCTTGGAACGAGCCCAATGTCAGATATTATGCTGAGTCACAGAAAATGACTTTTAATATTGATCGTCTGACAGACTGACAGCTTTTCTGACTCTTAAGTTGCTGGAAACCGTCTTTCTGCCTTCACTTGAAATCCTTGTTACGGTGCTGTATTGATTCGGCTGACACAGTAAGACAATCTGTCCAAACATGGTTGTAGAAGAGTGTTCTTGTTTATTTTAGTCTTTCTTTTCTCTGTTTACACTTAAAATAATAAATAATAAAAAAAAGTTTAAAAATACAGATTTCGAACAGGTTTAAATTTGGTCACACTATGACATAATTGAGAAGTTATTATGTCACAGGAAATTTGAATATGACCATTAGCAAAGGAAATGATTTTGGTTGAATGCCAAAAACTGATTATCTTGTACTTTTCTAAGGAGCCATTTATAATTTCAATATATTCATGCTTGCATTTCAACCACCCTTGTGAAGGCAAACACTATATCTCTTATCTTAGAAAGCAAAGCAAAGACACTGAATGTCAATATCTGTTGCTCAAGTGATCAGGATTGATCGATGACCTGAAAGAATCAGTCCATTCTAAAGTCTGACCTGAGCCTGATTCTAATTGGATCTGACGTAGAATACAGCAGAGGGACACTGGAAATCTGGGGTGGGGTGTTTGGCTCGAGGTCATGGTGCAAAGGACCCTAGGTTGATTTTACTCCGAACCATCCCTTTAATATGCGAAGTGAGCTATGCTATCATTGTTTCTGAATGTGCAATTACCTTGCAAAGCAAAGATATCATCAGACAACTGTGTTTGACTAGTTGGGCTTTTATGTAGTTTCTAGAAATTCACATGTCTCAGTATTTGTGACTCAAAGATCCAGTGAACTGGAAAATGTATAGTTGCTATTTATTTATTTATTTTTTAACCGTGTAGTGTCTTTAAAAATGTCTTCTCCTTTCTTTATAGTCCATTGTCTTGATTAAAGATCATAAAGAAAATGAAATCCTTGTTTTATCTCACCAGCAGTATAACACCTCTTGCTATTTCATTGCTGCAAATGACTTTGAACAACCTATTACATTTTGTACCGTAATGTTCAAATGTCCCACAGAAAGGACAGTGCGAGCTGCATATTTCTTCAGGCTTTTGGACCCTGAAGACTGTGAATTGAAAGGCTGATTTTCAAGCTACATGGAGCCAGAGGGCTGTGTCCATCTATTTGTCACATTGTGGCCTCGCTCTTACCGCCTAAACGCTTGAAATCTCTCTCTTGTGAACAAATGACATTTGCCTTTTTGTTTCCCCCCAGTTTATTGCTTTCTGCTGTCACACGCGTCCACCGCTGCAATATATCATCCATTTTTAGGGGAACCGGTTGAAATACTTGGCACAGGATCTGGAACAACGTCTGCTTTTTGTCTTTGAGGAAAAAGAAACAAAAATGGCCTTCATATTTCTAATCTTGCCTGAGAGCGTCTGGAGAACTTTCTCTTCTGCTTTATCACGTTTTATTTCTCACGCAAACCTCTCAGGTGCACATAGACATTTTTAGCATGCAGCAAAGTAGATGGTTATAGATTTCAAGTGATTTGATTAGGTTTGTCAATGCAATTTGCGGAGGTCTCCCAAGGCCAAAATCCTTCAACTCGTTGACATTAAGCTCTCTCTTTGAGTATGAGAGAGGATCAGATGCTCTTACCGTCATAATTCGCAATTAAACAGTTTCTAGCTTCCATTTCTTTTGTCTGTTTACTTGCAAAACTTGCGTAAGGAAACTGTATCGTACTGCGTGAAGGCTGAGCCTGTAGTCATGTCAGTCCGGTGTGTTTATTTAGACAATCTCTGCGGCATGAGTCGTGTAGGTTTCGTCTCTTTGGTTTCTCGACAGCTATTACCAGGTCATGTTCCAGCTGTCCTCTGAGATGCCGTTCCAGTAGCCCACATAATCCTTGACCAAACACTGAATATTTAATCCAAGATGCCAGCTCATTGTGGCTTAATATGCCCTATCACTTCAGTTTGATAGACAGACTCGCAGCTGAGCTGCTATTAAACAGCCTTGTATGTGTTTGTCAGGAATAGCTTAGCTTGGATAGTGGTGCAGTACTTTCTAGTTATTAGTATAGGTTTGTGATCTGAGCATGCATTTCCATAAAAAAAAAAGTGGGAAATAGTTCACCCCAAATGATAATCCTCTCATTTACTCGGCCTCAAGCGTGCGTCTCAGAACACTTGACTGTTTCAATAGCAGCCGGAGCTTCTAACGGCAGCTGCAGTGATGCGATGACTTTACCAATCGCCAGTTGGCTCTTTTATTTAGAAGGCGGGGCTTATTCCACCATATAGAAGGTATGTGCGTTACGTCACCGTCGGCCGTAGTGACTGCGGATACGCCCACTAAGTGGCAAAAAGACTGAGCGTCAGCATTGATTTTCAGCGTGAATGCCCCGAAAAACACACAAAACACATCTATAACGGGAAAGAGCTTTGCGAGAGCTTTGACAAGAAATCTGAGGTATATTTTTACAGACTGCCGAAAGCTACAGAACAGAGAAGCAAATGGATCGCTGCAATTCATAGAAACAGCTGGACTAAAGACAGCAAAATGTGGATTTTGCTGAAATCATATACCTATATATTGTATTGTTATAAATTGTATTGACAGCTCATCAGTTAAATATTTACCATCATATATTCTGCATAATTGGACGTTTTTAAATGAACACTGACGAAAAAATTCTGAGGCTGGACGATATATATAACATTGATATAAGTGATCACATGGATTTAGACCTATTGTATTTATATAAAGCGTTCACAGGCAAATTTGCTTTATGTATTTCCCTGGCTTCGAAATCAAGCACAAATAAATGTTAGGAAACACGATTCCTGGCTGCATGTCAATATCCATGGATCTCTGGATGTTTGGTAAGTTCTAAGGAACACTATATCGTGTCCAACCTTTAGTTTAAACTGATAATCGTTTGCTTTACTCGCGTTTTCCCCTATTAAATCCAGTCACGCAGCAGCTCTTTTGCCTCTCAGTCCGGCTGAGGGGGGCGTATTTGGTACACTTTCTCTCATTCATAGTAATATTAGTGCACCGTCTCTCTATTTATAATGTCTTTGGTACAAGTAAGCACACAACACCGTTTTCACAACGGCAGGGCTGGAACTTAACATTAAAAACTAAAACATTAAAAACATTATTACAACAGGAAGACCCTGAACGTGCACGAAAATGGTAGGTCCCAAAATATTTTGAATGATGTTGGGGTCCAAACAACTTTGGACCACACTGACTTTCATTGTATGGAGTGAGAAAAAAAACACAGAAAATTTATTTCAGAATATCTTTTTATGTTCCACAGAAGTAAGACAGTCATACAGGTTTGGAACGACATCGAGGTGAGTAAATGATGACAGAATTTCCATTTTTTTATGGAACTATCCCTTAAAGAGTGTATGTAAAGATATATTTGATTTAATTTGTACATTTAAAGTGAACAGATGAAAATAACACACCTGTGTGACTAATTATATATTTAATATATCCGCTATGTTCTGTTCTCTGAAGGTTTTATTTATTGTCTGTGGTTAGCTGGCAATCACTTGTCAAATTGTCTGTCATCACTGAAACCACACAGCACATTTCAATGAAACATTAATCGTGTCTTTGCTTTTAAACTCAGCAGACACTTTAAATGAACCTCAGGCTCTAAATTCCAGCCGCTCGATATCTGTCTCCCAGACAATGTAGAGGAAGTAGGGCAGCTTCTCCATATCATATTCTCATAACACCCTTTCTCACTTCCACAATATAGAAAATAATCTTCCTCGATCAATGGCTCACAAACATTGGTCCACAATGCTTGGAGAAAGAAGCTGGATGAAAACCAAATGCAATCTCATTGGTATAATTCATTTATTCAGAGACTCTTCGACTTTCCTGCTGTCTTCTGTCTGCATTGGGGAAAAGTTGTTGTTGTTGTTGTTGTTGTTTTTTACTTTCTACTCCTGACAATTTTATTTAGACCTGAAGAGTATAGAGTCACTGGTGGTTTCCCAGGTCATCATGGCAATTATAATGGAGTGTGTCTTGCTGCCATTGTGAAGAGACTTCTCTTCTGGCACCACGACATGGATTCTTTGTCCTAAAGAAATGTGTGTTAATTATAAGATATAAATGTTGCTGAAGATGGCCTGTACTGTAAAAAACACCTTTATATTTTAGTAAAAATTCTGTCATTAATTATTAATTATTAATTTCATTCATCTTCAGAACACAAATGAAGATCTTTTTAAGGAAATCTGAGAGCTTAATGTCCTTTCATTGACAGCTACGCAACTACCACTTTCAAGCTCCAGAAAGGTAGTGAAGATATCATTAGAGTCATCAATGTGACTCCAGTTGTTTAATCTCAATATTATATATAATACTATTATTTTATAAATACTAATCAACATTTTTCTCATAATTAATTTTATCATAATTAACCCGTCTAGAAAAATTGTTTGCTGGTTTTAGCTGATTTAAGCTGGCCTCAGTTGATTTAAGTTGGCTAGCTTAAAACCAGTAAACAGACCATTTTGGTTTGGCTGGTTTGAGCTTTTTTTTATCATGGAAGTGGTCTTTGTGTCGGTAGTGTGCATTCTGTACTATATAAAGCCTCCATAGGCAGCTCACAAGGTTTTAGATTCAAGCAATAAAATAGGCTGTTTCTTTTATTTATTTTTGTATAATTTGTCTCAATGTGCTGCTGTACACTTCTATGCAATTACTGATTATAATCGCCCAGCTGCACAATCCCATCACATGCCTTTTTTTCATACAGCATCGCTGCTCCCACATGAACTTTTAATGAGTTCAGTTACGTTTTGCCTAGTTTGAGTAAGAGCCTATGGCCTCCAGCCTGTGTCTCGTTAGTATCACACTCTAAATGGCATCAGTCACTAGTGATGTGAGCACTAGCACACTGACCTTAACCTGTGGCCCTTGTGCCGGAGTTCACTGACCTTTGAATCCAGAGCCACAGAAGATGAGTCTGAAAACAAGGACGTGTTGTACTTTTGTTGTTCTTATAGCGTCACCGTTCTGTTATTACTGACTGCATAACACTGTCTTTAAATGTTTTTAATCTTTGTTTCAAAACTTAAAATTTGGTCATGTTGTTCCAATGATTGATTGATTGATTGATTGATCGACCTTCTTGAGAATGTGGTCACTTATGTTGTATGTAAAGTTATTCTTTAAATATGTCTACTTTTGTGTTCTATTTCAAAAATGTACATTTTCAAAGTGTGTAGAACTGTATTTGAAAAGGGTAAGAAAAGATTTCTTGGCCATCCAGAGCCCATTTTCCCATTTTAATTTAATTTGCATGTGTGTAACCCACATTGCTGTTTCAAAATAGATATTAAAAGTAACCTAATTAAACGCTGCATAATTAATAGGATGTACAGTGAATAATTAGAGGATGATGTTGTCATGATAATGTCAGCCTTGCATAACTAACCCTCTCATGAGTCTTATGTACAGTACTTCCTGTACGGTATTTGAGGTTATGAACACTATGAAAGATAAAATTAAACAAACTTGTTACATCTTCTACATCTTTTTCAAAATCATTTTCAAACAAGCATAGATATATCTGAGGATTACACCCCGGGTCTGGGTGTATAGAGAGAACGTTCTAAAGGGCAGTGGTAGTGGAATCCCAAAAAACAAATCACTCCGGTCGATAATCATACAGATACACAAGAACTAAGCAGAGAGAACTGTAATATTAGAATAACAAGTAGGTGGTGGAATAAAGAGCAAGTCCTTCAGTGTTAACTAAGGTCAAAGTAACAAACCAAATGAATACTTAAAAAAAAAAAGTGATAAATTAAAAAACCTAATAAAATGTCAGAATAAAATACAACTAGATGGCTTAACTACCTATCAAAAACAAAGCACAAACAAGTTCACCAAAATAAAGAGGCAGGAGACCCCTATGATCCAAGATCTTTTAACATGTTTGTAACATAATTGAACATGATCCACTTGTGTAACAATCAGAACAACTTTCATTGGGACTACACAGGTTTGATTATCGGGATCAAGGAGCTCTCAACTCGATGAGAAATGAGCTCTGTGTCGAGTGCCAGCGGCGTCTTTATAAAGACCATACCTCGGCTGAACAGCCAATGATGGTTGTAAACCCCATCATTGGACAACCGTGCAACAACACAAATACAAGTAAGGCAGGTCTTAATAATACTGCTGTTTCTTACACAGAATGTGATCTTGTTAAATGTGTATGAAGAAGATATGTTTCCATTTTGTTGTTGGTACGGTAGCAGCTTTCAGTGGTGTTGCTTGCCATATCCTCAAGGTTATATCTCAGCCAAATAACATTAAGAATGAATGGTACATGCTCTTAGGCTTATCTCAGAAATTCTTGCCGTCTTGGCCACAATGCAATCATCTGAGCCTTTTCCCAGACCTTTGGGAGCCCAGAGCTTTATTGTTTCTCTGCCATTTGATTCAGACTGCAGCTTCCAGTCAGCCCATTTCAGCCGCTTCCATTCCAGCCCCTACAGTTACTGTAATCAGTTTTCTCATTTGCACTAATGTTTGTAAATGAAAATCCCTTCAGTCCACAGAATGGAGAGGGTATTTTTAGAAGCACCCATGCTTTCTGGTCTTCATATGAATCCTTACATTGAATAGATTAACCACTTTTAGCGCCCATTTGTGCAGAAATTGTTCTGTGATGGTGGATTCAGGAGACTAAACCGAAAGAAAAAACTCCTAACCTTTACCCAGCGCTTAATGGCTTTCTGAACGCCAAGGCCACTGGTCTGTCAGCAATGGAGGCGGTGTGTTCAGTCGGCTCATAAATTGAGTGCACTTTATATGTCTGTGCGCACTTGGTCCTTTTCATTTCTTTCAATCATTTTATTACTCATCCATAAGACTTGTGTCATTTGTCACATCTGCCCGCCGCATACATTGGAAAATGGTTTGCGACATTCTCTTTAAGGTCATCCGATTTCTGTTTCTGTTTCTTATTCCTGTAATTGCCCTTTCCTTCCTGCTCTCAGGGCGGGGGCGGGACAACCTATTACTCGCATGAGATCGACCAATAGCAAACCAGAAACATCCAATCAATTCCCCATGGACAAGTCCCACCCTCATTTTTCTCTAATTAGGGATCTTTAGGCACCTCGTGTGTGTGTGTGTGTGTGTGTGTGTGTGTGTGTGTGTGTGTGTGTGTGTGTGTGTGTTTCAGGTATACAACCCCAGGTATACAAATGTCCCCACATACAGTAAAGTAGATGGCAACAGGCCCGGAGTGGGTAATCGGGAGTATTCCCGGTGGGCCGCTTCACTTTTGGGCCGGTCGAGGAATTATTTTTTTTTTTTTTTACATTTCAATGTCACATTAGTTACATTAGGATACACACGTTCCGCATTCTGCCACCACAGCGCGCAACTCAGCATGGGTTGTACCATGTGAGGGAGTTCTCCCCTCCCCTCCTATAGAAATGGTTGGGTCCATAGCCCGTCTTTTCAAAACGTTTTCTCAGGGAGGCTACCGCGGCTCCGCCGGCGCCTACTGATAGCTGGGCCGGTGTCGTGCCGAAAAGTGATGGTCCGCCGAAAATTGATTGCGCCCAGTCTCCTAACGTCTACAGCTGGATTAAACATACATAACGTGCAAATAAATAACCATCAGTTTATCTCCGTGGTAATAGCAAAGGTATGTCTGTGTGATACTTTAACGTTTCTTTTAACATAATAATAACAATTGTGGCCAAATAAGCGTTTGCAGTTTATAGCTTAATCAGGTATGACATTTACATTATAGGAAATAATAGAAGCCTGTTGTTGCCGATGGAATACGTGTTTGTATTTGGAAAACGGACTGTAGCCTATAATAACATGACCTACCGCTAAGCTATATATAAAATAAAGACATGATCTCTTTTGCAAATATCCGTATGACTCTGCATTATTTTACCTGCTGTGTACCAACCAATCCAGCCCTTTTTACCTGTTAAAATACCTTCAAATGTCGAAAACAACCCATAAAATACAGTATTCTACTTATAACAAAATGATTGAAGCCTCTACTTATTGCAATAAATAATGCAATCAATTTTCGGCAGACCATCACTTTTCGGCACGACACCCCGGCCGTAACGGTACGCGTCAGGGAGGACGGATGGGAGGAAGAGGTCAGGAGGTAGGCTATGGAAGCTTTGTTTCCGCCACAGAATAAAACATTTGAAAAGATAATTGCGACTTTTTATCTCGAGTTTACATCTCGCAATTCTGACTTTTTTTCTCAGAATTGCGAGATATAAAGTCAGAATTGCCTGAAATAAAGTCGCAATTGCGTGTTAAAAAGTCAGAATTGTGAGATATAAAGTCAGAATTGCCTGAAATAAAGTTGCAATTGCGTGTTATAAATAATTGTGAGATATAGAGTCAGAATTGCGTGATATAAAGTCGCAATTGCTTCTTATAAAGTCAGAATTGCAAGATATAAAATCAGAACTGCCTGAAATAAAGTCGCAATTGCTTATAAAGTCAGAACTGCAAGATATAGAGTCAGAATTGTGTGATATAAAGTCATAAAACGTGTTATAAAGTCACAATTGCGAAATATAAAGTCAGAATTGTGTGATATAAAGTCACAATTGCTTATAAAGTCAGAACTGCCAGATATAGAGTCAGAATTGTGTGATATAAAATCATAAAACGTGTTATAAAGTCAGAATTGCAAATTATAAAGTCAGAATTGTGTGAAATAAAGTCGCAATTGCGTGTTATAAAGTCAGAATTGCGAAATATAAAGTCAGAATTGTGTGATATAAAGTAGCAATTGCGTGTTATAATGTCAGAATTGCGAAATATAAAGTCAGAATTGCGAAATATAAAGTCAGAATTGCGAAATATAACGTCAGAATTGTGTGAAAAAGTTGCAATTGCTTCTTATGCTTCTTATAAAGTCTAAGTGAATTATTATTTAACCTTAACATTATTTGTTAACCCATGGTATTAATACTAACTACACAATAGTACGAGCTGAACTGTTGCTTCATTTATCCAATTTTAAAAAAGTGCTAATTTGGAATTCCACCATGGAAAAAGTGGGCCGGTCTTGGGCCTGAAACTCCCGGGCTGAAAAGTGGCCCCACTCCGGCCCTGGATGGCAATATCCTAAATCCTTGTCCTTGTGGGGTTATTTTTGGTCCCCATGAAGAAAACATCTTATGAATCATATAAGTGATGTTTTTATTTTAAGTAAATAAAAGAAAGTTTGCTGTGATGGGAAGGTTTAGGAGTAGGGTTACTGCTGAGGATAGAATATACATGTCTATGGAAAGTCCCCATAAAACGTGTGTGTGTGTGTGTGTGTGTGTGTTTCTAGAGCACACATAGTTCAATCTTGCATCTGTGGTTAAAAACTAAACTCAGAATCAATTATGAAATTCTCATAATCATTGAAGAGAGAATCGCAATGCATAAAAAACATTTTTCTCCCACCCCTTCAGTGCTGAATATCTATAGCAGATATTATAAACTATAATTGTTGCACATGTCTTTTGCTGCCTTGTTCATCAATAGAACTGTGTTCTGAAGAGTTTTTTTTTTTTAAAGAAAGTATTATTCATATTTCAGTTTCTATTGTACTTTCATTTCACTTTCATCCATTTTCAAAGGTATCCTCTGTCTCTTCTCAGGGTGAACACAGGCTTCCATGAATACATTTTCAAGCCGCGTCAAACGCAATTTAATGCAGAAGGGATTTTACACTAGATTTGCGTTAGTCAGTGCTGTTTAATGTTAAAGCCTCTTCATTTTGCCCTCTTTTTTTGTTTCTTTCTTTTCTCTGCCCTAACTTTTTCTGTTAAAAATAATCATCAATCCTTCCAAAATGTGTTTTTGTCATACCTTGGTTCGCTATGGTAAGCCTGTTATAATTCTTTATATTTTAGACGTGTCGGGATGTTTTTCATGGGAAATTGTGTACATGTGTCACTTGGCCGTGCGTGTCTCGTCATATCCGTAAATATTGTATATGGTGGGGGAGTGGCATAGTTGTCACAATGAGTGAGAAAGGTTGACAGAAACATGCTCAAACCTCTGGGGAATCACCCGTTTTAAAAATAAAATGCTCAACAGAAGAGAGTCTGCTGGCAAAGAGAGAACACGAAAGAGCTTGTAATAAAACAAGAATCAACATTAACTTGGCTTTTCGGAGATGGCGAGAACTGAGGGTTTTGAAATGCTGTAAAAGCGATGCAGAGATCTTGTTTTTATTACTCGACAGGTGAGTAAGGTATCTTATTGAACAGAGAGTTCACTGTTAAGCATTATCTATTGTGAAGGGTCATTTCATTATGGTTGTTGTAGCGCTGTGCTGGAATTTCTGCAAGGATGTACCATGTCTACTGTATTAATGGGTAAAGTTACAGTAACGTCTTCAGCTTTTCAGCTTGAGATTCTTTCCATCTAAACTAGTTATATCTCTTAAGCCTTGGTGAATGTTTTATGAGCAGTAGGAGAACCATATTAATCTGCAGTCAAGCAGAGCCGAAGCACAACCCAAACAATGTTCTTCCGCAAAATTCATGGAGTTTTGTTTTCTTAACCACTAGAGGGTCAAAAGTTACATAGTGTATCTTTAAAAAACATTTTTTATGGTTTTAGCTTGTGTTAGTTTTAGTTATCTAAAATAAACCTGAATTGTATTGTTCTATAGATTGTCAAAAATTAATGAAACAGAGATTTTGTGAAAGTGAAAAGACTAAATGCAGTAGTTTGAGTGAAGAAATTGTAAGTAAATAAATTTTATGGTTAGCATTTGATAAGAAGGACACTTGATTATTATTTTGCAATAATGTCGAGCTGACTGTAATTTATCCCTTACATAGAATGTGTCCTATTTCAGCTGCTATCAGTCCACTGAAAATGAGTATTTCAAAAACAATAAGAACACATTTTTTCACAGCTGAAACATCAAATTGAGGTCAAAAATGTGAACTCTGTGAGACTCTGGAAGCCATTTATTTTACAGTAAAAATGTTTACAGCTGATTTTCAGGGCACAACTGCATCCCTAAGATGTCCAGTGACCTTAGTTTTGCAGTAAAATAGATGCTTAATACAGATTTATCAATAAAAAGACATAGTATTAAATGATATAGCCCTTATAGACCATGAATCTGAAATAGAGCACATGATCTGAGCCATCCAGCGGCTGTATTAGTAAGGAACAGTTTGTCAAAATTAGACTTTTGAGAAACTAATGCCATTTGCAGATTCAATTTAAATGCAAAGTATTGCCAATAATATGTATTTAGTCGGTCTCACTGCATTAGAGACTCAAGGCTTATTGTCTTCTTCTGCTGAAACACTCTATAACAATGCCAGTGCATGTTCCTGTAGTGAGATTGGAGCATTGACTTTACCTCCAACCTGAAATACTAATTTAGTTTATTGGTTTTATTTGTCTTTTATATCCCCTGTGTGCTGATTTCAGTTTTACAGTGAATTCACAATTGATTTCCTTGTCAGCCACGAAGAGTATCCGTTTTTAATCTTGTTCGTTTACCACAAAATGGCTTATTTTATGCAAACCTTTAAGTCTGCTTACTGTATGTTTGAGTGAAGTTAACAAGCCTCCTTTAGCACCACTAGATAATTTAATTAAGCCCCACACCTTCACAACAAGACTCAGTGAACAAGGGAACACAGTGGCACCTGCATCCACACTGATTTTTAAACAAGGGCAGATACATCACCAACAAAGAGATTAGAGATCAGAGATCGATGCGCAAAACCTCATTACATGAGGCCAAATTGCTGATTACATTTTTGGCATTGACGCGCCACCTTTGGTCACTGTGGTTTGTGGGGTATACATCTTCATGGTGACTATACAAAGCCACACTAGCTAGCAAGGAATTCACAGCTTTGCTTGACTGCTTAATAATGAGAATTACAGCCATAGATCTCCATGACAGATGCACTGCACCATAAAGACTGCAGGAATAGAATCTCTCTCCCCCATTTTTCTTATTAGCAAAGAAATATTCTCAAAGGAGCCGGGCAGCCGTTGTAAAACACAGCAATGCTGGTGACAAGGACTAGGACCAAGGAGACTTTTTAACTGTGAGTAACTTGTGCCTGAGAGGCCTAAATGTTCCTGAATTTGCAGTAATTTCTGGCTACTAGTTGCTTTACCGTAGTCTACCATAATAGCCCTGTTAATTATGACCGCCGCTAGCGTAGCTAGCGAAAGCGGTCATATAGGGATTGTCAAAGTTTTTTTTTTTTTTTTTTTCGTCACCTTACTGAATTTTTCGTCAACGATACCAGGGACACCGAAGCACCGGGGAACATGAAATTTGGTGGGCATGTAGCCCCACTAGACTTCTACGGAAAAATTTCGTTTGGTCCCCGGGGGCCACTCCCCCCCCGCGCTGGGCCCCCCCAAACCCAAAAAAATGCAGTTTTTCCTAAATAACTACCTGAACCGTGGCACCGAGGATGAAGAAATTTTTATGGTATGTTGGTCTACTAGACTTTTACAGAAAAATTTCGTTTGGTCCCCGGGGGCCACTTCCCCCCCCGCGCTGGGGCCCCCGTAAATTTTTCGTCAACGATACCAGGGACACCGAAGCACCGGGGAACATGAAATTTGGTGGGCATGTAGCCCCACTAGACTTCTAAGGAAAAATTTCATTTGGTCCCCGGGGGCCACTCCCCCCCCGCGCTGGGCCCCCCCAAACCCAAAAAAATGCAGTTTTTCCTAAATAACTACCTGAACCGTGGCACCGAGGATGAAGAAATTTTTATGGTATGTTGGTCTACTAGACTTTTACGGAAAAATTTCATTTGGTCCCCGGGGGCCACTTCCCCCCCCGCGCTGGGGCCCCCGTAAATTTTTCGTCAACGATACCAGGGACACCGAAGCACCGGGGAACATGAAATTTGGTGGGCATGTAGCCCCACTAGACTTCTAAGGAAAAATTTCGTTTGGTCCCCGGGGGCCACTCCCCCCCCGCGCTGGGCCCCCCCAAACCCAAAAAAATGCAGTTTTTCCTAAATAACTACCTGAACCGTGGCACCGAGGATGAAGAAATTTTTATGGTATGTTGGTCTACTAGACTTTTACGGAAAAATTTCGTTTGGTCCCCGGGGGCCACTTCCCCCCCCGCGCTGGGGCCCCCGTAAATTTTTCGTCAACGATACCAGGGACACCGAAGCACCGGGGAACATGAAATTTGGTGGGCATGTAGCCCCACTAGACTTCTAAGGAAAAATTCCGTTTGGTCCCCGGGGGCCACTCGCCCCCACCCCCCCCCCCCCCCCCGCGCTGGGGCCCCCGTAAATTTTCCGTCAACGATACCAGGGACACCGAAGCACCGGGGAACATGAAATTTGGTGGGCATGTAGCCCCACTAGACTTTTAAGGAAAAATTTCGTTTGGTCCCCAGGGGCCACTCCCCCCCCACGCTGGGCCCCCCCAAACCCAAAAAATTGCAGTTTTTCCTAAATAACTACCTGAACCGTGGCACCGAGGATGAAGACATTTTTATGGTATGTTGGTCTACTAGACTTTTACGGAAAAATTTCGTTTGGTCCCCGGGGGCCACTCCCCTCCCCCCCAGCCCCCCCCGCGCTGGGCCCCCGTAAATTTTTCGTCAACGATACCAGGGACACCGAAGCACCGGGGAACATGAAATTTGGTGGGCATGTAGCCCCACTAGACTTCGACGGAAAAATTTCGTTTGGTCCCCGGGGGCCACTCCCCCCCCGCGCTGGGCCCCCCCAAACCCAAAAAAATGCAGTTTTTCCTAAATAACTACCTGAACCGTGGCACCGAGGATGAAGAAATTTTTATGGTATGTTGGTCTACTAGACTTTTACGGAAAAATTTCGTTTGGTCCCCGGGGCCACTCCCCCCCCCCCCGTGCTGGGGCCCCCGTAAATTTTTCGTCAACGATACCAGGGACACCGAAGCACCGGGGAACATGAAATTTGGTGGGCATGTAGCCCCACTAGACTTCTACGGAAAAATTTCGTTTGGTCCCCGGGGGCCACTCCCCCCCCGCGCTGGGCCCCCCCAAACCCAAAAAAATGCAGTTTTTCCTAAATAACTACCTGAACCGTGGCACCGAGGATGGAGAAATTTTTATGGTATGTTGGTCTACTAGACTTTTACAGAAAAATTTCGTTTGGTCCCCGGGGGCCACTTCCCCCCCCGCGCTGGGGCCCCCGTAAATTTTTCGTCAACGATACCAGGGACACCGAAGCACCGGGGAACATGAAATTTGGTGGGCATGTAGCCCCACTAGACTTCTAAGGAAAAATTTCATTTGGTCCCCGGGGGCCACTCCCCCCCCGCGCTGGGCCCCCCCAAACCCAAAAAAATGCAGTTTTTCCTAAATAACTACCTGAACCGTGGCACCGAGGATGAAGAAATTTTTATGGTATGTTGGTCTACTAGACTTTTACGGAAAAATTTCATTTGGTCCCCGGGGGCCACTTCCCCCCCCGCGCTGGGGCCCCCGTAAATTTTTCGTCAACGATACCAGGGACACCGAAGCACCGGGGAACATGAAATTTGGTGGGCATGTAGCCCCACTAGACTTCTAAGGAAAAATTTCGTTTGGTCCCCGGGGGCCACTCCCCCCCCGCGCTGGGCCCCCCCAAACCCAAAAAAATGCAGTTTTTCCTAAATAACTACCTGAACCGTGGCACCGAGGATGAAGAAATTTTTATGGTATGTTGGTCTACTAGACTTTTACGGAAAAATTTCGTTTGGTCCCCGGGGGCCACTTCCCCCCCCGCGCTGGGGCCCCCGTAAATTTTTCGTCAACGATACCAGGGACACCGAAGCACCGGGGAACATGAAATTTGGTGGGCATGTAGCCCCACTAGACTTCTAAGGAAAAATTCCGTTTGGTCCCCGGGGGCCACTCGCCCCCACCCCCCCCCCCCCCGCGCTGGGGCCCCCGTAAATTTTCCGTCAACGATACCAGGGACACCGAAGCACCGGGGAACATGAAATTTGGTGGGCATGTAGCCCCACTAGACTTTTAAGGAAAAATTTCGTTTGGTCCCCAGGGGCCACTCCCCCCCCACGCTGGGCCCCCCCAAACCCAAAAAATTGCAGTTTTTCCTAAATAACTACCTGAACCGTGGCACCGAGGATGAAGACATTTTTATGGTATGTTGGTCTACTAGACTTTTACGGAAAAATTTCGTTTGGTCCCCGGGGGCCACTCCCCTCCCCCCCAGCCCCCCCCCCCCCCCCCCCGCGCTGGGCCCCCGTAAATTTTTCGTCAACGATACCAGGGACACCGAAGCACCGGGGAACATGAAATTTGGTGGGCATGTAGCCCCACTAGACTTCGACGGAAAAATTTCGTTTGGTCCCCGGGGGCCACTCCCCCCCCGCGCTGGGCCCCCCCAAACCCAAAAAAATGCAGTTTTTCCTAAATAACTACCTGAACCGTGGCACCGAGGATGAAGAAATTTTTATGGTATGTTGGTCTACTAGACTTTTACGGAAAAATTTCGTTTGGTCCCCGGGGCCACTCCCCCCCCCCCCGTGCTGGGGCCCCCGTAAATTTTTCGTCAACGATACCAGGGACACCGAAGCACCGGGGAACATGAAATTTGGTGGGCATGTAGCCCCACTAGACTTCTACGGAAAAATTTCGTTTGGTCCCCGGGGGCCACTCCCCCCCCGCGCTGGGCCCCCCCAAACCCAAAAAAATGCAGTTTTTCCTAAATAACTACCTGAACCGTGGCACCGAGGATGAAGAAATTTTTATGGTATGTTGGTCTACTAGACTTTTACAGAAAAATTTCGTTTGGTCCCCGGGGGCCACTTCCCCCCCCCTGCGCTGGGGCCCCCGTAAATTTTTCGTCAACGATACCAGGGACACCGAAACACCGGGGAACATGAAATTTGGTGGGCATGCAGCCCCACTAGACTTCTACGGAAAAATTTTGTTTGGTCCCCGGGGGCCACTCCCCCCCCCCCCGCGCTGGGCCCCCCCAAACCCAAAAAAATGCAGTTTTTCCTAAATAACTACCTGAACCGTGGCACTGAGGATGAAGAAATTTGTATGGTATGTTGCTCTTAAGGGCCCACATCAACCTAGCCCATAATCACTCATTTGTGATTTGCGCCCCTCCCATAAAAAATGAAAATGCAATATTATTCTGCTTTAATCGCCCCTATCTTCAGTGGAGATGTTCAGAACTGCACCATATTTCATGTGTATGATTAACTTGACATCCTCTGGGGGTATCCTCTGCTAAGTTTTGTAGAATTTCATCCATGGGGGGGTATAAAATAAATTCATTTATGTGCACATTTAGTGACTGTACACTCATCGGCCTGTAGATGGTGCTGTTGAGCGAAGGGTTGCTGGTTTAGGATGATACTGTCACACACACACATGCAGGAATACAAACAAACGCAAGCATGCACACACACTGACAGACATACACCCATACACACACCCATACACACACATACAAATCCACATGCACAGACACACACACACACACAAACACACACGCGCACACATGTACGCACACATACATACACGCACAGACACACACACACACACACACAGACACACACATACACAAACACACACACATACACACACACACACACACAAGACAGACATGCACATACTATTACTTTTTTTAGGTATATACATAAACACGCAATACAGCCAAATTACTCCACGTCATTTATTTTTGTGGAAAGCCAGTACAGGCCTGAGCGGCGGTCATATTTTGTACCGCGATGCGGTACATCTAGTTACAAATGAATGACCGTCATAGGCTATACTGTGAACAGGACCATGAAAATACTGCAATATGGAATCACTATGATCCGCTGTGTCTGTACAACAGTCATCTCTGGTATATTTCCATATGAACTGTAATAGTATTACAGCCCTCTAGGCAGATTATAGCAAACTAAAGCCTACAAAACTCATTGTGGGTAATGTAAGCCTGTTTCAGCCCTTTCAGACTTTTTATCTTACAATTGCGAGTTTTTCATAATTTACATTTTATGTCTCCCAATTATGACTTTATACAGTTTCTTACTAAATGACTTTTTATCTTCTAATTAAGACTTTATTTGGAGACACAGGCACAATTATGAGAAATAATGACTTTATCTACACAGTGTATCTTTATATCTCACGATGTGATTTGATAGCCCCTTTTACAAAGTAATCCAATTCAATTACCATAATTTACTAGAATGACTTTATTGGTAAATACACAAATATGCTGTTCACACAAGCAATGGCATGTGAAAAAATCCAGCAAAATGCGCCGGCGTGTTTGTCAACCCCAGAGGATTAACTTTAGCCTAACCATAAGAGCTGTGTGGAGAAGCCCATTTCCACCTCGATTGCGTTGGAGAAGCAATCCCGCGTAATACGCAGGTTGCAGACTTGAGCTCTAGGCGGGAACTCACAGTCTTCCAGGCCAAGTGCATGCAACCACTGGTGCCTAATTTCCAAGTCTGCTGGAAAGCTATGCAGTCCAGCAGTGCTGTTGCAACCAGCAACACTACACCTACGTACCCTCCTGACCACTGTACTAAATACAGATAAACCTACGCTAGCTCGTACCAAGGGCGTGGTGAGCTGGAACCTGCTTACGTCTCGTAGTACCACAAACATCCAATAGGAAAATTCAACTGCAGTAGACACCGTTCAACCTGAAGAGGGCAGCACTCAGACGTTTTTACACCATATATTGTAGAATTAAAACACTTTATTAAACACCAAATGTCAAAAAAGTTACTCGAATCAATGAACAGCACTAATAAAGCCCCATTCTTACAGATCATTAACTAAAAAAAGTTTAGTTACCCTTTAAAAATAAGAGATGCGCATAATAGTATTCAACTACTACAGGGTCGAAACGCTGATGAATAGAAAAGAAGAGAGGTTCTCGAGCGCAACATGCTGAAAAAGCGTCAAGATGCGGCGCAATGGTCAAATATGGTGATCTAGTGCACATTTAGAAAAACTATTAAAAAGCAGTTGAACTTACTGTAAATGTAACTGTCATAGGCCAGGAAGAGGCTGAGGTCTTTAGCCGCCTTGTTAGAGCACCCGCCTCCCACGCCGGAGACCAAAGGGTTACATTTGGTGCCGTGACCCGGATTGGAGTGAGGTTTAGGGGGGTGAGTGTAACTGTCGTAGGCCAGTATGAGCTGTGCATGTGAACCTTACACCCCTGATCTCGAGGTGCTCTAGTGACTGACATTAGAAGCTGAGATCTTTAGCCTCCTTATTCGAGTGCCAGCCTTCCACGCCGGAGACCAAGGTTTAGTATCCCGCTCGGAGCGGGTCGAGTAGAGCCGGTTACATAAACATTGCGTAGTAACCGCGTCATCTTTATAATAACTTTTTGATTGGCCCAAAGCAGACTTCTTGGGTGCTTCTCAATACTCAAATTGATGCTTCCTTGTTTCCTTGCTCCTCTGTCCTCCAGCCTGTGACCAGGAAACCGATTGAACTCAGCCATATTGAATCTCAATTTTCTAATTGCACCGCAAAGGAGGCGAGGAAGCTTCCTGGGTCATGAGAGAGGATTCACAGGTGTATCCTTCCCTCGTGTCCTAAGGGGGTGGAGCTAAGATGCGAGGAAAGGAAGCGAGGGAAGGAAACCGGTACGCACAAATAAGAAATGAGAAGCCCCCTGTATGTCAGTGCGTTCAGACCTCATACCAGTAATCCTCATTCTTTGTTCACACAGAGCATCATACCAGTAATTTACTGGTAAAGTCACAACTTCTCATACTGGCAAATTACCAGAGACAATTTACTGGTATTTTTGAAAAGGTCCTGTTCACATGTAGCCTGGAAAAACCCAGAAAACTTCCGGCAAATTTAGATTTGCTCTGCAAGTAGTCTGGCAAAGAGCTCATTCAAGCCTATTTCCATGCCGCCGAAATCGCGGCACCAATCAGAAACGTTGAGGCGGGCTTTACACGATGACGATCGCTCTGATTGGTTTTAGGTCTAGCCTATCCAATTGCGCCCAGAGGCATTTGAGCGACGTCCACTCCATTGGTGAAGCGCACCAACTTTTAAATTTATTATTATATTCAAATTGCAAACACACGAGGACAGTCTCCATGAAAGACCCACTGGCAGATGAACGTGCTACTACATTTCTCTCCGAAACGGTAGGAAATTAAATTAAATTCAATAGAGGATTTTAACTGTGACAAGATGATTGACAGGGCAGTTTATGTGAGAGGATGCACGCGACAGATCCGTCCGATAAAGATGACAAAGTAGTATGTCCCAAAGCTTGCCTACTTTTTTGCTACACATTCAAAAGTAAATACATTTTCTTCACAAAAAGAGTACATACTTTTATGGCGTAGTGTAATTTAGGCGAATTGGGACGCAGCATATGGCTTTACACGATGCCGATCGCTCTGATTGGTTTTAGGAGTTTTAGGTCTATCCAATTGCACCCAGAGGCATTAGAGCGACGGCCATTGGAAATGAGTTATTAAAGAAGCTTTGCCAGACCATAACTCAGTCACTACTGAAAATGGTCTGGTTTTAACCAGGCTAGTTCACATGATCTCTGAACGGTAATTTACCAGTGAAGTGTGTGAAAGGGGCTAATATCTCACAATTGCAAGTGATTATATGTCTCCCAATTATAACTTTATACACTTTCTCACACTTTATATCTCAAACTGTGACTTTGTCTTTTTTGTCATTTATTATGACTTTATTTTACGTTGTACCTTTGTATCTCACAATGTGACTTTTTTATCTCAGAATGTGTCTTAATATCTCATAACTGAGACTTTATTTCTCGTAATTGCGACCTTTTAACCCAATTATGACTTTCTCACATTTTGACTGTCTCCTATCTTGTAGAATTATTGAGACTTTGTCTCATAACGGCAACTTTATATCCCACAGTGTGACTTTATCTCAGGTTAATCTGTGACTTTATATCCCGTAATTGAGACTTCTAATAATTGTGACTTTTTCTCCCAATTATGACTTTATATCGCACAATGTGACTTGATATATTGTAGAGTATTTGAGACTTTTTCTCGTAATTACAACTTTATACATCACATTTGCAACTTAATATATCTAAATTTGAATTTATTTCTTATTTTATGCTTTTTGATTTTCATTTTTTTACTCTGAGAAACAGACTTTCATAGTGTGAGGTAACATACATGTGCTATGGAGCTTATTATATTCCCCCAGCATACTCACAGTGGAACATGTTCATTTGCAGTGAATTTAATTATGTTAGTAAAAAAAAAAAAAAAAAACTGATTATAAATGAACAGGGTCCAAGTTAATCTCCATAATGGAATTTCAAATTAAATCCAACTATTTACAAAAGAATTACATCAGCAGCACTACCCACAGATCTATTAATTCTAAATAACATCTATTTATAAATCCTCCCTATGCTTTGCCAAACATACCTAATTAAATTATTCCAGCGCAAGTGCTTATGGGATTCCACAATGCATTTTGTCATTTGTTTTGAAGAAAAAATTGACCTAGCCTGCATCGATTTCAAAGTATTGTATACAAAAAATTTATGGTTTATCTGACTATAATGTGAATATGAACAAGATCTACTGAGCATATAGTGAATGCTTTTATCAGCATTTATGGTCTCATTGATTATCTCATACATCTCGAAGAGCTGAGCTGCATCCAATACACCAATTACACACTCTACTTGCTTTTTTCCAATTACTGCACTTTAATTGTCTCACTGATAATGACATGTATTTGAATGCTCTCTGGAAGAAAAAAAAAATAGAACGATTGTCACTGAAGTTTTTTGTCGTTTTGATCCATTGCTCTTTTACTTGAGTGCAAGTGTGGCGCACTTGTTAAAAAGCTTAAAAACAGCTCATGTTTAGCTGGAAGCAACACATCTAAACAAGCTCACCCTTTGTTAATTGCCACCCTGATAATAGCTGCTCTTATATTGCTTTGGCAGAGAGAGGTATTTCAGTAAAGACAATTTTTACTTGCCAAAACAATGATAAAACAACAGATGACTGGGTGAGATGCTATTATTAAACTAGGCATTTGGCCCCTAGCATGCTGGTCATTTCAGTCAAATTAATGCTCACATTCTTCCGTCACCAATTATAGAGAAATGACTATAGAATTGGTGTGATGGAAGCATAAGTGAAAATTTAAATTGGCTTCACAGATGTTGGACTGAACTGGGTGAACTGACATGTTATAGCTAAAAATATTTCTCCCTTTGACCTCACAGAACTCTCAAGTGCTCTCAAGTCATGGATTCGGTCACATTCACTAATAAAGGTCTATGATGTCATTGGCACAACACATGTTTTTTTGTTTTTTTTCTCTCTCTCTCTCTCTCACTGTCAGGCCCTGTGAATAAATGTGGCTGAAGGTTATCTGAGTCTTCTACCTCTTTAGTGACATTGAACAAATTTAGGGGCCTATGATTTATCTGATGCAGAAAATGCAGATAAAATTAATTGTTTTATTTTACATTTGACTTCAAATTTAAAAGATTGATTGTGAAGTTTAAAGAATTCAGTTGATTATACAGCTGATTAATGACAAATATAAACTCAGAATTTGGAAGAAAAAAACTAAACCTGAATTTAGTAAAAAATAATACTGATTTTATAGGGCCCTATATATTCAATTTCCTTCATTTTGAGATTCAGTTTTACTTCAATGACAGCCAGTCCTCTCATCACTCGAGTCAATTTTCATTTTAAATGCTGATAAAGCTCTTGACCTTGTCGAGGTGTTTTCTGTTCAAATGCTTATCAGTGTGAAGTGTTTCAGCTCTAACCTTTAATCCATGATGTAAAACATCAGTCTCGGGAGATATTCATAGTCAGCTTTGCTCTGTGCACAATGGAGCTCAACTGCACCTCCCACAGCTCCATGCTTAATGTAGGAAGCTATTTGAATTGAAAAATATGCCTCCCATGATGATCTGCAAAACCAAACCAGCGTTTCACAGTGGGCTATAAAAACATAATCACGTTGCAAAAAAAAAAGCATTAGGAGAATAGATAATGCCAATAATCATATTAGTCGTTTAGCCTGTGAGGCGCAGTGTTGAGAGATATTTCACATCAAGTGTCGAGCAGCAGGAAACGCATTAACAAACTGTCAATTCTGACGGAAGTACGTTGCGTAAGATCATTTTTTTACTACACGACTCCATGATGAATTCCTCTAGTTATTGAGGCTGATCACTGACTGGAGTCATTTTAATAAAAGAAACATGAATGACTCTGATGCTGTTTTACTAACAAATGAGGTTGCCATTCGCTTAATATGATGCAATATACTGTACATTAACTGGCTGTTAAAAGTTGAATATTCCACAAAATCGGTTGATCACAAAAGTATTGTTCTCTGTGATTAAATGGTTGATCATTTATCAGTTGTTTACTGGAATGAACTGTAGATTGAAATACTCTGACAAAGAGAATCATATTTTTATCCTAATTGTTTTATTTAAAAGCCCATCATTATTTTTCCATCCGCCAGAAATACTCTTCAAGTTTAAATAATGCTCTTTTCTTGGGTTTGGAACCAGATTCTCCACTTAGATCAAAATGTCTTTCATGTTAAATGAGATTCCGTTTCCATCAATTAATCCTAGAGACACTGCACATTCAAAAAGCCTTTCATCAATGCAATCAGCATTGGTTTCTTTGCTTAGAAAAGGCAGATTGGAGTGTTCACATTTCCTTTGGGCCATTCAAGCCCCCAGACAGAGTGATGCTAGGACAAATTGTACTTGATGAAGCTTCTAGGCAATTTAAAAGCCTAAGTCACCAACAATTACGGGTTTTTATACCAAGCAATCAATGTGCTCGGCCAGGGAGAGAATGTAGCACTGTTGAGAATTAGACAGTTGTCTCACTTTTTGGAGAGATGACCAAACCAAGAAAAATGTATCTAGAGTCAGGGGTTTCCCTGGAGGTCTGTGGACAGATGCATAGAACATACTGGATATTTTCTTTAAAAATACACTATATTGCCAAAAGTTTTGGGACATCTGCATTAACGAGCACATGAACTTTAATGACATCCCATTCCTGATCCATAGGGTTTAATATGGAGTTGGCCAAGCCTTTGCAGCTATAACAGCTTCAACTCTTCTGGGAAGGCTTTCCACAAGGTTTAGGAGTGTGTTGATGGGAATTTTTGACCATTCTTCTTGAAGCGCATTTGTGAGGTCAGGCACTGATGTTGGACGAGAAGGCTTAGCTCACAATTTCCGCTCTAATTCATCCCAAAGGTGTTCTGTCGGGTTGAGGTCAGGACTCTGTGCAGGCCAGTCAAGTTCCTTCACACCATACTCGCTCATCCATGTCTTTATGGACCTTGCTTTGTGCACTGGTGCCCAGTCATGTTGGGACAGGAAGGGGCCATCCCCAAACAGTTCCCCCAAAGTTGGGAGCATGAAGTTGTCCAAAATGTATTGGTATGCTGCAGCATTAAGAGTTCCTTTTACTGGAACTAAAAGGCCAAGCCGAACCCCTGAAAAACAACCCCACACCATAATCCCCCCTCCACCAAACTTTACACTTGGCAACTTGGAATATTTAGTCCAGAGGAATTTCATGAATGGACAAATCTATCACGTTACCACGCTTGAATTCACTGAGCTCCTGAGAGCGACCCATTCTTTCACAAATGTTTGTAGAAGCAGTCTGCATGCCTAGGTGTTTGATTTTATACACCTGTGGACGTGGAAGTGATTGGAACACCTGAATTCAATGTTTTGGAGGGATGTCCCAATACTTTTGGCAATATGGTATCTGTATTTCTATTTTCAAGCCAACCCAGGCTCATTGTCAAAATGTGCCTGTGGCAACATTTCTGCAAAACGGTATTACGTTGCTTCTTACACTGTTTCTGTTTTATCTGAAACAGAACTGGCAATGCTTTATTACGTTGGTTGTTGTACGGAAATGAAATGTCCGGTGAGTGCTGCTTAAAGGTTAATGCTATATTGCGATTGAAAATACTGTACACATAACCACCTTTAATCCATGTGGTTTAATCCAAACCACATAACCACAAGTCTTTATTAATTGATAACCTGGCCGATAATCATAATCTGCATGAAAAGGAAAAAAAGTTGTTGGTTTTACTGCCACTAGTGTTCATTTCAGCTGGAAACTGCAGTGAATTGTGTCTGTAGGTATCTATCCTATGTTGTTTTAAGCATTACAGATTGTGAAAATGATAGTTAATAACTTTTTTTAATTAACATTTTATATATGCAAATTATTATTAATAATAATGTATTATTAATAGTGAAAAAAGAAAATGTTTCATTTGACTATCAAAACACTACACTAAAGGAACACAATTTTCAAAACACCATTCACTAAGACTTTGGACAAAATATTTTGCAGTTTCACCTGTTTACATTGTATTTATTATGTTAATATGTGCTTTTTCTTTCGTCTCATATTAAGTCAATAAGTGTCCTTCCGTTTTCCGTGGGTTTCTTAAGAGGCCACGAATTTGACTCTGAAGTGTCTATATGTCTTAATTCTACTGATTGCCTGCTTTCGCTTTATATTGCAGTACTTGTTTAACCGATGCTGAAGATGCAGCTCCAGGGTTTAGTGAGTCTACTGAATCACGTGATGTAATGGCCAGTGAAAGGCAGCCATGAGTCATTGTGACAGGACACTGTTTCCCTGCTGATGCCCAATACGCTTAAAAAGAGAAGAGTGGAGGATTATAAAGTGGTTCATTATAATGTTTAATGTGCAAATGTTTTTTATTTTTTTCTACTTATCAGTTATAAAAGGAGTATGACAGCTTTTCAATGTGTCTTTCAACTGACAGAGTTCTTAACCTTTTAACTACTATATATAGCAGTGTTATTACATTTTTCATGTTTGAATGTTCTGCACGTTTTTAACCATGACTGCACAAATTATGCTTTTTTCCATTTGTAATTCTGTGGTTTGTACAGAATTTCATTTAGTTGTAGGTTGGTAGTCATATACCATTAGTCATATTAATATATATTTTAAATCAAACTTAAGATATTAATAATATATACAATTACAAAAAGTAACAGCACATCTCTTGAAAAAGCTGCATGATGTGAGATATCTGTAACAGTAATGCTCGGTTTTGGTTTCTTTTTCATTGTGATTCAGTTTTTGCCTGTTTTAGTTATCTATTTAGTTTCCCGCCACTAGTTTGTTACCGGTTATTCATTAATTAATCACATTAATGTTTGTTATCTTGTGTATCTAAGCTCTCCTGTTCCTTCAGGTCATCGTCTGGTGTTTGTGTGTAGGCACGGTGTTTTGTTGGTTTTGTACCTTTGTACCTTTCAGTTTTCTTATTTTGATTTAATAAACAATTATTTTGATCTCCTTCGTCATCCTTCATCTTCGGACCCATGAAGTGACAATATCATTCGTGTCTGTAGCATAAATGTGCAACAGTACTGGGTGGAAGCAGAATAGGTACAGTTTGAGCAATAATAATAGTGATGCTTGCCATATTAAGCATTTCTAGCAAATTGCACCTGTTTATTTGGGATTGGTTCCCTCATGTTGAAAATCCTAGTTGGCATTCTTAACCTCATTTTAGCCCAGTTCCTGAGCCACAGACGCAGGATATAAACTCCATTAATTTTGAATTGATCTGATCACAGAATGACTCACTCCCCATCTGACCTGTGCACTGCACGATAACACACATATGCATATTACAGCACATCTTTTGTTTGAGTGATGGACAATCCTGTATACATGGATGAATTATTTAGAGACTATAATGTACAAATAAGATACTATATATAAGCAGTGTGCATAATTTATGAACTGTGATCCTTGTTTTTATTATATGGAATTAAATAAGAACCTGAAAAAGCAGGATCTGCAGTATTGGCTTTCATATTTTTTTGCACACTTTTGAGAGTCTAAGTTTGGAGGTCAAGTCATTTACTATTGTCTAGCAGATGGCACTTTAGCACCTTTAACACCCTCTTAACACCCCGGATGTTTCTTCAGCTCTTGTTTTCACATCACTGCAGACCAAAGGCCTCCAGCTAGATTCCATTGACTTCCATTGAACAGCAACACAAAATATCACAATTCTTATCACTCAAGATCCAGGGAGGTCACGATTTAAAGAGCCAGTAAACTCAATATAGTGGTGCATTCATCATTTATGAAAGGTTCTCCTTTGGGTCCAGGTTCTGTAGAACAGACTTTCTGTGAGCTTTTTAAATCAAAGACTTTTTAAAAGCCTGCGTAAATTCAGCTTAATTATTAAAATAAATTGTTAATTATTAAAAAGAAGTCAAATTCCCAGTGAAGTACTACACAACCCACCATCCAGAAGAGAATTCCACCAATCAGAACACACTGTGCTTCTACAGAACCAAACTGTACAGCCTATTATTTATATACTTATCGCTATAGTGACTTAAAGTCAGTGTATCATCATTGCTGTTTTTGCTCTATAGTATGATTTTTGTTTCAGTGCAGTGTTGTGTTGTGAAATAAAGCTAAAATAAAATAGAAATATTAGGTGAAAGCTTAAACTTTAACATTTTAAAATGTTGCCTTGGCAACTAACTGAAGTAAAAAATAAGTTTGAAATGTAATTTAAAAAAGTTAAAAAATGAAAAGTTGAAGCACTAATATTACTGAAACGAATCTTATTGTAAAGTGTTACCAAATAAATTAACCTATAAATTAAGCACAAATTTAAAATTAATCGTGTGTGTGTGTGTAACAAAAACTTTTGTTAGATGTGATTAATCATGATTAATCGATTTGACAGCACTTATATTTATATACAAGTTTGTTTTTAAATCTGTGCTTTGGTTAATTTCTGATTTTTTTTTAAATATTTCTATTTAGGTTCATTTATTTTTATTTTAGTTTAAGTTTTAGTAATATTAGTTACTAATATTCAACTTCAACTTTTTATTTTTAAAATCTAATTTGTAACTTTTTTTTAACAGTTCATTTTTAACTTCGTTTACTTCAGTTAGCTGCCAAGTTAGATGTTAGATGTGTGTAACGAGGTTAGATGTTATGGGAAGGAGGAGGCGGGAACCCGGCGAACGTTAACACACATTTTAATACCAAAAATAAAACAAATACAAAACGAAAGTAAAAGACAGCAGCCCCTCACGGACGACTGCAGTCACATATAAGAAAACAAAACACAACGTAAGTCCTGGCCTGGTCCTCTCTTGTCCTTCACTGTCGTCGTTCCTCCGTGAGAGTTACGAGACCGGTGCGTCGCGCAGGTGTCGCTCATCATTAATCTCGCCACAATGTGATTAATCACGATACACACACACACACACACACACACATATACAATGTATATATATATACACACACACACTCAGATAGATAGATAGATAGATAGATAGATAGATAGATAGATAGATAGATAGATAGATAGATAGATAGATAGATAGATAGATAGATAGATAGATAGATAGATAGATAGATAGATAGATAGATAGATGATGGATAGATAGATGGATAGATAGATAAGTGTGTAGTGTAAATAATACTACAACGTTTCAGTGAGATTTTTGTTCGGTTTGAGGTGGAGAAATGCTGCTGTAGAAGAGGGATGCTGAAAAATACATATCCTTATTATAATGCGTTCACGTTTCCCCAGGAATCTGACACAGTCAGGGAGGTGTGTTTTGGAATGTCAGATGTTGCATGTTCTTTATCATGAAGACGTATCGACCTGTTAGTTTTGACGTCATGCACGTACTACCCTGAATCTCTTTATCAAAAATAAATAAATAAAAACATTATCTCATCCCCTCCAAAAAATGTTCAACACATGTAAAGTTGACAGATTCACCCTCACTGGGTGATAAAATGAAACGCAGCATTACTTCAATATTAATAAGCTTGATGCATAATTCAGGTATGCATTTCTGCCAGTAAGGTTAGCCTCATGATTAATTCATGGCTGGCTTTACATACATCTCCGGCCTCATTTTGTGATCTCACAACTTTACTGTCCATCATCAGCTGTGTGTGCACTGCATTCATTCACTGGATTGAGCTTTATTAGTACAGATAACAGCAGCGCCGCACTCTTCGCCCAACAGTTTGCACCATTAATCATCAAAAGGTGTCAACATGTCCATCATGGACGCTTGTAAATAAATTAAGGTTGCGTCATTCTGGAACACACTGTCAATGCAGCCAGGGCTGGAAACACTCCGTTGTCCCTGTCATCTTTTGAGCGTGTCCTGAAGAAGAAGAAAGGACAGAACACAGGCACATAACACATCAACAGTCTGTGCAGTATGATTAATTTAGTGCTCTTAAACCATGGTTTACCCACAGGAGTACACTAGATGTTTGTATGTAATTAGGGAACAGAATATATTAATAAGATCAATAGACTTTGGAAAATGTGGAATATGAAATGGTACATAAATGTGCAAATAAGGAGGTGTTTGGCTTGTAAGAGGAATATGGAGGGAGTTCAACTGGACCAATGAGGGAAATCCGGAAAATGAGAACCAGAGGGTAAACCACTATTCAAGATCAATAGCTGGCTCTTTGCTAAGTCTCAACCCAGACAGCAACATAGTGTCGGCCCAGATCCGGCCCACATCTTGTGGATTGCACAGGGTCCAGAAGTGGGCCATATCTGGGACACTATGTTGCCGCTGGGAACCCCCTTGTTTACTGTTGCTAACTAGCGTTTCTTCAACTGTTGTCAAATGTGGCGATTGGAATTTCCTGAGGAATATAAGACAATATGAAATCAAAACTGACCCTATGCACTTTCTTAATGAAAGTTTCGAGTCTTGTTGTACATTTTTTTTTATCAGTGCTCATTATTCCAAAGAATTAATTGTATTACTTTACAACTGTTTTGATCAAAGTGTTATTTTAATATACTTATCCACTTTAGGTACTACAAATAATAATAATAATGTTGTTGTTTTTATTGTATTAATAGCAATAATTCAATATTATTATTACTATTATTATTTAATTAATATTTGTTGATTGATGGCAATAATGCATTATTATTTATTTTATTATTATTATTATTATTATTATTATTTACTTATTTAGGATTAATAGATATACAATTCATAAGGCTATTATTATTATAATTATTATTATTATTATTATTAATAAAAAAATATATTTACAACTATCCAAACACAGGACTCCCCTAGACTTATGTTAGGCAACAATATCTTGTCAGACAATATGATGGATATATGCTTATATATGTATAATAATAATAATAATAATAATAATAATAATAATAATGTTGTTCTTAAATATTTAATAAGTTTAAAAAAGTCATTCAATTTTAAAGAAATCTATTTACAACCATCCAAACACAGGACTTATGTTAGACTTATGTTAGACAACAACATCTTGTCAGACAATATGATGGATATGCTTATATATGAATAATAATAATAATGATAATGTTGTTCTTAAATATTTAAAAGTTAAAAACAATATCTTGTCAGACAATATGATAGATATATGCTTATATATGTATAATAATAATAATAATAATAATAATGTTGTTGTTCCTAAATATTTAAAAGGTTAAAAACAATAATAAGCCATTCAATTTTGATATATTGTCAGAGAATATGGATATATGCTTATATATGTATAATAATAATAATAATAATGTTGTTGTTAAATATTTATAGTCATTAAAATTTTAAGAAATCTATTTACAACTATCCAAACACAGGACTCCCCTAGACTTATGTTAGACAGCAATATCTTGATGGTGAACAGTATGGTGAATGAAGGTGCGATTGGTCAGTAACAGTTGCAAAGCATTAAATAAGGGTCAGTTGGAGTCATTTGTACACAAGCAGATAAAAAGTCTGAGCCAATTATGTTATGATATGCAACTCATTTGCATGGCACAGCATACATCATGAGACATGGCAGTGATGTGTAAAAAGAGCGCGGCAGGAGCATACCCAGGCTAAGTGCTCCGTTACAGGGTTGAGCTACAGGCAGGCATATTGGTTTCAGTCAGTAAGTTATCTCCAGAGGAAAGGGTTTCCCAAGTGTGCTTGAATTGCACTGTGCTATAAATAGGTAAAAAGGCTACTGTAGCCTGTGAGGTCTAAAAGTACCTGTGGAATTTGTGTTAATTTTCCTGAGAGAGGCTCAGCTGTGCCTGATGGTGGCTGTTACCCTTTTACTGATGGTATTTAGTGTTTGTCTTTAGGTTCATTTGACTTCTTCCATTAAACCTTAAAGCGGTTTAAACCGCTCTCTCTCTCTCTCTCTCTCTCTCTCTCTCTCTCTCTCTCTCTCTCTCTCTCTCTCTCTCTCTCTCTCACACACACACACACTCACATGCAACAGTTTCACACTGCAGACGACATTTATCAGTGCAGCTTTGCTTTGTGACAGCTCAAAATCTACAAGGGCCACAGCCACTTACTGTCAAACCCAGTGAATTACACCCATGAAGAAACTGTCAACAGTGTGAGTGGCTCTGTAACACGATAAACCACGAGCAAATGCCGTATTATACTGCAACATACATCATCGTGTCTCTGGATATTCCACACGATGGATGTGGCTGTCAGTCGTTGTTGTGCTTCAGGTTTTGAATCAAATGAAACTGTAGATCTTTTTTACATCAGAGAATTTTAAATGGGACTTCTTCTTTTTTTTATCAAATGCCTGGTCTCACAGATTTTTTTGGTCAGAAACAAAGTGTAAAAGGTGCAAGATGGTGTAATAAAATTGGACAAAACAGGATTAAAGTGTTTGCGAAGAGAAATAAGAATGGAGATTTGCATTTATTGCTTAGTGCGAAGCTTTCCGTGATGAACAATAACACCAAATTGACTTCTGAACGAATATTGCTGTGGATTATTTAGCTAATTTAGCTGCAAGAGGACCACGTAATTATAAACGCATTTGCATTTGATATTAGACACAGAGCTTGTTCAGGCTTTTCCCAGAACTCAGTCACTGATCAAATTACACTGTTTGATTGACAGCTGCAGCGATTGTAAAGGGAGCGTTCTTTGATCGCTTTCTATATAATTTAATCAGTTTAAATAACAGATTCCGTCTCCTGTGCTCTCATGGACAACATTTCCCATAACCCACTGCCTGGAAACATACTAAAAGTCCTGGAAAACGAAACCCAAACACATCAAACTAACAATAACTGTGACAACTAAAGCTGAAATTAGATTAAATTAAATATACATATTAGATAAAAAAAAAATATTAAAAAAAACTTAAGCGAAAAATGAAAATTTTGCCTTGGCAACTAACTGAAATAAAACACATTTAAATTTTAATTACTGAAATGACTTACAGTAAACTAAAACTGAAATAAAATAAGATAAAGGTAAATATAAATATTTACTGATAAACACTAAAAACGTACTAATGCTTAAACTAATATTAACATGAGAACTGAAAATATAAAAATAAAAATGTATATATAAATAATACAAAATTTTAATTTAAAATATACTTTTAACGAATATTTTTAAAGTGTGTTCGAATGTGATGTTTTGGGCATTACATGTTAATTGCCAATTATTGAAAATGTATTATAGTTTAAATTTATATTAAATGCAATTAGTTTGTACACCCTTAGAGTGATTTTTGACCCACTTAAGTAGGACTTAAGAACATCTTTATATGGAATTCATAATGACTTCCATTGACTTTGAGATATTGTTAAAGTGTACTTCTGAATATACTGAAAAGCTTGGCATAAATAAAATATAATTTAATATAATTTCTATTTAAACTTGTATGTCATGTATTTAAATTTGTAAGTTGCAATTTAGATATAAAGATATTAACTTGTGTATGTCGAGGAACAAACTACAGTTGAAATTCTTTACATATGATTTAGTATGTTAGTCAACATTTCAGATTAGTGTACTTTAAAGCATGACAAAAGATTATTAAAACATAATTATTTAAAATGTACATTGAAGTAAAACTTTAAATTTGACATCATAAAGTGCACTTTTAAAAAGTGTACTTAGTGTGTTAAGAATCAGTCATAAAAATGTACTCTTTAAGTACACTTAAGTGGCCTTTTACAGGTTTTTTAAATATATACTTTTAAGATTTGAAGTACACTGTAAGTGCACATTCAATAATATACAATTATCTGCACTTCTTTTTCACAAAGGTCATCCTTTACAGGAAATTTTCACTTCACTCAAGGCATCCATTAGGAGCAGTTGTGGACCTAAACAAAAGATCACGTGTAAAGCACCTGCTTCTGAGTGTGTGAAGTCCCTAAATGTGTGTCCTTTGAAGGCCACTGTCTTAATTTGGCTGTAATTAGAAACAGCAGGTCATTATTCTCATTAGCCAAAGAGGCATCTGTGTGATGGCATAACAGTGTCTGCCTGCCCAGGGCACATGCTGCTGAGAGCAGTTGGCAGTTAATACTAACAGCACTAACACCAGCAATGCCAGTCTTCTGGATTTACACACTGCACTAGCCAGTATGCTAATCATTTCAGAACTGTTCTGCTTGTCCTGTTGGGCAAAGCTCTGTTTACTGTAAATTCATATTGTGAGCATTTTGTGGAGGTTCCACGAAACAGATTTTATTAAATAAATATTAAGCGATGTTATAAGCCTTTGTATATGTACACTGATGAGCCAGAACATTATAACCATTCACAGGCGAAGTGAATATCGTTGAGCATCTCCCAGTCCTAACGAGGCCATGTATTAAGGTCTGGGTAGATTAGATGGGAAGCAAACAATCAGTTCTCATAACCAACATGTTGGATGCAGGAGAAACGGGCTGGAATAAAGATCTGAGCGACTTTGACAAGGGCCAAATTGTTAAGGCAAGTCGACAGGATCAGAGTTCTCCCGGTCAGCAGTGGTGAGAATTTACCGACAGTTGTCTGAGGAGGGACAAACCACAAACCGGCGACAGGGTGTCCAGGGCTGATTGATGCCACGAGGGCAATGAAGGCTATCCCGTCTGTCTGAGCCAACAGAAGATCTGCTGTGGCACAAGTCACACGAAGCTTTAATGATGGTTTCAGGAGGAATGTGTCACAACACATAGCGAACTCTGGTCCTGTAGAGCAACAGTCCTGTAGAGTTCAGCTCCAACCCTGATAAAACTTATCCTTCTGCAGTGTTGGGGGTAACTCATTACAAGAAACTTGAGTTACGTAATCAAATTACTTTTTCAAGTAACTAGTAAAGTAATGCATTACTTTTTCAATTTACAACAAAATATCTTAAGTTACTTTTTCAAATAAGTAACGCTGCAATTTATTGACATACAGCTCTCCTGTCCTCATGTTGAGAGAAATAAAGTGAGAAGGTGTTGTGTGTGCTGTGTAAACATGATGGTTATTTTAGTTCTAGACGAAATGTGAACATGCATTTACGCATCTCACTTGCACAAAAGCGTTCAGTATTCCTCAAAGTGAATAAAAACAGTAAAATGCAATATCAGAATTTTAAGCAAAACTTTTATACAGTGGGGAGAACAAGTATTTGATACACTGCCGATTTTGCAGGTTTTCCTTCTTACAAAGCATGCAGAGGTCTGTAATTTTTATCATAGGTACACTTCAACTGTGAGTGACGGAATCTAAAACAAAAATCCAGAAAATCACATTGTATGATTTTTAAATAATTAATTTGCATTTTATTGCATGACATAAGTATTTGATCACCTACCAACCAGTAAGAATTCCGGCTCTCACAGACCTGTTAGTTTTTCTTTAAAGGGGGGGTGAAATGCTCATTTTCACTCAATCTCCTGTTAATCTTTAGTACGTATAAAGTAGTATTGCATCCTTCATATCTCCAAAAAGTCTTTAGTTTTATTATATTTATAAAAGAAAGACAGGCTGTACCGAGTCTTTCCGGAAAAAAACGAGCGGCTGGAGGCGGGCCGTGTGGGCGGAGCTAAAGCTGTGCTAACGCGCCGAGTTAACAACACACAGAGACAATAGAAGCAGTTTTACTCACCGTCCGGTTCCAACGCACGACCGCGAACCTTTATCATTGTGACTGCTCGATCCTTAAGCATTAGACGATCTGCAAATCCGTCGATCTGGGCTTTGTTTATAAATCAATCATCGTCGAAATGCAGGGAACAAACAGTCTTGCACAACCTCCGTTGATGCTCTGAAAAAACAAACTCCATCCACTGCTCCCTTAACGCCGGCTTCTTTGGGAATCTGTGCATGGTTGTCTTGCCCTGGCAACCAAAAACCCACTTCTTTGGTGACATTGACTTCCCAAAAGCCGAGCATAGCGCTTTGATGGGTGTACTTAGGCAGAAGTGCCCTTAGGACCCATATAAGGAAATCCCGCCCCATCTGACGTCACACATGCCATACTCGAAAAAAACTTTCCGAAACTTGTGACAAACCGGAAGGAGCATTTTTGGAACAGAAATACTCCTTCAAACGTACTATTTAATTTTTGAAACTTTGTCCATGTTTAGCATGGGAATCCAACTCTTTAACAGTGTAAAAAACTCAGTATGCATGAAATAGCATTTCACCCCCCCTTTAAGAAGCCCTCCTGTTCTCCACTCATTACCTGTATTAACTGCACCTGTTTGAACTCGGTACCTGTATAAAAGACACCTGTCCACACACTCAATCAAACAAACAGACTCCAACCTCTCCACAATGGCCAAGACCAGAGAGCTGTATAAGGATATCAGGGATAAAATTGTAGACCTGCACAAGACTGGGATGGGCTACGGGACAATAGGCAAGCAGCTTGGTGAGAAGGCAACAACTGTTGGTGCAATTATTAGAAAATGGAAGAAGTTCAAGATGACGGTCAATCTCCCTCGGTCTGGGGCACCATGCAAGATCTCACCTCGTGGGGCATCAATGATCATGAGGAAGGTGAGGGATCAGCCCAGAACTACATGGCAGGACCTGGTCAATGACCTGAAGAGAGCTGGGACCACAGTCTCAAAGAAAACCATTAGTAACACACTACGCCGTCATGGATTAAAATCCTGCAGCGCACGCAAGGTCCCCCTGCTCAAGCCAGCGCATGTCCAGGCCCGTCTGAAGTTTGCCAATGACCATCTGGATGATCCAGAGGAGGAATGGGAGAAGGTCATGTGGTCTGATGAGACAAAAATAGAGCTTTTTGGTCTAAACTCCACTCGCCGTGTTTGGGGGAAGAAGGAGAATGAGTACAACCCCAAGAACACCATCCCAACCGTGAAGCATGGAGGTGGAAACATCATTCTTTGGTTGCTTTTCTGCAAAGGGTACAGGACGACTGCACTGTATTCAGGGGAGGATGGATGGGGCCATGTATCATGAGATCTTGGCCAACAACCTCCTACCCTCAGTAAGAGCATTGAAGATGGGTCGTGGCTGGGTCTTCCAGCATGACAACGACCCGAAACACACAGCCAGAGCAACTAAGGAGTGGCTCCGTAAGAAGCATCTCAAGGTCCTGGAGTGTGGAGGAGTGGGCCAAAATCCCTGCTGCAGTGTATGCAAACCTGGTCAAGAACTACAGGAAACGTATGATCTCTGTAATTGCAAACAAAAGTATACCAAGTATCAAGTTCTGCTTTTCTGATGTATCAAATACTTATGTCATCGTGCAATAAAATGAATAAAAAATAAAATGCAAATTAATTACTTAAAAATCATACAATGTGATTTTCTGGATTTTTGTTTTAGATTCCGTCACTCACAGTTGAAGAGTACCTATGATAAAAAAAATTACAGACTTCCACATGCTTAGTAAGTGGGAAAACCTGCAAAATCGGCAGTGTATCAAATACTTGTTCTCCCCACTGTAATTAACTATGTATTTAATCTCACTTTATTAACCAATGTCTTTGCTGCTGACCTGCAATGGTCTAATTCAACTATACTAATAAGCAAAAATGACTTTAGATTAGATTTAGAAATAAGAGAGTTGAACTTTCTTCTCCTGTATCCTATTGTTCTTTAATCCAGAATGGCAGAACAGTTGAAAGTTTTGTTTGAGCGACGTCCTCTAGTGTACAGGCATAAATATGCATTTCCTTCAACCTGAGGCTTATTCATTTCACTTTTGGTGTGAAAGGGCCTTAAAATTTGCCAAAAATAAAACTTTTTTTGTTGTCATAAAAATAAAAATAAAACAATCAAGCCCAGCTCAGATGAGAAAAAGTAATGCAATGCATTACTTTTCATAAAAAGTAACTAAGTAACGCAATTAGTTACTTTTTTGGGAGTAATGCATTACTTTTAAAAGTAACTTTTTTTGCCACCCCTGACATAATGTATTGCACTCTGCTGCGTATGGGGCTGAGTGCCTGTGATGACCCCTGACCAGCGTCGAAAGCACCTACAATGGGCATATGAGTGTCAGAGCTGAACGTAGGAGCAGTGGAAGAAGTTCGCCTGGTACGATGAGTCCTGTTCTCTTTTACATTCATGTGGATGTAAATTGAACACGTGCCACCTACCTAAAAATTGTTGTAGATCAGGTAGACTCCTTTTTGACACTGTGTTCCCTGGTGGAAGTGATGTGCTGGAACCTACAGGACCTGAAGGAACTGTTATTAAGTATTGGTACCATATACCACAGGACACCTTCGGGGCTCTTGTAGAGTACATGCCTCGGTGGGTTGGCACTGTTGCATGTGGAGGACCAACAGCATATTAGGCAGGTGGTCATAATATATTGGCTCATCTGTGTACCTAAACCCTCAATTCTTCTTCTAATACGACATGAAAGGCAGTTAAAAAGATAGTAATACACAATAAGTGTTGGAGATAGTAAAGGAGGTTTTATATACAGTTTGTATGTTACATATGTAGAGTAATTAAACAGTTTTCATGTACAATGTATACAATGTATGCATTGGTGTTACAAGACCGCCCTCTGTTGTCTAAACTGAGCATTGCAGTGATATAGAAAGTGCAGTGCTTTGTTCACCTATTTTTTTCCCCATCATGAAATGAGTTTTAACAATAAAACAAATGCTACTTTAGAAATGTAGGTTTAACATGATGTACACGGACATGAGAACTCCAGTCACATTAGTTGTCTAATAAAAGCTGTTTTATTTTAAATAAACAGGTGCAGGTCTCCTCATGGACCCTGTAGTTCTTCGGCTAATACCTCATGCAGAGTTGAGCATATTGATAATAATATAGTTTTATTATTTTAAGCAGCATGTTCTACTCAATTCTCTGTAACCCTTCCATTACTACACTGTCGTCTGCACATTTCTACAATGGCATCAGTAAATCATGTGGGGGGAACATTACTTTTTTGTTGTTCCACTGCTTCAACTGTAGAACACAACAGATTTTTTTTTTAATGGAATAATGAATGTGTACCTAAAATCTCATGAGTTTTTAATAATATTATGACAAAAAGACAGTTTGTGGTTATTGGTTAACCCAGTCAATAATAATTTATAGAGCTGTGCTCATTATGTTTATGGAACACAACATGGATTTTCTCAAATATACCACATCTTGTCTCATACTGCCACTGTGTGGCCATATAGTTTAGTTCTTTTCAGCTGTTAGACAATTCCTTGTTGAAATGAAGTAAATAATTTATTCAATCAGCATTCATTCTTTTTATTTTACGTTTGACAAAATAACAAGGTTACAGATTTGAATATTGAGTTTTTCCTTTATCCTGTGAGTCTTAGTGTTTGATAGCAGCTAACTTCAATACTGGGTTGGGTTTGTTTATGTATTTATTTATTCAATAATTAATTCATTTATATAATCAGCTTATTAAAATTTTATGAGGAAAAATCCTTTTAAGATAATACAAATGTGTTGCCAATTATCAAATTGCCAACAACAATGGCAAACATATTGGTGAAAACAGTGTCAGAAAACTCTGCTGGTCGTGTACAGTAACTACTGTGCCGCTGTCCGTGGTGCTGAAGAACCTCATTCTACCTCCACCACATATGAATTTCTCTGCACACAGGATTAGCTATTTTATCGCATGTTGATTACCATCTCTGTGACTGTGGTTACTTGAAGTAAGAGGATACAACCCAACCAGAATGATAATAATGATGCCCCCTCATAGAAACAGCACCACAGATTTGATAGGTAGTCCAGTTATCGAGTCTTATTAGTGGTTTCCATCCAAAGGTGTAAACTCATACTACTGTATGTGCAAAATTGGAATATTGGCTAAAAAAATTGTGAATAAAGCAGTGCTGAATCCCATGTGTTCAAGAGACCAAAATTGCCACTTCCTGGGAAATTGGCATGTAAGAAAAATGGAAGTTGCTGCAATCAGGGAAGGCTCTTTTCGTACATCATAGATGAGTTGCGCCTCAGAGTGCGAGATGTGAAAAGTAACTAATTACAAATATTTTTCGTTACAGTACTTGAATACATTTTTTTTTTTACATCTACTTTCTAGAGTATAAATACCTTTACTTTTACTTCGCTACATTTATTTTTTACCAAAAGTACAAAGTACAGGTGCTTTTCAAACTAGTGCACTTCAGCCAATAACATACAGGTGACTCTGTCACTTCCAGTTCAGCTGGGGGCGGGGCATTCAAACCGCACTTTGATATTCAATCACTGACGCTCGCGTTGAATCAGTATCGCTAAAGTTTAATATTTTAGTGAATATAAGTGAGGTGAGCTATGCTCATACTCTGATTTTAAATTGTAATTTTGGCCGCTCCTGAAATGGGTCATACCACTGATATTACAGAGCACTGAGCAGTTGAAGTAAATAGAAAGCTTGGCTCATACTTACATGACGTATTTCCTGTAGTGTTCAAGTAGGCGTGAAAACTGCAAGTGTGTGTAGAACTTTTGAAAACCCTATGGGACACACTTGTAGTGTTGTAAAAATGCAAGTGTTTACAGAGCTTTATTTTGATTTTCAATTCTTTGCACTTTAAAATAAACTTCTGAATGTTTGATCAGGTGTCGCTATGTAACACAAGACACAATTTAAAACTGTGGTGCTTCTAATTAAGTGATAAAAAGCAGTTGCAAATGTTTTACAAAATACACATATCCTACTCATCTTTTCACCATTGAAAAAACACTTTAACAATTTGTTTAACTACCAAATTACATGTAATATCTACTTTATTATAACTTACAGTGGAATGGTTTCCTCTCTATCTCGTAATTTTGGGGCACGCGATTTCCTGAACCTAATGAATGATGGGATACGCTTAGCCTCGAATACCACTCTGATGCGGTATTCAAGATGGTGTGCGTTTAGTGCGCGTTCAGGGAACTGCATTTTTTAGACACTGGACAGTCTTGCGCATTTACTTCCAGTCGAGTGCACACGCTCTTAAGACCGCAATTGTAGGTATTTGGAAAGGCCCTGCATGTTATTCAGCTGTGGTGATATCTGATGTCCATATAAGGGATTTCCTGGAACGTCATAAGTTTGATACTTTTATGAATCTCACTTGTGGACTTTCGTGAGGGCGCCATCTGGCTTCCTGAAACAGAAATTGCATGAGTGTTTAGCGCTCCATATTGCTAACATCACCTTGTTTTTGGGTAAAAATAGACAAATAATACTAAAGCACTTTGTAACGTAGTAACTTGAGTAGTTTTTCAGCAAATGTCTTATTTTCTCTTACTTGAGTCATATTATTTTTCATTACTTCTACTTGTAACTGTTCTAAATTTTTCTTAAGTAGCAATACTTTTACTTAAGTACAATTTTTTGCCACGATGCAATAAATGTTGTCGTTCTCTTGCGTTCGTATTCCTGATGTTAGTGAACGAAATCATGTGAGATGCTTCTGAGAGGTCTTTATACCTCATCATTTTGATGACAGACTTTGGCTCAGGCATTTCAGACAGACATCATTCAAGATGTTGCTGTGCAATGCGATTGGTCCGCCTGTTAGTCCAGTTATCCAATCACATGCTCTGTTGATGCAAAATCATATGTGTTGTTTTGTTGCACTTCCATGGATTTATTTGGTAAATGTGTTTCCATCGTAGTTCATACGCATGTTTTCTAATAGGATAAAAAGAGTATCAGACTCAAATGAGCGCATTTAGAATTTATGAGCATCTTGCCGTTTCCATCCAGCTTTTTTTTTAATGCAATATCCAAAATTCACAAAATAATTAGATGGATGGAAACATGACTAGTGATTGCTTTATTATTTGGGACTACAGAAAGCTGCTTATTTTAAATGCTTTCATCCTATGGAATGAAGGTTATTAAATATTTTCAAGCCCTCTTCCCTTCACATCTCTACCAAAGAAAGTCGTTCCTGTGTTACTGTACTCAGTTTTATTGAAATCTGTCATAAATCTCAATCAATTTTATACAAATGGGCACTGAAAGAAGATCAAAGCGTGCAGAGTGAGAAAGGTGCCTGCGTTCTGCTTTGCATGCAGTGGAGATCATTTCCACACACTGAGCTTACCAAAGTGGCCATTGATACGCTCATAAAATTGGCCTTTGATGACGGTTCTCTGTGTTGAATTGGCACAGGGTCGCTGGGTTCATGGATGAACGAAGGTGTGGGTGGAAGAGAAGGATGGTTTGAGCTGTGTATGTGCGTGGGACTTACTGTGTTTAGAGGTTAGCTGAACTCTCGAGGTGCTTCAGGGGAAGCTCATTGTGCTTGAAGCTTGAGTTGACAGAAGCTTGTGATGGTGCTTTATATGAAGTTTTGTGGCACTTTTCTCACTTTTTAGAAACTCAAATATGATAAATATAAATAAAAAAGCCAGTGAATGGTGATAAGCCAGTGAACCCATAAAATGGACCCCGGGTGTGCTCTGATAGGGTTACAGGGAAAATGCTGAATAAAAATAAGAAAAAGTCATTGAATACGGCCAAATAAATTAAATAAATAAATAAATTAAAAGGAGGAGAAAATGCTTCCCATTTTTATTTTTGTAGTTTTTGCTGTTGTTGACGTCAAAGGCAACAAGCGTTGTGATATTTGGAGCCAAATTAGGCAGATGCCAACATGGACAGCTTGTGTTGCGACATGAACAAACTAAGAGAAGATACAATCTGGTTACATTAAAAACAGATTCACTTACAAAATAAGGGTTGCACCAACCATGCTAATCTTAATAATATTGCATGCTTGCTTATTCACTTTATATTTTAACTTTACACTTTTTTTATGTATTTTTTTTACTAATTTAGATTAGTAATAATTCATCTTAATTAATTACGGAGCCCCTAAAGGGACATGGTGATGTGAAAAATATGAGATGGGAGTAAAAAAAAAAAACAATGCTTTTGCATTCCCTAGCAAAAACGTTTGCATTCCCCTGTGAAACTTTGCGTTCGCTCACAAAGAACTCTAAATGTTTGCGAGCAAACACAAAGAACGCAAAGTGTCTCTGGGGAAAACCAAAGTTTTAACGAGGGAGCGTAACATTTCTCAGGGGAAAGCAAACATTTTGTAAGAGAACGCACACTCAAAAAAAAAATTGTCTAAACATAAGATTTATGTATTTGAATTGCATGTAAAATTTCCATGCATTTGGATTACATAGTTGTAACATAAACCAATATTTTATGTTTATGTATTTAATCCTCCTCTGCTGAGATCTTCACAGATTGTCTTCTTTTCTCTTCAGTTGATTTCATCTAAGGCTGTGTCTGAAGTCAGTTGTAATTCTTGTGTTTCTCTTTCCTTCAGTGATTCTGCTTGTTAACAGCAGGTGTTCATCATTAATGCTCAATCATCACTTAATTATCTCATTAACTTCAACACCGCTTTAACTCTGTAGTGTGCACACATATGAACACTGAGCAGTGTTAATTTAACATGGGCGTTTTTCTGTGTACTATTACATAAATCTTACCTGTTTCATTTACATATGACTGACAAATATAAATCACATTCAGTTTATTAATACAATTACATATATCTTATCTGTTTCATTTACATATGACTGACACATATAAATCACATTCAGTTTATTAATACAATTACATAAATCTTATCTGTTTCATTTATGTATGACTTAAAAATATGAATCATATTCAGAGTATTGATTTATTTATGTTACAACTATGTAATCCAAATGCATGGAAATTTTACATGCAATTCAAATACATAAATCTTATGTTTAGACAAAAAAAATTTTTTTTTGAGTGCAAAAGCTGTGAAATATTTTTTCATCTATTTTTTTCCCCAGCACCATGTCCCTTTAAAGGGATACTTCAGGATTTCGCATTAAGCTTTGTATTAGTAGAAAACCTGTAGTATTTTCGAATTACCATGCTTTCCACCCTCATATCCCCCTGAGACAAGAGATTTATGTATTTTTTGTCTGGAAAAAATCCTCCGATGACGCAAAAATCGTCATTTTGCGTCATCGGAGGATTTTCTGGCCAGAGGGTAAAGACTACAGCCAGTAGATGGCGTTGTTCCGCAAGTGTTCAACCCGCCCATAGAGGGTGGGATTTCACTCACTCAGAGTGTACACATAGTTTCAGCCGTCTTTCTTTGGAAGCTAAGCTAGCAGGCTCTTGTTCTGTGGAGAAAGCTGAATAGTAGGAGAAAGCTGAGTAAGTAGGGGTTACCATCTTCCTTTTCCCGGACTTGTCCGGCGGGCGAGATCGTTCAAAATGTACGGGATTCAGCCCTTGCCTTCCGCGGTCGCCACTCATTGTTCACATGCACACCTTTTGCTACAATCTAACTGAATTCATTCAGATTGGTGTGAATCTGAATGTAGTGTTTACATGAACACTAAACAAGTGATCGGTTGATGTGCGTTTTAACATTGCTAAGAAAATTCCCGCTCCTCCGTGAGAGATGCGAGACCCGGCGCGTCTCAGTAATGACGCCACTGGCCTCGCGTCGTTCTCCCGCGGCCGTCAGTCTCGTCCTGCTCGCCACAGTAAACATGATGAATGGCGACCGCAGAACGCAAAAGCCGAATCCCGGACACCCTGGGCGATCTGTAAATTCCTGGCAAACTCATTACGTAGACTAGCTAGCCTTGTTGTTGTTTTTAACTGTACACTCTTACCGGTAGGCGTGGCCTCCTAAGGCAGCGAAGCAAGTGCATTCTGGGAGTTGTTGTCTTTCATCCACATAAGCCAAAAATACATTTTCTGGCTTTTCTCAGTCTAGAAAGCTCCAAATTCAAAAATTTCTTCACATTTCTTCTACTTAAATGGCCTATTTTAAATACACATTCATCTTCCCAGAGGTGAAGTAACCCTTTAAGGACTTTGTAATTAATAATAATTTATTATTTGTTACGATTTTTTAATGTTTTTGAAAGAAGTCTTCTCACCAAGGCTATTTGATCAAAATACACTAAAAACAGTAATATTGTGAAATATTACTACAATTTGAAGAACAGTTTTCTATTTATATAATATATTTTAAAATGTAATATATTTCTTTCAAAAATCATTGATTTGAATGAAAATGATCAAAACTACAATAAAAAGATACTACCAGGTTACATTAAAACCAAATTCACTTGAAGTGTATGGTTTCGCACCAACCACAATAATCTTGATAATATATATTTATTTATTTTATTTTTTTGGGATGATAAACCATTTTGATTCTGTTTTTGGTCACTACTCGATGTCCAATATAAAATCGCAATCCTAAAACTCGTCTCAAAGCACAACCAGTTGAGAACCACCAGAAGATTTGAAATGTCAAAGTACTTTAGGCTATAAAAAAAGAACTGAATAACGTTTAAGTGGTTCAAATGTACGTAGCAGACTTCCTTTTGTGAGAAATTAGCTGTCATCTGTCAAATGCTAGAATGAGTAGGAAACGGCTTGAACTGTGTCTCAAAGCAAAGGCTCTTTACGTTTGCAATTTGCACACCCACACATCCTCATTTCAGCCTACTTTGTGCCGGCTAGTCTCTCATCTTAAAGCTACTGATTAGCAAGACATTCTCATGTGAAACACAGTGTTCTAGATGAATTTTCTTGATGCTCTTTCTGTTCTCCAGCCCCCGGTTTGAGTTTCCATGGAAGTCAGTGTTTACTTCACGCAGCGTTACTTTCTGAGAAAACCCCGGGTGACACTGCCTCTTCCCGGATTCATGATTAAGCGCGCTCTCGGATGCTCACTACTCTTAAATTACACCTCTTGTGATTGCGAGAAAGCAATTACCACGCCAATACGTCTTTGTTGATTAAGATCAAATTGTTGTTTACACCGCAATCTCCAAAAAAACACGATTAATGTGTTTTTCGGAGAAGTCGCTCCACTTTAGAAGCAGCCCACCAATTTTCTAGCCGCTGTGCTTTTTTGCATTTCTCACAGGAGAAATATGAGTTCTACCGAAGGGTGTGTGCCGTTGAAAAGACTTATTATTATGCATTAGTCTCTGTCGTTTTAATGAGCGCCGGCTTCGCTTGCTCCAGCGCCAGCGCCAGCGAGCGAGCAGAACTCAGAATTGACAACAACACTCAGTCGTTCTCGGGCAGCAACAGCTAGTGCTCAGTTCACACTGTGCCCTTTTCCCCTGCTCCTCCTCCTCGTTCAGCTCCCCTCCCGCTCTTCCTCGTTTCCTGCGAAGAAGTGTCTGTTGAAAGAGTGGGGGCACGGCAGCGGAGCAAACGACGAGAACTCGCTGAAAGCACAGAGAGCTTCATTAAACTGCTGTTCAACTGTGCCAAAGTGAAGCAGCTTGGAGGCATTGGTTTGAAAAACTCAAATTCTCCACCGGTTCATCTGGAGACATCTTTGAGAAGCTCCACGTCCACGACTCAATTATAAAACTGCACTTGAGGAGAGCCACAGTTGTTCCTGGAGAACTCTGAATAGAAACATCCGCGATTGGATTTCTGAAGCGCTGAGAGGGGGCAACATGGGAGCTTTGATGGTGGTGTTTTCACTTCAAACCAAACAAAGGAGAAAAAGGACAGGTAGGCGGTAAAGAGCACTTTTATTATGTGACAATAAGTCTCAAATGCTGAATAGTTTTGCAACAGATACTTGTTAAATTAGACAGAGAGATGCTGGTTCAAATGTCTAAGGATTTCAATTAGTTAAACCTGGAAAAGAGAAAGTTTCAAGATTTTGAAAAATGCGATTAATCGGACTTAAAGGGTTAGTTCACCCAAAAATGAAAATTCTGTCATTAATTACTCACTCTCATGTCGTTCCAAACCTGTACGACTTTTTGAAGCGTCAAAGTGGTAGTTGCGTAGCTGTCAATGGAGGGACAGAAATCTCTCGGATTTCCTCAAAAAGATCTTCATTTGTGTTCCGAAGATGAACAAAAGTCTTGCGGGGTTTGGAACGACACGAGGGTGAGTAACTAATGACATAATTTTCATTTTTGAACTATCACTTTAAATCATGCTGGAGAACATGATCATCAGGTTTTACACGCTTGTGCCATTCAATTATTACCAAATAATAAGACAATGTCAGGTCAGTTTTTCAATGAAATGTAACAATTAACAACACTTTGTAATAAGGTCCCATTAGTTAATGTAAGATAAAGCATTAATGAACTAACATTGAGCAATACATACAGTATTTATTAATCTTTGTTAACATTAGTTAATAAAAATACAACTGTTAATTGTTGATTCATATCAGCTCAGGTCTATTAACAAATATTAACAGATACAACTTTTGATTTTAACTGTGTATTAGAAAAAGGTGAGATTGATCGATGCTTTAGAAGTATTTTTCATTGTAAGTTCATGTTCACTAACAACAAATGTTAACAAGGGCAACCTTACTGTAAAGTGTTATACCTATTATTCTGATAGTATTATTTTTTTAACAAATGTGTAATATTTTCAAAAGAATTTTCACTAGTCCTCTAAGGCCTTTTAACCCTCACTATGAATGGTATTTTCAAATATCTTTTTTCTTTAAATAAGATAGCTTAAGTATTCTTCCTCTGGTGGGTGTTTTTTGTCTTTCTCCTTGAGAAAAGAGTACACTGCCACACAGTGATGATTCATGGTTTTATGCTTCTTTGTTGTGTGGCCAAAGGACTCCAAATGGAGGGTTTCTCAGAAATGGTGTACAAGGGGCTTTTACAAAGAAGAACAGAGGATTGCTTAGATAATAAACAAAAGAGGGCATATTACTTATTAACTGAAGGCTTATCTTTATTTCTGCAGTTTACTCTGAACAAATTTTGGTGTATGATTTATAAATTTCACAAATAATTACACAGACACGACATTACACATTGGATTAAACGTGACATTTTGAAGTAGAATGACTGAAATTTTCTCTTTGTTTACTTACAAAATATATTTTTTTTACAGTGTATCCTTTCATTTTTCAATGTGTATAAGCACCTTCAAAATTCTAAATTCAAAGGCATGAGGCCAAACGCTCTCCTGTATTAACTTAGTGAATGGACCATTAGTGATGTGGCGCTTGATTTTATAGGAGCTCTTTATGCAATATCTACCAGGCCATCAGGCTGTGAAATTAAGTCTCATTCACCTTCCACATAATCCACATAAATCTGACATCTCACACTACTTCATGCACTGTGGTCTCATTTCAGTGGAGTTTAGGATTGTGCTTTTACTAGGGTTGGGCGGTATTACGGTAATATCGGATACCGCGGGATCTTAAAATAGCACCGGTATCAGTTTCAATACCGTCATTACCGGCACTTATATAGCCTATAATATATATAATTTATTTATTGCCTAAAAAATGCTTATGTGTGGTTGCAGTTTGGCAATATTTCTGGTTCCAACCGAATGAGAAGGGAGAGGCGGTAAATACTGATGAGGCAATTTGTAAATTGTTCCATAAAAAGGTGACCGCGAGAGATGTAAACACCTCTAACCTAATGTCGCATCTCCGAAACTACCACCCACTCACTGCTGCCAGGATGCATTTTGTTCTCGAGTTCATTAAATAAGCGCATTGTTTCGTATTGGTTAAAATATTATAATGTTATTTTTTCCATCTTTCTTGATTATGAAAAGTGAACAGCACAAATAAGATGGGATGCATCGGGAGTCAGACGATTTGACCACTTCAATAAATTTCGTTTTGTAAAAGGCCTCTTTAAAACGAATTTCGTTTTGTATAAATTCTATCTTAATTTTAATAAATTTTTCATCAACCAATTGCCTATATATTTAATATAATCATGACATGATGGGCGATGGCATGCCGCGGTCACTTTAACCGAAACTTGGAGATGGCGATCGTCAATTTCTTTAAACAAAACAATTCAAAACGAAAAGAAATATAGGGTAGCCTACTCTCTGATTAATCCATGATGTGCATTTCTCTCTATGGCGTTCACAGAGATGGCGATCGTCAATTTCTCAAAACGAAAAGACAAAGGCCACTCTGATTATTTAATCCATGATGTGCATTTCTCTCTAGGCGCGTTCATACGGAGATGTGATCATCAATTTCAGCAAACGAAACCATACAAACCGAAAAGAAATAGACTAGCCTACTCTCTGTAATCCATGATGTGCATTTCTCTCTATCGTTCACTATGGAGATGGTGATCGTCAATTTCTTTAAACGAAACAATTCAAAACGAAAAGAAATATAGTCTGATTAATCAATGATGTGCATTTCTCTCTATATGCGCGCTCACTACAGAGATGGCGATCGTCAACTTCCACCTTTACAGAAAAGTTTTATTAAAAATCAAATGGACACGCGTCACCGGATTACAAAGGCACTTCTTGCTTGTTGCACGCACACAGTATTATGTTGAATAATGGTGGGCTCGGGCTCATAATAACAGTTAATGCCGTCGACCGGACTCAGACACAACGTGCACGGCTTGATTTTTTTTTTTTTTTTTTTGCCCGATCTGGCATTCAGTTTCTGAACTGTGTAGGCACAAACCAACAGTTTGGTGACGCCGTCTGAGCCCATTATGTCATCATTTTTAATTAGTCACGGTAATACCGTATACCCCGGTAAAATTGGGAGGGGGTTTGACGGTATCAAAATTCGAATACCGCCCAAGCCTAGCTTTTACCCCCCAAAAGATCTTAAAGGTTCTCTCAATGTTTTTCACCAGAACCAGCAAATCTGAGGCACTGTCATAATTTGTCCTGTTTACTATTTCTTATCTCTCTATTAAATCTGGTTCATGCCTGTAATGATTAAGGTTAGTCGTTCGTACATTTACATAATGCAAAGTAGTAAAAAGGGTGAAAATAGCTGCAAGTTTCTAAAATGTACACCGTCCTGATTACCTTATTTACTGCATCCTAGCTAATCGGGCAGATATTTCGTTTTGTTTGATATCTCTTACATGAAACTGCATGTGTGCCTTAGAACAGTCCTGATTAATGTGTACCGGAACCATAGTTTCAGTGCAACTGTATCATAACATTTCATCATCGTAGAGAGAGAACACATAAGTACATGACAGTTTTATGTTGTTGCGTGTGGTACATGAGACCAACTGTACCGATTGTTTTTGCACAGTGGGTGTAGTAATAGTTTTGGCAAGAATCATTTTCTTTAAATTTAAAATTCATTTAAATATTTGCCATATGTGTAAATAAGTGTACCATTAACACAGTTATCACTCTTAGAAGAAAAGGTTCTATTTAGAACCTTAAAGGGTTCTGTCTGGCACTTCATATATTGAACCTTTAGGGATTTCAGTCATGCGATCATTTAATAGATTTCACAAGTTCACTTTTAGATATAAATAAATAGAATTAAGGTTATGCGTATTTGGCGTGCTGTCCGATGGGAGGGCTCCGAGCTGAGAATTTTGCCCGAACCCAGAGTACTCCCCCATCCCAGGCTGGGATAGGAATAGTTAGAAGTGAAGAGATGGGGTGGAGGGATGCTGTAAAAAATGTCATGGAACAGAGGTATAGTCTGCTGTATATATTTACCTCTTATCTTGTTAATTGAGTTGATTAACTGAATGTGCTCCTCCTATGTTAATTAAGTTAATTTTCTTCTCAGCAACTCTTAGAAGAAAAGGTTCTACATAGAACCTTAAAAGGGTTCGGTCTGGCACTTCATATATTGAACCTTTCGGGGTTTCCATCATGGGATCATTTTATGGTTTTAGTTTTAATTAATTTTGTTTCAATTTTAATTTTAATAAAATTTTATGATTTAACACATTATCACTGGAATAAAATTGAAATAACCCATTAAACATTAAAGTATTCTGCAATAATTAAAGACATTTCTCCTTATATAGAACATTTTTGGCTTAAAGTGTTCTTTAAAGGGGTCTTGACATAACAAAAAAAATTGCCTTGATCTTTTAACATGTAAAAGGCCCTATCATACACCCAGCGCAATGCAGCGCCAGGCCCGACGCAGTTATCATTTTCACATCCTGCGCTACGCTGTATGCGCCCTTCTGTTCGCCCATGGGTGTGCTGGTCTGAAAATGAGGTGTGTTCAGGCGCATTGCTATTTTGGGGCAACTGAAATAGCCTGCGCCATTGACCAACAAAAGCCAGTTGTTTTGCACGTTACGCCCAAAACACACTCATTACTCATTAAGAATATACTGTAGGTACAACCCTTTTAGACCATGCACGCCAACCATTTTTCCCATTGTTAAACTTGTGTGCTTTAGACCGGTGTTAATTTTGGCAGCCATTTTTGATTTAGTCTTAGTCTTCATCTTCAGATGAAAATGCTTATTGGTCTTAGTCACATTTTAGTCATTATGTCTTTCATAGTTTTAGTTGACGAAAAGTCTTTGCATTTTTTGTCAACTTTTATTACTTTTAGTATTAACTGCAGTTACCGACTTTAATTTTGGTAGCTATTTTATATGTAGTCTCTTTAGACAGAAGATGTCATTATAATTATTCTCTCTAGGCCAGTTCAACTAAGCTTATGATAAATTTGAATCAAGGTAACAGGCTGTATTGACATTGCACTCTTTTGCAGTAGTATTTGTGCAATTCTACATATCCCTTTTCCTTAGTTAAGTGGTTCTCCAATTTTTTTAGAGTGCCATACCCCCTGGTACCCCCTCTCTTCCACTTAGACTGCAGTCACACCTTTTCCATTATTTGCCCCATTTAACCGATTTTTCCATTTCATGTTTTACCTTTATAAATACCTTTAAAAAATAAATAATGCTTTAAATAAAACAATGTTCAACAAATATGCAATGATGTTAAAAAACTTTTAATATTAATAAAAATATTATATTAAAATCGCCAGTAGGTGGCGGTAACTCACTTTTTTTTTTGAGTGAGTCATCAAGTCATTCATTCCATAGAAATCATATAAAGGCTAGATGTCTTAAGGCGGAGTCACTTCCGGCATCACCGGCGGCCATCTTACTACAGGGCTCTGTGAATTAAGGTGAGTGATCAGCATGCACACAAATCCTCTTATCTCGGTGAAATCTTGACGGATTTACAAACGGTTTGGTTTCTTACAAACGTCATCACCATGGCTATAATTCTTCCATATGGAAGTCCATTTGTATAATTTTTCATATGTATGCAGTTTCATAGCTACATCTCTGACGTTTATAACAAACCAAACCGTTTGAAAATCGGTAGAAAATTGAGCAAGTTATGGTTATTTAAAAGTACATGCACCATGTTACGAGTGAGCGAGCACCCTGTCGTAAGATGGCCGCCGTGTGCGGACGTCGACCTCCATTGGCCAGCAGCGCGGACGAGACATCTAGCCTTTATATGATGATTCTATCTATGATTCATTCATTCAGTAACGAAGGAAGTAGCTGTATTTATGAACGGATCATTGAATCTCACGATTCGTTCAAAGCCACAGATTCGTTCACGAATCACCGCTGTGTGCTGCAGTTCTGCCGTGGCTTTCGTTGCAAAATAGAGCAATAAGCCTACTGACAATACTGTTTTAAATGTAGTACATCACTTAATGTTACCCTTTTGTTTTTTTGAACTGTTGTATAAAATCAATGTCACATTTGAAATTGTGCTTTGAGTGCAGTCCAATTGGATGAGGCAAAGACTAAAATTAGTCTTGCTGTTCAATTTGAGACCTATTCAGAGGAAATGCAGAGCATCAAAAAGGGAAAACCTATTAAAAAACGAAGTCCCCTTGTCAAACTTTGTCCATTTATTGATGCTCAAGGAGGTATACTTCGAGTTGGAGGAAAATTGTCAAAAGCACAACTTCCATCAAGTGAGGCTCATCCAATTATAATTCCAGGTAGACACCACGTTACTTCTCTACTCATTAGACACTACCACGAAAGAGTTTACCACCAAGGTGGCCATTTCACTGAAGGAGCTATAGGGCAGCTGGATTCTGGATTGTCGCCGGCGAGAGACGTATCAGCAGTCTAATTCACAAATTTGTAACATGTTGTAAGTTACAGGGTAGGTCTGAAGAGCATAAAATGGCAGACCTACCAGTTGATCGCTTGAGCACCGGTCCTCTATTCACTTATGTATGTCTAGATGTGCATGGTCTGTCACTGCAAGAAGAACACGTGGAGGACAAAGTAATAGCAAGCGCTGGGCAGTCATCTTCATGTGTATGAGCACACGAGCTATTCACATTGAAATCATTGAATCATCTACTTTTATCAATGCCCTCAATCCCTCAATTGTTCAATCCGCCACATTCCTCACACATGGGAGGTAGTTGGGATAGAATGATTGGAGTGTCTCGTCGTATTCTTGATGCCATGCTTCTCAAACTCGGATCTGCTAGACTTACACAAGAAGTTTTAACAACTTTTATGGCTGAAGTTGCTGCCATAGTAAACTCAACCATTAACTTCTGTGTCCTCAGATCCATAACAACCTCTTATTATTACTCCTGCTATGCTCCTTATGCAAAAATTGGAGCACATTCTGTACCTCCAGGGCAGTATGACGATAGTAATCTCTATAAACGGCAGTGGAGACAAGTCCAGCATCTGGCCAATGGATTCTGGAAAAGATGGAGAAGTGAGCATATCTGTGTTCTCCAGAAAAGACAAAAGTGGACAGATGAGAAAACAAATGTGCAAGCAGGAGACATTGTCTTGCTAAGGGACGTTCAAGCCAAATGACACGACTGGCCTATTGGCTTAATCACTAAAACTTTTCCAAGTGATGACAGGAAAGTAAGGAAGGTCGAAATGAAAATTGTCAGAGAAGGTGGCTCTAAGCTGTTTTTGTGACCAATCTCTGAAATTATTATTCTCTTGAGTAAGGATGGTAAAGGACTCTGTGGTTTGCTCTATAGAATGGACACTAAAGGTTTATTTGCTTGTAGGGTTTGACATCTTAAAGATGCCAGGTGGGGAGTATGCTGTTCCCTGCTGCAGTTCGCAATTTAGCGACCCCTAGAGGTAATGTGCCTCTGTTTAAGTAGAGCATGTGCTGTTCAGCCATTTTGTTGTCAGGCATTTGAGAGAGCACACAGATGATTTCCATCTCCATTCATACTACACTCTTGAAAAGGCATTGTCTGTAAGTGTTTTCTAAAATCAATAATGTTATGAAAGTTCTTTGGTGTTTGTCATATATCGTGGTGTTGTATTTGAAGATGTTAGATGTGTGTACAAATTAGACTATTGGAATGTTGTCTATGCTATTATGTATGCTACGCTATCTATATTTGAAAATGGATGTTTTAGAAGACGTTTATGCTCATCGAAGTGTCTTGTAAGTTAAAGCTACACTGTGTCATTTTTTAAGTTGATTCTTAGCAAAAAACACTTTGCTCTTTCAAAATTATATGTGCTCATTATATTAATGTGTAATTACTTCTACCTACTAATCAAGTATTCTTGTAACTGTAGAATCTGCCATTTAGAATAAATACAAGCAAGTCGCTCTAATGGCGGCAGCCATGTTGCGCCTCCATCTTGAAAATACATTAGCCAAAGAGGGACATACCTGGAAATTCAAGCTTCGTTTTTACACTCAGTGGCACCGTGACGAATACGAGGGGGAGATTACTCGCGACTGCCGGCAGATTTGAAATAATACGGCCACCGTAGGAGTTAAAACGCCCTCGGAATGGGAGGGGCTAGAAATTAATATTCAGTTGGTAGTCATAAACAATTTCACCGCTAGATGAGAGAAAATTCTACACAGTGTAGCTTTAATGTATTTCTATTGTTGTTTTTTTGCAGTTTTACACCGCTTCCATTAAATGCACTTCAAGTCAACTCTGTCTTGGGTACTTTTTGGAGGAGTGTTAAGCTTGCTGCATAGCTATGTATCTGTACACATAGTGAGGGCAGAAAATGTGCAGTAGCGAGTGAGCGTTGATAATATTTGCTATGCAATGATGTTATCCAATCATAACAGTGACCGTTTACTGACAAGCCTTAAAGGAGCTTCCCCTTAAAAACAGATCATTTCAATCAATTCAATTAATGAAAATCAGAACAACAAATCATAGCACAACTGTTGACCATTGAAATGATTTTGCTGTTACGCTTTTGCAGGGCCAAATGTTTTATTTGGATGTCCAGGTAAAATTCTGAAACGCTGTTCTGATATTCCTTCAGTGAAAACCTGCATGTCATTTTCTGCATAGTTTGAGCTGGTTAGACTTAGGTTGGCGACTTTAGGCTTAAGTTTTCCAGTCTATCCCATCATAGACATACAGATGTAAACATAGGACAACATCTACTGGAATTTATCATAATAGTTGAGATGAAAAAATGTCCTTAATTGAATATACTTGAAACACAGTATAGTTACAGCATTAAACTGACGATTGTTTTCAAAGTACACCACTGCTTAGATAAGCAAGTTCTCTCCAGCTTTGGGATATGAAGGTCGAAGAGTGGTGGGTAACTTCGAGGCAGCCATATCTATGGAGATAGTTATATTTAGTGTCTCATTCCCAACCTATATTTTATGGATGGTTTGTGGAACAGGTTGGGAATAAAATGAATGGGCAGCCGTGGTCCTTCTAGTGGGCAATATATCATAAAGAAGACAGTTTTGTGCATTGTAAGCAGAAATTAGAGGAACCCAGATTCCCACACTGGGAGCTGAGCAGTCTGTTTGGACTTTTAACTGTGTCTAGCTTGTTATTGTGGAGGAATTTGAATGTTAGGAGTATGTTGTATGATGTATTACACGAACAACAAAATACTAAAAATGTACCATGCTTTTAGTATGATTGCAAATGAGGTGCATCTAAGGTGACATATATACCACAAAGAGGTTCATTTACAAATGTTCGACATGAAAAAATTATGACCTTGAGGAAAAGAAGTGCTCTTTATTGTACTGAATGTGCCCTTGTAGTGTACTTAAAAAATTAGAAGTATATATATTCATAAAAAAAAACTGTCCTTGCTGATAATATAATAAAATAAGAGAATGAAATAAAAGTTTGCTTAAGTACACTTCACTTTCATGATACTTTAATGTTGATCACTCCAGTCCAGCTCCACTCCAGGATTTCCATGTCCCTCTCATCCCTCTCTCCACACTCACTGGTGAGAGAAATCCTAAGGGGTGAAGGTTTTTCTTTGGTTGGCATGGCCCTAATATTATTTAATTAATATTTAATCAAAAATAATTTTATTTTTTTGTAATCAATATTTAAATGTCAAAAAATCTCTTATTTTAGAAGATGTTTCACCATTAATGACGTAATTCTCCAGCAACTCCTGAGAGGGTAGTCAATAGATTTGACCGCTCCAGACACGTCGGCGTGCTCGTCATCTTGGAACAGTCAAATTGTTGTTACTCACGGTAATCAATGATGCCACAACATTGTGCAGCTTCTGGTTGTAAAACCGCCAATTTAAATTCCAGAAGAAATGGGATAACCTTTCTCAGGCGAGAATGTGTTGGTTTGCGTTTTCATATGTATTAACTTAATTTACATGTTTTAACTATGGTACCGCTTTTACGTTTACAATGGTAACCTTTTTATTTCGTGTTAGTTGATGCCTGTGTCTTGTTGTATTGTGTTAGTTTAGCAAAATAATCTGCTAAAGTAGACATACAGATATTCATACATGTGTCTAACTACAGTTGTACACACAAAGTCACTTACTTAAAGACGACGACTTACATATTGCGGCCCATAGAAACAGCTGGTATTGAGGCATCTATCTATATATGAATGACCTGAACAAACTGTTAATTTAGTATTAAAGCCTAGCGGGGCAGCATTAAATTAACTTCCCTTATGCTTCTCTGAAATCTTAAGTGTATATAAACTTTATTGTTACATAATTATATGTAAAAACATGCCAATTGTTTGAGACCAGACTTTATGAAAGAGTGATCTAATATTTGCCTTTATTATCTTTTTCAGCCCTTCATTTTACCATTTTTTGGACCATGTTTGTTTGAAACAAAATGGCAGCGGCCCCTCTGTGACATTTTCCATAGCAAATTTTTAATATTTCAGAGTATTAATCAGTTTCAGAAGGGCTTTTGTGTGCGTGCTTCTATGAGAGTGACTCATGAGCATGAAGTCCGTGTGACGAGTGTGTATGCATGTGTCCACTTGTGAATTTCAGTATTTCAGTCCTCAGTGTCCCGGGGTAAGTGTGTATCCAGAGGGCTTTGATGATTGTGCCTGTTTTGCTTTCAGAGACATTGAACAGACGGCTTTCCAGCCACTCCAGTCCCACTCAAATGCTTGCCATTTATTTAGCAGCCTGCCAGTCCGCCATCACAAGAGCTTCTATTCAACCAGCGCCACTCTCACAAAAGCCTTCTTCACCATCCCAATACATTAGGGGGAATATACTTGTGCTTTTGAAGTGCACTAAGAGGACACAGTCCTACTTCATCCTGATCAAGCGCTGGAAAATTCTTTGATTATGAAGTCCACTCCAGAAGAGCTTGTGTGTTTGTGTGCCATCACACATTGCAGAAGGATCCGGTCTCAGCGTCATCAGGGGACACGGGCTGTTCTCTCACTGTGTTTGCTAATTGATTTTGTGTTTTCTTGTTGTCTGTGGGGGAGTGAATGTGCTGTGCTTCTCGCTCCTTCAGTCTTGGCCCTTCTGGTGTTTACACTTATAAACAGGGCAAACAGAAGGAACACGATTCCAAACTCACCGCCAGGAGAGCAGCTGTCACTAAGAGCGGGCGGTGGTGCTACACATGAATCTCCGTATTCACGCAGACTTACACAGTCAAACATGTTACCAAGAGTCAAATTAACATGTTGTAAGCCACGATGACCTGTGGAAAAGATGTAACCACATCCAGTTTACAACCACACCCAATCCATAAAGAAAATACTAAAAGGGATTTATCCAATTTACAAATTGTGTGTCACTGCAAACTTGTCACTTAATGCCTGGTTAGGACACAGCGTAAGAGTTTCTCCTCTGTGTTGTTAAAATGAGGCAACACCTGTTCAGTATGACCAGTGATTTCTTAATAGCCTGCACCTGTCAAAACTCAGCACATCCTTAGGCTGGCCACACACTTCAAGATTTTAAGCCTGATTTTGGGCTGGATTTGCAACCCCCAACGGTCTGGGGTGTGTGGCCCGATTCGAGACTTCTCGCAATCGACTTTTTGTCCAAAAATTCCTCAATTGTGTGGTGTCATTATTACGATTATTTTATTGCTCTCGATCGCGTCAGAGCCCACACAATCATGCCATAAAAGTGGAGTATTGAGAAAGAAGACCACTCATATTCTTTTTTTCTCCTTTGTTTTTATTCCCGTTAAACAAAACTGAGTTGTTGACAATGTCGATCGTCCTCCATTTGTTTTTCTTCTCAAGTGGGATATCGTGAGTCTCTGTGAGATTTCGTCTTACTCTGAAAATGTTACTACAATCGACAGGTGTGTGGTTTTGCGGTCCGGACGAATCTTCTAGTGTGTGCATTCAGAGGATTATAAGTCTCCCACAGTTTTAAAATCGGTTAAGATTTGAAAATTGTCTAGTGTGTCCCAGGCCTTAGGCAGCCTTTGTAAAGTGTTATCATAGTACTAAATGAATACCACATTCATGCATCATGGTATTTTCGTAGCATTCCGAGGCACTTCAAAGAATACCATAGTTTTGCTATGGCATATTTTACCTTTTTTCATACATGGGTAATGAATTTAACAATTATGATTTTTTTTTAATCATTTTGGCTCCATGAACAATTCTTTTGAATTTGAGAAAGAAATATTATTTCAATAACACTGTTAAAACAACAAAACACTAAAATATTTGTATTTTTGTAATAAAAAGTAATATTTTAGTGTTTTCTATATATAGTGTTCAATCTAGTTTTAGTAATTTTGTTTTGTGCTTTTGATTATTTGTTATTTTAATTTTAGTAATGCAATGACTTCCACATGTATTTCAGTTGGTTGCCATATTTTATTATATTTTTTTAATTTATAGTTTTAATTTTAGGTTCAAATGTGCAGAAATCGATTTCTGAGAAACACTGTTGATATTTGAGATCATCAAAACAAACACGCCCCTACACAAAAGGATCACACCCCTATCTTGATAGCTCCGCCCCCAAATTCAAGACCACTCTATGCAACACAGGAACCTCCCCTCTAATGAGTGTATCCCTTACTGCTGATTGGCTACAAGTGTGTTTTGGCACTCTGTCTGACCCACTTTCAACAGTGTTTCTCAGAAATCGCTTACTGCAACTTTAATTACCAATATCAACACACTTTAAGAACAATACGATGTAACAAAGCATCAGTTATATGTATTCTGACAAGGTAAAATTCATGACTTGCAGCTCAGTAAGAGTGTCAGATTAATTGAGAAACTGTTCTAAGTGACTTGCAAGTTCTACTGAAAAAACATCAACTGATAAACGTCTTTTGCTTAGGGATCAAACCTCACTGGTCACACTGTATGTTTTTGATAAAAAAAATAAAAAAACCTGATTATTCACTCAGGAATTGGACTTCAATTTGTTTTTGATTCCATACTAAATAAATAAATAAAAATTTTGGTATCAGACGTTGAGCTATATGTTTTTGATTCACTAAGAGATCAGGCTCATAAGAGCCATTAGCTTTAGAATCAGACTTCAGTGGTGGCACTTTATTGATGATTTCAGATGAATATTGATATAGGCGTAGTGAACACTTTACGTCCACATCGGTGGAAAACTGCACATGTGAGCGCCATTACCGGAAACCAAATATCATGAAAATCATTCTATTCTGGTATTTTTTTTAATGGTTTTTGGTTTCCTTGTCATGATCCCTTTACATTCTAACTGTATTTTTTTCTAGCTTGCATAACTCTGAAGGTATTGACTTAATTTATCTTAACCGTACCCCATGTATATATGTTAATGAAGTGGATTAAGAATGTTGTGGTCTAGAGAAGTGATTAAATTAGCATTTAAATTGGGTTGTGCTTAAAGACAAAAGCCCTTTGAGTGCTTTGGTTGAAAGCCTGTGTTAATTCAATCTTTTCTTTTCCAAGTGACTTTCAAATGTATTTCGTTTTAGAATGAAACATGGCTATTCATAGAGTTCAGATAGAGGCCTTTTAATGATATGTTTGGCTCTGGATTAACGACTGTAATCTCGCTAAAGCGTCCGATCATGTACATATAGAGGGACTTGGGGGGGCTTTCACACTGGGCACGTTTGCTGCGGTCCGAGTCCAAGCGTGATTGTTCCGGCGGACTGGTTTCACTGTGTCTTTTATTAATTTGGTGCTATTATACTCAGCAGAGTGAGCGACACTTGGTTTTACTGTATGCGCATCACGTGAGGGTGGATTTCTGCTGCTTGCAAACGGACGCTTTTGAGGCAGTCCCAAATTGAAGGCTCCTAACGGTGCGTGTCCACTGGCGCGGTGCGAGCGGAGCAGAGCGAGCGTTTTCAATTCATTCCTATGGAAGTCGAGCTTCACGCTCGCGCAGTGCATTTTGGGATTGACAGCGGACCGGAGAAAGCGTTGAGAGCGACCGAGAGCGTCAAAAGGTTGGGCAGTTCTCGACTGCAAATATCAAGCGAAAAACGCGGTCGGCAGCCAATTGCTGTGAGGTTCGGGATGTGACGTCTGTTTTGAGAGTTTAAAAATATGCAAATTGTGCCGGAGTTTATGCTGGATTTAGTGCGTAAATCATTTTGTTTACAAATTAGACGCTTGGCAGTTGTTATATATGTTAAAGATTTTATTTTGGATGTGTTCATCATTGTGATTAGGCCTATATTGGCTGGATTTATAAAAGTTTATCAAAAATTGAAAGGATATATTTGCTTGGTGCATTTGGAAACAAAGCTTGCCTATTTCTAAATGTAATCGCGTGCATCTCTAATAATTATACTGTCCGTGTGTTGAAAAAAACTTAGATTAAACACACTCGTACGGACACACCCCAAAGCTGCGTTCACACTACACGCGACCAAGCGACGCGATACCATTCATTTTCAATGGGGAGCGGGCGATTTCCGGCGACACGCGCGGTCGCGACCGTTGGCGACTGGATGGGGCGTGTCTGGCGACGAGACAAAGTTGAGAAATGTTTAACTTTATGCAAATGAAGAGCGACTTTAGCGAGCGACCGACAACCAATAGCAGTGAAGTCAGTGGAGCACACGTGATCCGTCACTCTTCAGTGCAGCGTCTGACCGAGGCAAGATGAACGAGAAGTTTATTTTAGCACTCAGAAACTGTCCAATAATTTATGATATGTCTCTGTGTACATACAGTAGTGCTCGTCGTGCTGACTCTGAGGCTGAATGGTTTCGTGAACTCAGAAAGACCAGTATTTGCCCATTTTCTGCAGTTAAATAGCCGCGATAGCACAGGGCACTCGCTGTTTCTCATTCATCTTTAATATTATGCATTTTATGTACTGATCCCATTTATATTTAGACTTTTCCTTCCAAAATGTTAGCTTGTAGCGGCAAGAAAACAGATTTGTTGTCTACAACACGTCACGTAACATCCGTGAATGTCACTCACAAACATTACCTAGGCAACCAGAAGTGAGAACGCCCACTAACAACCTCATCGCCAGCCACTGGCGACATGCAGCGATAAAGTCGCTTGTAGTGTGAACGGGGCTCAAAGCGGAGACGTTACAGCGTTGCCAGCGGCACTGAGCGGAGTTTTGCTGCTGTAGTGGACACGCACCGTTACAAGCTTTGTTTCCAAATGCACCAAGTAAAGATATCCTTTTAATTTTTGATCAACTTTTATAAATCCAGCCAATATAATCACAATGAACACATCCAAAATAAAATCTTTAACATATATAACAACTGCAAAGCGTCTAATTTGTAAACAAAATGATTTACGCACTAAATCCAGCATAAACTCCGGCACAATTTGCATATTTTTAAACTCTCAAAACAGACGTCACATCCCGAACCTCACAGCAATTGGCTGCCGACCGCGTTTTTCGCTTGATATTTGCATAAAGTCGAGAACTGCCCAACCTTTTGACGCTCTCGGTCGCTCTCAACGCTTTCTCCGGTCCGCTGTCAATCCCAAAATGCACTGCGCGAGCGTGAAGCTCTACTTTCATAGGAATGAATTGAAAACGCTCGCTCCGCTCCGCTCGCACCGTGCCAGTGGACACGCACCGTAAGCCCCGATCACACTACAAGCGACAAAGCGACGCGATACCATTCATTTCAATGGGGAGCGGGCGATTTCCGGCGACACGCGCGACCGGATGGGGCGTGTCCAGCGATGCAACAAAGTTGAGATCTGTTCAACTTTATGCAAATGAAGAGCGACTTTCGGGAGCAACAACCAATAGGAGTGAAGTCAGTGGAGCACACGTGATCCGTCACTCTTCAGTGCCGCGTCCGACCGAGGCAAGATGAATGAGAAGTTTATTTTAGCACTCAGAAACTGTCCATATAATGTATGATATGTCTCCGTGTACATACAGTGGTACTCGCCGTGCTGACTCCAAGCCTGAATGGTTTCGTGAACTCAGAAAGACCAGTATTTGCCCATTTGCTGCAGTTAAATAGCCGCGATAGCACAGGGCACTCGCTGTTTCTCATTCATCTTTAATATTATGCATTTTATGTACTGATTCCATTCATATTTAGACCTTTCCTTCCAAAATGTTTGCTTGTAGAGGCAAGAAAACAGATTTGTTGTCTACAACATGGAGTAACATCCGTGAATGTCACTCACAAACATTACTAGGCAACCAGTAGTGGGAACGCCCACTAGCGACCTCACCGCCAGCCATTGGCGACATGCAGCCAGCGTTGTCCAAATGCGTCCTTCGTTTCCAGTGAAATGAAGGATACAACAGATGGGCTGCATTCGAAATAGCATACTTCTCCACTATATAGTAGGCGAAAAACAGTATGCGACAAAACGAGTAAGTCTAAATTCACAGTACTCAAAAGAGTAGGCAAAAAGTACCCGGATGACCTACTACTTCTGGCAAGATACTGAAGTGTGCATACGATGGACACTTAACTATCCCATTAGGTCACAGGAGAGGATTTGTGAATGGCAGTGAAGTGGCGTAACGGACGCTGGTAACGCCTGTTTCACACATACTCTGTTTGCAGTGTATGCGGTGCTTGTTGTGGTGCAGGAGTATGGAGAGAGAATTGTGTCTTTATTACATGCAAGAAAATAAATGATCTGAGAGAGAAAAAAAAGTTTCATCTGAAAGCAGGAGATGGCGATTTCTACTAGTCAAGGAACCGGCTTTACTGACGAGATGCGCATAACAATGTCATCCGATATATTGCCCAGCCCTAGTTCATCATATACAACCTCCTGTACAGTTTTACTCGGACTCAGAATAAACAATTTTGTTTTAAGGTCAAAATGATACATTTCCTGTTTGAACCTATAACTAAACTATAACCTAAAATGATTTTTATTCATGTGTTTAGCATCTGTATCTCAGATGCTATTGAGCACTATTGTTGTGCCTGAACGGTTCATTGAACGATAGTTCATGAACTCGTTCATATTTTGGGTGAACGTGAACTGAAAGTAGCATACTGTATTACTGCCTGATGAACGTTATTGTATGCTCGTTCATTCTGGTGTCTGTGAACGTCACGCTCTCTCAGTTTAACTTCGTTCAACAGAGTGCCAGATTTCTATAGAGCTTTCCAGGCGAAACCCCGGCATAACGGTCCTTGCTCGGTTCCGGGCGACGGGTTCCGCCAAGACTGACTATGTGAGTCAGAGTGAGTGCAACAGCGAGTGTGTGTGTGTGTGTGTGTGTGTGTGCGCGCGCGCGAGAGAGTGAGCGACAGTGAGCGACAGTGAGTGAGTGTGTGTGCATGTGTGCGTGCGAGAGCAATTGTGTGTGCGCGAGTGAGTGAGCGAGCTACAGTGTGTGTGAGTGTGTGTGCGCGAGTGAGTGAGTGAGCTACAGTGTGTGTGTGTGTGTGTGTGTGTGTGTGTGTGTGTGTGTGTGTGCGCGTCTGAGCGAGTGAGCGAGCAAGCACAGTGAGTGTCTGTGTGTATTTGAGTGAGTGCGTGTGTGTGCGTGAGACGGCTCGCGCCTCGCGGTGACTGGTCGGAAAGCAACGTGTAGTCTGACATATTTCTTGTCCATCCACGACATGACAAGATTTTTAGGAGTCAAAATCGTGTAATCTGACACCGTGACTATCCTAACAGACACAAAATTCTTGTAATCTGAACCAGGCGTATGATCACCGTGAATCATCTTACCCAAACATTGGAGTGTCCTTGCTCAACTAGCAGAGGCGGCATCTATGCCGGTGAACCGAACAATGGTATGATTCAGTTCGACTCCCAAGACAAGACGATGCTCACCCGACTGGCCAATAGGATCGTGGCACCGCCCATGACACAATTCTCACAGTCAAAGCAGAATCCTGACACGAGAGCAAGAAATTGCATCGAGAGCAAAGAAAAGCGTTTTGAGAGAAACACTTTTTTTTTTTTTGAGAAAATGTTTTCACACTGATAGCAAAATATATATATATGAGAGTTTTTTTCAAAGTATTTTGAGAGATTTTTTTTTCTCAGAAATAATAAAACAAATTTCAAATTTATATTTTTTTTGTTCTGAGAAAATACTTTCTCTCAAAACTTTTTTTAGTCTCAAATATTATTATTTTTTGCTATTGGTATGAAAACTTTTTCTCTCAAATATTTTTTTTTCTCTCATAAAATGCTTTTTTGCTATCAGTGTGATAACTTTTTCTCTCAAACTTTTTTTTCTCTCTCAGATCATTTATTTTCTTGCATGTAATAAAGACACAATTCTCTCTCCATACAGGAGCAGCACGTGCTATTGTGCTTTCACATATGCTGTGTTTGCAGTGTGCAACTGATCCTCGGCTGTACCACAAACACAACATTTATTCACTATTTTTTATTTCAAATCACTATTTTTATTATCAGCATCAGCAAATATAAAAAAAGTTTTGTCAGCATTGCGATTCTATTTGTAATTCACGTTTAAACTCAATAAATTTAAAAAATGTATTATTCAATGTATTACTTCTATATATATTTAGATATTAAGTTGCTCAAGCAAGTGGCAAAACATTTAAATATGTACTTATATTAATATCGCTCTCACCAATACGTTCATCGTCAATGTCATCGTCTTCTTCACTGTCACTGTCATCATCATTGCACTACAGTTCCCATGATCCTCCTTGACACACACCTGCACGTCCTTCTCCATTACCCGCACTTGCCAGTCATCTAGTCATCATCGTTATCATTCATTGTCTTCAGCTGTGGCATCATTGTTCTTCAGTGTATTTAAGTTCCTCTCGTGTCCATGTTCATTGTTGGTAATTGTTTGTGGTTAGTGCACAGTGTTTGTGTCTCACATACATCTCAGACATCGTATCCTGGATTACAATCGTTGTTGGAAATAAATCTTCTTGTTATTTTTATATACCCGTTGCCTCCATCGTCTTTGAGAACCAGCGTGACAATCGCAAACATTTTAAATTATATATATTTGATACCATTTTTTATACCACAGGGAAAGCGAGCTTATATAGGCTACTACCAAGCAGATATTATTATTATTATTATTTCATAATTGTCTTTTATATATTTAATTTAGGAATTTTGTTGCAATAGCTTACACAGATCACAGTGATTTGAAACTTTAAACTAAATTTACAAAAAAAGACAAGTAAACAGTCAGTAATAAAATAAGAACAAATAAACAAATTCCAAACAATAGTTCAAAGAAATACAATAGAATAAAGAAACAAATGAAATAAACACGGCTTTAAATAGAGAATAATGCTTAAATTAAAGTTTACAAAAGTTATTCAGTCAAGAGCAGAGAGTGATTTTCTTTGTCTTGTTCTTTGATTAAAGTCCACATGAAATCAAAATTGACCATATTTACTTTGTTTGCCTAAATTGATCGTTTTGTGGTGAACAATTCATCCATGCAAGTCAATCCACACAAAAAAAAATTTTGGCTTCGTAATCTTTAATCAAAATCTGAAAATGCCCCTCCCCTCTGCATTGGAGGACCTTCTCTGATGACGGAGGTTTGAGGAATTGGTTTGGGCAACGCTTAACCACTCCCCTCAAACCGTTAGTCTGTTATGAGCAGAGATGGAGAGGAGGAGCGCTAGAGTAAAACCCTGCCCTCTGTTCAATATTCCGTTTCACTGGGAAATGCGTCACAACACTGGAGAAAAGTCGTTTGCAACTTCCGGTTCACGCGGACTTTAACATGACAGACATTAGCAGGTTTATTAGGCTGCTGTCACTTTAAGAGTTTATGAACAGATCCAATATTGCACAACGTTATCTTTCTCAACTATTTATGTTCCAAAACGTACTATTAGGTTTCAACTTACTAAATATTAGATATCTAATGATACAAATGTAAAAATAAAAACTTTAAAGCGGTTCAAATGTTGACTTTTATCTTACTAAGATGCGATTACATATAGTTTATACTATTTATTATATACAGAAATGGCAAGAACAAGAACAGTCCTTCTTAGGCTAGACCGTCCCATTTAACAATCAAGGTCTTCGAAGGATGCAGCCTTTGAATTGGGACACAGTCGTTCATCTCTCTCTCTCTCTCTCTCTCTCTCTCTCTCTCTCTCTCTCTCTCTATCTCTCTCTCTCTCTCTCTCTCTCTCTCTCTCTCTCTCTTTACTTTTGAGTTTTTATAGCCTACACCAAGACTTCAGTTTGTTCTTGTAACAATTTACAGACACATAAAACTGGTCTGGTGGGTGCAGAATGTTCTAAAGTGACGCTTGTATCTGGGTTTTAATAAGCCCTGGATCAGTACATTCTTTCTAAAAATGTACAGAGACAGCAGCAGACTGCATCACAGCTGTGTTTAGTGACTTTGCACTGGTTGTTGTTTGTGTGCAGGATTAAGACCTTTTTACACCACTAAAAGCTTGAAAACCTTTCTAAACCAACAGCAGACATGCTCAAGTAAAGCTGCTTTTAGCGTCTTCTCCCTATGTAATCTTTACAGAGCTGAAGGTTTCTCAAAGACTGATTGTATGCGGTGTTATCTAAAATGATTTATATTATCAAATGATATCGCTCTTCCCTGTATTTGTCACTCGGGGGCAGCAGAGTCCTGTTGCACCAAATCTAAATCAATTCAACAACTGTGATGCTCAATATAGAGTTCATATGTATTTGACTGTTTAAGCTCACCTTTCATTCACCTTTATTCATATTTGTGTTGTTATTTGTTATTGATGATATTCATTACTTTCTAAAGCCAGCAGACTTTCTGGTTGCAGGCACATTCATCAAGTGTTAAGAATCCAATGCTAAGCTGATTAGGGACCACAGAGCAAGAATAAATCACTTTTGTCTCGGACGTTTAGGTACTATATGCCTGTAGAGTATGCTTGACAAATAAATAGTGGCTTCACACAAATTTTTATTTTTTCATTTCCCAGAATGTTTCCAGAATGGCCACATATCTGTGTGTTTGTATGTGTATGTATATATATGAGGGTTTTTTTACTATATCTCTCTCTCAAAAACTGAATTGTTGTTAATAGTATATCAATACTCCCTTTTCTGTTAATGGAAAAATGTTTGAAAACAAGCACCTTTGTCATAATTACAGAAGAAATATTTCAGTTAAAATGTTGAACTGGACTTTCAGCCTCCTTATTCTGGAGAAACATCTCCTGTTAAAGTGGGTGCTGAGTGAATATGTCTATTAAATGATTCTGCCAATCCAGATTCAGGCTAAACGTGTTATTCACTTAGCGTGCTTCTCATGACGTTTACATCCATTTGTCAATCTTCAGCCTTGCATTTTTCATGATGGAAAAAAAAATGTAATCATGTGCTGTTCATAGCAATGACCTCTGTGTAGTGTGCTTGCGGCCGCTGCCATTAGGGTCCTATCTGTTACCATTTTATTTGTAGCAGCTGAGCTCCCTCTAAATATAGCTCAGGGCACTGATGGCAGCCTTTGTGCGGCTCGCTAAAGTAATCATTCAGACAAGACAGCCTGTGTGTGTGTGTGTGTGTGTGTGTGTGTGTGTGTGTGTGTGTGTGTGTGTGTGTGTGTGTGTGTGTGTGTGTGTTATCTGTTTCTTTCTTTCTCACCTGTGTAGTGAAAGGGGAGTGTGAATGAAGGATTCACACATGAGCATATTGTGTGTATGAAGACACCCCATCTCCGCACTTGTGTATGGATCCTTTTGTTTTCTGTGTTTCTATGGATACCGGACTTTGGAACAACTTGATTTGTAGATGCATATTTCATGACCTCAGAAAGCCGTCTAAATAAGATCAAATGGCACTGTATGTGTTCTGTCATGAATGCATACTTACCCAGTATGCACATTGATGTAACGTACTTGAGCACAATATGAGGAATAATTAAATGCATTGGGTGCTTGTGGAGCAATCAGAATCTGGTCGTGCTAATCTTTAGTCTCAGCTTGTGCCATTCGCTGCACATGATTGGCTATGTTGGAAATTATTATATGAGTGAAAAATGTTTCATATTTATAGTGTCTTGTGCATTTTTGACTTGTGGACCAGTTCAAGTGATTCATTGGAAATAATATATATTAACGCCTGTGCACTTCTCTTGTACACTGGGGGGGGGAAAACGTATGGATTTGGATGTCTAAATTCACATATATCTAAATTTCTTCAGAGATAAGTATTTTTCCTATTTTTACCTCAAATAGGGTGATGTGAGCGTTATTGAGTACACACATGTAATGTAATGTACAGTATGTTGCATTCATACTGGAAGCCGGAGGGCGCCCTCGCAAAGAAAGTTAACAGACTCATAAAACGTATGACGTTCCAGGAAATCCCTTAATATGGACAAAGTCATCCAGAAAAAAAGGGAGATAGAGAGTTTTGACCAATGAAACATAAAGACAATAAACATACGATTGCTACAAAATGGTTGTGTTCAAGGCATCTCAGGTATTTTTATAAGAATAAAGTATATTTATAATGCAATGGTAATCGACATAGTCTTTACCACTGTATAGAATACTATAAAATAATATATTTTCAGATTCTTTCTGTGATAGGAAGCCACACAATGTTGCCAAGTCCGCGGTTTTCCCATGGAATTGGGCTACTTTTAAACTGTTGCCACGGGTTGTTTTTTCAGTCCTTGGGTTGAAGCGACAGCCCATAAGAACTCGTTTTTTGTTTTTGTTTTAATCCCCAGAACACAATTTGTAACGGGGAACCCCTTTCCTGAATATGATTGTGCTGGTTATGAATAGCAATTTGACTGGTTTTGTTACGCAAAAGCCACGTCAGATCACAAAAGGAAGTTATTTTTTTTAAAAAAACCTCAGCTGACATTATAAAGTGTGAAGAGTAAAAACATAAATGTATGTTGTAAATGACTCAAACCAAAGACTATACAAAGACGGTTCACCCATATGAATCTAAATGGGTAAACTTCGCCCCAATGAAAAGCATATTTACACCATCTGAATCATTCTCTATCCCCTATATAGTTGCACTATGTTCCATTCACCATGTAGAAAATAGTAAATGCGTGAACAAGTGACCGATTTTTGATAAGACTGAAATTTTGAATGCTTCTAAATGTGAATTATGTCATTGTTTTAGAGCACACTATAGCTTAAAGATAACAGTAAGGCTAACATATTCATACTAAAAGCCAAAAAACTCCAAGACTCGCGCTTAGGACTGCACATGTGCATTGGGTAGACCAACCTGAAATAAACAGGGGTTTTTTAACGCCACATGGGGAACATTCAATTTCTCTCAACATGAGGACAGGGTAGCTGTCAGTCAATAAATGCGAAAGCAAAGTAACTTGCATTACTATTTTGAAAAAGTAACTCAGAATTTTGTTGTAAATTTTGAAAGTAATGCGTTACTTTACTAGTTACTTGAAAAAGTAATCTGTTTATGTAACTCGAGTTACTTGTAATGAGTTACCCCCAACACTGGTTATAAGTTTTAGTATAGTGTTTTATATTTTTATTTCAGTTTTAGTCATTTTTTTAGTACTCCAACTTAAACTTTCAATTAGTTCCCAAAGTGTTTTAATTTACGTTTTTAATCTTTTTTTTATATATAGTTATAGTTAACAATAACAAAACTGGATGAAACTTTCAAAGCAAGTTTCACTCTTCACAAGAGCAATATCTAGCCAATTATTTTAGAGCAGAGCAAAAAAAAAAAAAACATTCACTACAGATTTATTTCATGAATTTTTCATGAATCCTATAGAAATATTGTTATATGATAAGTAGAATATAACAGTATGTTTATATTATTTTCTGTCATTGTGTAACTGAGGTGGAGAGTTTCAATGCGGTTGGAGATCTGTGAGCACAGGAAGGTGAACCGCAAGAAGTCGTGACTTTAAAATGACCCTTTAATGCTTGTTGGGTTCAGAGATACCAAATCCAAGTAATTACATCATTCTCTCCTATAAACGCAATCTTCTATCTGGCACGTATTCCAGGTTTTCATTTGTAAAGGAACACTATGTTCTCCTTGTGTTATTAAAGGGGTGGTATAATGCCCTTTTCACAAGATGTAAAATAAGTCTCTGATGTCCCCCGAGTGTGTATGTGAAGTTTTAGTTCAAAATACCCCATAAATATTTTTTATAGCATGTTAAAATTGTCACTTTTTGAGGGTGAGCAAAAATGCACCGTTTTTGTGTCTGTCCCTTTAAATGCAAATGAGCTGCTGCTCCCGACACAGGGGGCGGAGCTTCAAGAGCTTGTGTCCTTTTACCTCACACAGACACGCACTGAAAATAAACTTTAGCCTTTTATGTTCAAACCGAAGTCAAACAATGATGGAGAGACTCAAGAAGAAGTGACAACATGTAGAAAGCAATAGGACGTTTCTGAATGGTTAGTTGATGAATTTATGTAGCTTATATGTAGTTATCTTCTAGTCATTGATTAGCATATTCTGTCATGATAATCTATAAATCGTGTTCCGGGGGCGGGGTTTATGTAAATTCTAGGGTTAGTGATGTCACTAACCCTGGAGGAATGTCGTGTAGTCCCTACCAATCGTTTGTTGTAGTCCTTAAAAAGTGATTTCTTTAAAAGCAAATATCTCCCTTTGCTTTGAACTTTGAGCATTGTAACTTTGCAGATGTTGTTTATGCTCAAACAGCAACATTACACACTAACTAAAGTTAGAAAAGTGAAATCATAATCAACCACCCCTTTAAAATTAGATGGTTCGTTTTAAAGTGTTAAGGGAGTTATGTTTTACATTTTTATTCATAATTAAGATGACCATATACAACATTCCCTCTTTGCATTAGAATTAAAGATTGGCTGTGCATTTGGAACAATTCAAGAACTTTTTTTCACAGACAGCGTTTAGATTAAGCCAGGATTAGACCTCAGTTCAATTAGGACATTTACGTAGCTTTTAAACGTGCCTTAGAATAAAGTAAAAAAAAAAAAAAAACCTGGTGTGCATCTTGAGACAAAACAATGGCAGTGACATATTTATTTTAAACATGAGTTTTTGTCTGGGACTAGGCTTAAGCCTTGTCTGTGAAACCTAGGGTCAGTGTGCAAACCAATCTTAATTCAGACCATTCAGTGCATCATGGGTCAGAATGTAGATATTTCAACATGGCAAGATGTTGAAAATAGCATTTAAATGGCAATCAATTTCAGGCATCTCAGCCATTTAAAGTTCTGGTTACAAGCCTTTTGTTCAGGATGTGCAAAAGAAAAAAGATGAATAAATCACAGTTTACTGACATTGTGACCTTGCCATTTCTAGCAATTATGTGCTAGACGGCAAGCCTAATTTAATAGAAACAATACACTTTCATTAGCCGGCGAATCAAAAGGCCTCTTGTTTTAATCAAATCCTCCACGATAATGTGATTAGGACCATTCTAAAGAAGAAAAAAGAAGCCATTTACAACAATCACTTACCCACTAGAGCCAGTGGCTCAAATAACTCATGTGGATAAGGGGATACCTGTAAAGTTAGAAAGCAACGCCTAAACAATAGAAACGTTTTGTAGTTTTGAAAAGGCCGTATGGTAATCTGATGACTGACATCTCCTCACTAATCAGCTTGATGAATGATGAATGACACTCAAAAAGATATAACATAACAATGTTTTTTGACAAAATTCATAATTTAAGAATTGGTTCGCTCTCAGTTATTTGTTGAGAAATTAATTGGAGTAGTGGCAGGAAAAAGAGATTTATTGCAACTGCATTTTAAAGAATTTCAACTGTCACACAACGTACCATAATAGTTTTAATATTAATTAAGACTAACTAACATGTATTATTACAAAGAACAGCTCTTATATGGAATTATTAGGATTTATTTCCATTTAAATTCTACCTCTTTAAATTAAAATATGAAGATACGTGCGTCTAAATAACATGTCCTGAATTTAATTGGAATTTACCAACACACTCTTATGGGAATTCGTAACTATTTTACATTTTGACCAATTGTTGGCTAATTCATGTCAATTACTACTAATTATTTGTAAATTTTCATATGATCTGCTTAGTCCCCGCTAATGGTTTGGTTCAAATTTACCTTGATCTTACCTTCTTAACTAATGTCTTTGCTGCTGACCTTCGATGATACAATTCAACCATACTAATAACCAAAATGACTTTATATAAACATTACATTTGTGTTTCATTTTTTAAAAATGTTTTATTTCTATTCTTCTGTGATTCAGAATGGCAGCCCGACTGAAAGGGTTGTTTGAGCTGCGCCCTCTACTGTACAGGAGTGAATTTACATTTTCTTCATCCTGAGGCTTATTTTTAGCGCAATTTTCCACCGGACAAAATTGCGATTGTTAACTCATGATTTCTGTTCTGTCTGTGCACACCAATCTTGCACTTCTATCTACTCCTCAACCAGACCACCTAGAGACTTCGGGTTTTCGGCATTATGTTAAGGAAGGTCTAATCTCAGGAACGCACAAAAAAAATCCAGGAAAAGATTTACTATCTCTTAGTGTTGTGATCCCATGACGTCAGAAAATTGCGCTAAAACACTCACTGAGTTTTTATTACTTGTTTCACTTAGAATGTGAGAGAACCTTTACATTTGCCAACAATAGATGATTAAAAACAATCAAGCTCAGCCCAGGTGAGAAAAAGTAATGCAAAAGTAACTACTTTCCATAAAAAGTAACTAAGTAACACAATTAGTTACTTTTTTAGGGAGCAACACAATGTAACACAATAGTGGTCAAATTCTGAAACTTGAGTCTTATATCTTTTTAATGATGTATAGTTTGTCAAGGTATAACATTAAATCTGATAGTAACTTTGAACTATATATAAATAAAACCGCTTCAGTGCGCCCGCGCTCTGGCAACGGTTAACAGGTTAAAATAAAGGCTTCAATATTCTCGAGAAAAGGAGTTTTCCCTCAGCGTTTGCAACGCAGTACGAGAGAACGTTCTCGTAAGGGAACTAAGTAACACAATTAGTTACTTTTTGATGGAGCAACACAATGTAACACATTACAAGTAACTTTCCCCAACACTCATAGTTACGTTTCCTCGTGAGTTCGGGTGGGAATGTACAAGGTTTTGATGCCGTTCTGAACGGTGCACAATTATTTCCGCACACACCTGCTTTTTTTTTCCAGGAATACAGTCATTGTGTCCTTTTGGGTTTGTTCTTCATGATTTGATATATAAAAAAAACCTGTTTCCTTGACAACATATGGTCTACGTGGCAGAGCCTGGAGGTGTTTCCTCTGACGGACACATGCTGGTTTGTGTGAAGACGAGTTTCACGGGCCCGGCTATGACGGTTCGTTACATGCGCGTCAGGTGTTATCAGCACAGTGTCTGTCTGTAGGAGGAAGATAACTGGAGAGTGATGTTTCAGAGAGATTTCACCTGCTTTTAGGGCTTAAGATCAGGCTTTGCTTCTCTCCAGATCTTCCTCCCGTTTTCTTTTATTGCCATTATTCATTGATTCCCCTCGTGGTCCCTCCTTCTGCTCGGTTTTTCCCCCCAGTCTTTAATTTGGCTCTCCGCCCCCTCTGCTCTCCTCTCATCTGTTCTCAGTTAGAAGATGCAGACACTTTGAATGATGTTAAAGGCAGAGCTCTCTGTCCAGTGCAGCGGTCAGAACATGACCTGACCCAGTCAGCATCATGAACTTGGAGGGACTAGAGATGATTGCGGTCCTGGTTGTGATTGTTGTCTTTGTTAAGGTTCTGGAGCACTTTGGACTTTTAGAAACAAGCTATGATGGTAAGCACAAAGAAGCTTTCTTTATGCTTTATTTTTCCTCTCGAAGAATTTCACAGTAGAGATATTTTGTAAGGTCTGAATCATTTGTAGTTTCTGAAACATATGTTCAGTTGTATGTAGGTCTCTTGCACTCTGAATGTAAGTTCAGAATAGAAACTTGCAGGATTCTAAACATAGTTTTATCCTGCATTTTTGTCCATACGGTTGTCAGTTTCTATTCATTCATTCGTTTGTTCGTTTGTATGCTAGCCTGCAATTAAATAAAATTAGGTTACACTTTATTTGGTAACAGTGTCCTTGTTTCACATTACATGTAGTCTCAATAGTAATTACTATACATTATGCATAATTACATGTAACTAACCCTAAACCAAACCCTAATCCTAACCCTATAGCAAGTACATTAATATCACTCAGTGCTTAAATGTATTATTACAGGGTAACAAAGACACCTTCAAATAAAGTGTAACCCCAAAACCCTTTAGTAAGTACATGTAGTCAATTAATATTACTCAGTACTTAAATGTATAATTACACTGTAACAAAGACACCTTCAAATAAAGGGTTACACTTTATTTTAAGGTGTCATTGTTACAGTCTAACTATATATTTACAGTAAGTACTGTGTAACCCTTTATTTTAAGGTGTCTTTTTACACTGTAATTACACATTTAAGAACTGAGTAATATTAAGTAACTACATGTAATGTATGTAACAATGACACTGTAAAATAAAGTGTTACCTAAAATTATTATTTGGTGCTCCTGTGAGTTTTTGTGACAAAGTTTACCCTTGTGAAAAAGTATGGTTATTATGGAAATAATATACTATAAGATAGTGTGAACTGAATGTAATGTTTTTAGATATTTATTTGCATATTAATTGCAAATAAATGAAAAAATATTTAGCTGAAAATACCATTAGCTAAACTTGAGTAGGAATTAAGCATATTTATATGTAATTTCAGAATTACTTCTTGACTTTGAAATATGGTTAAACTATATTTCTGAATGTACAAGCATTTATGTTAACTGAAATATTCTTTAATGTAAACTCAAAATGTACTTTACAGTACACGTATTTAAAATGATTACAAAGAGCACTTTCTAAATGTGTACTTAAGTGTGTTAAGAAACAGTCATGGAAGTGTACACTCTTTAAGAACACTTAAGTGGCTTTTAATTTATTTAATATTAAGATATTTTAAAATTTGAAGTGCATCAGTGTATTGAATCTACACTTAATTACACCACATTCAATAATTAAGTCCACTTTTTCATAAGAGTAAGATGGGGAAAGTTTAGTGTACTGTAGTTTCAAGTTAGTGTACTTAAGTGTTTAATGATGCATAATTTATCTCATTAATAATGTGAGATGTATTTCTTTATTTAACTGATAAAAATTGTTATAAGTTTACTGAATTTTAATCAAATTAACAATGGGATAGTGGAATAGTGTTTAATATCACTGAAAGATATTGCACAATATAAAATAAAATAAAATATCACCTTCTGGATTTGAAAACCTATTGAAAAAAACCTGTTGAAAGTATAATTTTCATGTTCAGCAAAATCCTACCAAACTAAAAGATTGTTCTCTGTTATTTTGAAAGTCTGTTGAGACTACAGGCTTTCTACTTTCCTTTTCACAGATGAGCAGTGTGTTATTTTGGCATGTATTCCCTGACCTTAGTCAGAAGTGCTAGATTACATTTTTGACAGGAGTGAAAACAGGGCTGTGAGGTTTGGAATAGAATACAGTGCATTCAATGGATTGTACAGTTTCTTAACAACAATTCAGCTGACGAAATGTATTTTCGAATAAAAGGTTCAATATGGCATCTAACCTGACTAAGGTCTAAAGTGTTTGTCATGTAGTAGCTTCGTCACGGACTGTGGCTGGGCTCATTTCTAACCTGCATTTGGGTGCAGTATCACTTTTCGTGTGATTCAGTTGGTTTCTGCCATAAATTATTTTTAATATTAGATCAGTCTGTTAACTCGAGGTCTGTCTTTGCTCTGAGCTTGTAGCATGCTTTATTTCCACATTCTCTTGAAAGAGATGCTGCAGACTCAGAGCACATGGTTTGTTTCTCATCATCTCTATATTTGACCTACACGTGCATATGAGTTATTGTGTCTTATTATGAGTGGACTTACTGGTTTGATAGAAAAATGGTAACACTGCTTCATAATAGATGACAAATTGACTTAAGTTTAATCACTCCCTATAGAGAGATTTTATAAAATCCCTATATTTGTAAGATAAAGTTTAATGTCATACACATACCAGACATTATAAATCAAATGACACCACTAATAATCAGTTTAAAAAGTGTGTTGAAACAGTTTGAACAATGGCTGCTTATGTTAACATTAGCATTAATACTTTGATTTATAGTCTGTAGATCAAGCTAATTGGACGGTTGCAGTTGCAGTGCATTATTCAAATGAATGTAATGATGGCAGCGTTCCCAAGCCGAATGCATCAGGCTGCCAAAGCCACTGGCATTTCCACCGATTTATCATTAATATTTATTACAATGTTGAAATCACATTTCCTCTTTCTCTCAAGCCATGGTGTTTGGTTACCATGTTTGTAAAGATTGGATTTATTATGTTTTATTTATTTTAGATCAGATCATTGTGAACACCATTTTGACACATGACCCTTTATGACTAATGCAATTATATATATATATATCACTGTAAAACAGTTTAAGTACAATTAACTTAGTAATTTCAACCTAAATTACATTGAACTGACTTTTAAAAAATGAGTTGAACATTGTATAACTTATAAAAATATTGAAAATTGCTTAACTTATTTTGACGAATTAAAGCAACATAATAAAAAAATATGTTGCCATAACTTATTGATTATATCATTTTTACAGTGTTACGTTTTATTATTTTTTTCTACAAAAGACTAAATAACAAAACATACACAAAATCTGCAGAAAAGTAGTCCAAGTCTTCTAAAATGAGCAGATCATAACTTTATGTTGTTAGTCAATAAAAAAAAAACTATATTAATCTGCCCAAACTCACTCTTACATTAATAACAGTAATTGAGAGAAATGATGATGTCGGATTAGTGAACGCAGGGTCAGATCTTTTCAGTGAATCAAGTTATCAAGTTTTGCAAATCAGACTGAATCAATTCAACTCAATGACTCTCAGTGGTTAGTTCACTGGAAGAAAAGATTATCAGTAAATAACTTAAATTTTGTTCTTTTCTGTCCATTTATGGTCCATGAGAGAACTAAAATCGACATGAGGGTGAGTAAATAATGACCAAATCTTTCAGGCTGTATGCGTGGGCAAGCTCTCCCTTTAAGAGATGTGTTTTGGACACACTTGTGGCTGTCTTTAACTGGCCAAGAGATTTTAGGCTCCAGTACACTTAATTTTGACGGTCCCCTTTAGATATTCTGATGCCGTTACATTGGACCTACATGACTCTCATTAGAGTATTAGTTTAGTAGACTGTTAGGGGTATAGGATTAGGGTTAAATAAGTTGACTTACTAACAGAATGTCTAAAGGGGACCGTCAAGACATTTGGTTAATCTGAATCTGATTCTGAATCTCGTGTTGTAGTTAAAAATAGATACTTTGCACAGTCAGATGCAAATGGCTTCTTTCACCCAAGTCACCTCGTCTCTGCTGGAGTGACAGTGAGTGAAGGCAGTGTGCCACCAAATGACACAGGCATGATATCAGATGACATGAGAGCAGAGATGATGGCTCTGACAGGATCTTAAACAGAGGAAACAGAAGCTAGATTCACTTTTGGGATTGCAGCAGATTAAAGTAGAAAGTGAAGTAAGAACTCCCAGTGTGCATGCAGTAAATTGAACATGACAGCTTTGATAAACCTTGTGAAAAAGAAGTGCACTTAATTGTTTTGATTGTGCACTTGTAGAGTCATTCAAGTATATATATTTAAACTGTACTTGCAAGTTTAAAGGCCGCTTAAGTGTACTTAAACACACTTGAGTACACTTTTAAAGTGCTTCTTGTACTGATGTCAAATTAAAAGTTTTACTTCAAAGCACATTTTAAATCAGTGTTTTAATAAATCAGTGCTTTGAAGAAGTACACACATTTTCATGTTGACTATTGCAAATGTGTAATTGACATACAAGTTTCTACATATTTTAGATTACCATAAATGCTTGTCAGTACATTCGACAGTACACTTTAACCATATTTCAAAGACTATAAAAGTAAATATGAAATGAAATATAAAGATGTACTTAAGTCCTACTTAAGTGGGTCAAAATAAGCACTCTAAACTTCAGCTAATTGCATTTAATATTAATTTAAACTATAAAACATCTTCATGTAATTTCAATTAACATGCAATTTCATGCCCAAAAACATCAGGCAGATCACACTTAAGTTCTTTTAAAGTGTTAAATAGTGTAAAATATGCTAAGGTGTCCTTCTTTTTCCACAAGGGAAGGTAAAGTAAGGGGGAAAAATGTGCATTTACAGCCATCACTCAAATCTTGATCATTGAAAGCAGACTATTCTGTCGGATGGATACTGTGATGACACTCTTTCAAAAGGGAGGGTCAGACAAGTCCGTTCGTGGTAGTGAAGTGAAGGATTCATGCAGGAGGGTATTGAGAAGGGTCTTAGTCCATGTGTAAATCAGTGTGAAACCAAATGCTCACACACTGGCACGAATCAGTCACCCGTCAGGCCCAAGACCAGCGCTCTCATGGCCATCTGCTGTCCTTCTGTGTGTACTGTACATTATGCTTTCAGAAGTATATTTTTATGGCTATGGCTGATCTGCTATGTTTGTAATATTATCTGATATTTTATCTGCACACATTTTGTTATATAGTTATAGACAATACAGTGAGATTCTTAGGAGAGTTGTTTGAACATTTGTTTTGGGTCGAGATTTGTTTATGAATGGTCTTGCAGTAATTCTTTTCTGCCACTTGGTGGCAATACATGTTTTGTTAAAATGGTGATTTAATGCATCTATCTTAAGACTATAATCATGGCAGTCACTCCTCATCTATTTTCCTATTCATTTCTAATATTATTTCACATGTCCTAAAGCCTGAACTAATACATGCATTAAGGAAAATAGGTAGAAGATAATGATGCCTTGGCATATATAATGTGTTAGCATAAACTACAATTTCACAGCAATAAATTGCACTTTAGGATCCTGGTTTTGACTTCCAGACTAGGATTTAAATTACAGTAGGTAGCTAATCGGTTTTTCAACCACAATGGCAAAAAAGTAAAACAAACTACTTCTACACAAAACATACTTTTATATCCTATTATTTTGTGCTCAAACAGATTCTGTCACAATAATAAACTGTGTGTGTGTGTGTGTGTGTGTGTGTGTGTGTGTGAGAGAGAGAGAGAGAGAGAGAGAGAGAGAGAGAGAGAGAGAGAGAGAGAGAGAGAGAGAGAGAGAGAGAGAGAGAGAGAGAGAGAGAGAGAGAGAGAGAGAGAGAGAGAGAGAGAGAGAGAGAATGAATATGGTCGCAGGTGTGCTTTTGATGGTCTGGATGCTGTGAAATGAAAGCGAGATTGCTGAAATGAGAAAAAAATAATCATTTTAACAGAAGGAAGTTTAGTTTCAAATATTGAGCATAATTGCAGTTTTAAATGCAAAGTTATGGAAATGTGCTTTTATCAGTCATGTTTTATCTGTTTAATCAATTTGTATTTGATTTGGCCAGTTAATAGCATGAGTGACAATGCTGCCATGCACTTGAATTGTTCAAGAAAAAAAGGTTTATTATGTAATTTTGGTGATCAAAGATGAGTTTTAAGGGATAACATTTTGATTACAGGGGGACTTTAAGAAGTTTCTGTAACTGTTTGCACGAGCTGTGTATTAAGCACATGGATCATGCATCGACGTTTTCAAAGAATTGTCTGAATAGTTACATTGAGAAAACATTTAAAAAGTAAAACTTGTTTTGTTGCTCCAGATGAAGAGTCTGAAGCAGCAGCCACAAAAACACACAATCATTATCTGTTGTCATTTTGACTGATAAATCAGTTTTCTGGATGGAAATGCTGCCAGTTGGTAATATGTCAAACTGATCATCCTTCTCATTCTTTGTTTGAGTTTCATTATTAGTTCATCTTTTTCAATCCTTTTGCCTTTTTTTTTTTATTCCGCCCTGCACTAGGTTATTGTTTTTTTCTGCTTGAAGAAAATTATAGTAATTTGATAGGTCATTCATCTTCAGTCCAGAGTTTTTTTTTTGGACCAATTATATATATATATAATATATCTGTGCTATATCTGATAGCACATATATCTGTGCTGACAACTTGACAATGAAATGCCATGCAATTTTCTTCAAATGTTCCTGTCTTAGAAATGTCAAAAACACTGTGTCCTAACCAGGTGCAACACGAAAAAGTTTCCAGTGAAAAGTAATTTCTGTGCCAATCAGAACATATTTTGTTTAATAAATCTCTTCCTAAAAGTTGGCAAAGTGAACTATTAGCAAATATATACAAAGTTCTGTCATGGAACTCTAGAAGGCGCTGGCTGATAGGTCCTTAACTCAATTGGTAGCGATTGCGTCGTCATCTACATAGCGCAGCTGATTGGTTGCTGTTGCCCAAACTCTCTACCTCCCCCAGCTCCACCTAGATCTGCTATGGGGGTTAATAACAGCATAGCATATATATTCTGCCAAATACATTAACATTGCCATATCCATTTCCAACTCTTAGAGTTGTCATGATACATTTAACATTTGCAGTATTTCTTTTCTGGTAAAATAAACAAAAATTAACATTAACAAAAAGGAAAAAAGTTGACATTCTTATTTGTTGATATTAATATGTTGAGTGAAATATGTTAGACTATTCTTGAAAGGTCCTTCTTATAGTGCACTATTATTTTGTAAAATCCAGATTTACATCTACAACGTATTAAGCAAGTAAACTGCCATGTTCTTCTGTTCTTTTGTCCTTGCTGCTGATCGATTGCTCCTGCCTGCCTTGCTGCTGGTTTGCGTCTGTAAGCTCCATTTAGCTTTCTGGTTTGAATCTCTATTTACTATCATTCCTTTTTGTTTATATTGCTAAATATAACTTACTCATCAACATATATTAGATATAGTATAATTGCCTATCACATTAATCTGACATCGCTAGCTTTTATCTAAATCGTTATCGCTAGCACAACACGGAACACGCTATTATCTCGCTAGCCTGTTAATCTGCCATCCGTGCTTGGCTCGCCTCTATTTTTTTTCCTCACGCGCGCTCGAGCTTTTAACAAGTCTATCAAACAACTGCGGTAAGTACACTGTAAAAATAAAAGATGCCTGGAGGAACCTTTTGGGGTTCTTCACTTTGCCACACCGGCGGAACCGTCTGTAGATCCTCTTTAGAAAGGGGTGATTCTCTGAAGAACAACACAGGTTTCCTGAGGAACTCTTATATTGGACACTGTGTGGAAACAGACACTTTTTTTTTATGTTGTTACTATGGTTACCATTAACTTCTATTATAATAAACAAACTGAACCAAATACAAAATAAGAATAGTTTATTACATATTTTAGATCCATTTTAATGCATACACTTCCATGCACTTGGGAAAAAAAGCTAGTAATAGATTAATATCAATGAATAGAATACACAAAAAAATAGTATAAAAAATAGTATAGGCTAATACATAAGCAACATGAATAATCAACCATGTTTATACAATAGGCTATACAAGAAAATGCATCTCAACAAAATGCTACCCTAATTAAAAATGTGCATCTTCACTTAACTTAAAGGGTCATTTCACCCATTTGAACATTGTTTTTTATTTAAAGTGGGTCATATATGTAGTCGAAATGTAAAATAATTTTTGAATTTGGTGCCTTCGTGAACGAGAAAAGACAAAAAATAACTTCAGAACGCATTTGTATGAAAGACAACAACTCCCACAATGCACCACATTGCACAGCTCCGCAAGCCACTCCCACTAATCCAGAAAGCGCATATCTGCCTATAAGAGAAATCACTCTTCCGTCTACAAGGCTAGCTACCACCAGAGCTTGAAATTCATTTCACATTCACACAAAATGTCTAGTTAGTTGGCGAACTCATATAGTGCATTACTCCTCGTTTGTATTTCTTTCGAAAAGGTGAATTATTGCATGGTACCTGGATGTTCAGTCAGAACATATGCGGTGCGAAACTAGGATAGTTCTCAACACAAACGTCCGTGTCCTCGTCTGATTCAGAGATTTCGTCCAGGAGAAATTGTCATCGTTGAAATTCTTTGCCGCAGACGGACTCTATCTCTGTGTTCGTAGCGGTTCGTAGTTGCATAGTAAGATCACCGGCGCCACCGGTCCGCCCTAACCCGAGCCAGTCCGGGCTCCTCGTCCGCGGCAGGCAGGTCTTCTGCCTCGGCTGCTCTTCGCTATAATGCGGCTTGTAAAGGTAGCCACAAACACCTGATTCAAGCATCAGACTTCCGAAATCCTCTTCTTCTATATCATATTGAGCACTCTCCTCCGCTATTGTCATAACTTTACATCTGTCTCCACAGCGCCTGTTAGCTTAGCTACAAACAAGATGGAGGATATTGCTTTCAGTTTCAGAGAGTAAAGTCCCACCCACTGATCTGTAATAGGTCTGTAGCGTGAGCGCGCCCCACCCTGGGAAAGATGAGAAACTAGTGTCTGTAGTCTTAACAGAAATCCCCCCCTCTAACACTTCCTCCTACAATGACGCAAAATGACGATTTTTGCGTCATTGTAGGAGGAAGTGTAAGAGGTAAATAACAGATTTCTCCCATCTCAGGGGAAAATGAGAGAGTGTTGCACGACCATTCAATAGTATGACTGGGTTTCTAACAATGCAAAGCTTAATGCAAATGGGTGAAGTGTCCCTTTAAGTGTTGTTAAACTTGTTAAGTATGACGTCACTGTTTCCAAATCCAAAAGCTCTATCAAATGCCAAAAACAAACAACAAACGGTGCTAATATACACTCATTGTGCTGTAATATTCCTGAAAATTATGATCCTAACATTTATCTCTATACCGAAATCACAGATGGTTAGTTATTCAGCTATTTTGAATCGTAAAATATTGAAGTCTGGGATGCCGTGAGACTGGAGACTGTAATGTACACTTTGGCATTTGAAAAGCTTAAATGTGTGGCTTGAATCAACAGTGCTCATAATGGTTGTTGAGTATTCTCACTAGAAACAAGATAGAGGAAGTAGAAGTAGAGGCTTCGACCTGGAAACAGTATTCCTTATTTGTCACGACAAGCAGAAAACATTTTCCATTACAGAGTTAAGGTGCAGTAAAATTAGCTGTTGTTCTGTGAATTTTCACTGGTGAATTCCAGTCATTTCCATAAGAATCCACACGATCTGCAATTTCGCGTGTGGTCAAAAATTTCACTATGGGACCAAGTTGGTCTCTGGAATCCGCTGGATTTGACCAACAGAAACGTTCACATTACGTCGCTACACTGCTGACAATGGTCAATAGACTTTTTTTCCTGTGTAATTTCACGAAATTCACAAATGTGACCGCACCTTTACTCGCTGCAACATAAAATGCAATCAATCAAAATCTTCACAAGGGACATGTGAGGTACTTAACGAGTTAGAAAAGTGAAAAGATGCTGCAGCTTAATTTTCCGTTTGTTTTTCCTCTTTTCTGGTGGATGGTCCAGGCATTTCAATGATTTTCAGGTCTACAGGAGGATTTTTATTCTTGTTCAAACGTGTACTTCAGCTTACCGAGATCCCTGCAAAGTACAAAAAGTACTGTTAGTAATGTTATTAAAGTAATAGTTGTGAAATTAGAATAATTTCATCAGCCTTGTGACATTCCAAACCTGTTTGACTTTCTGTCTGTGGAACCCAAAAGCAGATCTCAGGCATAATGCAACCCCAGTCACCATTCGCTTTCACTGCATTAAACACAAGCAGAAAATTTTTTTGTAAATCATTCATGAAACCATTCTTATGTACACTTGTCTAGTTCAATTCAATGCAACGATTTATGTAAAAATGGATGAATATTCTGTTAAGCTCCAAAAATGTCCCAGAAGATCCTAAAAATAATCAAATGAGTCCACAACTCGTGTTATATGGGTTGTGTTATAAGTCTTCTGAAGCAATATAATAGCTTTTTTTTTTTGTCTAAAAAAACTAAACTTGAAATTATAATTCAGAGTTCAAATGTCTTATATTCAAATGATTAAGGTATAAGAAAAAATGCATAGCATTATTGATGCCGATTCGCCAAACCTGTGATATTATTTTACATGTAAAAATAACATGAATGAGATTTGAGAGCATGAGGGAAGATTTTCAGAGAACAACCGATTAAAAAACACAAGTACTTTGTCAAACAATACAATTTCACACAGAAACGTTCATAGTAATAAAGTACTTGCATGTGATGCAGGTAACTTACTTTAATTCAATGTTGCCTCTGAAATGTTCAGATTATTTTAGAAATGTAGGCCTAATGTTACTGGTTGTTCTGGGGAAACAATAGAACAAAGCTGATTATATCCATTCACAACATAATATTTATTGGCCAGTAAAGGGCTTTAAAATGGTATTTGAGAGAATGAGGGCACCTCTAGTAAATAAAAACAGAACAAACTATATTAACCACTTGTGTTATTCATAACAAACGTCAATGACGACAACAGGAATCAGCTAAATTAGTTATATCAGCAATTTGAAGACACAGTTGTACACAATACGTTGAATTGAATGACTAGATACATCTAAGACAATAAGTCAATGATTTCCATTTGTGGCATAAAGTTCATTAAATTAGTTAGCATCGCGGCTATAGTACTAATGCTTTCTTTTCTCTTCTACTTTATATCTGTTTAAAAAAATCAAAAAATAAACGTATACTGCGTCAGACTAAACTGGGAAGGGTCACAGAACTTACATGTTGTCCTATAACTGCTTCTATTGCTTTCCTCATTTGTAAGTTGCTTTGGATAAAAGCGTCTGCTAAACGATTAAATGTAAATGTAAAAATAATAGGATAGTAAAAATCGTGACCACACAGAACCATTGGGTTCCTCCAGATGCTGGCTTTAACATAAGAGATCTTCCAGGAACCACTTAAATGTTAAAAGATCTGACAATAACCTTTTTATAGAATTTGAGTTCCTCTAATTTCCCCCAAAGCACTTCGAGGTCTCATGGTAATGAAAAGGTCACTCCAGAACCTCTGAACTGAATACAAAGTGGTTAAAGGATCCCATAAGTTCCAGCAAGAACCGCAAAGATTGTCAATGCTCTACCAGTAACCCTACTATAGGAGAAAGAGCTTTTTTAGGCACTTAAATTACATTTTTAAGTTCATTGAGTATACGACAGGATATTTGAGGCACCTTTAGTTTTTAAAGTGTAGGATCAGTCAACAAACACGGTGAGTAATGTCTTCTCCTTTTATTGTCACTTGCACTTCGTGTCACATGTATAGCATAGCCTTCTCTGTCAGCACAGAGGGCTTTTCATGTGATAAATGCAGGGAGATAGTCAGGCTGACAGAGAAGATTTCAGAACTAGAGACACACATCCAAACTTTAACCGAGGATAGTAAGAATGGAAGGTCTTTAGATACTGCTTTGGATGGGACTAGCTTAGTGAACTTGTACATTTTTCGGTTCTGGCTGTAGAGCCTGTAGAGCAGGGCAACTGGGTGACCGTGAGACACTGTAGTCGCGGGACAAAACACCGCTCTTCCGTTCCGATTACCATAACAAATAGATTCTCCCCACTCAATGAAACACCCACTGAGAATCCTGTTGATTGTGCCCCAGTTAATAGCTATTCTATTACACGGAACATGAAAAAAGAGACACCAGCCACCATAGTCACATGTTTCCCGGGAGCCAGAGCGCCTGACATCAAAGAAAATTTAAAAGTGCTGGCTAATGCTAATCGTAAATTCTCGTAAATTATTCACGTCGGCACTAATGATGTTCGACTTCGCCAGTCGGAGATCACTAAAATTAACATTAAAGAGGTGTGTGAACTAGCAAGTACTATGTCAGGCACTGTAATTTGCTCTGGCCCCCTTCCTGTTCGCCGGAGTGATGAGATACTTAGTAGACTGTCCTCGCTCAATGGCTGGCTGTCTAAGTGGTGTCCGCAAAATAATATAAAATTCATAAACATTTGGAAAAGTTTTTGGGGCAGACCTGACAAGTTGAAAAGAGATGGTATTCATCCCTCCTGGGATGGTGCTGCTCTTCTCTCTAGTAATAAGGCACAGTCTTAGAGCTCAAACATGAATTGGGGCTCAGGTCAGGAAGCAGACAGACTGGCTAAACCGACCGTCTGCTAGCTGTCTCACGTCACTGAGGTCAGATAAATCCCATCACATAGAGACTCTTTCACCTAGATATCATCATAAAGAGACTGTGTCTGTTCCCCGAATTAGAAAATACAAAAAACTCCCAAACCTATTTAAGGGTAAAAATTTAATTGATGTTCAACAAATAAAAACCAGATCTAAAACAAATGAACATATGATAAAGCTTGGGTTGCTGAATATTCAATCCCTTACTTCAAAAGCACTTATTGTTAATGATATGATTACAGACTATAACCTAGATGTGCTGTGTTTGACAGAAACCTGGCTAAAACCAGACTATTACATTACTTTAAATGAGTCCACCTCCCAAGATTATTGTTATAAACATGAGCCTCATCTGAAAGGCAAAAGGGAGGTGTTGCTGTAATTTATAGTAATATCTTCAGAATTACAGAGAAGTCTTGTTTCAAATATAATTATTTTGAAATGTTGGTGCTTAATGTAACACTATCTAATGTAAATGATAAATCCCGTTTGGAATTTGTGCTGGCTATACAGGCTGCAGATAAAGTCCTAATTGTTGGTGATTTTAATATACATGTAGATAACGAAAAAGATGCATTGGGATTGGCATTTAAAGACATTCTGAACTCTATTGGAGTTAGACAACACGCATCAGGATCTACTCATTGTCGTAATCATACTCTTGATCTAATATTATCACATGGAATCAATGTTGATGCCGTTGAAATTCTGCAGCAGAGTGATGACATCTCAGATCATTATCTAGTCTCGTGTATACCTCATTTAGCCTAGGCTTCAAAGCCGACTCCGTGTTACAAATATCTTAGACCTATCTCTTCTGCTACTAAAGATTGCTTTATTATCAGTTTCATCTCCTCAGCATCCCAGATAGCTTAGAAGAACTCGATATTGCAACATAAACTTTTGACTCTCTTTTCCAGCACTTTAGACACAGTTACTCCTTTGCGCTTAAAGAAGATTAAAGAAAATACTCCAACGCCGTGGTACAACGAGCACACTCGGGCCCTTAAGAGAGCTGCCAGAAATGGAGCGCAACTGGAAGAAAACAAAACTAGAGTTTTTTCATTAACTAGAGCATTTCATGGAAAAAGATCACGATTGCGTACATAGAGGCCTTAAAAACGGCTCGATCTGCTTATTTTTCAACCCTATTAGAAGAAAATAAACAAAACCCTAGGTATTTAAATGAAGGCCTCCTTCCCTTTACCTCAGTACAGATAAAACGTTGACAAAATAGTTCCGGTTCACATGGCTACTCGGAAGTGATAAATAATTCTGTATTATAAATTTTTAAGGCCAGACAAGTAATTTGTTTAGGTCAATTTGTAAAGAAAGACTACACGCCTGCACACAAATATATTCAAACGTGCATACCTATTATTAATTATTATTATTATTATTATTATTATTGTTGTTATTATTATTAAAAGCGCTATATAAATGAAGGTGACTTGACTTGACTTGTTCTTGACAGATAGATGGAAGTGCCAGTTGTGAGCCGTCTGTCTCAGCCAATTGCCAGCAATATAATTCTTTCCAACCACATTAGCCGGCTTTCCTAGACAAAGGCCACAAATTCTCATATCAAACATCAGTTTTAACAACATTGCTTTTCTTACAGAATATTGCATCATTTTCAATGTATCAAATAACATGGCTGCAGCTTGGTATTTGGTCCTCCAGTGTCCTGCTTGAATTAAACCTCACTTAAACCTCAATTTGAACCATTAAATATTGCAGTGAATGTAATGAACACTTTGGATGGCAGGTATAGAGCTAGACACCTGACAACTTTTCTCATGCTTTGTGGTCTGTGAGCATAAGCTGTTATTTCACCCTCAATTGTGTATTCAGCACTGCTCAGGGTAGCCACGCTTCACAAGCTTTAATTGCTTATATTTCACACAGTGCTTTGGGGGATTTGAGGATATGATGGGCTAATTTTACTGCTTTTTACATATTGGAAACAAACATTGGTTCATGTGGTATAGTGGATATTGCTATAAAGCATGTGATTATAGCATTACATGGCTGTTTCAAACACCTTTATCATCTTTACACACACACACACACACACACACACACACACACACGTGTGTGTGTGTGTGTGTGTGTGTGTGTGTGTGTGTGTGTGTGTGTGTGTGTGTGTGTGTGTGCGTGTGTGCAATAAGGTATGAGAGGCTGTGCTGTATCGTGAATGAATGAGTCACTTATTCACGATGCAGCACTAGCCTCGAGTACCTTAATGCTTTTATAAAACGGTTACCACACAATACAAATATTAAAGCCAATAATATATATCAGTGCAAGTTTCATGAAATAAAATCGCTAAAAGCCTTCCTTCCATTGGAAAAAAAATAGTACCTGACCGTGAACAGCAACAGAAGTGAAATTTTTTCGCCTTAAGATGGCAGCAAAGACTGTCTTTATGAGTGAGTCAGTCAGTAGAGAAGACTTTTATATTGAAAGGACTGAAACTTCTTTTGATTGTAAACACTGATAAGCAAGATGCACCTAATAAATGACTAGTGTGTCAGGGCACGGGGAAACCCCAACTGTTAAAAGGACAAGATATTGCAGCGGACATTCAAATGGATTTTTTATTACGAATAGGACTGACCTGAAGGAAAATGCTATATCTACTGTAAATGCAGGTACACTCGTTTACTCCATCTCTCACAATACTCAATGAGAACATAATGTTTACGTTGTTAAGAGTGGTTGCTTGGGGTGTTGTGTAGTGATGCATAGAACCGTTGGGTGAACAACATTTTGGGTGAACAACTATTCTATTGACCTATCAGAATCAAGGACTGGAACTAACTGTTTTATAAATATATTTATACAACAGGTCTTTCTGGTTCTCGAATCTGATTGGCTGAGAGCCTTTTCCAGCCATGCAATATTCACCCAGTAACAGCACTCTTACCGTTTTTATCACTCCGCTTGCAGCGACTGTCGTGGCGGTCGAGCAGATCCGCCATATTTTTTGTACAAATACTACTGTTGTTGTGTCACGAAATGTAGTTTTAAGAGGTTTTTCTATGAAAATGTAGTTATTTAGACCTCAAATATGTGACTAATAGACAATCATAGTGACTATTTTAAAATATCTTACAATCTGTTTAGGCGTTTCAAACAGCTTTATCAGACTTTTTGTAAATATATAGTATGTGAGTGTATATATGTATGTATTTGTGTATGTTTACAAACTTTTATGTTTGATGCGATTAATCGCCATTAATCAATTTGACAGCACTGATTTTTATTTAGATTTTTATTTTTTAATCAGCATAAAAGTCATTTTCAATGGGTCAAAAAGCAGTGGTCTAAAATAAATCTCTTTCCATAGATTTTCACTATGGTTACTGAAAGAAAGGTTTGAGTTGCTCTAAAAGGATGATTTTCACCCAAAAAAAAAAAAAGAAATCGAAAATCTATTTTTTATTATCATGCAGTTCTACTTTCATATCTCTCTGTGACTTCAGAGTCTGAGTTCCTCCTGTATTATTCATAAGGCGTTGTCTTATCTTTAGGCAGGTATTTCTGCACATGATGTCATCTACAAGCAATAATCACAAATGTGAATGTGTGACGGACTTGTGTGCTTCCTCACTGTCAGAGTCTTTAGCTACAGGTCACCGCCGCTACGTTGCTCCTCTGACACTTTAAATGAGGATATTTTTAAAAGGTTGAATTGCGAGTAGTGTTTGTGTTGCTGTGTGAATCAGGACAGGCTTTCCTCACATAACCCTCCGTTGGACAGGCTTGATAAGAGTCCCCACAGGACAGGGAGGCTCTGACCGTGAAAAGAAATATGTAATCTCTCGCTTAAATCGATTTTATAACCAGCAGAAATCGAAGAACAAAGAGCGTTCACATCTGAGGCACATCCTATGCTTGACAGAGATAAGAAATCGACCCAACTAAGGGCTCTCCATCAACACTCTCTGACATTTTACGTCACCTTTAAGATTTCACAGAAAGACAACACAGAACAGGAGGGCGACTGCCATTATGACACTTGCTGTAGCTGTCGATGAAGTGAATGCTGGTGTCTGTAGTTTCCTTTGATTTATGTTTGTGGTTTACTGCGATTTTTGATACAATGTGCAATTTGTTTAACCTTTTGGGCAGAAACTATGATTTGATAATTATTCCCTCTGATTCCCTAAAGGCTAGTGTCATGGTTTTATTAAAACCATGCTATTATAGGCAGATGGAGGGGTGAAAACACAATGAGCAGAATTAAAAATGGCTGAAGGCATAATCTGAATAATTACATGAGCCACATTAATAACCTTTCACTAAATTATTTGCTCCAAAAAAGGAATAAAATCATTTGGTACGAGACTTTTAAGCAGTTAGAGATATTGGGAATTGCTAAATTAACTGTAATACATGCAAATGGAACTGTTTATGAATTATGCTGTATAATGAATCTTGTAAGAGTGTGAAATCAATGGGTTTAGTGTAATGTTACAATCCTTTGGCATCTCTCAACTGTATTTTATGGGCCAGAAGGTGGCAGTAGTCATGCATTTTTAGGAAGGAAGCATTAGTAGTAGTTTTAAGGATGCTGTACTGTAGTAAATCCACAGTCTCTTTGAGTCAATGTAAGCACAGAAGTAGTAGTAGTTCTAAGCTATCATGAGTTTAGTTTTGTTTGCTTAAAGGGAAAAATGGAGTTGAAAGTAATTCAGTCATTATTTACTCGCCCTCATCAAGCCCATATGCTGTGATTTTGTAATTGTATAGAATTTTCACATAGGTCTTTGTGGAAAAAGAACTACACTTTAACATACTTTTAAAAATAATACTTTTTACAAAAAAGAATATACTTTAAGAATAGAATAAGTGCACCTGAATGTGAAGTTTTTCATGTAAACTGCAGTTAAATGAAAATGTGTTATAGTTTAAGTTTGTTAAATTCAGTCAGCTGAACTTTAGAGTGATTTAGATTCAATTCTATTGAAACTTGTATTTAATGACACATTTGTAATGATGAAGCTGCATTTTAAAATATATTAACTTTAAATGTAACACACTACTGTAATCAAGTACTTTACATTAGTATTTTAGTCAACACATCAAAATAAGTGTGCTTCTTTAAAGCACAACAAAAGATTATGAACGCATAATGATTTAAAATACTTTCAAATTAAACCTTTTAATTTGACATTTTTACAAAGTGCATTGTTTTAAGTTAAGCACGCTTCTTTTTCATAAGGGTATATATGAATGAATGGTTTATTTTGAGAGTGAATAACTCTGTTCTTCAAACAAAACTATGGTATGACTTCAGAAGGAATTCCATGGAGCTTTTTTAGCCTGTGGTTCCTGGGAAAAAACAGTGTATTGATTCTTCACAATTTGCCTTTTGTGTTTATCCTGAAGACCATAAAAGCAGTGGATTCAGAAGGGTGAATAAATAAAAAATGACTGATTTTTAATATGGCTGTGAACTGTCTCTTCCTAGGGTTATTTATTGAGTGCACTTTATTGAACAAGACAGACTTTCCTCTTCAGTCATGTAATCAATGGGTGTCCTTAGAGTATAGACATCGTGCAAATAAATGCACAGCCAAACTGTTTAAAGGATGAGTTCATTATGCATTGATTTGTCCACAGCATGTTGTGTGTTGAATGACAGGCCATGTTTCATGCTGGTCTATATCCATAGGAAATGATGCAAATTAGATGATAATTAGATTAAACTAGTCTTAAGAGAAAGAAGTGAGGACATGAAGAAAGAGCAGTTGAATATTACTTTTCTCCTCACTTTTGATTTTGCTCTCCTCATCTCATCTCATTTCCTTTCCCTCCCCTCATCTCTCTCTCTCTCTCTCTCTCTCTCTCTCTCTCTCTCTCTCTCTCTCTCTCTCTCTCTCTCTCTGTCCCCCACCCCACACACACTCCGAAACCTCTCGCACATCGGCACACATTTCAAACTCACGCTCTGGTCTCTGACTCTTCTGTGTTGGGAGACTCGTATCCCGAGAGTTGAACCTCAGCCTCCCAGGCTGGATTTGGAGCAGGAGTGGGGCGCTGCACCACGAGGGTGCCTGGGGCGGCCCGGCCAGTGCATGCTGGGGGCTGGACGGAACTGGAGCGAGGAGTTTGGCACGGGGTCAGGAGAGTCAGGCAGGTGGCATGAGCCGGAACAGGGGGTCGCGGTGAACGCCATGTGGGAAACGGAGGGTCTGCAGACGCTCGGCATTGTGTTGATCGTGTGCGCTTCGCTCAAGCTGCTTCATCTGCTCGGGCTTATCAACTTCTCAGAGGGTAAGAGAGAGACTGAGATGATGAAGAGTTGATGCATACGATCTTTTTTTGATATTCTGTCAGAATGACCTTGACTAATATGCTTCTAGGATTATAAAGCAACTGTTTAGAAGTTTTGGAAATATGTGAGAATTTTGGTGTGCATGGAAAGATATTAAATGGCAAATAGTCTGCTGCTAGGTTTGTGAATGCAAGAGAAACATGGCTTTGGAGACAAGTTGTAAGTGTTTATGTGAATACGTCAGGAGTAGTGCGTCTTTTCTGAGAGCAAGGGGGACACGCATTTGGTTTTCCTAATATATTGCTTGGTGTTAGTTGATGCTTTAACTAATGGGACCTTATTGTAAAGTGATACCAAATATTAGATTCAACAATTAACAAAAAACATAACAAACCAAAATAATCAACACTTCAATAAATTTACCTGCTCAGAAATCCTTGATCAGTTTTTTCCTCATGCTTAATAGCATATGATATTATTTGCTTGCCTTCACCATAAAAGATGCAGAATCAGTTTCTTCTCTTTTAATTCTGGGTTCAGTCACTAAAAACAACATAGTTTCATGTGAAATGTATTCATTTCTGCTCCTGTTCACATGCAAGCTGTACATTTCCTCCAAATTGTAATTTATTTTCATTTAATTCTAAACAATGTATACAGAATGAAATAGTTATAGTTCTCAAGAAATGAAATTCTGTCGTAATTTACTCATCTGCAAGATGCTCTTTTACATAAAAAAAACAGAACTGAGGTGTTCATGCTCCAAATGTACAACAAGAGTAACCCATGTGATTCGTGCTCTATATTCATCTGATTCTGAAGTCATACAATAGCATTCGCATGCATCAAAATCTGGCACATTCAAATCTGGCACATTTATGACACAAGACTGAACTTGCAGAGAACAAATCCTGCTCGCTGGAGGACAAAAATATGTACATGAACTTTACCAAAACAGGAAATTTGAATATGGAAATCTGAAAAGCTTTACAGAGGTCTTGTAATACAGCATATACCTGCTTTTGTGTTGCACAGAAGAAAAGAAGGGAAATTAAGTCATGACAGTTTCCATTGTTGAGAAGCATGCCAAAAAAATTAATACCCAGTGATTAAACTGAAATATGAAAAAAGGGATAAAGAGTACGAGTATAATGAGGGTATTGACATATTTCTGTTTTGCATATTTGTCCACAACTTTTGTCTAGTATTAGATAGCAAGCTATAGCTGTACATCTAATTGGTTTGTCTCAATGAAAGTAAAATTGTTTTGTACCGAGGTTTATCATCCCTGCTGAAATTTCCATCATGAATTCCATGCTGGTCCAGGCTGGTTTGTGCTGGGTAGAGCTGATATAGTGTTGTTCTCAAGCTAAACTGAGCTGGTACAGTATAGCCGGTCCACAAGCAGCACTCCTTCTGCTTCCCATGCTGGTGGTGACCAGTAAACCAGCAACCAGCATCCCATGCTGGTTCCAGCATGCAAAATATACCTTATGCTGGTGACCAGCAATTGGGTGTATATTGGGTGCACAATGTAAAGTTCCATCTTGTTTGTTTGTTATCTGCTATTTTTGACCAAATAATAATACAGCGACCAAAGACTGATAATGTTCTGCAGTTTTAACTAAAACTGCTGTCTACAGAGGCATTGCATTTTGTTTATATGTTTGCTTTGCAGAGCGTGCAATTGAAGTGTTGCCATGTCCACTTATTATAAGCCTATTTGGGCTTGTTGTTTGAGTCCAGTTTTTGGAGTTCATAAAGTAGGCAGGTGCGGGTTGCAAATTTGGTCCTTTTTCAGTATAAAGCATCTGGATTTATCTCGGTTTATTATGTCCTTGTTCGCTGTTTTTTCTAGGAAGATCTGACAACAAAAATGAGCTGATGAAATTGCATACTCTCCTAAGTAGATTCTTATTTTGAATAAGTAAGTACTTCATGACCACTAAAAAAAGTATGTTCTATATAGTATGAATGTAATCTGGACGTACTTCACCGCCATTCATAAATCCTCTCCTGTGGCCTCATGGATAGTAAAGTGTCCATATGCACACTTCAGAATCTCGCCAGGAGAAGTAGGTCGTCCGGGTATTTTTTGCCTACACTTTTGAGTACTGGGTATTCAGACTACTTTTGTCACATACTGTTTTTCACCTACTATAGTAGGGAAGTATGCGATTTCGGATGCAGCCGATGACTCGTACCTCTTTCAGAGATGGTTTTGCCTCTATCCTGTGATTTTCTTGCACCACACACGCAGAAGTGAGGTACATCTTTAATACGTGTTAAAAACGTCATTAACAACTAGTTGCTCAGTTCAGATCCATACACACTGCAGGGATATTTTTAGGGGAGATCATTTGTTTTTAGATTACTGAATAGTACAGAAGGGGATTTAGCTGGAGTGTGTACACTGCCTTACAGAGGCACCTTCCACATTTATATCATGCTGTTCCATTACTATGGGAGGCTTCAGACATCAGATCAGAGGCCAGAGATCATTCCTTTCTGTGCTTGCTTGCTCTGGTGATTACGTGCATTTCTGCGATCACAGACTCTGTCCAACAATTGTACGCCTTGCAATCCATCCAGTTTGCTTTTAAAATGCTTCATTTTCCAGGTTGTGTTTTTCCATGTCTCTGTGGGTTCCTTTCAATGGCTCATTTACTGTCAGTATTAGAGCTAATAGGATGTCGGCTGAACAATGGATCTTATTACTAAAGTGTTTCTTTAAGTTTATGAAATGTCAAACACTACAAGCGTTTTAGGATTATATCACGCTGCCTATCTAATGCCACTCTAAATGCCAACATCTTTTCCCAGCTTAGTTTGAGCTTCCATCCCTCTTTAACATCGATGATATCTGCCATGAACCCCAGTCACAGGCGGCAACTCTCAGTAAATGTTTTAGCCTTGATCTCAGTTATGAGCTCACAGGTGTTACTGACCCTAGATCAGGGGTCATTTAATCATTAAGGCTGTAAGCACTGTGGAACAAAAGCCCAGACAACAAGAGGTCGCACCCAATCAGTGTGTCAGTGAAGATAAATATTGTTCAGTTGACCTGCACTCACACAGGTGCACATGCACTCGATGAGTGTGACTCAGGGACTCATAAAGTTCCCGTGTCAAATTAACAGCGGCGCCAACCATTAACACAGAGAACATCACAGCCACAACGGTGCGGTACCCTCACTTCTGGCCTTTGTCTTTGACACGTATTTGTTCGAGATTTACAAATTCATAACAGCTCTGAGGATGAAATTTAGTTCAGAAGGACAGGGCTGAGGTTCTATGATAATTATCTGTCTGGTTGAATTTTTTTTAAAGGGGTGGTATAATGCCCCTTTTTACAAGATGTAAAATAAGTCTCTGATGCCTCTGAGTGTGTATGTGAAGTTTTAGCTCAAAATACCCTAGAGATATTTTTGTATAGCATGTTAAAAAAAATGTCATTTTTTGACAATCGTTTTGTGTCTGTCCCTTTAAATGCAAACGAGCAACTGCTCCCGGCACAGAGGGCGGAGCTTCAACAGCTCGTGTCCTTAGCAGCTCCGCTTACCTCACGCAGACATGCACTACAATGTCAGAAACTGTTCTGCCTTTAATGTTCAAACCGAAGTCGGACAATGATGGAGAGACTCAAGAAGAAGTGACAACATGTCAAATGCAACAGGATCTTTCTGAATGGTTAGTTGATAGATTTTAGGGTTGGTGAAAATCTCCAGAAAATCTCCCTTTGCTTTGAACTTTGAGCGTCGTAACTTTGCAGATGTTGTTTATGCTCAAACAGCAACATTACACACTAACTAAAGTTAGAAAAGTGAAATCATAATCAACCACCCCTTTAAATAATTATTTTAAAGTATTTATTTTGTATGTATTCATTTGTTAATTGTATTTATTTATTTATTTGTTTATTTATTCATTTTGGCCCCTTAGTAATCAAAGACTAGCAAAACACCTACACAGTTGCACAATTTTATCTGTTTGTTTGCTTGCTTTGCTAAATACTGCTTTCGTATAATGATGAAAAACAGGAGAGCTTACCCACTCAGTAATCAAAGACTGCCAAAACACCTACAGTTGCAAACACACACATTTGTTTGTTTGTTTGTTTGTTTGTTTGTTTGTTTAGCTAAATGCTGCTTTTATATAATGATGAAAAACAGGAGAGCTTACCCACTCAGAAATCGAAGACTACAAAACACCTACATGGTTGCACACACGTTTGTTTGTTTGTTTGTTTTTTTGTTTGTTTGTTTAGCTAAATCCTGCTTTTATATAATGATGAAAAAGGAGTGCTTAACTTCTCAGTAATCAAAGACTTTCAAAACACTTACATGGTTGCAAACACGTTTGTTTGTTTGTTTGTTTGTTTGTTTGTTTGTTTGTTTGTTTGTTTGTTTGTTTGTTTGTTTGTCTGTCTGTCTGTTTGTTTGTTTTGCTAAATACTGCTTTCATGTAATTTCTGCTAAGAAATTTTGCTAATTTCTGCTTTCTGTTTTCCATTTAGAAAAACAGGAGTGCTTACCCTCTCAGTAATCAAAGACTACAAAAACATCTATATGGTTGCACACACGTTTGTTTGTTTGTTTGTTTGTTTGTTTGTTTGTCTAAATACTGCTTTCATATGATGAAAACAGGAGTGCTTACCCTCTCAGTAATCAAAGACTACCATTAATTTATTTATTAATTGGTTAATTCATTCATTTGTTTATTCATTCATTCAAACATTTATTTATTTAAACATTTATTTATTAATTTAGCAAAATAATGCTTTTTATTTTATGATGGAAAAACAGGAGTTCTTACCACGCTAACCCCAAGTTAACTTTAGTGGCAGCCCTTCAATTTCGATTTATTTTGCTGCAGACAGCGAAAGTCAAATAAAAGTGCAGTGATCTTCAAAAATCACTGCACTCTCAAAATTCAGAATGTGCCTTATCTCTCTTTTACCCTCCCTCTCGTGAGAGTTGGATAAAATCAGAAGGTTATGACTCTGGTTTAGTGTCTGTGTTCTCAGAGTTTGAATGTTGGACAATTTATTTGCTCATGTTTGTGAACGTATACAACGTTCTCTATTGTGGCAAAACTGAACTGAACATCAAGGTTTTATTTTGTTTGTTTTTTAAGTCCCAATTAAGATGCAAGACAAAATTATAGTGTTCATTTTGCTATTGCTTTATAGGTCTATGATCAGAGTTCATGCTACTGCTACTTGCTTCACAAGCTTTATGTTGTATGACTCAGTGTGGTCTGATCCCAGTGCAGGGAGTTTCTGTCAGTCATTGGCTCTGATTCAGCACATTTACTATTGAAACTTGGATCCAAGATGTTGTTTTTCAAGTCAGTCAAATCTCAAGTCATGATCAAAATTTGACTTGCGCCTCAGGTTACATGGTTGTAGTTGAGCCAAGACATAAGACTCCAGAGGGCTTTATGCATTAATCTCATCAAAATATATCATGCTGGTGAGAAATGTGTTTTAGTATACTTTAGAATTGTACTTAAGAATCTGCAAACTTTGTAGACTCCCATGTGAATCCAGCAGCAGCTCGTCATATTCCAGTCATCCTGCAGTTTAGTCCCTGTATGTCCTCATGAAGGCCTTGCATCCTTTGAATATGCATAAGTGTGTGTAAGTGTATTAGCGTTGTCACAATACTGGAATTTCCATCTTCGATGCGATACCTTGAAAAATATCGATATTCAATACCATTTTCGATACCACAGGGAAAACTGCAATATATACCTGACATTTTGACATCATTTTGTATGTATTAGCTTGTTTAAGCGCAATAAGCCACGAAATAATTTGGCATCTGAGAGAGTGAGAACATGTAGCTGGTATCGTATCAGTGTATCGATACTGCAGAAAAGGAGTATTGGAACCGTTTCAGATGTTTTAGTATCTATATATTGAAATGTGAATACTTTTGACAAAACTAATGTGTATACGCACTTGTGTTTGCGAGAGTACATGAAAGAATAACATGCTGTTAGAAACATTAGCTTATTAACTTGCTTGAGTACTATAACTGAGCACAGAGGCGAATTTGGCAGTCTTTGATCATGAGACATACTTACCAATAGACAAGTTTTTTCTATTCTTTTTTCATTGAATCATTCGCTGACTTCTACAACTGTCTAATGAAGAAACAAAAGAGTGCAGCAATTAATGAAGTGTGTATGTGTTACATTTATATGGTTTTGTGTTTCTTGGTTTTAATATATAGACTTTTATTTTGAAGCGTATTTTCGGTTTTCCTTGTTCCAGTGTTTCATTTCCTGTGATTGGTTCCTGTTTGCCTTTGTTTCCTTATCCTCATTAGTTTCCATAGTGATTCATTGTTCACGCTTGTTCCTTGTTAGCCCCTTGTTTTCCTGTGTATTTATACCCCTGTGTTTCAGTAGTCTGTTGTTGTCGGCCATTTTCTTTGCACGTCTCTGCATATTTGTAAAGCTGTTGTCACCACCACCTCACGGCACAAAACGCAAACACAAAACTAGGGAACATGTAGCAGTATGTGTGTATGAACGACAGAAAGAGACATTGATATGAAGTATTTTTACTTGCTTATCTATAATATGCAACGTAAATATATTATTTCGCATTTTGTTAGCATTATTATAAACAATTACAAACAATCCTCAGTTCTTTATTAACTCAACCGTTGTTGGCAAAGTTGAGATAGAATACATGCTTCATGCTTTGTGGTAAAAGTTTAGCTTCTAAGCTTTAGAACTAGTTAGAAGGAAATGGCAAAAAGTTAAACGCGCTTATTTTTAATTTGATGCATAAAATTGTTTTTCATAGTGAGTAACAGAGAATTTGTGTGGCGCATATAGCAAAAAGGGAAGAAAACCAAAAGACAACAAAATTATTAGACATTTTGGTCACTTTATATTAGGTGTCTTATTTTTTTTAAAGAATAATTGTTAGGTACAGTGTACTTGTTCTGTTGATGTATTGCAAAACACTTGTGCTGCTATTAAGGGGGGGGGGGTATGGGTAAGGTTAGGGACTGGTTTGGTGGTATGGGTAGGGGTAATGGAAGGGTCAACAGTGTAATTATTTATTATAGAATTATTTTCAAATTATAAAATGTTCATTTCAGATGACTTATTTATTATTTATGCGATATTAAGTCGAACTGAAAGTAGGCAGAAGATGCTCGCACCTGCAGGAGGTTTGGATGGTCTGAGAATCTCAGTTCACAGTTTTGACCTTGTATATGTCTGAGCTGCCTACTTACTCATTTGTCCAAGCCAGGTCACACAGCAGAAAGGACTAAAAGCTTTTACCAGTTTCTATTTCAGGAGGACAGCTATAAGTTTGACCTTTTCTTTTAAGTGCCCATAGTGATCACACAGAAGGAGGATATTTCATATACAAGGTTTTTTCTACCTCTGTCAAGAAGTCTTGAAAATGCATTACTTTGATCAACAGAATTTTTGCATTGTAATCTTATTGAGGGTTTGGGATGAAAGGAAACATCACATTAGGTCACTTTCAAAACCCTTGTGAAAAAAAAGTGCACATAACTGTATTGAATGTGCACCTGTGTACTTGCAGATAATTTAATATTAATGATTAAATGTTTTCCATTCAAGTATGCATTTTAATTGATTGTGTTGTCGTGCTTTTAAAAAGCACACCTTTTTTAATAATGAAGGAGGGAGAATTTAAGAAGAAGAATTTAAATATATACATTATATTTTAAATATTTCTCTAATATTTTTTTTTTATTCACTTTGCACTAAAGTACATTCTTTAAAGGGCACCTATTATGCAAAATTCACTTTTACGTAGCGTTTGAAGATAAATGTGTGTTGGCAGTGTGTGTACACAACCACCCAACCCTATAATGATAAAAATCCCCATAAATCGTAAGCACTGTCTCAGAACAAGCCGTTTTCAGATTCTGGGCAATGTGACGTACTTTTGCACAAGCCCCGCCCACGACTGTTGACTGACAAAGCAGTTTTAGCGTAGACCCGCCCTGAGTTGAGCTGTACACAGTCCGCCATTGTTTTGACGCCGGAGCAGCTGTAGACAAGAATGTCTCCTAAGCGATTAAAGTAGAAGCGAACATAGCAGTCTTCATTAACTCTCGTTGTTACTCGAGGATGGAGTTTGTGACCCAGCTTACAGTCTCTGGAGTGATAGGCTAACGTTACTGATCACAGCAGAAATGAAAGTGAGAGCGCGCACTTTATGACAGCTCATCGAGCCGTTTTACGGATATAAAGTTTACCAGTTCATTAAGCACCCATTGAAAAGGTGTGTATACATTTGTTTACTGTTAGTTGTAACCAGTGTTTTGTGTACTTCGCTGTGTATGTTGATGAAAATGAAAGAGAGAGAGAGAGTTTATGGATAAGACTTTAATGCGCACTTCTTATACTATACTGATACACACTAAAACGGCACTTTTTTCTGAGCCCCGAAAAGTGACAATTTAAAGCTGCTGTCCGTAGTTTTTTCTCTTTGTCGCCATCTCTGTTCAAAATCTGCAATTGCAGTTATTCATGGAATTATCAACTTTACGTGGGTTGTGCCTCGGCACAAGCCTGGAAATCCAGACCTAAATCTGAAAGATTAATGGTCTGGCGTCGACTAATGAAAATCGTCCAGCTCGAGGGGCGGCACCAAGCATGCATTTGAAAATCTCACTGCACGCAATAGGATAACACTACGACCAATCACAACAATAAACCCCATACGCTTAGCTACCAGTGGAGCTAACTGGTAGATTAGACTCTTACCGTATCCGGTCAGCAAAACAGCAAAAACGTCCTTCTTGCAAAGGAACGATTCGAGTGTTTTTTAAAATATGAGGATTTCTTTCCTTTGTAGATGTAAACTTCTGGATCTGGTTGATGCGACTAAATCTCACATTTGGTAAATAATTGGTTTTTTAGCAAACACCAAACACTTATGATGTGGGAAGCTTTGTTAAAAGACTTTGTAATTAGTGATACTGTTTCTCAAACATTTTCTTTTTCCTATTTTCACTTCATTGCTTTGAAGATGATGTGGTGCATGCAGATGAATACAGACGCAAGGCTCTTTAATTCATTATTTTTCATCATAACAATGCAGGAAAATATCCTCTATCAGCATTTTCATGACTTTAATTAATGAACTGAATGTGGGGAAATTATACCAACTAATCCTGCACCAGCACACTGTATGATTATTCATAACACGAAGATGCACAGCCTCCAATATTTATGAGCTCACATCTTTGTACAATATTTTTTTCTGCAATGTGGTTATCATTCTTAAACTTGCATGTTTGTTTTGTTTAGCTGTAACAAATCCTCCATTTAAAGTTGCTCAGGAAAAGAAAGTCTAATTTTATCCTAGCTTAGCTTTCCAGGAGCTTCTCGTATCTGCCTGTGGAAGCTTGACAGCGCTGACCTCTTCTTGTTAGCAGCGGCTTCATTAAAGGGGGTGTCACCAATGTCAGGCTTCCTTTCTTAAATGATAGATGAGGTACATGGAGACTATCAGTGGCACAAAGACAAACTAATAATGTGTTTGATCACAAACAAAGAGATCAGTGATAGTCAAGTGTACCTCATTCATCTGCTTCCCGACTGGCTTTAGCCTCAACACGACTTCAACAATTGTATCCGCCCAGAACTTACACAGACTAACCTTTTCCTTCATAATTGCTTATCAGGTTTTTACAGCGAGGAGCACATAAATCATATTGTCACACTTGAAGCGGTACCAAGAGAACAAATTCTTTAATTAAAACATGTTCACCATTATGTAGAGCTGGATGGGGAAATTGTGCTGGCGGTGTTTCAGATATCAGGGGATTGGCTGTAACTGTGGGGCCAATTGTAAGGCTAATTATCCACTCTCATAAATCAATACGGTTTCATTCAGGGTAACAAAATATCACTTTAAACATTATATTCATTAATTAATGCCACAGGACAAGTCTAAAATAAAGTTACTGGAAGATAAAACCACAGCATTGTGCAATATTCTTTGTCACATCTGCTCCTTAATATCTGGTTATAGAATTGTGTTTTGACCAAGCGGCAACCTTCCAGTCTCTCTCTTGAATCCAACACGGAAGTGACATAAACTGCAATTCATCAACTGGCCGCTGTAGACCACCCAACTTTACAGCAGAAAAAAATTTGTACAGCCTGGTACAAAAAGTGGTTTTGGTCTATATAGCTAATTTTGCCCTTCATGACAACTGTTAGGGGGGTGAATATTTTTATAACTCATCCGTTTAAATTATATAAAGCCTTAAAGTTCTGCATAATTAAGGGCATGGCCACTTGAGTGACAGGTGGATTGCCACTGCTATGACTACTAGCCGTTTGTCTGCTGTCTGTTAGCTGTCTAATACCGCCTCTTTATCCATTTTCTGTTATCCGGGACTGACGCACGGTGGCGCACAGTGACTCGCTGCCAAGATGACGACGGCAGGCTCCGCCCACTTTGGGCTTCAAAAATGTTCTTCAGAAACCTACGGGTGACATCACGGACACTACATCCATATTTTTTTACAGTCTATGGTTTTGAAAAAGTGTGCCACACAAGTCCTGAAAAGTGAAGCCAAAGCTTTTTGATCGCCCCCTGGTGGCTGGCTACAGTATAGGTCTTAAACCCCACCCCCTCTCCTTGCAATCAAATGGGATGCAAGCCAAACTAAAAAATCCAATTACACTTCAAAAAAAATTTTTTCCAAAGATGGTTTCTGTAATTTTAGGTAGTTCTCATCATGTAGAAGTATGTTCAAGTGTTTGTTTTTCTAATGAGTTAGGTTTTAGTTAATTATTTGATGCTGTTAAAATGGGGTGTAACCGAGTACTGCGCAAGACTCTTGGCTCCAAACGACATAACGACCATTACTGACGACCATTACTGACGACCGTTACTGACGACCGTTACTGGGATATTTTGGCTTAATTTTTCTACAGACGAGCTGTCCAACTTTTTTTTACAGTCTGTGGTTGACACATTCCATAACCGTCATGAAAATTTGGTGTGACTTGAACCACAGTAGACCTTCTTTTGGCTAGGACCAGACGGGATATCCTTCGCTACCTTCATGCATCGATGAGCCTCGGCCGCCCGACACCCAGTCGCCGGTTTGTGGTTTGTCCCTACTCGGCCCACTGTTGGTAAATTCTCACCACTGCTGACCGGGATCAACTCACGACTATTGCTGTTTCTGAGATACTCTGACCCAGTCGCCTTGCCATAACAATTTGCCCTTATCAAAGTCGCTCAGATCTTTATTCCTGCCCGTTTCTCCTGCATCCAAAACGTTGGTAATGAGAACGGATGGCTTGCTTACCATCTGATCTACCCAGACCTTAATATGTGGCCTTGTTAGGAGATGATCAATGATATTCGCTTCACCTGTGACTGGTCATAATGTTTTGGCTCATCAGTAAGATTATAATCAAGTACTTTACATGTGTACTTTATCAAGTATGTTAGTCAACACATCAAAATAAGGGTATTTCTGTCATGACAACTCTCTGAGATATTGGCATGGTAATGGATATGCCAATGTTTATATATCTGGTCTTGGCATAGTTGATCTGCTGATCAGCTGGGCTATTTAGATGATGCTGCGATCTCTAAAAAATTTAGTCAAGGACGTATCAGTAGTGATGGGCGGATCGATCCTGAAGTATCGATACTTCGATACTGACGTGGTATCGAAAAGGATCGATCCTCACATAAAAATATAGATCCAAATGTGTGTGTTTTTTACCAGTAATTTTTTTATTAATTTAGCACGCAATTCAGTGCGTAAATAAGCTTCTAAGTGGAAAAATAAGCGAATGTTAGCAAATAATTGTGTAGGATAGAGCTTTTTCTCCTAGTCATCTGGATACAAGACGAAACCAATCAATCACAGAGAGCGTTCGATGTTGGTGCTTCACTGAGCTCACACAGGCCCAGTGCGTTTGGGAAACAAAGCCTTGCTTAGATGACAGAGAAACAATCGGGAGTTATTTCGCAATAAACAAACCAAAAGTATACATAACGGTTCAAAATATTGACGTCAGTAAGATTTTTTTAATGAAATTAATATTTTTATTCAACAAGGATCAATGCATTAAATTGATCAAAAGTGTTAGTACTAGTAGGCTAGTAGTAGGCTAGTACTATAATTAGGATAGTTTTGTAAAAGTCACTAACTAATTACAGGCGAGTTGAGAGCACATATCACAAAATATTTAGGCCTAGTAGTCATGAAAACGTATTCAGATTTAGCATATTAATGATGCATTCACCTCATAAATCATGACACACTGCTCTAGCACAGGAAAGTGCATACAAGTTCAAGTGCATGCTTTTAAAATGAAAAAGTATTGGTATTGGTATCAATATCGGCGATACTGGCCCTGTATTTACTTGGTATCGGATCGATACTGAAATTTGCAGTATCGCCAAGCGGCAACCTCCCCGTCTCTCTCTTGAAACCAACACGGAAGTGAGTTAAACTGCAATTCGTTGACTGGCCGCTTGAGGCTGTTGTCAGAAGTGAGTCAAATCTGTATCTCCCCCATGTTAAAATGCCAAATTTTACAGCAGAAAAAAACGTGTTTAAAGCCTGGTGTCTGTATGTGGATTTGGTCTATACAGCTAATTTTGCCCTTCATAACAACTGTGAGGGGGGTGAATTATTTTATAACTCGTCCGTTTAGTTGATTAATATTTAAATTTAAGGGTGTGGCCAAGCCACTTGAGTGACAGATGGATTGCCGCTGTCAGTGCTAGCCGTTTGTCTGCTGTTACCATAGCTGTTATAGCCGTCACTTCACGTCAGCAATGTTAGCTGCTGAACTTGCCATCTCTGCAGTGTTTGTGCTTTTTTTCGGGATTATTATTTCAAACAATTTAATAATTGGGTAACGTTACAAAGCCCACGTCTTTGGATTCCGTCGTTATCGTTCGAGAGAACAACCAGCGCTGTATTTCAGTTGTTTTCCTCTGTGAACATGCACTGATGGATGTCTGACAATTTCGTTGCTTTTTGGGGTTTTCAAATTTAAAACGTCAATAAATGCTCGTTCGTTCTGCTCCCATGGAACAGATGGATTATAATATGCTTATGTAAGTTACCGTCAGATGAAATCATGCGGGCGTCGGCGCTTTCTCCGTCCGTGAATGAGCGCGGATTTTCTAGCGCATTTACTTGCACTTCAAAGGCAATATATCTATGGTTTAACGGTTAAACCATAACCCATTTGAGAGACGGCCAACATCAGAATTTAAAATGGACTGAATAAGCTCTCTACGAACTTGAGCGATGCCGCGCTGACGGACCATGAAAGAGTGACGGACATGTATGCACATAAATCACTGTCACACACAAACACTCTCGAAGTAATACACAGTCTCACTTGTAGCCATGTCTTTTAACTATTATAACATTTCGAAGGGCAAAAATAGGAACGTTTAATTGGCTTTACATCATCAGCTAACTCGATCACGTCGAGCTAGGTTATTTCAGATAACCAGGCCAGGCTCCTCAGCTCCACTCACGCCCCGCCTGTTTGCCTATTTTCTGTTATCCGGGAGTGACGCAAGGCCAAGATGGCGACGGCCGGCTCCGCCCACTTTAGGCTTCAAAAATGCTCTTCAGAAACCTACGGGTGACGTCACGGACACTACGTCCATATTTTTTTACAGTCTATGAGTATCGCCCATCACTATGTATCAGCCTGCGCCATCTAGAGTTTCATGACAGAATTTTGTATTTCTTTAAGCAATATAAGAGATTATTAAAGCATAATGATGTAAAAATAAAACATTTAATTTGACATTAATACAAAGTGCACTTTTTAAAAGTTTTAAGAAACAGTGTAGTCTCTTTAAACACACTTCAGTGTCCTTTTATTTCATTAATAGTATATTAAGTACTGTTTTTAAAAAATAAAATAAAAGACAGCACCTCACATGTAGGCAGCTCACTAGGTTTTAGAGTTTAGTGTTGAGTTAAAAAAAAATACTTAAATGTACAAAATCTCCTTTCAGTTCAATTTAGCTTAGCTCATTTTCTGTAGAGCAGCGGGTAGCTACATTTTTGTGTAGCTATGGTCCATCACTAGGCTTGTTCCATTGCAAAGAGAGCATCTATTTTAAAGCAGTCTCTTGGACAGCTCTCAGAGAAAAGCAGACTGAATAACAGCAAAAGGAGACATGTTTAGTCAGACTCTGCGGTGGCTCTGTATTACAGCAGAATAGCCTGTGTCAGAATCCAGTCTTTCTAAGCACATGATTGCAAAGAATTGCTTTAGAGATCATCCATCTCCAGCTGAACTCTTCAAACAAAATGACCAGAAATGATCTGGACATAGATGACTGTATGTGTTGTCTTTTCGTTCTCATTATTTTTCAAAAAAGGCTGTCGTTTCATGTCGTCTTTTCATGTCGTTGACCAAATCACAATGAAGGTCATTCAGGAGCTATTCACGGTTGTTTTGACGCAGCTCTCTCCTAGTAATGCCGGTCTTGAGTGTGTTTGTGAGAGTATTGTTTGGAAGAAAGGCCTGTCCTTTGTGTCTACTGGCCATCTGTGCTTCATTAGTGTTTCCTACTTGGCTGCTCTTTCAACTTTTCAACTTGAAAAGCCTTTCATAAAACACCCTGAATATAAATGTGGAGAGGGAAAGTCATTTATACTGGTGGATTTACTGGGTTATTTATTGTGTGTACCTCATTACACACAATATATCAGATATTTATTCTGATGGTCTAACCAGTACTTATACTAAGTTTCACATTAGCTGTTTCCATCCAAAGTTGCGAATGTAACTTGTGCACAAAATCGGAAAATCGCATAGAACATTTGTAAATAAAGCACCGTGTTCAAGAGAACAAAAACGTCACTTCCTGGGAAACTGGCCCAAAATATCTGTAATATCCCCGAACCTGTTCATCGGATTTCATTGGTCATGTCAATCACAACAAACACTAATCTCTAAGCGTGATGTGACAACGATGCTTAAAACGGAGGAGTTTTTCCTTTGAGTTTTCCGCGTACAGACGACACCATTGTCAAAACGATCCCCATTCACACGCATCTGCGAAAACGACTAAAAACGCTGTTCTGCTGCCAGGCCATTAGATGGCGATGAAACACCATAGATTGAACACGCAATACGCATGTGCATGACGTCATCGTCTTCAGAGATTCGCGTTTTCGCTGTTTACACGGAGACCGTTTTCAAAAACGTTCACTTTGAAACCCGTTTTCAAAAGTTCGTGTTTTCAGGCACTAAAAACGCTGTTGTCGTGTAAACGAATGACCAGAACGCTTAAAAAGTTTTACGTTTTTAGTTGAAAACAGTGTCGTGTAAACAGCCCGTTTACAGCTAACAGTAAATTTGCTGTAGGAAGGGAATTGGAATAAAAAATCACACCAATGTGATTGGTTCACTGTTTAGACCAACCACATCCACTGTTGAGGCAAAGTCATGTGAGTTGTTTGTTGCTCATCAAGGGATTTATTTAGTAAATGTGTTTCCATCATAGTTTACATGCATGTCTTCTTTTTGAAAATTTTTAGAATTTGTGTGTATCTTAAAGGGGGGGTGAAATGCTATTTCATGCATACTGAGTTTTTTACACTGTTAAAGAGTTGGATTCCCTTGCTAAACATGGACAAAGTTTCAAAAATTAAATTGCACGTTTGAAGGAGTATTTCTGTGGCAAAAATTGTCCTTCCGGTTTGTCACAAGTTTCGGAAAGTTTTTTTCGAGTATGGCTCTGTCTTACGTAAGATAGAGCGGAATTTCCTTATATGGGTCCTAAGGGCACTTCTCCGGTAAGATCGCGGGCGCGCGCACTCGTAGACCAGAGAAAGAGAGCGAAAGCAGTTCGCCATCAAAGCGCCCTGCCCGGCTTTTGGGAAGTCAATGTCACCAAAGAAGTGTGTTTTTGGATGCCAGGGCAAGACAACCCTGCACAGATTCCCAAAGAACCCAGCGTTAAGGAACCCGTGGATGGAGTTTGTTTTTCCTGAGCATAAACGGAGTTGTGTAAGACTGTTGTTCCCTGCATTTCGACGATGATTGTTTTATAAACAAAGCCCAGATCGACGGATTTGCAGATCGTCTAATGCTTAAGGATCGAGCAGTCACAATGATAAAGGTTCGGTGAGTAAAACTGCTTCTAATCTATTGTCTCTGTGTGTTGTTACTGGCTCGGCGCATTAGCACAGCTTTAGCTCCGCTCACACGGCACGCCTCCAGCCGCTCGTTTTTTTCCGGAAAGACTCGGTACACCCTATCTTTCTTTGATAAAAATAATAAAACTAAAGACTTTTTGGAGATATGAAGGATGCAATACTACTCTATAGGTACTCAAGATTAACAGGAGATTGAGTGAAAATGAGCATTTCACCCCCCCTTTAATGTATTTTCATCCAGTGTTTTTTTATTTTTTTTATTTTTTATGTGATAACCCAAATTTAGCATAAAAATTGGTGGATGGACACAGCTATTGAATTATTGGACAACCATTAGACAACTGTGGCTGCCTCACTCTGCCTGTACACCTAGGCAAACAACACAAACCATTCATTCAGGGTGTGGAATAGTATAAAATAAGTCACCAATTGTCTCGGGTAGATTCAACCAAACGGGAAGCAATGCTTGGTAAATTGTAAATGTGATGTCAGGTTTGGTTGGTGTTGAAGCTTGAGCCGACGTTTCTGGCTGAAAAGCTGGCAAAGATTTAAGAAGCTTCGTTTTATTAGCATCTAAACATACGCCTCATTGCAGTGACCTATAATAGAGACCGAATGCCTCTGAAATAGGTATTGACGTTAATAGTTAGTGTCATTACAGATGAAAAGGGACAGCTATTTCCCCACAATGTTGCCATGCGCAAAATAAGAAAACAGAACAACTGGATTGCTGATGTATCTATCAAGCATACAAATGGGGTTGGAGTATATGTAGAAATTAGGGCTGTCAGTTTAAAGGATTGTTTATTCCGAAATGAAAATTCTGTAATTGTTTAGTCACCCTCATGTCGTTCCAAACTTTCTTTCTTCTATGTAACACATAAGAAGATCTGTTCTGTTTTGCTGACCATTGACTTCCATAGTAAAGACAAAAATACTGATAATATCCTATTATTTTACGTAACACAGTTGAAAGAAATACACAGTTTTTGAGCGACGTGAGGGTGAGTGAAGACTTTCATTTTTCATTTCTGGGTAAACTATCCCTTTAAAACAGACTAAACTAAGGATGTGCCTAGTGCCATATATGTTCTGTAAGTTCTTCTTTAAGTCATCAACATGTCAAGTAGTCTGACCTCGTAATGTAAGCATGAAACCGGCTATTGTCATTATTGGACACGTCACATGAACCTTTCACTGTTAGTTTGAAATAAATCTTTTTTTCAAGGTTACATTCTCTTATCTGATCATTTATTCATGAAAATATGTATTTATTCCTGTAAAGCCTATTCAATATGCAAATTAATTCTAAGGTCTCTAAATCATCAACATGATCAAAACGTTGCGTTTGTACACAAACTACATGCCTTCTGTCCTCTGTTTGATAGTTTAAAGGTTTTTTAGCAAATAAAAAGCCTTTAGTATCATTCTAAAATTGTGGTACATGTGTCTTTTTGCTGTGAAATCTTTGCTGATTTGCATAAAGTAAACGTAAGAATAAGTTTTATATTGTTAGTGATATTTCAAGATGAACACTTACTGACTGAAGCAACGTACATTTACTTGATTAGCCATACATCATTATTAAGAAAAATCATGTTAAAATGTGAGTATCAAATATGATGCATTAGTACACAAATATGACATTGATTTACATTACAAGCTAACAGAATTCTATCTTTTCTGCCATATAAATATCAGCATTTGCACAAAATTACATATTTTAGTTTGTGCATCTGAATAAAATGTAGATGTTTTTTTTTGCTTCTAGTATGAGCTCCATATTGTCCTATATATGAGCCATAAAAGCATGATGTATCAAATATATATATATACATACTGTACAGTGTATATTGTCTAAAGGTTCAATAAACTTTTTTCTGACTATTACTTTATATTTCAGGCTTTGCATAGTTAAATATGTTACAATATGTTGTTAAATACTTGAGCTGAAGTATATTTCTGCGGCATTAAACAGAATCACAAAAATAATGACACATATATGCCATAAAATGCTTTTGGTTACAGTTGAATTGAAGCACTGAAATTGAACCTTAACTCAGTGTCGTTGTCCATCCATCACTATCATGTTTGCCATTTTCTGCGCCATTACCTGCTAAGGTGTCTGATGTCATTTGTGTTGCTAAATGTGCAGAAAACATATTCAAGTCCATCTTTGAGCAGCAGCAGATGCGTTTCTGAGCTGTTCATTACAGCACATGTGTCCATTACTGCCAGTGAAGTTCAGCAGGTGGATGTGATGGGAGGGGAAATGTGCTCACGTAACAGCTTTTAAATCAGCCCTGCCAAAACCAATGAAATATGCTGCTGAACTTTTCATTGGCCTTCAGAAGAGTCCTTTAGACTTTATGATTTTCTGGTCGTCTGTATGCCAGGCATAATGAGAACATGAGCAAACGCCAACATTTTCAAAATTGAAAAAAAAAAAAAATAGTTTTGCTTAGTTATCTAGTGTTTCAACTCTTGTCATAATCATGTAAACCTGTAAATCTTGCACAACACACACAAGGATTCCAGAAAAAGTGTACATGAAGAAAAATCCAATGGAATTACAGTATTATTACAGTATAACAGTAACACCGCTAAAAGATCATTTAGACAACTTTACAGCTCAAATAACGCACATGTGAATTAAAAATATGAGCTTGTCGCATAGACTGATGTTGTAAGCGCCTGAGCATGGTTTTATTTTGTTTCTGCAAACCGAGCGATTAATCAGTCACTTTTTTCTGTGGTAATTGACAGCGAGGCACAGATGTTTTCAAAAGAGTTTAATGGAATACTCCAGGTTCAACAGAAGTTAAAGTCTCCATGATATCAAAATTGAAGTTTTTTTGCTTTTAGTATGAATATGTTAGTCTTATTGTTGTCTATAAGCTATTGTGCTCCAAAACAAAAACTTCATATTTAGAAGATATTAACATTCAAAACTTAGTCTCTCACTTCTGCCAATATGGATAAAAGATTTTGATAACATCACTCTGCACTTTAGCTTCTCATCAGATTTACTGTCCAATCAAATACTCTCTAGAATCTAAAGCGTCCAGCCTCCTACATTATAAATAGACTCTGAAGCTACGGCTGAAATCGGTTACTTGTTTACACATTTACTATTCTCTACATGGTGAATGACACATAGTGCACTATATAGGGGATAGGGAACGATTCAGACGGTGTAAATATGCTTTTCATTGGGGCGAATGAAGTCTGGTTTTACAATAGTGTCACGAGAACCGCCGCAGCGCATACACAGTCAGACATTTCAATTCTTCACAGAAAGCTATTTTAAAGCGATATGGAGGAGAAACTGTTAGAGATTAGAAGAAAACTGAGGTTTTACCGAGCTCAACGGCTCTGGCCGAGCTGTGATATAAACTAAACGCTATTGGCTATTTTAAAAAAGGGAGGAGCTGTTCGATATGTCCCGCCCTGTCTTCCTATTTCATTGGAAATTACGTCAACACACTGTGTGTTTCAAGGCTTTTCAGTGGGCCTTTTAGCTCAATCCCCACAGTATTTGTGGTTTATAATGCTTATAAATTTTTTAAGAAAACGAGGGACAAGTCAAGGTCAATTGAGCTTAACTTGTACTGAACCCAAAATATTTCTCGATTTCATAATGTCACACCCATAGTGAACCAATGTGTACCATTTTAATACCGTGCGAGTTTGAACTCAATCAGTAATTCCTGTGCAATCAACATCCTTTTACGCTTTAGTAGCCACGTATATAGTAAGTAATACACCTTCAAGACAGATCATTTTATTCATGTCTCTGTTTGTGGGAGCTTGAATTGCCTCTACTCTTTTGACCTTGTCAAAATCCATAATAAAACTGATTTAAGCAGTGTCTAATGGAGCTCCCGGGTGTGTTATTTTATGTGTAACTTAGAAAGCGTGCTTGTCGTTCTTGAGTTGTGGCCTCTTTGGACAATGACCTGTTTTTTTCCTTTGTTTCTGAGGCTGCATTTTTGACGCCACGAGCGGGTGGTCATGTCTGGGAGCAGACTGGAAAGTGGTGAGGTGTTGACTCTCTGAGGGACAGAAAGCTGTGAAGTGTCCAGGCTCATAAAACCGCACTTGTCCGGGCTGAGGTGCATATACATTATAGATGTGGAGAAACAAAGAGAGATGTGATAGGTGGCAGCAGGAAGGAGGAAGTCATAAAATGAGTTGTAAAATCATGCAGGACTCTAAGGGAAAATTTTGAAACAATGAAACTATCCAGACTTCATAATATACTCAACCACATGAATGTGCTATATTTTTAGAAAATTGATGTAGTGTTATATAATGCTTGACTTTTGTTGCACATGGGTGAAGTGCTGAAGTGGTCCATTTTCATTAATAACGCTAACTACACTGCACAAAAAAGTTGTAAATAAAAAATATATTGGAGCACTGTATGATTTACAAGTAATATTATTTCAGTGTTTCTAATTCCTTCCCTTTTGTGACGTAAATTTGAGTGAAACGGCTTCTTGAACAAGGAGGCAGGACTTGATTGTCCATGGGGCATTGATTGGATGGTTGTGGTTTTCTATTGGTCAATCTCATGTGAGTGGCAGGTGGCCCCGCCTTCGCGCCAGTAAACATATCATCAGAGAAGAGATGTCGCTGCAAGAGGGAGATATTTTGGTTAAAGATTACGAGGGCACATGATTTTTAAGAAATAATGATGTGCGTGGATATATCATTTATAATACTGCAATATGCCATAAAAAAAACAAGAATTGTCATTTAATTCAGTGTGTTCTTTGTATTTTTTTTGTGAAATTTACTAGCAATTTCTGAGTAAAAAAACTATTTTAAAGTAAATCCTACACCAATTTTTCATTTTTCACTATCATTTTCTGCCTAAATGTACTGTCATGTTGCTAAGGTGTTTTAGGTGGTTACTAGGGTGTTGCTATGCGGCAGTTAGGGGGTTCTGGGTCATTGCTAGGTGGTTGCTATGAGTTAAAAAAGTGAAAGTGACGTAAAGGCCTAGTATGGTAACCCATACTCGGAATTTGTCCTCTGCATTTAACCCATCCAAGAAAGTGCACATACATTAGGAGCAGTGAGTAGTGAACACACACACACACACACTGGAAACCATGGACACACTCACCCAAAGTAGTAGGCAGCCATTCACTGTGGCGCCCAGGGAGTGATTGGGAGTTAGGTGCCTCGCTCAAGGGCACCTCAGTCGTGGGTAGTGAGGGTGGAAGAGGGCGCTGTTCATCCAAATTTATGGGAAGAGAGTATTTAAATGAACCACATGAGGTGATTTACTAAGGTTTGCAGTCATCAATTTACAGGCATTTGCACCTTTATTTACCGCCCAAAAAAAGCATGTTTTAAACCAGACACTAATTTGCGCTGCTCTTGGTAGATTGTGTTGGTCATTATGGAAATGATCCGGCTGCGTCAGTGTTCTTTAATTTGCGCGTCATCAGTAGATCACGCACAGAACTTTCCTGTCCCATCGGCACTTTTTTGGAATTGCACTCTCATGCTAATTTGTGCTGTTTTGTAAATCTGGCCCCAAAGCTGTAGATTAACCTTCAGTATGAGCAATAGTAATATTGGGAACCCTATAGTAGAGGGAGCAACTTTGGCCTTTCCAGACACCAAAAACAAAAAGGCAGAATTTAGCTTGATGCAGTACCGAATTAGCTTTGTTACACCCACATCTCTGCCAATAATCAATCTTCATCACTCTGATATGAACCAGTTCTGTATTGTACCATATGGTGAGCAGAAGTAACAAGCCCTGCATTAGAAACCTGTGAACATTCGGTTCATTTGGGAATTTACTGTGTGACCACTGCAGCATAGTAACATATGTCCTGTGTTTTACAGATGTATTTTTGTACAGAAACTGGATATTAATGTCTCAATTTCTATTAAGCACTTTTTTTATTTATTTTTATTTTATTTATTTTTTTATTCAGTGATAATATAATTTAATATTCAATGCTCTTTAACGTGTCTCATAAATTAGCCTACACCACTGGTAAAACGTGGAATAATTAAGATATTTTATCTTCTGCTCACCAAGGCTGCATTATAATTTTATCATAAATGGAGTAAAATATTGTGCAAAAGTATTATAATTATAATAACTGTTTTCTATTTGAATATATTTTAAAATGTAATTTATTCCTGAATTTTCAGCATCATTACTCCAGTCTTCAGTGTCACATGATCCTTCAGAAATGATTCTAATGTGTTGATTTGCTGCTCAGCTATTATCAATTATTGTTGGTGCGTATTGTAATGATCCGTTGAAATTCAGTGTTTATGAATGCCACAACTCGAGACTTAAAAGGCGTATGAATCATAGGAATGACCCTCAAGCACAAACGTGTTGCATTGGTTCATGAGTCTCGTTACTGTCTTTCCTGTGGTAATCGTGCTGAAACTTTTGTTGCACTCCAGAGACTCTACAGGCTTTATATGTGAAATGACTTTAAGGCATGTTTTCGGATAGATATAAATCTCACATTTGATGGATATATGAGCCCACTGTCACCCGCTGTACATATCAGAGTTTTGTTGACCTCAGCAAGAATTTTCCTGAGAATGGCAAAAATGCATCATGACCGACTCGCCTTGTTCTTGCATTGATGGAATGATATCAGGCATAAAGCATCCTTATGTATTAATAATCTCGCCTTAACATTGTTTTAAAGATGAATAGTTTGTCACATTATATTTGAAGTTATGTTCTAACTTAACTTCCTACTATGGGACTCCTCCAGTGCTAGATTTGGATATTTTCCCTGCATGGCATGTTTTAAAGTTATGTTAACCTACATATATTAATAGCTAAGAATGAAATCCCAAGACTTTATGAATGAGACATCATTGCATTTATTATGTGCATGCTGAATGATCATGCAACACTGCACATACTGTATTTTTCTCATGGCAGGGCCGACATGCATGGTATCATGTGAAATCGCTACTTATGTTATTTTTGGCTGGATCTTTAATTTAAGCTGAGGTCTTTATTAAAAGTACCATGACTACCCAGCAGCCTCCATGGTGAACATTGCTATTACCACCCAGACACATCTTTCGGAGCGATAACTGCCCTGTGCTGCTGCTAGATAGAAACTCAAGGGCACCATCTTTCAAAAGAAGTGTTTTCTCCATACAACCATTTCCTCGCTTGCTGAGTATCAAGGTCTTCTTCTGAAATAACTGAAATAATTATTCTGTTATTTCATAAGTCAGCACCGAGAATAATCACCAAGTAGTTTGAAGTACACTATACCGATCAAAAGATTGGACAAAAAAAAGCAAAAAGCTTACTTTCATTTTATCATCCAGCTTTATGAGATGCATCCTGGGATGCTTCTTTGAACCATATTGAAAGATTTTCAGTGTATGTTGGACAATTTTTGGCTGCTTTTCCTTCACGATCTGATCCAACATCCATTTAAAATCTAAAAATCTAAAATTATCCTTTTTTTTGCATTTTTTTTTTTTTTTTTACTTTTTTAAGAAATGAATATAACACTATTGTCTACAAAAGTATTTTCAAGCATTTAAGCATAAACATTCAGAGCAAAAGATTTTTGTTATAATAATAAAACATTTTGTCAAGCTTTTTTTGTCCGAGCTTTTAAAAAAGAAAAATATAAAATTATTTTATTTTATGTTTGTATTTATTTATTTATTTTTCAAGATTTTAAGCATTTAAGCAAAAACATTTAGATCTAAAATATTTTTTAAAAAATGTATTGCTCAATCTTTTGACTAGTAGTGACTATAAAAATCTAAATACTTATTTGCTTTCGATAAATAGATGGGGTAATAATGATTTATAAACAAGTGCAAAATCAAATAAGATAAAAGGTTGATACATGGGTAGGCTTGGGTTTAACCCAAACCCTAACTTTAGTTAGTTTATTTCATGATTGCTCCGTTTATCTCATTTACCATCATAAACAACGTAAATGGCTTTACACACTGTCACACTGTTGCCATTCAGATAAAGCACAGAGTGTGTAGCCTGCATGGTCCTGATTTAAGATCAGATGTATTGACCTCACCTGCGGCCCTCGAGATCCCCTCAGCTTCTCCCCACAGGAAATTCAATCTTGCTACATAAGCGTACGTGTCTTGAAGGGAAGGCCACACTCATTATCTGTAGTGCAGCAATAGGCATGTTTTGTCCTTAATGAGAAAACATGCCACAAGAAATCAATTACTAATTGATTATTGGACCTTGAGATACTTTTTGAATTGCTGTTTTGTAAATCTTTATCGTACTGACAAGTGATTTTATTTATAAACATATTTAAAGAGGACCTATTATTCCTTTTTACATTTTCAACTTACTTTAGTGTGTAACATTGCTGTTTGAGCATGTAAAAGGTCTGTAAAGTTATAAAGCACAACGTCATTACAAAGGGAGTTATGCTCTATATCATTAAAGGGTTAGTTCATTCTTTCATACTCGCCCTCTTGTCGTTCCAAACCCGTAAGACTTACGTTCTCTTCAGAAAACACAAATGCAAATCTTATTGATGAAATCTGAGAGCTTTCTGTCCCTCCATTGACAGCTACACAACTACTACTTTGATACTTCAAAAAGTTCATAAATAGATCGTAAAACGAATCCATATGAATTAAGTGGTTTAGTCCAAATTTGACTGAAGAGACATGATGACGCCTGATGGAGGGAACGGAGACATTATGTCCCTCCTGCCACAACCTTGAACTCTCCGATGTATGGCCGGGACACCGTCTCAGCTCCTCAGCACAAACACAAAGAGTGGATGCATGCCGCCATCTTATATACCCGTATGTGTGGAGGAGTGGCCAGGCATGCAAATTCCACTCGCCAATTTCATTGGGCGTTTTCTAAAACTCAGAGGTGATTGGGGTTCCCAAGTGAGACCCCTAATATCAGTCGGCATAACGTCGACATGACTGACAGAAAGGGAACCATAATTCCAATGAACATTTGCAAACTTACATGGTTGAAACTACAGCTCTCGAGCTGTGGTTAGAAGCATAGTTTCTTAAATGACAGTAAATAGGTCATGCTCTTGGGCACAATAAGCAAGCTAACAATCAGTACATGTTCCCTATTTTAACGATCTAAGCACATGGTCTAAAGTGCAGGGCGCAAGCACACTTAGGGCGTGTCCAAATCCACTTTTGCTAGTTTAACGGCTGGAAAAATGGTCTGCGCCAGACATATGGTCCAAAAGGGTCGTCACTATTCACTTAATGAGTAATGGGTGTGTTTTGGGAGTAACGTGCAATAAACCAATCCGAGTCTCATCTCCCATTCCCTTTAAAAGCCATTTGCAATTTGCAAGCGGAAAAACTGAACGCTTCTCTAGGAAACGGATCTGCTCGTGCGTGAACCAAAGTGTACGCGCGTTGTGGATCCGCCTATAGGCGCACATTACTAACTTGCTCTTTAAATAACAATAAAATTATAGTGTATTTCAGTTGCCTCAAAATAGCAACGCGCCAACAATGCGCCTGAACACACCTCGTTTTCAGACCAGCACGCCTATGGGCGCACAAATGGGCGCAAGTGCATTTGCTACTTAAACAACGTGGTGCAGGACGTGAAAATGATAACTGCGTTGGGCTGATAGGGCCCTATATCTTTCATTGTATATACATTTTAAGTTCTATTTTAGTGTGCCAACAGTTACTGCTGTTTTTGAAGAGTGTGCATTTGTGTAAAATGCGCAAGGGAACTACGATAAATCAAACATCAAATAAAGCAAAATGACTCGGAACAAAAACAGTGAAGTAGTCATTAGGTGCCATGATCGTTACAGCAGCATCTTGGAGAAGTTATTACTCTACCACCTACGTGTGACGTTATTAACGACAGTCCTATATTGCTGAATCAATGTGGTTCAAACGACAGAGGAGCGACCATGTTCCTACAATTTCGAGAAACAGTTGTGACTAGTTGATTAATTTCTCCAACGATGCATCACACTAGGGTAGTTAATCAGCAAGTTACATTACATGGCAGGAATCTAATGTCTCCACAAGGACAGTAAAACCTCAAATCACCTACTGTACATTGTGAGAACCAGCAAAGTGTACCCACAAGGATACCAGCTTAATAAGCCAAGTCTTTATGAAAATAAAAGATGTAGAAAGATTAATGTGATGGTTGGGTCGAGGTTTAGAGAATGGAAAATATCATTCGCTCAGCAGCTTAAAAAAAAGAACAAGTCATCAAGTTATTCTAACAGACTGACAAAGCTAAAAACTGATCCTGGATCTGCACGAAACTCAAACTGCACATCCATGCCTCCTTTGCTTGATGAACTCATGTCAGCATGCCGCCGCCCGATGCTCCGTTCGACCATGGTTACTGTGTTGACACTCACGCTGTATCTCCTAGGTAACGCTTGCCTTCCGAACGGCAGCAGGCGTGGTGTTACGGCACGGCTCAAGAAGATGTTCCTATGCTCTTCTACCAAAGCCCCATCCATCAGTACACAAAGCAAGTCCTCTTTCCACACAAGTCTCCAGTATCTTTCCTCAAACAGCTCTGTTTATATCAGCGTATTGTCCATACTCTGGTGAAAAAGAAGTGCACTTGATTTATTAAATGTAAACTTATAGTGTACTTCATATCCTAAAAGTATATTTTTAAAAACTGTACTTGCAGATAATATATATATATGTGTGTATGTATATATATATAAATTTGTAATATTGTCACATTTTACTTGAAAGTATTTTAAATCATTAAATATTTTGTTGATATTTAAATAAGTACACTTATTTTGATTAGTTGAGTAAACATTATAAATCACGTGTAAAGTACATGTGTATAAGAACTGTCACATTTAATATATTTGAAATGTACTAAATTACAACTTTATTACAAATGTGTAATTACAAGTATATTTTAAAATACATACAATTTTCAACAGAAATAATTTGTTTATCATAAAAGCTTATCAGTACATTCAGCAGTACACTTTCACCATAATTCAAATATAATAGAATTATGAAATTCCATGTAAAGATATCCTGTTAAATGAATGTAATGTTGAATCTAATGAAAATGTATTATAATTTAAACTTATATTAAATGCTTAATTATACTAATTAAGTAGGCCTATATTCTTTTAAAGTGTACTTGTTTTTCACAAGGTCAGTCCTTTCATTTCTTTTTATTTTCTTACATGTTTGACCTCTGTATCTCTCACTCTTTTCATTATTTTTATGTAATCCAAAGACATTCTGCTGAGTATTGTTATACTCAGATATGTTATATCTGAATATGCTATATCCGCTGTCTGAATACCCTCTGCAAAATTGTAGCGAATCCTAAATATCAATTGTATTGAATTCTTGAAGTAGACTAGCAAATGATGAAATGTCATATTAACTGCTGATTGTTTAATGCTCTGTTTTGTGTTTTTAACAAACACATTTAGATGCCAAAGAATGCTGTTATTGAAATACATATCCATCATTTTATGAAAACGGGGCTGTTAGCATGAAGTGGTAATGATGCTACAATTAGTCTGTCACATTTGATTGCCATACACCCAGAGGGCCGCTTCTGGGATGAGAAAATGATGTTTATATGTGTCAGTTCTGTTTGCCAAACGGTTGACGAGTCGTCTTCTGTGGATCACAGGGTCATATGTCTGCCATTTGTCTTCCACGCTTCAGGTGTCAAAGTAATCACTGTGCCTTCCATAGCCACCATCACCTCCCATTGATTAATGTTATATTGGCTCCTGCTCCACAGTGATTATTTTTAAAGATTATTTAGCCTTTAGGGGTGTAAATAATGTGTAAATCTCAGGCACAAGTCAAATCATATGCTAGATGATCTGAGCTAGAGAAACGCAATGTCCGAAAGGGCCGTTCAAGGTCCAAGAACGATAACTATAAAGATAACCATAACGATATTTGCATCCACACCAATGAACAATAACGGTCTGTTTATTTTAAGCTCGTGCGCTGCTGTTTCAAAGTGCGTCCAACGTTATTGGACATGTTTTAGCGGTTCTTATTGCATTTACACGGCTTTAACCAGCAGATGTCCTCAGCATGCTATGTTTTGAGTGAAGTTAGTGTAATAGATCTAATAACATAACAGTAAATTCAGATGACGTAAGTTAGTCAATATAATAGAATAAAAACAACACCTTGTCTTTTTTACCACAACTTCAAAGGAAGCAAGACAGTGTTGTCGGAACGAAACGAACGAAACGAGACCCACTTCTACCATTTATTCAGAGGGTATGAACGATTGTTTTCCATACATTTTCTTGAAAAGGGGCTTGACTTGTCATACAGTGGACGATTTTTCTGGACCTCGGCGATTAACTTCTCCGCAATTGTGTCTGCCATTTTAAATGCGCGAGCCCTTAAATTACAATTCTGATTGGCTGTCAGTGTTTTATTGTTCAACAGCAGGAAAAAAATCGTTACGAAAGTGATCCCAACGATATCGTTTCCCTACATCGTTATCGTTATAGCTGTGGTGTGAACTCTGCTATTCTTTAATATTGAGAACTATTTTTAGAACTATATCTTTATCGTTATCGTCTTTGGTGTGAACAGGCTTAAATATGAGTTGAAAGCTATTTTAGATTTAAGGCTAATAATGTTGAGACACTGAGACCTGTTAAGATACTATGGACAGATGGAAAGTCTTAGAACAGAGCTTAAAACATGCTTTGGATATTTGAGGTTTCATCTTAAAACCTCTGAAGGAACATATTTGAAATATTGATTGTGTGATGCTGCTTTTATACAACAGTTCAATAAGTTAATATTGAGTAATGTACATTTTAGACACAATATATCCTCAGTTACTTTGTGTATTTTTGCTTTGACAAGGAAAATTGTTTCAAACAAAGCCAAAGCATAATGTTGCAAGTCTGTGAGCTACACACAGTAGTGGTTCTTTGTTCATAAATGAATCCGTGCTTTTCAACAAATTGGTTGAGTGAACGCTTCAGTGACTCACTCATACAGACATTCACTTGTTTCAGTCATAAATGAATCAGTGTTTTTAAACAAATCAGTTGAAGGGATTCGGTGACTCACTCATAAAGACTGGTTGTAACTGAATATGCATACTTGCCTACTATATAGCAGGCGAAAAACATTATGTGTAAAGAGTAACGTCCAAAATTCACAGTATTTATAAAAGTGTGCAAAAAGTAGCACTAGCACTGAGATTTTAAAGTTTGATGAATAGAAAAAACAGACAAAACTAAATCGTATTAACATGCATAAGACTTTTGCGCAGTACTGTATATATTTTGGATCTCATTAAATGTTGTACATCTAATATCCCCTGTGAAATATAAAGTCCTCAATTGTGTTGTCATTATTTGGTACGCTAATTATTAATTAAATAAATTAGATCAATGCTGCTAAGATGAGTAGGTGAATCATAACCCGGATGTTTTGTGTTTCTTTACAGATAGTGTTGAGGATGAACTGGAGCTCTCTGCTGTACGGCATCGACCAGAAGCTTTGGAGCTGCTGGAGGCTCAAACGCGTTTCTCACGCAAAGAGCTTCAAATCCTCTACCGGGGCTTCAAGAATGTGAGTTAATGCTTCTAACTACATATCTGATGTTAAAATACAAAGTTGGATTCCTATTTATTCTTCTCTTATTTTGAATTAGATTTGAATTTAGTTAAAAGTGTTGGTTTGATGTGGAACATGCCAAACTTGGCAGAAAATCTGTCACGTTTGCTACAATAATCAGGTCAGGAAAGGTCTCTAGAGTGTCCCTGAGGCATAAATGTCCTTTGTTACCTCTGGTGCACAATGTAATGAGACAACACCGAATTAACTTGACCCAAATTGTCAGGTGACAGAGCATGAGAGTGGCACAGTGGTCCTTTATTATCAGACTCTCAAGGGGGGGAATCAGAATTCTTCCTTAAGACCACACACACGCCGCTGACAGGTGACTACACAGTTTTGCTAGCACCCTGTCTTATAGTTATAGTGATGGCCACTTTCGAAACACTGCTCTAATTGTTTTTAACCAGTTATTCAGGACAAAATCACATGATTTCAGTAAATGAGGCTTCGCTATATCATAACTGTTTCGAAATGTTACAAAATTTCAATGCTTCGCCACTAGGGGGCACTGATCTCTGCGAACCAGTTTCTATATCAGTGGGTTTTTAACCCAGGTCCTGATTAGTCCCAGACTGACAGCAGAAGGTCTGGACTCCATAGCAGCTTTCATTAGCCAAGGACCGCCCAGAGGCCGTCTGACTGACATGTAAAGCAACCAATCACTGTTCGTTTTGTTCCACGTCGTGTTTAGAGGTGTGAAAATGTAACGCCGACGTCTCTACAATAACAGTTCGGTGTTTAAAACTCTTGGAAGTATTTTAAAGAGTCTATGCTGCGAACTTTACAGACTTGACATACATTTTCTAATCCAGCGTTTAGTTGCTCCTTATAAGCGCTCATTGTTACAGTTGTAAACACGACAGCCTTTTTTTCCATGAGGAGGTTTGGCATCACTGCATCTTTGATTGGCGTCACGATGCCTCATGCGTTTTAAAGGCTGCTTAGTGAAGCGATGCTATTCTGATGCTTATTGGTTCTCTTCTTTGAATTTGCAGCGCACCAAGTCTGCCAATTTCATCAATCCACATTGCCGCTGAAAGCTTTAGGCTACACCCTGTCTGAAAGTTGCCACCATGGCAAGTGACAAAAATGCGTTCCAGAGTTGGAAATTTAAACTCTTTTCATCCAGAAATCAAAAGTTGCCAGTGAGAATGAAACTAAAATCTAATCTTGCTTCTGTTAGAGAGAAATCAATATTAGGCTAACTTCTGTAACCCATTACATTTCTATAACCTTCCCAACACTATTCATTTTCCAATGTTGTGTCCTGTATTGTAAATGTTAAATCTCTTTGCTTTTTTATTATTTCACGTTTAATATCACCTGACATTTCCACTTCACGTTTCTACATGTTTGATTTTTGACTGTGAAGTACTAAAATCCTTCAAAATAGATTTAATTAGTAAATCATTGTCAAGGGTCCTGTTCCAAATGCCGCCCCAAGGCCTCACGTTATTCCTCTGACTCCACACTTTGATGGTGTAATTGTAGAACTGAACAAAAGGGCATATCGGGGGCACGTGAGCTCCTTCTGAAACATAAATTGTCCACCCTACAGTCTCGTGAAGTTCACAGACACACACACGCAACAGCTATTGCAAGTCTGCAACTCCTCAAGTGTGTCATGTGGGACAGGCTTGGTTTACTACAGCTTGTTATTCTTGTGTTGATGCTTTGCTTTGTTGGTCCATCCCTGATTACAGAGGAAAAACACAAAGTGAATAAATAATTGGCACTTGTTGGCACATGATAACAGCCTTTTGAACAGTTATAGTCAGACCCTTGCCATTAGAAATCATTTTCTATTCATCTATTAACATTTTTTTCTGTATTTCAAAGTGTGCCAGTGTTAGTCAAAGAGAAAGGGGTTGGAAACAGACAGACAACACTGCTTTTTATTACTGATCCTTATTCTCACTATTACTATTGTGTATACCAGACAGAGAAATATTAAACACGGATTGAGAGAATGTTCATTTGAGCTTTTGGGGAGAATCATTGTGTTGACTAAACCCCTCTTGTTTAACTTGCTATACAATTCAATATTGGTATCTTTGCTAATAATGTTGCACAATTAGGTAAAAAACATTTGTTAAAGAACTGGCAGAAATCATCCATTCATTTATGGTTTGAGAGTTTGGGGTCAGTAAGATTTTTATATATACCAGTCAAAAGTTTTTGATCGGTAAGATTTTTATTGTTAAAGAAGTCTCTTCTGCTCACCAAGGCTGCATTTATTTGATTAAAAATACAAAAAACAGTAATATTGTGAAATATTATTACAATTTTAAAAAAGCTGTTTTCTGTGTGAATATATAGAAAAGTGTAATTTATTCCTGTGAGGCAAAGCTGAATTTTCAGCATCATTACTCCAGTCTTCAGTGGAATATTGTTTTCATTCTTCAGAAATCATTCTAATATGATGTTTTGATGTTCAAGAAACATTTCTCATTATTATCAATGTTGAAAACAGTTAGTAAGAATTTTGATTTTATTTTGGGGGGGACAGGAATAAAAGAAATCAACACTTTTATTCATCAATGATGAATTAAATTGATCAAAAGTTACAGTAAAGACATTTATAATGTTACAAAAGATTATATTTCAAATAAATTGTTCTTTTGAACTTTCTATTCATCAAAAAATCCTGGAAAACAAAATGTACACAACTGTTTTCAACATTGATAATGATTGATGTTTTTTGAGCATCAAATCCACATATTAGAATGATTTCTGAGGTATCATGTGACACTGAAGACTTTCAGCTTTGATCACAGTAATAAAATATAGCTGCAAGCAGCAATTACCGGGGCCAAGCAGAATAAGACGACAAGACATGCCAACATGTCTGAAAGTGTCAGACCAACTGCAACAATGAGCAATTAAAGACATTTAAAGAGGATTTCAGGCGAAATGGCTGAAAAATCATGTAAAAAGTGATTCAAAATATGATTTAATGGATTGTCACTTTTGACCAAAAGGTGGCGCTGTTACGAAATTGATGTGGTGTGGTCAGAGTAAGGAGACAGTGACACATACAAAGTTTTGTGTCAATATGTCGAGGCATTGCAGATATAAAGCCTGAATAGTCATTTTGGCATCATGCCTCAACTTTGCTGCTGTGCTATACGAAAACAGTTTCATCAATCGACACGAAATCCATAACTTTTTGTCGGCACAGTCTGGAGATGATACGATTCGATTTTGGTGAAAATCGGACAAACGGTCTAGGAGGAGTTCGAAAAAGTAGGTTTTGAATGAAAATCAAGATGGCGGACAGGAAGTTTGGCCAAATAAGGAAAACTTGGTATCTATGTTCTCGGCTTGACCCAAGGAATCTATTAAGACCCGTGGCATTTCAATAGCCAGATTTATTCAAAAGTTATTAGCCTTTTTGGAAATTTTGTTATAACTTTTGACCACTAGGTGGCGCTGTCTTGAAATATTTTGGTTGCCTTCAGGGGATGGTGCTGATGACACAATCTGAGTTTCGTAATATTACACCAATGCATTTGTTTAGTATAGCATTTTATTTCACAAAACTGTATTGAAGTCAATGGGAATTTCATATTTTGTTCAATTATAGCGCCACCAAGAGGCTCAGTCCCACAATTTTTTTTATGTGTCCTCAGAGTGAGCCCATACATATATGTGTCGATTTTGGTGCAAATATCTCAATTTGCTTCGGAGTTATAGATATTTATATGAAAAAACACGTAAAAAATGACTGACACATGACTTTGATTGAATATTACTACCCCTAAACATCAATATTTTCGCATTTGGGCTTTAACATATAGTTAACAAGCTATGATTCCAAACTTCTGACGGTGGTTTCGTCTTGATCGGACAAACGGTTTCGAAGATATAGCCTAATGTTTTTTAAGCGCTAAATCACAACGCTACACAAACCGTAAGGCGAAACCTAGAATGTTTGGTATCGTTGGACTCGGCAACGATTCAGGAGTCTAATGAGATGAGTTTCGTGAAAATAAGTCGATCACTCCCAAAGTTATAAGCATTTGAAAAAAAAAATTCACCACTAGGTGGCGCTGTTTCGAAACTTCTCACACTCCTTCAGGACATCGTGTTGATGACCCATACCAAGTTTCGTAACAATCCGTTCATGCGTTGTTAAAATACAGCATTTTAGCACAAAATTCAAAATGGCCGACAGTCAAAATGGCCGATATGGCAAAATTGGATATCAGTCGACTCGGCATGTCGCCCTGAATCTATCAAGACCAATTTTATGATTTTTGGACAAGCTGTTCAGAAGTTATAAGCAAAAATAGCCATTTTTCATATCTCCAGACCAGTAGGTGGCGCTGCGCCGAAACGCAGCATGTAGCCTCAGGTCATGCTTGTGAGTACATGTACCAGGTTTGGTCTGAATACGATAAACCGTTGCGGAGATACAGCCTTACGACTGTTTTTGCTAGCGCTACGTAAAATGTATTCGTGCGTTTATCGAAAACGGTTTGACGAATCAATTTGAATTCCATAACTTTTGGTCAGCACTGCCTGAAGATGATCTGGTTCAATTTTCGTGCAAATCGGACAAACCGTCTAGGACGAGTTCGAAAAAGTAGCTTTTTCAGAAAATTCAAAATGGTGGCCATATTTATATGACGGAAAATGACGTCATAGGGTGCAAACGAATCGGCATGAGCTCAGAAATAAGAGGAAAAAATAATTTTGTTGATTGGCCTTACGGTTCAAAAGTTATTAGCAAAATAAAAGTGAAAATTTGGACAGGTGGTGGCGCTAGAGGGAATGACTTAGAAACACAAAAATTGGTGTATTTAATGTTGGGACTGTCCTCTATCAGAATGTCAAACCAAAACAACTTTCCCGCAATCGGTTCTATGGGCTGCCATAGACTCCCAGTCGGAAAAATGAAGAATAAATATAGCTGCAAGCAGCCATTACCGGGGCCAAGCTGAATAAGACGACAAGACATGCCGACATGTCTGAAAGTGTCAGACCAACTGCAACAATGAGCAATTAAAGACATTTAAAGAGGATTTTAGGCAAAATGCCTGAAAAATCATAGAAACAATAAATAAAAATATGATTTGATGGATTATCACTTTCGACCAATAGGTGGCGCAGTTACAAAACTGATGTGATGTGGTCAGAGTGAAGTTACAATGACACATACAAAGTTTGGTGTCAATATGTCAAGGCATTGCAGAGATAAAGCCTTAATTAATGCTATTAGCATCATGCCTCAACTTTGCTGCTGCGCTATACGAAAACGGTTTCGTCTATCGACACGAAATCCATAACTTTTAGTCGGCACGGTCTGGAGATGATACGATTCGATTTTGGTGAAAATCGGACAAACGGTCTAGGAGGAGTTCGAAAAAGTAGGTTTTGAATGAAAATCAAGATGGCGGACAAGAAGTTTGACCAAATAAGGAAAATTTGGTATCTATGTTCTCGGCTTGACCCAAGGAATCTATTAAGACCAGTGGCATTTACATAGGCCGATGTATTCAAAAGTTATTAGCAGTTTTGGAAATGTTGTTATAACTTTTGACCACTAGGTGGCGCTGTCTCTAAATATTTTGGGTACCTTCAGGGGATGGTGCTGATGGCACATTCTGAGTTTCGTAATATTACACCAATGCATTTGTTTAGTATAGCATTTTATTTCACAAAACTGCATTGAAGTCAATGGGAATTTCATGTTTTGTTCTATTATAGCGCCACCAAGAGGCTCAGTCCCACCATTTTTTTTATGTGTCCTCAGAGTGAGCCCATACATATATGTGTCGATTTTGGTGCAAAAATCTCAATTTGCTTCGGAGTTATAGACATTTATATGAAAAAACACGAAAAAAATGACTGACACATGACTTTGATTGGAAATTAGTACCCCTAAACATCAATATTTTCGCATTTGGGCATTGGCGTATAGCTATCGACCTATGTTTCCAAACTTCTGACGGTGGTTTCGTCTCGATCGGACTAGCGGTTTCAAAGATATAGCCAAATGTTTTTTAAGCGCTAAATCACAACGCTACACAAACCGTAAGGCGAAACCTAGCATGTTTGGTATCGTAGGACTCGGCAACGATTCAGGAGTCTAAAAAGATGAGTTTCGTGAAAATAAGTCGACCACACCCAAAGTTATAAGCATTTGGAAAAAAAAATTCACCACTAGGTGGCGCTGTTTCGAAACTTCTCAGGCTCATTCAGGGCATCGTGCTGATGACCCATACCACGTTTCGTAACAATCCGTTCATGCGTTCATAAAATACAGAATTTTAGCACAAAATTCAAAATGGCCGACAGCCAAAATGACCGATATGGCAAAATTGGATATCAGTCGACTCGGCATGTTGCCCTGAATCTAACGAGACCAATTGTATGATTTTTGGACAAACTGTTCAGAAGTTATAAGCAAAAATAGCCATTTTTCATATCTCCGGACCAGTAGGTGGCGCTGCGCCGAAACACAGCATGTAGCCTCAGGTCATGCTTGTGAGTACAAGTACCAAGTTTGGTCTGAATACGATAAACCGTTGCGGAGATACGGCCTTACGACTGTTTTTGCTAGCGCTACGTAAAATGTATTTGTGCGTTTATTGAAAACGGTTTGACGAATCCATTTGAATTCCATAACTTTTTGTCAGCACTACCTGAAGATGATCTGGTTCAATTTTCGTGCAAATCGGACAAACCGTCTAGGACGAGTTCGAAAAAGTAGCTTTTTTTGAAAATTCAAGATGGCGGCCATATTTTTATGACGGCAAATGACGTCATAGGGTGCAATCGAATCGCCATGAGCTCAGGAATCAGAGGAAAAAAGAATTTCGCTGATTGGCCTTACGGTTCAAAAGTTATTAGCAAAATAAAAGTGAAACTTTGGACAGGTGGTGGCGCTAGAGGGAATGACTTAGAAACACCAAAATTGGTGTATTTAATGTTGAGACGGTCCTCTATCAGAATGTCAAACCAAAACAACTTTCCCGCAATCGGTTCTATGGGCTGCCATAGACTCCCATGGCGGAAGAATAATAATAATAATAAATATAGCTGCAAGCAGCAATTACCGGGGCCAAGCAGAATAAGACGACAAGACATGCCAACATGTCTGAAAGTGTCAGACCAACTGCAACAATGAGCAATTAAAGACATTTAAAGAGGATTTTAGGCGAAATGGCTGAAAAATCATGTAAAAAGTGATTCAAAATATGATTTAATGGATTGTCACTTTTGACCAAAAGGTGGCGCTGTTACGAAATTGATGTGGTGTGGTCAGAGTAAGGAGACAGTGACACATACAAAGTTTTGTGTCAATATGTCGAGGCATTGCAGATATAAAGCCTGAATAGTCATTTTGGCATCATGCCTCAACTTTGCTGCTGTGCTATACGAAAACGGTTTCATCAATCGACACGAAATCCATAACTTTTTGTCGGCACAGTCTGGAGATGATACGATTCGATTTTGGTGAAAATCGGACAAACGGTCTAGGAGGAGTTCGAAAAAGTAGGTTTTGAATGAAAATCAAGATGGCGGACAGGAAGTTTGGCCAAATAAGGAAAACTTGGTATCTATGTTCTCGGCTTGACCCAAGGAATCTATTAAGACCAGTGGCATTTCAATAGCCAGATGTATTCAAAAGTTATTAGCCTTTTTGGAAATTTTGTTATAACTTTTGACCACTAGGTGGCGCTGTCTTGAAATATTTTGGTTGCCTTCAGGGGATGGTGCTGATGACACAATCTGAGTTTCGTAATATTACACCAATGCATTTGTTTAGTATAGCATTTTATTTCACAAAACTGTATTGAAGTCAATGGGAATTTCATATTTTGTTCAATTATAGCGCCACCAAGAGGCTCAGTCCCACAATTTTTTTTACGTGTCCTCAGAGTGAGCCCATACATATGTGTGTCAATTTTGGTGAAAATATCTCAATTCGCTTCGGAGTTATAGACATTTATATGAAAAAACACGAAAAAAATGACTGACACATGACTTTGATTGGAAATTAGTACCCCTAAACATCAATATTTTCGCATTTGGGCATTGGCGTATAGCTATCGACCTATGTTTCCAAACTTCTGACGGTGGTTTCGTCTCGATCGGACTAGCGGTTTCAAAGATATAGCCAAATGTTTTTTAAGCGCTAAATCACAACGCTACACAAACCGTAAGGCGAAACCTAGCATGTTTGGTATCGTAGGACTCGGCAACGATTCAGGAGTCTAAAAAGATGAGTTTCGTGAAAATAAGTCGACCACACCCAAAGTTATAAGCATTTGAAAAAAAAAATTCACCACTAGGTGGCGCTGTTTCGAAACTTCTCAGGCTCATTCAGGGCATCGTGCTGATGACCCATACCACGTTTCGTAACAATCCGTTCATGCGTTCATAAAATACAGAATTTTAGCACAAAATTCAAAATGGCCGAGAGCCAAAATGACCGATATGGTCAAATTGGATATCAGTCGACTCGGCATGTTGCCCTGAATCTAACGAGACCAATTGTATGATTTTTGGACAAACTGTTCAGAAGTTATAAGCAAAAATAGCCATTTTTCATATCTCCGGACCAGTAGGTGGCGCTGCGCCGAAACACAGCATGTAGCCTCAGGTCATGCTTGTGAGTACAAGTACCAAGTTTGGTCTGAATACGATAAACCGTTGCGGAGATACGGCCTTACGACTGTTTTTGCTAGCGCTACGTAAAATGTATTTGTGCGTTTATTGAAAACGGTTTGACGAATCCATTTGAATTCCATAACTTTTTGTCAGCACTACCTGAAGATGATCTGGTTCAATTTTCGTGCAAATCGGACAAACCGTCTAGGACGAGTTCGAAAAAGTAGCTTTTTTTGAAAATTCAAGATGGCGGCCATATTTTTATGACGGCAAATGACGTCATAGGGTGCAATCGAATCGCCATGAGCTCAGGAATCAGAGGAAAAAAGAATTTCGCTGATTGGCCTTACGGTTCAAAAGTTATTAGCAAAATAAAAGTGAAACTTTGGACAGGTGGTGGCGCTAGAGGGAATGACTTAGAAACACCAAAATTGGTGTATTTAATGTTGAGACGGTCCTCTATCAGAATGTCAAACCAAAACAACTTTCCCGCAATCGGTTCTATGGGCTGCCATAGACTCCCATGGCGGAAGAATAATAATAATAATAAATATAGCTGCAAGCAGCAATTATCGGGGCCAAGCGCAAGCAGATGACAGGATATGCCAACATGGCTGAAGGTGTCAGACCAACTGCAACAATGAGCAATTAAAGACATTTAGAGAGGATTTTAGGCGAAATGGCTGAAAAATCATGTAAAAAGTAATTCAGAATATGATTTAATGGATTGTCACTTTTGACCAAAAGGTGGCGCTGTTGCGAAATTGATGTGGTGTGGTCAGAGTAAGTAGACAGTGACACATACAAAGTTTTGTGTCAATATGTCGAGGCATTGCAGATATAAAGCCTGAATAGTCATTTTGGCATCATGCCTCAACTTTGCTGCTGTGCTATACGAAAACGGTTTCATCAATCGACACGAAATCCATAACTTTTTGTCGGCACAGTCTGGAGATGATACGATTCGATTTTGGTGAAAATCGGACAAACGGTCTAGGAGGAGTTCGAAAAAGTAGGTTTTGAATGAAAATCAAGATGGCGGACAGGAAGTTTGGCCAAATAAGGAAAACTTGGTATCTATGTTCTCGGCTTGACCCAGGGAATCTAATAAGACCAGTGGCATTTCAATAGCCAGATTTATTCAAAAGTTATTAGCCTTTTTGGAAATTTTGTTATAACTTTTGACCACTAGGTGGCGCTGTCTTGAAATATTTTGGTTGCCTTCAGGGGATGGTGCTGATGACACAATCTGAGTTTCGTAATATTACACCAATGCATTTGTTTAGTATAGCATTTTATTTCACAAAACTGTATTGAAGTCAATGGGAATTTCATATTTTGTTCAATTATAGCGCCACCAAGAGGCTCAGTCCCACAATTTTTTTTACGTGTCCTCAGAGTGAGCCCATACATATGTGTGTCAATTTTGGTGAAAATATCTCAATTCGCTTCGGAGTTATAGACATTTATATGAAAAAACACGAAAAAAATGACTGACACATGACTTTGATTGGAAATTAGTACCCCTAAACATCAATATTTTCGCATTTGGGCATTGGCGTATAGCTATCGACCTATGTTTCCAAACTTCTGACGGTGGTTTCGTCTCGATCGGACTAGCGGTTTCAAAGATATAGCCAAATGTTTTTTAAGCGCTAAATCACAACGCTACACAAACCGTAAGGCGAAACCTAGCATGTTTGGTATCGTAGGACTCGGCAACGATTCAGGAGTCTAAAAAGATGAGTTTCGTGAAAATAAGTCGACCACACCCAAAGTTATAAGCATTTGAAAAAAAAAATTCACCACTAGGTGGCGCTGTTTCGAAACTTCTCAGGCTCATTCAGGGCATTGTGCTGATGACCCATACCACATTTCGTAACAATCCGTTCATGCGTTCATAAAATACAGAATTTTAGCACAAAATTCAAAATGGCCGACAGCCAAAATGACCGATATGGTCAAATTGGATATCAGTCGACTCGGCATGTTGCCCTGAATCTAACGAGACCAATTGTATGATTTTTGGACAAACTGTTCAGAAGTTATAAGCAAAAATAGCCATTTTTCATATCTCCGGACCAGTAGGTGGCGCTGCGCCGAAACACAGCATGTAGCCTCAGGTCATGCTTGTGAGTACAAGTACCAAGTTTGGTCTGAATACGATAAACCGTTGCGGAGATACGGCCTTACGACTGTTTTTGCTAGCGCTACGTAAAATGTATTTGTGCGTTTATTGAAAACCGTTTGACGAATCCATTTGAATTCCATAACTTTTTGTCAGCACTACCTGAAGATGATCTGGTTCAATTTTCGTGCAAATCGGACAAACCGTCTAGGACGAGTTCGAAAAAGTAGCTTTTTTTGAAAATTCAAGATGGCGGCCATATTTTTATGACGGCAAATGACGTCATAGGGTGCAATCGAATCGCCATGAGCTCAGGAATCAGAGGAAAAAAGAATTTCGCTGATTGGCCTTACGGTTCAAAAGTTATTAGCAAAATAAAAGTGAAACTTTGGACAGGTGGTGGCGCTAGAGGGAATGACTTAGAAACACCAAAATTGGTGTATTTAATGTTGAGACGGTCCTCTATCAGAATGTCAAACCAAAACAACTTTCCCGCAATCGGTTCTATGGGCTGCCATAGACTCCCATGGCGGAAGAATAATAATAATAAATATAGCTGCAAGCAGCAATTACCGGGGCCAAGCAGAATAAGACGACAAGACATGCCAACATGTCTGAAAGTGTCAGACCAACTGCAACAATGAGCAATTAAAGACATTTAAAGAGGATTTTAGGCGAAATGGCTGAAAAATCATGTAAAAAGTGATTCAAAATATGATTTAATGGATTGTCACTTTTGACCAAAAGGTGGCGCTGTTACGAAATTGATGTGGTGTGGTCAGAGTAAGTAGACAGTGACACATACAAAGTTTTGTGTCAATATGTCGAGGCATTGCAGATATAAAGCCTGAATAGTCATTTTGGCATCATGCCTCAACTTTGCTGCTGTGCTATACGAAAACGGTTTCATCAATCGACACGAAATCCATAACTTTTTGTCGGCACAGTCTGGAGATGATACGATTCGATTTTAGTGAAAATCGGACAAACGGTCTAGGAGGAGTTCGAAAAAGTAGGTTTTGAATGAAAATCAAGATGGCGGACAGGAAGTTTGGCCAAATAAGGAAAACTTGGTATCTATGTTCTCGGCTTGACCCAAGGAATCTATTAAGACCCGTGGCATTTCAATAGCCAGATTTATTCAAAAGTTATTAGCCTTTTTGGAAATTTTGTTATAACTTTTGACCACTAGGTGGCGCTGTCTTGAAATATTTTGGTTGCCTTCAGGGGATGGTGCTGATGACACAATCTGAGTTTCGTAATATTACACCAATGCATTTGTTTAGTATAGCATTTTATTTCACAAAACTGTATTGAAGTCAATGGGAATTTCATATTTTGTTCAATTATAGCGCCACCAAGAGGCTCAGTCCCACAATTTTTTTTACGTGTCCTCAGAGTGAGCCCATACATATGTGTGTCAATTTTGGTGAAAATATCTCAATTCGCTTCGGAGTTATAGACATTTATATGAAAAAACACGAAAAAAATGACTGACACATGACTTTGATTGGAAATTAGTACCCCTAAACATCAATATTTTCGCATTTGGGCATTGGCGTATAGCTATCGACCTATGTTTCCAAACTTCTGACGGTGGTTTCGTCTCGATCGGACTAGCGGTTTCAAAGATATAGCCAAATGTTTTTTAAGCGCTAAATCACAACGCTACACAAACCGTAAGGCGAAACCTAGCATGTTTGGTATCGTAGGACTCGGCAACGATTCAGGAGTCTAAAAAGATGAGTTTCGTGAAAATAAGTCGACCACACCCAAAGTTATAAGCATTTGAAAAAAAAAATTCACCACTAGGTGGCGCTGTTTCGAAACTTCTCAGGCTCATTCAGGGCATTGTGCTGATGACCCATACCACGTTTCGTAACAATCCGTTCATGCGTTCATAAAATACAGAATTTTAGCACAAAATTCAAAATGGCCGACAGCCAAAATGACCGATATGGTCAAATTGGATATCAGTCGACTCGGCATGTTGCCCTGAATCTAACAAGACCAATTGTATGATTTTTGGACAAACTGTTCAGAAGTTATAAGCAAAAATAGCCATTTTTCATATCTCCGGACCAGTAGGTGGCGCTGCGCCGAAACACAGCATGTAGCCTCAGGTCATGCTTGTGAGTACAAGTACCAAGTTTGGTCTGAATACGATAAACCGTTGCGGAGATACGGCCTTACGACTGTTTTTGCTAGCGCTACGTAAAATGTATTTGTGCGTTTATTGAAAACGGTTTGACGAATCCATTTGAATTCCATAACTTTTTGTCAGCACTACCTGAAGATGATCTGGTTCAATTTTCGTGCAAATCGGACAAACCGTCTAGGACGAGTTCGAAAAAGTAGCTTTTTTTGAAAATTCAAGATGGCGGCCATATTTTTATGACGGCAAATGACGTCATAGGGTGCAATCGAATCGCCATGAGCTCAGGAATCAGAGGAAAAAAGAATTTTGCTGATTGGCCTTTTGGTTCAAAAGTTATTAGCAAAATAAAAGTGAAACTTTGGACAGGTGGTGGCGCTAGAGGGAATGACTTAGAAACACCAAAATTGGTGTATTTAATGTTGAGACGGTCCTCTATCAGAATGTCAAACCAAAACAACTTTCCCGCAATCGGTTCTATGGGCTGCCATAGACTCCCATGGCGGAAGAATAATAATAATAATAATAATAATAATAATAATAATAATAATAAGAAACGGAACAGATACAATAGGTGCCTCCGCACCTTCGGTGCTTGGCCCCTAATAAATATAGCTGCAAGCAGCAATTACCGGGGCCAAGCAGAATAAGACGACAAGACATGCCAACATGTCTGAAAGTGTCAGACCAACTGCAACAATGAGCAATTAAAGACATTTAAAGAGGATTTTAGGCGAAATGGCTGAAAAATCATGTAAAAAGTGATTCAAAATATGATTTAATGGATTGTCACTTTTGACCAAAAGGTGGCGCTGTTACGAAATTGATGTGGTGTGGTCAGAGTAAGGAGACAGTGACACATACAAAGTTTTGTGTCAATATGTCGAGGCATTGCAGATATAAAGCCTGAATAGTCATTTTGGCATCATGCCTCAACTTTGCTGCTGTGCTATACGAAAACGGTTTCATCAATCGACACGAAATCCATAACTTTTTGTCGGCACAGTCTGGAGATGATACGATTCGATTTTGGTGAAAATCGGACAAACGGTCTAGGAGGAGTTAGAAAAAGTAGGTTTTGAATGAAAATCAAGATGGCGGACAGGAAGTTTGGCCAAATAAGGAAAACTTGGTATCTATGTTCTCGGCTTGACCCAAGGAATCTATTAAGACCCGTGGCATTTCAATAGCCAGATTTATTCAAAAGTTATTAGCCTTTTTGGAAATTTTGTTATAACTTTTGACCACTAGGTGGCGCTGTCTTGAAATATTTTGGTTGCCTTCAGGGGATGGTGCTGATGACACAATCTGAGTTTCGTAATATTACACCAATGCATTTGTTTAGTATAGCATTTTATTTCACAAAACTGTATTGAAGTCAATGGGAATTTCATATTTTGTTCAATTATAGCGCCACCAAGAGGCTCAGTCCCACAATTTTTTTTACGTGTCCTCAGAGTGAGCCCATACATATGTGTGTCAATTTTGGTGAAAATATCTCAATTCGCTTCGGAGTTATAGACATTTATATGAAAAAACACGAAAAAAATGACTGACACATGACTTTGATTGGAAATTAGTACCCCTAAACATCAATATTTTCGCATTTGGGCATTGGCGTATAGCTATCGACCTATGTTTCCAAACTTCTGACGGTGGTTTCGTCTCGATCGGACTAGCGGTTTCAAAGATATAGCCAAATGTTTTTTAAGCGCTAAATCACAACGCTACACAAACCGTAAGGCGAAACCTAGCATGTTTGGTATCGTAGGACTCGGCAACGATTCAGGAGTCTAAAAAGATGAGTTTCGTGAAAATAAGTCGACCACACCCAAAGTTATAAGCATTTGAAAAAAAAAATTCACCACTAGGTGGCGCTGTTTCGAAACTTCTCAGGCTCATTCAGGGCATTGTGCTGATGACCCATACCACATTTCGTAACAATCCGTTCATGCGTTCATAAAATACAGAATTTTAGCACAAAATTCAAAATGGCCGACAGCCAAAATGACCGATATGGTCAAATTGGATATCAGTCGACTCGGCATGTTGCCCTGAATCTAACGAGACCAATTGTATGATTTTTGGACAAACTGTTCAGAAGTTATAAGCAAAAATAGCCATTTTTCATATCTCCGGACCAGTAGGTGGCGCTGCGCCGAAACACAGCATGTAGCCTCAGGTCATGCTTGTGAGTACAAGTACCAAGTTTGGTCTGAATACGATAAACCGTTGCGGAGATACGGCCTTACGACTGTTTTTGCTAGCGCTACGTAAAATGTATTTGTGCGTTTATTGAAAACGGTTTGACGAATCCATTTGAATTCCATAACTTTTTGTCAGCACTACCTGAAGATGATCTGGTTCAATTTTCGTGCAAATCGGACAAACCGTCTAGGACGAGTTCGAAAAAGTAGCTTTTTTTGAAAATTCAAGATGGCGGCCATATTTTTATGACGGCAAATGACGTCATAGGGTGCAATCGAATCGCCATGAGCTCAGGAATCAGAGGAAAAAAGAATTTCGCTGATTGGCCTTACGGTTCAAAAGTTATTAGCAAAATAAAAGTGAAACTTTGGACAGGTGGTGGCGCTAGAGGGAATGACTTAGAAACACCAAAATTGGTGTATTTAATGTTGAGACGGTCCTCTATCAGAATGTCAAACCAAAACAACTTTCCCGCAATCGGTTCTATGGGCTGCCATAGACTCCCATGGCGGAAGAATAATAATAATAATAATAATAATAATAAATATAGCTGCAAGCAGCAATTACCGGGGCCAAGCAGAATAAGACGACAAGACATGCCAACATGTCTGAAAGTGTCAGACCAACTGCAACAATGAGCAATTAAAGACATTTAAAGAGGATTTTAGGCGAAATGGCTGAAAAATCATGTAAAAAGTGATTCAAAATATGATTTAATGGATTGTCACTTTTGACCAAAAGGTGGCGCTGTTACGAAATTGATGTGGTGTGGTCAGAGTAAGGAGACAGTGACACATACAAAGTTTTGTGTCAATATGTCGAGGCATTGCAGATATAAAGCCTGAATAGTCATTTTGGCATCATGCCTCAACTTTGCTGCTGTGCTATACGAAAACGGTTTCATCAATCGACACGAAATCCATAACTTTTTGTCGGCACAGTCTGGAGATGATACGATTCGATTTTGGTGAAAATCGGACAAACGGTCTAGGAGGAGTTCGAAAAAGTAGGTTTTGAATGAAAATCAAGATGGCGGACAGGAAGTTTGGCCAAATAAGGAAAACTTGGTATCTATGTTCTCGGCTTGACCCAAGGAATCTATTAAGACCAGTGGCATTTCAATAGCCAGATGTATTCAAAAGTTATTAGCCTTTTTGGAAATTTTGTTATAACTTTTGACCACTAGGTGGCGCTGTCTTGAAATATTTTGGTTGCCTTCAGGGGATGGTGCTGATGACACAATCTGAGTTTCGTAATATTACACCAATGCATTTGTTTAGTATAGCATTTTATTTCACAAAACTGTATTGAAGTCAATGGGAATTTCATATTTTGTTCAATTATAGCGCCACCAAGAGGCTCAGTCCCACAATTTTTTTTACGTGTCCTCAGAGTGAGCCCATACATATGTGTGTCAATTTTGGTGAAAATATCTCAATTCGCTTCGGAGTTATAGACATTTATATGAAAAAACACGAAAAAAATGACTGACACATGACTTTGATTGGAAATTAGTACCCCTAAACATCAATATTTTCGCATTTGGGCATTGGCGTATAGCTATCGACCTATGTTTCCAAACTTCTGACGGTGGTTTCGTCTCGATCGGACTAGCGGTTTCAAAGATATAGCCAAATGTTTTTTAAGCGCTAAATCACAACGCTACACAAACCGTAAGGCGAAACCTAGCATGTTTGGTATCGTAGGACTCGGCAACGATTCAGGAGTCTAAAAAGATGAGTTTCGTGAAAATAAGTCGACCACACCCAAAGTTATAAGCATTTGAAAAAAAAAATTCACCACTAGGTGGCGCTGTTTCGAAACTTCTCAGGCTCATTCAGGGCATCGTGCTGATGACCCATACCACGTTTCGTAACAATCCGTTCATGCGTTCATAAAATACAGAATTTTAGCACAAAATTCAAAATGGCCGAGAGCCAAAATGACCGATATGGTCAAATTGGATATCAGTCGACTCGGCATGTTGCCCTGAATCTAACGAGACCAATTGTATGATTTTTGGACAAACTGTTCAGAAGTTATAAGCAAAAATAGCCATTTTTCATATCTCCGGACCAGTAGGTGGCGCTGCGCCGAAACACAGCATGTAGCCTCAGGTCATGCTTGTGAGTACAAGTACCAAGTTTGGTCTGAATACGATAAACCGTTGCGGAGATACGGCCTTACGACTGTTTTTGCTAGCGCTACGTAAAATGTATTTGTGCGTTTATTGAAAACGGTTTGACGAATCCATTTGAATTCCATAACTTTTTGTCAGCACTACCTGAAGATGATCTGGTTCAATTTTCGTGCAAATCGGACAAACCGTCTAGGACGAGTTCGAAAAAGTAGCTTTTTTTGAAAATTCAAGATGGCGGCCATATTTTTATGACGGCAAATGACGTCATAGGGTGCAATCGAATCGCCATGAGCTCAGGAATCAGAGGAAAAAAGAATTTCGCTGATTGGCCTTACGGTTCAAAAGTTATTAGCAAAATAAAAGTGAAACTTTGGACAGGTGGTGGCGCTAGAGGGAATGACTTAGAAACACCAAAATTGGTGTATTTAATGTTGAGACGGTCCTCTATCAGAATGTCAAACCAAAACAACTTTCCCGCAATCGGTTCTATGGGCTGCCATAGACTCCCATGGCGGAAGAATAATAATAATAATAATAATAATAATAAATATAGCTGCAAGCAGCAATTACCGGGGCCAAGCAGAATAAGACGACAAGACATGCCAACATGTCTGAAAGTGTCAGACCAACTGCAACAATGAGCAATTAAAGACATTTAAAGAGGATTTTAGGCGAAATGGCTGAAAAATCATGTAAAAAGTGATTCAAAATATGATTTAATGGATTGTCACTTTTGACCAAAAGGTGGCGCTGTTACGAAATTGATGTGGTGTGGTCAGAGTAAGGAGACAGTGACACATACAAAGTTTTGTGTCAATATGTCGAGGCATTGCATATATAAAGCCTGAATAGTCATTTTGGCATCATGCCTCAACTTTGCTGCTGTGCTATACGAAAACGGTTTCATCAATCGACACGAAATCCATAACTTTTTGTCGGCACAGTCTGGAGATGATACGATTCGATTTTGGTGAAAATCGGACAAACGGTCTAGGAGGAGTTCGAAAAAGTAGGTTTTGAATGAAAATCAAGATGGCGGACAGGAAGTTTGGCCAAATAAGGAAAACTTGGTATCTATGTTCTCGGCTTGACCCAAGGAATCTATTAAGACCAGTGGCATTTCAATAGCCAGATGTATTCAAAAGTTATTAGCCTTTTTGGAAATTTTGTTATAACTTTTGACCACTAGGTGGCGCTGTCTTGAAATATTTTGGTTGCCTTCAGGGGATGGTGCTGATGACACAATCTGAGTTTCGTAATATTACACCAATGCATTTGTTTAGTATAGCATTTTATTTCACAAAACTGTATTGAAGTCAATGGGAATTTCATATTTTGTTCAATTATAGCGCCACCAAGAGGCTCAGTCCCACAATTTTTTTTACGTGTCCTCAGAGTGAGCCCATACATATGTGTGTCAATTTTGGTGAAAATATCTCAATTCGCTTCGGAGTTATAGACATTTATATGAAAAAACACGAAAAAAATGACTGACACATGACTTTGATTGGAAATTAGTACCCCTAAACATCAATATTTTCGCATTTGGGCATTGGCGTATAGCTATCGACCTATGTTTCCAAACTTCTGACGGTGGTTTCGTCTCGATCGGACTAGCGGTTTCAAAGATATAGCCAAATGTTTTTTAAGCGCTAAATCACAACGCTACACAAACCGTAAGGCGAAACCTAGCATGTTTGGTATCGTAGGACTCGGCAACGATTCAGGAGTCTAAAAAGATGAGTTTCGTGAAAATAAGTCGACCACACCCAAAGTTATAAGCATTTGGAAAAAAAAATTCACCACTAGGTGGCGCTGTTTCGAAACTTCTCAGGCTCATTCAGGGCATCGTGCTGATGACCCATAACACGTTTCGTAACAATCCGTTCATGCGTTCATAAAATACAGAATTTTAGCACAAAATTCAAAATGGCCGACAGCCAAAATGACCGATATGGCAAAATTGGATATCAGTCGACTCGGCATGTTGCCCTGAATCTAACGAGACCAATTGTATGATTTTTGGACAAACTGTTCAGAAGTTATAAGCAAAAATAGCCATTTTTCATATCTCCGGACCAGTAGGTGGCGCTGCGCCGAAACACAGCATGTAGCCTCAGGTCATGCTTGTGAGTACAAGTACCAAGTTTGGTCTGAATACGATAAACCGTTGCGGAGATACGGCCTTACGACTGTTTTTGCTAGCGCTACGTAAAATGTATTTGTGCGTTTATTGAAAACGGTTTGACGAATCCATTTGAATTCCATAACTTTTTGTCAGCACTACCTGAAGATGATCTGGTTCAATTTTCGTGCAAATCGGACAAACCGTCTAGGACGAGTTCGAAAAAGTAGCTTTTTTTGAAAATTCAAGATGGCGGCCATATTTTTATGACGGCAAATGACGTCATAGGGTGCAATCGAATCGCCATGAGCTCAGGAATCAGAGGAAAAAAGAATTTCGCTGATTGGCCTTACGGTTCAAAAGTTATTAGCAAAATAAAAGTGAAACTTTGGACAGGTGGTGGCGCTAGAGGGAATGACTTAGAAACACCAAAATTGGTGTATTTAATGTTGAGACGGTCCTCTATCAGAATGTCAAACCAAAACAACTTTCCCGCAATCGGTTCTATGGGCTGCCATAGACTCCCATGGCGGAAGAATAATAATAATAAATATAGCTGCAAGCAGCCATTACCGGGGCCAAGCAGAATAAGACGACAAGACATGCCGACATGTCTGAAAGTGTCAGACCAACTGCAACAATGAGCAATTAAAGACATTTAAAGAGGATTTTAGGCAAAATGCCTGAAAAATCATAGAAACAATAATTAAAAATATGATTTGATGGATTATCACTTTCGACCAATAGGTGGCGCAGTTACAAAACTGATGTGATGTGGTCAGAGTGAAGTTACAATGACACATACAAAGTTTGGTGTCAATATGTCAAGGCATTGCAGAGATAAAGCCTTAATTAATGCTATTAGCATCATGCCTCAACTTTGCTGCTGCGCTATACGAAAACGGTTTCGTCTATCGACACGAAATCCATAACTTTTAGTCGGCACGGTCTGGAGATGATACGATTCGATTTTGGTGAAAATCGGACAAACGGTCTAGGAGGAGTTCGAAAAAGTAGGTTTTGAATGAAAATCAAGATGGCGGACAAGAAGTTTGACCAAATAAGGAAAATTTGGTATCTATGTTCTCGGCTTGACCCAAGGAATCTATTAAGACCAGTGGCATTTACATAGGCCGATGTATTCAAAAGTTATTAGCAGTTTTGGAAATGTTGTTATAACTTTTGACCACTAGGTGGCGCTGTCTCTAAATATTTTGGGTACCTTCAGGGGATGGTGCTGATGGCACATTCTGAGTTTCGTAATATTACACCAATGCATTTGTTTAGTATAGCATTTTATTTCACAAAACTGCATTGAAGTCAATGGGAATTTCATGTTTTGTTCTATTATAGCGCCACCAAGAGGCTCAGTCCCACCATTTTTTTTATGTGTCCTCAGAGTGAGCCCATACATATATGAGTCGATTTTGGTGCAAAAATCTCAATTTGCTTCGGAGTTATAGACATTTATATGAAAAAACACGAAAAAAATGACTGACACATGACTTTGATTGAATATTACTACCCCTAAACATCAATATTTTCGCATTTGGGCATTGGCGTATAGCTATCGACCTATGTTTCCAAACTTCTGACGGTGGTTTCGTCTCGATCGGACAAGCGGTTTCGAAGATATAGCCAAATGTTTTTTAAGCGCTAAATCACAACGCTACACAAACCGTTAGGCGAAACCTAACATGTTTGGTATCGTTGGACTCGGCAACGATTCAGGAGTCCAATGAGATGAGTTTCGTGAAAATAAGTCGATCACACCCAAAGTTATAAGCTTTTGAAAAAAAAAATTCACCACTAGGTGGCACTGTTACGAAACTTCTCACACTCCTTCAGGACATCGTGTTGATGACCCATACCAAGTTTCGTAACAATCCGTTCATGCGTTGTTAAAATAGAGCATTTTAGCACAAAATTCAAAATGGCCGACAGCCAAAATGACCGATATGGTCAAATTGGATATCAGTCGACTCGGCATGTTGCCCTGAATCTAACGAGACCAATTTTATGATTTTTGGACAAACTGTTCAGAAGTTATAAGAAAAAATAGCCATTTTTCATATCTCCGGACCAGTAGGTGGCGCTGCGCTGAAACACAGCATGTAGCCTCAGGTCATGCTTGTGAGTACAAGTACCAAGTTTGGTCTGAATACGATAAACCGTTGCGGAGATACGGCCTTACGACTGTTTTTGCTAGCGCTACGTAAAATGTATTCGTGCGTTTATCGAAAACGGTTTGACGAATCAATTTGAATTCCATAACTTTTTGTCAGCACTACCTGAAGATGATCTGGTTCAATTTTCGTGCAAATCGGACAAACCGTCTAGGACGAGTTCGAAAAAGTAGCTTTTTTTGAAAATTCAAGATGGCGACCATATTTTTATGACGGAAAATGACGTCATAGGGTGCAATCGAATCGCCATGAGCTCAGGAATCAGAGGAAAAAATAATTTTGTTGATTGGCCTTACGGTTCAAAAGTTATTAGCAAAGTAAAAGTGAAACTTTGGACAGGTGGTGGCGCTAGAGGGAATGACTTAGAATCACCAAAATTGGTGTATTTAATGTTGGGACTGTCCTCTATCAGAATGTCAAACCAAAACAACTTTCCCGCAATCGGTTCTATGGGCTGCCATAGACTCCCAGAGCGGAAGAATAATAATAATAATAATAATAATAATAAATATAGCTGCAAGCAGCCATTACCGGGGCCAAGCAGAATAAGACGACAAGACATGCCGACATGTCTGAAAGTGTCAGACCAACTGCAACAATGAGCAATTAAAGACATTTAAAGAGGATTTTAGGCAAAATGCCTGAAAAATCATAGAAACAATAATTAAAAATATGATTTGATGGATTATCACTTTCGACCAATAGGTGGCGCAGTTACAAAACTGATGTGATGTGGTCAGAGTGAAGTTACAATGACACATACAAAGTTTGGTGTCAATATGTCAAGGCATTGCAGAGATAAAGCCTTAATTAATGCTATTAGCATCATGCCTCAACTTTGCTGCTGCGCTATACGAAAACGGTTTCGTCTATCGACACGAAATCCATAACTTTTAGTCGGCACGGTCTGGAGATGATACGATTCGATTTTGGTGAAAATCGGACAAACGGTCTAGGAGGAGTTCGAAAAAGTAGGTTTTGAATGAAAATCAAGATGGCGGACAAGAAGTTTGACCAAATAAGGAAAATTTGGTATCTATGTTCTCGGCTTGACCCAAGGAATCTATTAAGACCAGTGGCATTTACATAGGCCGATGTATTCAAAAGTTATTAGCAGTTTTGGAAATGTTGTTATAACTTTTGACCACTAGGTGGCGCTGTCTCTAAATATTTTGGGTACCTTCAGGGGATGGTGCTGATGGCACATTCTGAGTTTCGTAATATTACACCAATGCATTTGTTTAGTATAGCATTTTATTTCACAAAACTGCATTGAAGTCAATGGGAATTTCATGTTTTGTTCTATTATAGCGCCACCAAGAGGCTCAGTCCCACCATTTTTTTTATGTGTCCTCAGAGTGAGCCCATACATATATGAGTCGATTTTGGTGCAAAAATCTCAATTTGCTTCGGAGTTATAGACATTTATATGAAAAAACACGAAAAAAATGACTGACACATGACTTTGATTGAATATTACTACCCCTAAACATCAATATTTTCGCATTTGGGCATTGGCGTATAGCTATCGACCTATGTTTCCAAACTTCTGACGGTGGTTTCGTCTCGATCGGACAAGCGGTTTCGAAGATATAGCCAAATGTTTTTTAAGCGCTAAATCACAACGCTACACAAACCGTTAGGCGAAACCTAACATGTTTGGTATCGTTGGACTCGGCAACGATTCAGGAGTCCAATGAGATGAGTTTCGTGAAAATAAGTCGATCACACCCAAAGTTATAAGCTTTTGAAAAAAAAAATTCACCACTAGGTGGCACTGTTACGAAACTTCTCACACTCCTTCAGGACATCGTGTTGATGACCCATACCAAGTTTCGTAACAATCCGTTCATGCGTTGTTAAAATAGAGCATTTTAGCACAAAATTCAAAATGGCCGACAGCCAAAATGACCGATATGGTCAAATTGGATATCAGTCGACTCGGCATGTTGCCCTGAATCTAACGAGACCAATTTTATGATTTTTGGACAAACTGTTCAGAAGTTATAAGAAAAAATAGCCATTTTTCATATCTCCGGACCAGTAGGTGGCGCTGCGCTGAAACACAGCATGTAGCCTCAGGTCATGCTTGTGAGTACAAGTACCAAGTTTGGTCTGAATACGATAAACCGTTGCGGAGATACGGCCTTACGACTGTTTTTGCTAGCGCTACGTAAAATGTATTCGTGCGTTTATCGAAAACGGTTTGACGAATCAATTTGAATTCCATAACTTTTTGTCAGCACTACCTGAAGATGATCTGGTTCAATTTTCGTGCAAATCGGACAAACCGTCTAGGACGAGTTCGAAAAAGTAGCTTTTTTTGAAAATTCAAGATGGCGACCATATTTTTATGACGGAAAATGACGTCATAGGGTGCAATCGAATCGCCATGAGCTCAGGAATCAGAGGAAAAAATAATTTTGTTGATTGGCCTTACGGTTCAAAAGTTATTAGCAAAGTAAAAGTGAAACTTTGGACAGGTGGTGGCGCTAGAGGGAATGACTTAGAATCACCAAAATTGGTGTATTTAATGTTGGGACTGTCCTCTATCAGAATGTCAAACCAAAACAACTTTCCCGCAATCGGTTCTATGGGCTGCCATAGACTCCCAGAGCGGAAGAATAATAATAATAATAATAATAATAATAATAATAAGAAACGGAACAGATACAATAGGTGCCTCCGCACCTTCGGTGCTTGGCCCCTAATAATAATAATAATAATAATAAGAAACGGAACAGATACAATAGGTGCCTCCGCACCTTCGGTGCTTGGCCCCTAATAATAAGAAACGGAACAGATACAATAGGTGCCTCCGCACCTTCGGTGCTTGGCCCCTAATAAATATAGCTGCAAGCAGCAATTACCGGGGCCAAGCAGAATAAGACGACAAGACATGCCAACATGTCTGAAAGTGTCAGACCAACTGCAACAATGAGCAATTAAAGACATTTAAAGAGGATTTTAGGCGAAATGGCTGAAAAATCATGTAAAAAGTGATTCAAAATATGATTTAATGGATTGTCACTTTTGACCAAAAGGTGGCGCTGTTACGAAATTGATGTGGTGTGGTCAGAGTAAGGAGACAGTGACACATACAAAGTTTTGTGTCAATATGTCGAGGCATTGCAGATATAAAGCCTGAATAGTCATTTTGGCATCATGCCTCAACTTTGCTGCTGTGCTATACGAAAACGGTTTCATCAATCGACACGAAATCCATAACTTTTTGTCGGCACAGTCTGGAGATGATACGATTCGATTTTGGTGAAAATCGGACAAACGGTCTAGGAGGAGTTAGAAAAAGTAGGTTTTGAATGAAAATCAAGATGGCGGACAGGAAGTTTGGCCAAATAAGGAAAACTTGGTATCTATGTTCTCGGCTTGACCCAAGGAATCTATTAAGACCCGTGGCATTTCAATAGCCAGATTTATTCAAAAGTTATTAGCCTTTTTGGAAATTTTGTTATAACTTTTGACCACGAGGTGGCGCTGTCTTGAAATATTTTGGTTGCCTTCAGGGGATGGTGCTGATGACACAATCTGAGTTTCGTAATATTACACCAATGCATTTGTTTAGTATAGCATTTTATTTCACAAAACTGTATTGAAGTCAATGGGAATTTCATATTTTGTTCAATTATAGCGCCACCAAGAGGCTCAGTCCCACAATTTTTTTTACGTGTCCTCAGAGTGAGCCCATACATATGTGTGTCAATTTTGGTGAAAATATCTCAATTCGCTTCGGAGTTATAGACATTTATATGAAAAAACACGAAAAAAATGACTGACACATGACTTTGATTGGAAATTAGTACCCCTAAACATCAATATTTTCGCATTTGGGCATTGGCGTATAGCTATCGACCTATGTTTCCAAACTTCTGACGGTGGTTTCGTCTCGATCGGACTAGCGGTTTCAAAGATATAGCCAAATGTTTTTTAAGCGCTAAATCACAACGCTACACAAACCGTAAGGCGAAACCTAGCATGTTTGGTATCGTAGGACTCGGCAACGATTCAGGAGTCTAAAAAGATGAGTTTCGTGAAAATAAGTCGACCACACCCAAAGTTATAAGCATTTGAAAAAAAAAATTCACCACTAGGTGGCGCTGTTTCGAAACTTCTCAGGCTCATTCAGGGCATTGTGCTGATGACCCATACCACATTTCGTAACAATCCGTTCATGCGTTCATAAAATACAGAATTTTAGCACAAAATTCAAAATGGCCGACAGCCAAAATGACCGATATGGTCAAATTGGATATCAGTCGACTCGGCATGTTGCCCTGAATCTAACGAGACCAATTGTATGATTTTTGGACAAACTGTTCAGAAGTTATAAGCAAAAATAGCCATTTTTCATATCTCCGGACCAGTAGGTGGCGCTGCGCCGAAACACAGCATGTAGCCTCAGGTCATGCTTGTGAGTACAAGTACCAAGTTTGGTCTGAATACGATAAACCGTTGCGGAGATACGGCCTTACGACTGTTTTTGCTAGCGCTACGTAAAATGTATTTGTGCGTTTATTGAAAACGGTTTGACGAATCCATTTGAATTCCATAACTTTTTGTCAGCACTACCTGAAGATGATCTGGTTCAATTTTCGTGCAAATCGGACAAACCGTCTAGGACGAGTTCGAAAAAGTAGCTTTTTTTGAAAATTCAAGATGGCGGCCATATTTTTATGACGGCAAATGACGTCATAGGGTGCAATCGAATCGCCATGAGCTCAGGAATCAGAGGAAAAAAGAATTTCGCTGATTGGCCTTACGGTTCAAAAGTTATTAGCAAAATAAAAGTGAAACTTTGGACAGGTGGTGGCGCTAGAGGGAATGACTTAGAAACACCAAAATTGGTGTATTTAATGTTGAGACGGTCCTCTATCAGAATGTCAAACCAAAACAACTTTCCCGCAATCGGTTCTATGGGCTGCCATAGACTCCCATGGCGGAAGAATAATAATAATAATAATAATAATAATAATAATAAGAAACGGAACAGATACAATAGGTGCCTCCGCACCTTCGGTGCTTGGCCCCTAATAATAATAATAATAATAATAAGAAACGGAACAGATACAATAGGTGCCTCCGCACCTTCGGTGCTTGGCCCCTAATAATAATAATAATAATAAGAAACGGAACAGATACAATAGGTGCCTCCGCACCTTCGGTGCTTGGCCCCTAATAATAATAATAATAATAAGAAACGGAACAGATACAATAGGTGCCTCCGCACCTTCGGTGCTTGGCCCCTAATAATAAGAACGGGAACAGATACAATAGGTGCCTCCGCACCTTCGGTGCTTGGCCCCTAATTACATTTGAAATATATTCAAATAGAAAATGGTAATTTTAAATTGTAATAATAATTTATTATAATTTATTATAAATAATAATTTACAATAATAATAATAGCAATAATAATGTTTCACAGTATTACTGTACATTAAAAAAATCCTACCAACCACAAACTGTGCAAATCTTAACCCTTTAAAGCTCCAATATGTAAAAAAAAAAATTCACCACAAGAGGGCGCAGTTTCCAACAATAACAAAGGCGAAGCTTGATGACGCTATGAAGGAGGTGACGATGGGAGATGTCGTTTTTAATGCGTTTTCACCATCTAGCGATGTATCTAAATGGAATTAATGAATCATGATCACGGATGAGGTAATTTATTCGTTTTTGTATTACCTGTATGTCTGATCGTATTATTTTATGTCATCATAATTAATGAACTGCAAGGAACGTGAAATGTTATGCTATATTATCCCGTTACAACTTACAGCTATTTTTCATTAATTCATATCTATTAAAATCATCTTTACTGTAACTATTACGTTACTTGTACAATAAAAAACATTTGATTTGCTTACCTGTATCAATACACTCGCGAGAGCAGAGTCTCTGTCAAGTCCAAGATTGTCGCGCAGCTCTCTCCATCTCGAAAACGCCTGGCCGATATTTATCCGGGTTTTATTCTTCCGTTTGTCACACAGTCTGCGTGTATCCGAATATGGACGCTTTCGTTTTGTTGGCACCTCAATACTCGCCAAAGAGTAATCGTGATCCATAACAGCTATAACCAGTCTATGGCTATAACGCTATAACCACCACTTCCGCATTTGACCATGTGATGTTCCGGTGTGGTGGATTATCACATGGTCCACACCAGAAAAAAAGGATAGTGCGGACATTGCGTCACTGAGAGGCGACATTTCTTTTCCGGGACGGACAGTTATTTAAAATCGGAATTTCTCTGAAATAAAAAATCTTTGGAGACTTTTGAGATATTGTAAGTACACAACTGGAGGAAATATATCACACTGTGCAAGTTATTTTCGGAAATTTTATTACAAAATTGTTACATATAGGAGCTTTAAATGGAAAGTTATGTCAATATCAACCAATCCTCATGTTTACAGATGAACAAGAGGAAATATCAAAATGTCAGATCTGGGGCCTCATTTATAAAGCTTGCGTACGCACAAAACGGGGCTGAAAACATGCGTACGCCAGTTCCTGCGCAAAAGGTGGGATTTATAAAGAAAAACTTGACGGGAAAATTTGCGCACCTGCACGCAAACTCTGACCCATGCGTACGCACATTTTGGAGATGGAGCACTTTGGCGACACCGATGGTGAGCTGGAGTTAAATGTATTTTTGGTCACTTTTATACAGAAAATCTAAAGAAAATTAAACATATACAGAAAGATTATATAAATACAGTTTCAATCACCAAGCCTGTCACTTGAAGCAAATATCCATCCCTTCTTAAATGTCCGCGGCAGCGAGCGCGTTGAGCCGTTTAGTGAAACTGACGCAAATAACAGTTTAAATAAATAAAATACTTCTGATATAAACATTTATATTAAATATGCCATTCAAATTAATGGAGTTAAACACTTAAACATGCAATCATTACTGAAGTTACAACATTTTTTTTAATTCAATCATTAGAAATATTTGTTGTGGATGCGATTGTTTTTGAACACTTTTCCTGTGGCGTGCTTTAATGTTTTAACCACAGAGATAATTGCTTATCATGATAATACCAGATTGTCTGAGAAAATAGTTTCGTGCAAATAATGCCCAAGGCCTATCTGTTTCCATTAAAAATATAAATCAATTAAAAATACAATTCGGCCAGTGGAAAAGATTGAGAAAAACTTTCTCTGAAATGTATTTTACACTATTTGATTTATGTAGGCTATTCAAAAACAAGGCAAGGATAGACAACTACTTGATTTGTATTAATGTAATGTTTCTTGTACCGTTTATATCATTTGCATATGATTATTCATCCACGTGATAACGTTTAAGTTATCACGTGGATGAATAATCATATGCAAATGATATGTAGATGAGGATCTGCATAGTAAAACTAGGCGTTGTAAGCTCCATATGGTTATTTCGGGGTGGAGACGCATGTGCGCACAATCTTCCGCTGACTGGGATTTATAAAGTGAATTCTGCGCAGGTTCTGGCGTACGCACGGTTTTATAAGTCTGAATATTTTTTTGCGTACGCCATTTTTGGCTTTTGTGCGTACGTACACTTTTAGTAAGGTTCCTACGCACAGTTTTATAAATGAGGCCCCTGATCTTTTCCATACAAGCAAATACAAGAAATTCATGGAGATCACTGGCTATCGAGGTCAGTTGTTCAGAATATATATATATATATATATATATATATATATATATATATATATATATATATATATATATATATATATATATAATCCCACACCAAATAGTGCTGAGACAGTTTGAGGCTGTTTGTTTAGAAGAATTTCACCTTGTAGATCATGCAAAAGAATCTGTTCATAGTGGATTTTGCGGATGATGAGATGGTGGTCATACTTTTTCTTACTAGGTTAATTACACTCTACAAGTGATCAGGATCTAAATGAAACTTGATTATCTGCAAATAAGCTGTAGTATATTGTACTCCTAACCAGGGCTTGACATTAACTTTGGTTTTCCAAAGTTACGAGTCACACAGCATTTTTACTAGCCACATTTTTGTTGTTGTGAAATTACCTGATAAAAGTTGACTCTGGCGTGCTAAAATTTACTTGAAATAGATTTACAACCCTTTTAAATGTAAAACCACTGTACACACCCAAATCAAGACTACATAAAAGTATAACAATACAGGTCATTATCATTAGCTCTGATAAGGTTGTGTGTAAAGCTCCTTTTTTAACCATTTACTCTTAAGCTTCAGGCATCTTGCCTCAGGCTTTTACTAGAGCGAAGTTAAGCACGCACTGAGTTTTGAAGGGGGTTACCATAGCGTAAGCTACTTACGCAATAGGAGAGACCTCTCGAAAGGGAACGTCTCGGTTACTAATGTAACCTCGGTTCCCTGAGATGAGGGAACGAGTATTGCGTAACTTGCCGTGCTTGTGCTTTGGTCAAGGATCGCTTCAGTCGATTTAACCTAAAGAAACTTGACATACGATGGGCTCAATTTATAGCCTCTGGCCACACCCATCTTGGCGGGCCCTGACGTATCAGGGCGCGAGTTGTCCTGATTGGACTACGCGTCTGAGCCGCCCCGTCATAGGTTTGTGCAGTTGCCGCAGCACAGCCAATGACCGTGCTCACCGCTCATCTGTGTGTGCTGTGCAGCTACACTGCGTTTTAAAAAAATGGCTTCAATATTCTCGAGAAAAGGCGTTTTCAATTCAATACTGAATTGTATTAAGACTACAATTATTCAACCCGCCAAAGTGGCTAGTTGGAGTGACTGTGTTACCCGCCACGAGCAAAATCCACCCGCATTTGGCGGGTTGGCGGGTGTTAATGTCAAGCCCTGCTCCTAACAAAGTATTTCACAATCTTCTCACCTCCATTAAGACTTTTCCTGTGTGTCATTCCAGTTGTATTATCCTTTGACTCCAATGAATTAGTGGTAAACTGAAACCCAAATATGCCAGATAACCTGTCTCTGATCCTCTGTGTGCAGTCAGTGAATGAACATGGTTCAGTAAGCTGAAAAAATATTTTAATTACTGCCTGTGTATCTTAACGGTGTTAATGAACCTTGCATTGCTCCTGGAGTTTTGATAATGTTGAGAAGACTTTGGCAGTGATGGTTTGTGATGAGAGCGGTGTGTCTCTTAAAAGGTAATTACACAGGGTCTCTCTCACGCTGTGTGCACAAGAGACAGTGGATGACAGCAACACAAAACAATCTCTTTTAATTAACCAGAGCTCACTGTACCAACATAGAATTTCTCAGACACAGCCTTTTATGTCAAAGATGAGAAGTCAACATCCTGTTGGGCTTCTTTCGTGTACCACAGCCCGAGGTAACTGATGGTGCACAGGACACATTCCTTACTATTCTTGTTGTTATTTATTTAAAAATCAAATCTGGATGCAGAATGTTGTGTAAATCATGCATGTTGTGACAATGTACTGTAAGCATTAAGTATAATTTTGGTCAGTCTAACCCTGTCACAAATAAAATAAAACTAAATTAAATAAAATTTTAACAGATCTTCAACATTTTAAAGGAATTTTGTGTCAGTATTTACTCACCTTTATGTTTTCCAAAAGGAGATGTAAAAATGTTAATCTGCTCTTTTCCATTCAAGAAAATGTGCAATATTCATTGTGATCACTATAGCTGTCACGTTCAATTGTTTAAGTAAAATAAAATAAAATTCCTACATTAGATTTACATGCATCAAAGGTCAAAAATCACGTAAATTTTCTCATAATATTGCACATCACCTCATCACTCAAAGAGTCTGAAAACGGTTTGTTTAAAGATTCAGCCTCTCCAAATCCCTCCTTTCTGTGAGCCTACTCTGCTCTGATTGGTCAGCTGGCCCAGTCTGTTGTGATTGATCTACTCTGCTCTGATTGGTCAGCTGGCCCAGTCTGTTGTGATCGATCTACTCTGCTCTGATTGGTCAGCCGGCCCAGTCTGTTGTGATTGATCTATTCTGCTCTGATTGGTCAGCCGGCCCAGTCTGTTGTGATTGATCTACTCTGCTCTGATTGGTCAGCTGGCCCAGTCTGTTGTGATTGGTCTACTCTGCTCTGATTGGTCAGCCGGCCCAGTCTGTTGTGATTGATCTACTCTGCTCTGATTGTCAGCTGGCCCAGTCTGTTGTGATTGATCTACTCTGCTCTGATTGGTCAGCTGGCCCAGTCTGTTGTGATTGATCTATTCTGTTCTGATTGGTCAGCCGGCCCAGTCTGTTGTGATTGATCTACTCTGCTCTGATTGGTCAGCTGGCCCAGTCTGTTGTGATTGGTCTACTCTGCTCTGATTGGTCAGCCGGCCCAGTCTGTTGTGATTGGTCTACTCTGCTCTGATTGGTCAGCTGGCCCAGTCTGTTGTGATTGGTCTACTCTGCTCTGATTGGTCAGCCGGCCCAGTCTGTTGTGATTGGTCTACCGCTTACAGCACATGTCAGAAACAAAACGCCTATTTAGGGGTGTTCGATTCCAGTTTTTCGGAGTTGACTCCGACTCCCGACCCACTGTAGGAGTCGATGGAATGTCAACAACACAAACCAAACTCCTCCTGTCTCAGCTAACTACAGTGTTTGAGGGTCAAAGTAGACATTGTTTGCGGGCAGCCAATGAAGATCATAGGCTGGCCTTATGCAATTGGTTACATTGCCATGTGTGTATATAACAGGAAATGAGACTGGAATTTCAGAAACGATTCTTTCTTTTAGGAGACAATGGCTGCTTCTACTTTAGTAGGCGAAATTCAGTATGTGACAAAAGAAGTATGTTCAGAATTTACAGTAATCATAAAAGAGTAGGCAAAAAGTACCCGGATGACCTGCTACGTCCAGTGTGAATCTGAAGTCTGCATACGATGGACACTTTACTATCCCATAAATAGTCAATAAAAAGACCATTACACCTTGACATGTTTAAAAGACATGTTTATGGCCTTGTGGTAGTTGTCTTTTAGAAAGAAAACTGACAATACATTTTGTGTAATAGTATTATACTGGTATTTAGTCCATCCATCTCCTTAAAAATTTTGTAACAAAAAGATGAAGCTTATCATCTATAGCCTATGTATGTCCTAAATGTAAGTCTCAAGGGAAGATGAGGATGAACTGAATGTGTTAAGAGGCATCAACTGAGTCTGATTTGTTCCAGAAAACTTGATAAATACAGTTTTTTTAGGTCTAAACTAAACTCTAATTTTAAGAGCACACAGCAGAGATTACGTTGGCTTCATCACTGTACTCGGATGAAATGCACAAAGGGACAGTGGAAGTTCATCACGAGGTCAAGCTTTCACAAAGTCTTCAAACTGTATATTAAAGATATACAATGTTTCTGTACAGTAAATCCATTTATGCATGACTGAATCCCTTTAACCGGGCCAGCAGATTCAAACTGTTTTCTGAAAGTGTAACAGACAGTTTTACAATGTATTTTATTGAAGAATGATCAAAGAACAAATCCCTCCTGTTCTGTGCTTGTATCAAAAACTGCAAGATTTTCCCAGCTCAGCACACACCACCTCTCAGTCCTCCTCCTCTAGTTGCTCAATACACCGCAAAGGGAATACTGTAATGAGGTTTCATATCTGGCTCTGAATGCCCAAGGCTGGTTTCTGATTATTTGATTTTCATGTTATTTTATTGCTGAGAGTTTTGCCATGTTCTGTTACATGTGCACACTTTATAAACTTCAATTAGTTTGCCCTGCAGACGGACTCTTATTCAGCTCCAAACATTACAATGTGTCTCCCATTGTGAAGTCCTTAAAGGGATAGTTCACCCTAAAATGAAGATTAAGTCATCATTTACTCACCCTGGTGTTGTGCTAATGCTGTATGCCCTTCTTTCTTATGAGCATTTTTTTTAAATGTACCGCTCGCACTCGTCCATATAATGGCAGTGAATAGCAACCAGCATAAAGATTTTTTTAAAAGACTCAAATGTGACCAAGAACTACTCAACCCTCTCCGAGCAGGATTCGAAACCAGCATCTCCGGCTTGGGAGGTGGACGCGCTAACAAGGGTGCTGAAGAGAGTGGTCTAGCGTCAGTCGCTATGGGAGTGAGGTTTACACTCACAGGTCTAGCTTGCTTCCGTTACACAAAAGTATCACAGAATGATCCCATCCAACACGTCGGTCGTATATTCCAGGTGTTCTGGTGGTATACAATAGGGTTTGGTGAAAAACAAGCTAAAATTGAATGTATGATTTAATGACATTTTTTACCTTAACTACTCAACACGCCACAGTCCACTCCGTCTCGCCTAGAACAAGCACACAAGCTGTGAGAAATCGAGATGAACAAAAACGCTACATGAAATACATGCCTAGAAATCCCCAAAAAGTATCTTTGTACTTTCACTGAGGCCCTGTTTACACCTGGTATTAAAGGGCCCCTGTTATGCTATTTTAAAGTTTCCTAATGTTGTTTTGGAGTCTCCTTCAACAGGTTTACATCAAAGGTAAAAAAAAATGATCATAATATACATTTGAACATCACCACATTTTCAATGATTCTCAAACAACTCGTCAGATGAATCAGTCTCTCTAAATCCCTCCTTTCCACGAGCTACTCTGCTCTGATTGGCCAGACAGCTCAGTCTGTTGTGATTGGTCTATCGTGTACAGTGTGCGTGTCGAAAACAAAAACGTCCATTGCCATAACAACATCAGCTCTGCTTGTCCCGAGGCTTCCTACACCATAAACTAAACACAGTAACGAACAATGACGTTGATTTTACCATATCAATGCGAGCGCGAGTGCGATGATGAAACACTGGAAGAATTCATTTAAACCGAACCTCCATCGCAAGGATAACTCGAGCTGGACGTTTCTCAGTGATACACTACTCAGTTTGAGGTACATTATGAGATGTTGCAACTGTAATTCCTCACCATCAGCATTAACAAGTGTATGTCCATCAACAAAACCGAATATTTTACTAATTTATTGCGGTGATGATTCAGTGAACATGTGGAAACTCTATCAATAACAGTGCATACATTAGACGAGCTCTAGCATGAATGACTGATGTAACATAAATGTTGGTAAAACAAATCTTGCTCCATGCTTAATCTTTACTCAAAGTAGTGAGAACGACAGACAATCTGCATTAATAGACACAGTTTTAGGTAATAGTGGCCCACAATTGATTAGCAGAAGTATTTCAGTTAGACAGTAATAATGTGAGTAACCAGTTAGCACTAGACCAACACAATACAAAACTCAAACCAACAAAATACAAAAAGTATTGTTGAATCCTGCATTGAACTCTGAGATTTGAGAAGCAGTCGTCTATCAGTAAAATAAAGGGAACACAGCAAAAGTTTAGGATTATACTGCTGTCGTATCATGGTAAAGATTAATTTTGACCACTGATTCTTCACATGCTCGTCCTTGGGCAGTGAAAAAAAAACTGGCTTTACCGTCACATTGTAGAGCACAGTGTCTCCTCGACATGATGCTATCCAGTATCCACAGGAATCAGCTGCCGGTTTGAGGTTCAAGTTTTTCCTGGTGTCTGCGTGCAATAAGTGGGCGGGCAATATGCTAATGTTTCTTCTTGACGTCACAACGAAATGGCTTAGGATTCGTTTGAAAAACGATTCATTTGATTGACTCAGAGTCGACTCTTACTTTTGAAAGACAATAATTTTATATACGGTGCACTTTCAGATTTAAAACTTTGCAGGATGTTTTCATTCACTTAGAGCGGTTACACACTACATTAAAGGTCGTTTTCAAAAATCCATAATAGGGGCACTTTAAGATGCGTTTTGGTTGATCGAATCACAGGTAGATGAGGAAGACACATTCTCGTTTACACCTGGTGTTTTAATCCATTTCTTTTCACTTTCAACCACTTTATTTCTTCGAGGGGAGGGTCTGTTGGCGGGTAAATGTACGGGCTTTTTCAGATCTTTCGATCAAATGGACAAAAAATGTTGACAAATGTGAATGAGATGCAAAGACAAACACAACAGGTATATTCACCTCAGAGAAGAAAGTACATGAGTTCTATTTCATGTGTTTTTGTTCATCTTGATTTCTCAAAGCTTGTGTGCTTTTTCTGGGGGAGATTGGGTGAATTGTGGCACGTCGTGCAGCTGTGCAGAGAAGACCAATGGGCAAGGTCAAGAATTTCGTTAAATAATACATTAAATTTCAGATTGTTTTTCATCAAACCCTATTGTATACCCCCGGCTATGGATTTCCCCCTCCCCTTCTCCTCAGACTCGCCACTCACTTAAAAATGTTGGGTTAAAAATAACCCAACGAATAACCCAACTGTGGATTGGTATAGCACCTTCCCAACTGTGGGTTATTTTAACCCAATGCATTGGGTTAAACTCCAGTTGGGTTAAAATAACCCAACAGTTGAGTTAAATATTTATTTTTATTTATGACCTTATTTTAATAAATAAAATACACATTGTTTTCAAATACAGATTGTTTATTTGTATAAACAATACATATGTTTCAACAAATATATTTTTCAATTACAAACTATATATTGGGGAGTCTAGCATTTAATGTAAATATAATTGTGTACATAAATTCAAAATGCACAAGTGTACATACAGCACGCATAATAAATTCAAAACCTATGCAAATATGTACAAACAGAACACATTCAAAACCTACACAAAAATGCACATAGCATACATACAATTGTACAGCATACAGCACACAAAAATTCAAAATGAACACTAAATTTAGAACCGTCGCTGTAGAAACTGTAGGCTATTTAACCCAACAGCCAGGTTATTTCTAGAAATTACCCAACGATTTTAAAAATGACCCAATATTTTTGGGAAAAATAACCCAACATATTGACCCAATATGTGTAACCCAATGGTTGGGTTACACAAATAACCCAACGTTTTTTTTTTCCTCGAACGATTGTAATTACATTGGTAGATTCGGCACATTTGGGCAGTGGTAGTTCCGACTTCAGTAAAATTTTATGGTGTTACAATGGTGAAATTACAAACAAAAAATACACATTCTAAGACATGGAAATAATAACTGGGAATTGTATTAACATTAAATCGTCCCTCTTCCATTTTCACCTCAAAATTCTGGGTAGGCTGTGCCTCCCTTGCCTCCCCTGATGAGTTGCCACTACCATTTACTCTTTAAATATTTTTTTTCCAAAGTTTCTGTCATTTTAGATAGTTCTTATCACAGTGCTGTATGTTCAAGCAAGCGTTTATTTTTCAAATAACTTTGGTTTTAGTTAGTTATTTGATGCTATAAATAGGTGTAACGACGGCTGTGCTTGCGTTTGAGTCTTTGGGGACGGGACCTTGATACCGCCGCTTCACCCCATGATCGCTAGTACGCTGACTCTGACTCCAAATTACGTCAACGGCCATTTCTGGGACATTCTGGCTTCACTTTTTGACAGTGAAATGCCCTTCTTTCCATTTTTTTTTTTTTTTTACAGTCTATGGTAAACCTGAAAATATCAGGCAAGGAAATGAAAAGCACAATTTTCAAACTGTACTTTTCATTTCCTTGAGAAAAACAGGGAAATTAATAACATCTAACAACAAGAGACGTACATTTGTACAAGACGTACATTTTTCTAGTCATGCTCAACTCTGAACTATTTCTGCTGATAAAATTGTTCTTTGTGAGTGCATTTGTGAGTGCAATCTCTCTCTCTCTCTCTCTCTCTCTCTATATATATATATATATATATATACTGTGTATATATATGTATATAAATGAAGTGGATGATTTAGATTATTTAGTAACTTGTGATCATAGACAATAACTGAAACCTCTCTTTATTGTGGATTAAGGACAACTGAGCAATTTTCCGCAATTACCTTGCTTGAAATAGTTATACTTTAAAAGCGTATTTCATAATTGCTGCAATTCCCAAACAATTTGTGATAAAGCAACAGCAATCATCTTGAAAAATCTAAATCCTGGGGTCCAAATAACACAGTTCCAGACATTTTAAAGTTGGATAGTGCCTTTGGATTGATCATTTGTTAAGATCCTTCATATGACATACAGAATTGTGTGTTTATCACTGCAGGAGTGCAGTAGAATGCTTAAATTATGCCATTTATGGAACTACAAAATATGTTTTTAAAGGACAAAATAAATAGGACACAAGTTCCAGGCATAAAAGCCCAGTTAAAACAGCTGATGATGGTCAAAATAAGAATAAATGGACATAAACATCAGATTTGACTTTGTTTTCTACTGTGTGAGCTGTTTAGTATTTATCATCATATAAATGCACAGCTTGTCAGCAAAAATGACACCTCTATTACTCACTTTAAATTGCAACAAGCAGGATGAATACATGACCTCAAATTGAATATTAAAGCTACTTTGCTGCTATACTTTCTTTGCTACTTTACTCATCTGTTTCTCCTTATAAAGTTAAATGTTATATAGATGTCAGAAACCTGTATTGTGCTTTCCATAAACTAGTTAAAAGAACATTAGAGTTCTCCGTTCTTTTGGTATAAACGTGAATTAAAACAATACATCTAACTATTCAAAATAGAAAGCGGTGGCATCTTCATCGAGACAAAGACATTATATTGTTTTCATGTCTGTCATCAAGGGAGATGTATTGATAAAAAAGTGATTTACCTTTGTTTTAGCTGGTTTATCGTATCAGGGGAAGCACATGAGTAATGCTGTAACTGGCTAATAAAGGTTTGCTAAATACAGGTCTTATAAGGTTTAGTCTGTAATCGCTTTAACTGTCAGACTATCACTTGTTTATGACATTTGAATAACAACACTAATGTACATCTGTTATATCTGCTGCCATCTCGAAAATAATAAAATACGTTTTTGGCTTCAGTAAACATCTTGGATAACAGCCATCACAATTCCCTTAACAAGAATAATAAATAAACTGCATTGCTGATGTTCTGAGGCACCAGCCATCCTCTCATAATGCATGTTCAGTGCATTCTCAGGCTTGAAATGATCATTTCAGAAGAGCCACTCATAAACGTGTTACTTAACTAAAACACGTGAGACCGTTTCATCAGTCAAGTTTGACTGCTTAAACTATTGGTTGGTCATCTTGAAGAGGTCGATCTCATTTTCAGAGCATCGTTTTTAGTGCAAGTCATCAACTAAAATCAAATGCAAACTTCGATGTCGAATGCTAGACAAATCGTATATGAGGTTTATCATTATCTAATGATAAGTGATATTACAGAGTGGGCAAATTTCAAGTCTGACAAGCATTTGCTATCTCCCTGAGCTCATTTATTCGAAATGGAGAGTCACATTATGATATGTTCAATGCAGCAAATGCACTTTCACTCTCATTTTCATTTATGATGCACATTAGAATGCATCACAGTGGCGAGAATGGACAATGGATATTGTGTTTATTGTCTTTTCATATTTGGATTTGTATGCGCATAATGGTTCCCTTGCTGAAATCACTCCAAAATATCATCTCAATAAGATTGTAATGGAAATGCCTGTGTCTGTGTTTGCAGGAATGCCCCAGTGGTGTGGTCAATGAAGACACATTTAAGGAAATTTACTCTCAGTTCTTTCCACAGGGAGGTGAGTGTGTTTAAAGTCATATATTCTCTAGTACTATTTCCTTTACAGTTACACCACATACAGTATAGTGTGATTTTTAATATAACCTGATCTGACCTTTTATTATATTTTGTTGCTGTAACCTGGAGTACTCTCGAAAATATCTGGTGTAGGATTTAACAATTATTTTCATAAGGATTGCTGGTCATTTTCACAAATAATTAAAGTTACACATTGAATTAAACTCTTAGAAATACTTGTGCATTTAACAGTTTTAATGCACACCTTCCAGCCAATCATAATCGAGTATTCAGACAGACCATGGTATAAAACATGTTTAATGCACATGTAGTTCCAGTCAGTTTAATAACCGTTCTATATTAATGCACTCGCACACAGAGATCGGAGATTTAGCTGCGCGCACACAGAAACATTCAGGAGCACAGAAATTTCTCAACGCTGCCCTGCGACTATAAATATCTTTGCTACTGAAACGCTATATTATATTTCTTAGCAGAGAGGGGGTAACATCGCTGTTTTTGAACCTCACAGCTTCACTATTAGTAGAAAGATGCTGCACAGACGCAGGTAATTCACGCACACATCTCTCTCTCACTCTAGCGATAATTAATTCACATAAATGTTGTATTTCATTCATTCAAATAAATGTAATTTATTGCTTTATTGCTGTGTCTGATTCAAAGCGAGCAGAATGCTAGATCTAACAAGATGTAACTGACGAAAATAACCGTTATATTTACCCTTCCGGTCAGATATTGTGCTGCAAACATCAGTAACAGCTTTAACTTGTCAGTGCTGGCAAATGACCATGATAGCTATAAGTGGGATAATGCATTAAACTATTTGAATGCACTCTGCTTCATTTCGGGCAGTTCTTTGCCTTCACGTTGTGCATTAAAATCATTTAATGCATACGCTAGCTGTGGATTATTCCTTAAATAATATATAATGTTTTGTTATTGATAGTGTAAGGTGAATAATGTTCCCCATGTCTTCAACCTAGAAACTGTATAAAAAAGCCATCATTTCAGGAGTCCACCACACACACCACTGATCTGATTGGAAGTCTCTCAGAGGAAATGGTGATTCTCTTCTCTTTCGAGTCACATGATTTGTGCCACTGCACAATCAAAGGAGTAGTTTTATAATTATAGGTTTGAGCTTCTCTACATCATTTGTCAGGGTTTGTGACAAATCTCTCTCACGTGACCCTACTCATTTCCTGCCCATTCACATACACACACTATTTGTATTATTTATAGTATAATGGATCATATAGCTTTTGCAAGCTTATTCATCCCCTTGGTTGTTGAACATAATTAGCTGTGCAATGAGTTAATGACATTGCTGTGACTGAAGCTAAGCAGTTTTCTGTTTTTATTTTTCAGATGCATCAACGTATGCTCATTTTCTGTTCGATGCATTCGACACCGACCACAATGGCTCTGTCAGTTTTGAGGTAAGTAATAATACTAATGGAGCATTCTGACTGAATGCAATCTCTCTTGCATGCATGGCATTAATAGTAAACCTAATAATACAGCATTTATACTGGATTGCAGTTTCACATTTGGACACACACACACACACACACACACACACACACACACATATATATATATATATATATATATATATATATATATATATATATATATATATATATATATATATATATATATACATGTATATATGTGTGTGTGTGTTACCGGCAAAGTGTGAAATCCCGGTATTGTATAGAATGCCTGATGGTTTTTGGCAAAAATACTACCTAATTCTATACATTACCTAGGCATTCTATAGAATGCCGGATTACACACTTTGCCGGTAACATATATATATATATATATATATATATATATATATATATATATGAAGAGTTCAGATGGAAAAGCCTCTAAGTGCCATCTGAAATTTTTATCAAGCTTGTATATGTAAGTTCAGTAATTTCACTTAAATGGCAATGAAAATTACCTATTAATTGTCATTTAAGTGAAATTACTGAACTTAAATATACAAGCTTGATAAAAATGATCATTCTAGAAGAAATTTTCAGATGGCACTTAGAGGCTTTTGCATCTGAACTCTTCATATATATATATATATACATCATATATATGTATATATATATATATATATATATATATATATATATATATATATATATATATATATATATATATATATATATATATATATATATATGATGTTATGTTATTTTGTTACATTGTATATTCAGAATCGTGGGAGAATAGTGATCTCTATTTTAAAATATGGGGAAGAAAAATCTATCTCAATTCTCAATCAAGAATCATACAGCTCTACCAGACAGAGCACCTAAATATTATTTCCCCTATTAATTTTAACCTAAAATCCTGAAAAAAAAAAAAAAAAAAAAAACTCTGTGGCATGTTATGCACCAACTACCCATAAACACAATTGGAGCTATTACAGAAATAAATGATTTGTTCAAGTTGACCGCTGTTGCATCAATGTCTTGACTGACAACATATTGTGCTATTTGAATCTTACTGAGACATTAGGAAACATTTTAAACACCACTGAACCTTCAATTTGCACATAACGAGGATTTCATTCTTTGGCTATAAACAAACATCGCTGGTCCCCAGCGATACAGTAATTAAACTAAATGAGAATATCCTCATCTTGTTTTTTAATAACAACGCTCGGCTTGTCCTTTAGCTGTTTTGCTCCCACTAAGACTTATTTTGTCATATCTGGTAATTAAAAACATTGAATGCTGCTCATGTGAAAAATTCAGCCAGGAAGAATTTCTCTCATCTTTTGGAGAAAAATGCTTATGTGGTTATTAAAGACATTTATTTCCATTCACATAAGAGAAATGTGAACTCAAACCATTCATTATGCCCTTTGCGTGCCGACTGAATAAGTGAGATAATACAACCATTAAAATACCATGAGGTATAACATCATCTTGTAAAATGAAACAGTTTGTTTAGCAGAATAATCATGAATCATGTTCTAGCTGTAAATTACACATTTATGTTGTGATGCAACTTATACTGATTTCTCAATGTCTTTCATTTTATCACAGGATTTTGTCATGGGTCTTTCCATTCTCTTACGAGGCACCGTTCAAGAGAAGCTTAACTGGGCATTTAACCTGTACGATATTAATAAAGATGGATATATAACTAAAGAGGTAACGTTAAGAAAATCAGTAAAACTTTATAATAAGGGTCATTTCATTAACAAATTAATTTGATGGGTGACGTGAACTAACAATGAACAGCATTTATTGTTGTAGTTTAGAGTTTCTTTTAACATACACAAATAGTTTTAATATTTCGAGTTTTATAAATTAATATTAAAGCTACAGGATTTCCTCCAACATTTAGTGAAACACCGCAGGTCAAGCCATTTCGACTTGCCGAAAAAAATTGAGGGGTAACCCACACCATACATTATTAAATAACTTGAAAACATCTCGGTTTACTGGTGTTACCTCCGTTCCCTGATGGAGGGAAGGAGGCGTTGTGTCGATTGAGACACTAGGGGTCGCACTTGGGAGCCCCAAACCTCTGATGTTTTCAGAAAAGGCCAATGGAATTGTTATGTGGAATTTGCATGTCTGGACACACCCCTAGACATAAGGGTTTGTTCTGAGGAGCCGAGATGGCGTCTCAACCCCTCAATGACAGTTCAAGTTGTGGCAGGAGGGACACAACATCTTGTTCCCTCCACCAGGGAACAGAGGTTACACCAGGAACCGAGACGTATCCTTTCTGTCGCTCACTTTGACGTTGTCAAATGAGAGACACAAGGGGTGCTTATACTAATTGTCACAAATGAACTGTGTCACGAGACATGGCGGTGCAGATGTGGGCAAGGTCCCTGTGTGTACACAACTCGCGAAAACTGCGTTTTCAAATTTATCCACTTTGGAGAGCGCTTTCAAAAAGCTTTGTTTTCATTAATGAAAATGCTGTCTCAGTGTGGACGGAAGGCCAAAATGGAGAGGAAAAGACCCCAGGAACCAATCATCCAACTGCGACCGGATGAGTCCACTTGAGCCCAATGCTCGCGGCGGCCCATGAAAGCACGGCTACCAACTGCGTCAGCCTCAGACTGTACTGTCACACCTGAAGGTGGAAGCACAGACGAGTCATGGGCGGGGCCAGAGATGCAAATTCCACACGCCAATTCCATTGGCCTTTTCTAAAATAAACTTCAGAGGTGTTTGTCTCTCATTCGAAACAACGTCGAAGTGAGCGACAGAAAGGGAACTATTATTACCTAGATTGATAAATGCTGTCATATTTTGCACATTGTAAAAATTATTGTACTAATACTCAGATTTAATTAAGTTTTTCTAGCAATTTCTTTGTAATTGTTTGTGAAATTTACAAGCAATTTCTGAGTGGAAATGTTTCTACACCACGATTTTTCCAGTGTATTGTCGGTTCATGCATTAACTAATTAAATCTTGCATTAACTAATTAAATCTTATTACAAAGTGTTGTTGGAAAATCACTCACATGACAAGCGATTTATGTAAAAACACCAACAGATAACATACCTGTCTATTGTTTGGTATTCACAGGAAATGTTAGATATCATAAAGTCTATCTATGACATGATGGGAAGATGCACATATCCCACACTTAAAGAGGAAACTCCACGACAGCATGTGGAGATATTTTTCCAGGTGAGATTGAATATTTGCAGTATATTCCATATCTAATTTATTCCATCTTGATTGTTTTTTCAAATAGAAATTGGGCTCACACTTTATATTAGGTGCCTTTAACTACTACTACTACTACTACTACACACACACACATACATATTGCTCATATATATATATATGTGCGATATGGCTGTATATCAGCACAGCTGTGATTCGGCCGTATTTATAATTATATATGTATTATATATTAATATATTACATTAGTACAGTTTAAGACACTTAATATAAAGTGGGACTGAATAGTACTTCACCGCAGTATTTACTGGTAAAGCAAGTACATTTCCAGAATGTTTTCCTATCTATGTCTTGTTATGCATCACAGTAATCTTACAGATCTAGTTTCTGCTAATGTCATCATAGATTGTCTAGATGTAATTCTAAGCAACTATGAGCAAGCTCAAATGATCACATTGACCTTGCGACCCTTTTTGTGTCTTGACAGAAAATGGACAAAAACAGGGATGGAGTGGTCACTATAGATGAATTTATAGACTGCTGTCAAAATGTAAGCCTATTTTTGGTATGAATGTGATGTTCTGCATGAATGCCTTTCTTGAAATCATTTACAATAGGTTTTGCTTGAGTAAAGAGAAAAGCTTCTTATTCATTGAGCCTGCGGCAGAGTGTCATCCTGAGGACGGTCCATTATTAAAGTGTTTACCTGTGTCCATTTGCTCCCCACAGGATGAGAACATCATGAGATCAATGCAGCTTTTTGAGAACGTCATTTAACGTCTGAATGGACTCTGTTGGCGGGCCAGCTCATATAACCACCTTTATACTCCACAAACTCCGAAGTCCTGACGTCTGATTACTAACAGTGATTCACCCATAAACCAAAATTTACAGCATTTTTAATATCAAAGAAAAATTACTTTTTTTATAATATATTAAATTAAATTATACCTTCATTTAGAGTACATACAGCAATTTATGAAAAGCCTGTTTCCACCAAAAAATAAAATCAAAAGGTAATTGTGACTTTTTATCTCACAAATCTGACTGAAAAGAACTACAATCCCATGAATCATTGCTAACAGCATAATTTAATTGCAAAATATGCATATATATATATATATATAGAACAATTTCTGTATTTTAAGAGGCAGACTTGATTACCCGTGCTTCATGGGAGTGGGCGGAGCTAAAGAGCTCTTCTGATAGCTCTGATTAGTGGAATTTTCTGTTCAGCATCATGGATAATGTAGTTTTTCACCACAAATTTCGGTGTTAAACAATATTATTTGATTTGATTTACGACCTCGTAGCTCACAGTAGGTTTCTTTAAAAGTTATCATTAAAAATCAATTTCCCTATGGAGAAAATGAATGGAGTTTTTACTTACGGAACGGAACCCAGTCAGAAGTCAGAATTGTGAGATATAAACCTGCAATTGAAAAATTACCTTTTTTATTTATGATAAAAAATTTAATTTTATTTACTTTATCCTTTCTATAGATTCATAAATCAGCTTTTTCTGAAAATTGAAAATGACTAGAAGCCATTTTACATCTAGAGGTACATTTCATACATTTGCCCTCCATTCATAAATTGCAGGAATTTACAAAGAATATTTGACAGACAATTACAATGATTACTCTATGTATTGATTGAACAACCATTTGGCCCTCATGGTTCTGTCACATCAACTCATTTGTTAAGTTACTAATGTGCCACACATAAAGGTACATGGCATAGTACTTAACACAGATTCATGGTGTTCTTAAGCACAACAATCAGTAATAATTCATACTTCTTGCCTTCTTTCTTTCTTTCCATAAGTACAAACGTGAATCTGCAGCCTTTAAATTTCTACAGAATCATTCCAGAATGTTCTTACTACAACAGTGGGTCCAGCCAAAACAGGTGGAAAGACTCAAATAACGATGTTTTTTTTCTAAAATATATTTAAAATAGATATTTACTTTTTTTTTTTTTTTCCAGAATCATTTGCCAACTAGAACAAGATGTTATATTATAGATTTGGAAGCGAATCAAAGCACACATGTTGTATTTGTCTTAGGAAACACTGTTACAAAGTAATGCTGCTTATATGTATCTTAGTTAAAGTCCTTGTGAAAAATGTCACATTATGTTTACATGTTTCAAACACTGTATCACTGTTCTCAAAGCATCTTGCTGTGTGGGTTTATTTATAAGCGCATAAGGCTGCCTGTAGCCGTACAGTAGCCTGTGTTTTTACTCAGTTTTTATTCTGTTTGACCATCAGTATTTGTGTCTGCAAAAGAGCTCTGTTAATGTCAAAGAAATGTCTCGTGTCTTTCAGTGCATTGTATAAACCTCTGTCTATTAGCGTCTTCAATTGATTTCAGGATGTTAAAACGTATCACCCCCCACTGAATTTTTATAGAATATGATTTAACTGTGGGCAAATCATAAAAACAAATCAATTATAAATGTAGTCCAACAAGAGTTATAATGTTCTCCACCGTCGCCACCTAGTGGTAAGTGACTTCAGTTGCAGCACAACGTGGCTGACAACATACTTATGCAGAGAAAAATTGGATAATTACACGATAACACAACGCCAAAATAAACTGTTAATATTTAGATTTTCCAATATTCTAATGCTGTCTTTAGAAACACATGGGCCCAGTTGCAACAAGCTTCCATTACAATCATAATCATAACTAGTATACGAATCTAAGCTGAATCCTTGGATGCATATGTTTCCTTCAACATGCATTTTGGTTAGTCACGTGGAGCATTTACCACACAATAATTCTCAAAATTTGACAAGTGATCATGCGGCTTTAATGGAAGTCTAAAGATAACCTGTATACCAGAGAATGAGAGAGATAATAAGAGTTTTATAACTTTGTATAAATAGAGGCCAGTCCAGACATCGGGTTGAAAAGTATGGAGCCCCTAAAGGGACATGGTAAAGGAAAAAAATATGAGATGGAGGGGAAAAAAATTGTCAATGCTTTTTGTCCCTTTAGGGGCTTTGTAGAAAATAAATTATTACACTGATTTGTATTTAAAATGTGTGTAGATATTTCATAAGTTACAAAGTACGGAACCCCTAAAGTTACATGGTGGTGAGAAAAAAAAAAAAAGGAGATTAAAATAAGTCAGTGCTTTTGCATTCCCCCGAGAAACGTTCGCGCGCAAAACCTTTTGAGCTCTTTGCGCTTTGCAGCGTTACAAACGTTTTTGCGAGGGAAAGCAAAGTTTCTTTTGTGCAAACACAAAAGCATTGACAAATATTTTTTCCTCCATCTCATTTTTTTTTTCCTTCACCCTGTCCCTTTAGGGGCTCCGTACAAATGGGCATTTTTGATGCATCTTTTTTTTTTTTTTCAGATCCTACATTTTTCTTATTTATTCAGAATATGCAAATAATGTTTATTGTTTTGGGTTCTATATACTGTCTAATAAGAACACTTGATTGTCTGTCCATTTTTAGTTTTGCGATGCCTGCATGCCTGAATGACATTAGCTTTTTCAGGAGAAGAGTGCATGAGCTTTTCCCTACTCTAGAAATCAGTGCCTTTCTTTGTTAATGTTCATCCCAAACTGTATTTTCTGTCTGACTTCATTGTAATTGAGTTACAGCATTGAACATGATCCTTTTAAGTCCTTTTCTGAAAACAATGCTGTCATTGATTGCTGTATTTGAGGTTTCCCAATAACATTCTAATAATGCACAATTTCCTGCAAGCGACATGAGAACCAGTTGCATGTGTAGAGCGTGAAGAAGGCTTTACAGCAGGAGTGGGCAACTCTGGCCATCGAGATCCACTTTCCTGCAGAGTTTAGCGCCAGCCGTGATCAAACTCACCAGCCTGTAGCTTTCTAGGGCTGCGTCTGAAAGGCGGCTGACTTGTTGCCTCTCTGCCTTATCACTTTGCGGGCAGCGTTTGCGCACGAGAGTATACCTTACGAAACTGATTTGATTTCAGACAGACTTCTGAGGCAGCATAAAGGTTTAATGATTTACAAGAAAACAGAGTTTTGGTGATAACTAAGCAAATATTTAACCAGACAGCAACCTAGTGTCGGTCCAGATCCCGCGTGGAAACCACATAGCCCCAGATGTGGCCCGGATCTGGGCCGACACTATGTTACTGTCTGGGTAATTACTGCAATACTAATCTTTAGCTAGAAATGACAGCAGAAGAAAAAAACACCGGTCAGAAACATACATTTACACACAGACTGACCTTGTTTTTTAACTCAACTCTCACTGGATGGAAACTGGATTCCACTGGATTGTGGAATATCAAAGGCAAGAAGTTGTGTTGCATGCTGTTAGGAAAGGCCTTCCTGATCTACCTGATGTTGTGCAAACATGCGTGACCGAGCTGTCTTTGCAATGTAGTCTTTGAAGGTCAGCTGGTCCTCAAAGATTACTCCAAGTTTTCTTGCCGTCTTGATGGGGTAATTGATGATGAACCTATAGCTGGATGGTGAAATTGTGCTGTGGAGTCGGATTGGCAGGGAAGACGAGAACCTCAGCCTTTGCCTGGTTGAGCCAGGTGACGTTCCTTCATCTATGGCAAGATGTCCTCCAGACAGCTTAAGATTCGTGCAGCTACTGTGGGATCATCTGGTTGAAATGAAAGGTAGAGCTGTGTGTCATCAGCATAGCAATGGTAGGAGAGATGTGCCTGTATGATGGGTCCCAGTGATGTAGTGTGTATGGAGAAGAAGAGGGGTCCAAGAACTGAACCCTGAGGAACCCCGGTGATCAGTTGATGTGCTCCCCTTTCCAGGCAACCCTGAAATACCTACATGTGAGATAGGATTCAAACCAGCGAAGTGGAGTTCCTGTGATGCCCAGCGATGAGAGGGTGGACAGAAGGATCTGATGATTCACAGTGTCAAAGGCAGCAGATAGATCCAGGAGAATGAGAACTGAAGATTTGGAATCAGCTTTCGCCATCCATAGGGCTTCAGTGGCCGACAGTAATGCAGTCTCGGTTGAATGGCAGTTCTTGAAACCAGTTTGGTTGACATCCAGCTGGTTATTCTGTGAGATGAAAGATTGATTGAAAACACCTGGTTGTACCACCTCGTTTAAGTGTTTTCGCTATGAATGCTAAGAGAGCGACAGGTCTGTAACTATCCACAAGTGACGTGTTTAATGTGGGTTTTTTAAGCTGTGGGGTTACCCGAGCCTGCTTGAATGCGGTGGGGAAAATGCCAGTACGCAGAGAGATGTGTTGATGATGTGCGTGAGAGCTGGTAATGGTGTAGGTGAGATGGCTTGTAGAAGGTGTGAGGGGATGGGATCTAGAGGGCAGGTAGTAGGATGACTAGATGAGCTTACATTGCACGAGTGCCCGAGGAATCCTTGCAATGGAACGCCCTTGATCACTTGGGCTGTTTCTGAAAACTTAGGCAGCTGACCTTTTGCCTCGCTGCCCTAAGAACGAAGGTACCTCACGAAACTGATTTCGGACAGACTTCTGAGACAGCATAACAGTTTAATGATCTACAGCAAAAGAGTGAGCTTTGGTGAAAACTAAGCAAATATTTGATTTCAACAATAATAATTTCTCACTAGAAATGACATCAAAAGTGGAAACCGTTGGTCAAAAATGTACATTTACACAAACTGCCCACCATCCACAACTTTCAGATGCCATCTTTATTTTTTAGCTCAACTGTCACAGAATGCAAAGCACTGGATTGTGGGATATCAAAGGCAGCCTTCAAAAAAATCGATCGGATGAAGGTATCTCAAGAGACAGGATGTGAAGCTTGCTTTGGATTCAGACGTGCCTTGATGCCTTCCTACCTAGGAATGCATCCTGCGAAGGCAGCATTTTTAAACTTTCGGATGCAGCCTTGGAATCTGCTATGAAGTGCGAGTTGCTGTTGTGACGTCACAATCGTGTTGAATTGTGGTCTATGGATCTGCCTGATGTGTACATGAGTGGACTCGCTCCCTCTGTCAAAATCAAGGGGTCAAGGGTCTGTCCAAACAAACTTCCCTCTCCAACTTGGCGAAGTAGGAAAATTGTGGCAGACATTTTCCCGAGAGGAAGTTCCCGATATCTAAAAGCGGAGTTAAACGCAGCCTAGTAATTCTGAAGACCTTTATTAGCTTGTTCAGGTGTGTTTGATTAGGTTTTGAGATAAACTCTGCAGGAAAATGGATCGCAGGGGCCAGAGTTGCCTACCCCTGCTTTACGGTGTTAGTGATCGGCCCTTAGTGATGGGAAGCGCTGTCTGGAGCAGATCTAGTGCTCTGTGTGCCTATCCTAAGCTTCTCTGTGGAACTAGATGAGTGCATTTTGTAACATAGTCAATAAACCGCTCAGAATGTACTGCTCTGCTGGTTCATTGTATATGGAATCATTGGTAATCTTAAAGGTCCCATGACATGAAATTTTCACTTTCTGGGTTTTTTTAACATTAATATGACTTCCCCTAGCCTGTATATGGTCCCCAAGTTTCTAGAAATTTTAATCGGTGTAAATCGAGCTTTTGCTATCTTTCTCTGCCTTTGAGAAAATGGAAGCTCAACCGCGCTGATCTTGAATCTCCTCCTTATGACGTTATAAGGAGGAATGTTACCTCCCCTGTCTCTGCTTTGCCCGCCCAGAGAATATTTTCCGCCCATGAGAAAATGCGATAGGAAGTAGGAACGCGCGGGCGCGATTTTAGTTTGTCCACGAGAGATATAATGTCTTTTGAGCGAGCGAAGCATAATAATTGCTCAATAATTGGATGTACAAATGAACACCGAAGGGTTAATACAGAGCTGGGCTTGCTGAACGTCTGAAACTAAAGTCTGGATCAGTACCAACTCTCTTTGGCTCAGCTAACGTTACACACCTCGGACAAGTAAGTCAACTAATAATACAAGTTGTTGCTTTACTGTTTATGGTTACCTAGCTTGTTACACGTAGAATGTGGCTGTAACATTAGCTATGCAGTTACTTGCGCTAATGTAAAGTTAGATAGCATCAAGTATGTGTGTGAATACACACCCTGTAACGCGAGTGTTGTACACTTCTTTGTTATTTGGATAGCGTTTTCCTGTTGGTTATACGGCGTGCGCGATATCCGCATTTCAAGATCGCAGAGCTTGATGTAATTGTAATAAGATAAATTACAGATGTTACAGATCTCTCGTGAAAAGGCAACAGTAGGTTAGCGTTAGCTACATGATAATAACTAAACCATCCGAATAAAGTCCAGACATAATATTTTAAACTAACCATTCGGAAACGTCCTGCTGGAGCCGCTGAGTTGCAACTTCTTCATCCGTTGCTTCTCCATCTGGATCAGATTCTGGGTCAAACTGAAATGCTTGAACGACTGCGTGTCTCCGTGCCATTGCAATATATCCAATGTAAACATGCATGGTCTACCGTTGCCGCAGATGGTCAAGGCCACACCCACCCTCCACCTTACGCCGCCTATCTCCTCCTCATTAACATTTAAAGCTACAGACACCGAAACGGCCCGTCTGAAGGAAGCTCATTCTGGGACTGGCTTATAGTGGCTATAATTCTGCACCGAGACTGAATTTTTGGAAAGAGATTTCAGATACAGTACTAGGGACCACTAAGGCCTATATTAAAGCCTACAAAAAGTAGCATGTCATGGGACCTTTAATGCCTACAAAATAGCTATGATTAAGCTATTCATTTGAGTTCAGATAAACACAAAACATACACGCTTTCAAGGTTAACAGGGACTATACCTTTATTCAAAAACAGCTGTATAAAGGCTTCAAATTGAAATGTACATGACAGGCTGCCTTTGGTTTACAGAACTGAATCTTTTCTGTGTTCAGTACGAAGAAGCACACGTGTGTCCGATCCAAAGCATTAATGAGCAGGTACAAAGGCTAAATGCATGTGACCTGAGGTATAGTTGCTTACGAGTCTTTAAAATCCATCTCAAACTGTAATAAAATGTACAGTATTGGTCCAGAGACGTACCATTAGAAGTCAGAAAAAATAAGGCAAATTTAGTATAATAATTGCTCACTTTATAAAACATCTCAACTTTGGAAATGTTTCAAAGAGCAAAACTGTATAAATGACAAAAAATGACTGACATTAATTACAAAATAAAAGGGACGTTCCACCTTTAATCAACATTCAGTTCTTTTGATTTAAGAAAGTGTTCTGATATGTTTCTTTAAATATGTCTAATGGTTAAACAGGAAAGCCCAAGTCTTATGGAAATCACAGGCATGATGTTGAAAAGCAGTGTGGCATCCCTTTACACATTTTGAAGTATTGGAAACATACAGACAAAATGTAAACGTGTGATGCGCAAAATAACAGCGAGTAAAAAAATTAAGACAAAGATGTTCTTTAAAAAAAAAATGGTTTTAATTTTTGTACATGACTAGATTTCAGTTATGTGTGATGGTGTCCTCCCTGAAGTCATACAAAAAAAAATATATATTAGCAAGTTTGGTACTGTGTAGTTCCAGTCACAAAGATGTCATCTATTAATTTAATAGACACAGCACAGATTTTCCACTCAAATCCACACATTACGAGCCTGGTTTGTTCATTTTGCTGTGTGTTGACTGTGTGAAGGTTTCAAAGTAATGTTTCCCTTTGGTAAATTAAATCTGGAGGGATGATTTAATAAAGTCATTGAGAGATTCTCAACATAATGGCTTCTCAGAACAGAGAGATGTGGCGCATTTGAAGGTGTTCGATCTAATCACCCACTTACCAGCATCCTTCATGTGAAACAGAAAGGAATAAAGCACAAAGGTCATACTCAACTGCAGAAAAAGATTTTGTTCATATATCATAGGCAGCTGCAGAGGTTATAAGAGAAGATGCCTGTGCGCTATAACACACTTATCTGTGTGTGTGTGTGTGAGAGAGTTAAGTAAGCAGCTGCCTGATCTCACGGTGGACGTAGCACAGGAAGTCCATATAAGACGCCCCTCCGTGAAGACCCTTATCCTCCACCAGGAGCTGACGGAACAACATCTCTGCTCTGTCCTTCTGCTTCACTATCAGCAGCTGCACACAGAGACACATCGATTACACTGCTGATCACAGATCAGGACAGAGAAAGAAATAAACTACTATTCAAAAGTTTGGTTTCTATTATGCTTTTGAAAGAAGTCTCTTATGCTCACAAAGGCTGCATTTATTTGATCCGGTTGCATACAGTTAAAACAGTAATATTGTGGAATACTATAACTATTTTGATATACTTCAAAAAATAATTTATTCCTGTGATGGTACAGCTGACTTTTCAGCATCATTACTCCACCCTTCAGTGTCACATGATCCTTCAGAAATCATTTTAATATGCTGTTTTGCTGCTCATTAATCATTATTGGTGATCAATTATTAATAATGGGTCTCTTACACATTATTACCAAAAATAAATAAAAATCAGGATTCTTTTGAGGAATAGAAATGTCAAAAGAACAGCATTTATAAATAAAGTTCCCTTGGCCTTTGGAATTAAAATAGCCCCACATCATCACATAGCCTTCACCATACCTAGAGATTGGCATGGTTTTATTTCAGTTAGCCTAATAGCTGGTTTGATTTGCATTGAGAGATGATCTTATGGAAAATACTCCATGCCGATCTCTAGGTATGGTGAAGGCTATGTGATGATGTGGGGCTATTTTAATTCCAAAGGCCAAGGGAACTTTATCAGGATGCATAGTATCCTGGATCCATGAAGTAACTGGCCTTTAAAAATAAAAATCTGCCTGCCTCTATGGGAATTTAACATAGGGGTGTCCAAACTTACGCACCCTGTATTTTAAGGAAGAACATTTATTTATTTACGATACATTATTCATTCACAAAGAAAATTGGTGTCCTTAAAGGTTGAATTTTTCCTAATTTTTTAATTAAGGCATTAAGTTCAATTTCCAAAAGATGATTTTTTATTCCTCTTTTTAGTCAACTTTAGCATGGGTGTCTAAACTTATGCATAGCACTGTATATATATATATGAGAAACTACTAGTATAAAGATAGCAGTAATTAAATGTCTAATTATTATATTCATTTTACTATATTAATACTGCCTCACAATCACATTATTCACATTACAAGCTGAAAATCGCAGTAACACCAAACCTCTTTATAACAAGACCGAGACAGATGCGGGAGAGAGGAGATGGTAAGAGAGCTGTACCTTCATGGATGTGGCCCTCTGCTGTGAAATGCTGGAGATGATTGAATGGAGTTTCCTGGAATGAGCATTATCCAGCACAGGTAATGACGTCTGCTGAAAGACAATTACACCTCTACAGTTACCACTGCGGATCTGACGCTGGTTTCCATAATGAAACGAACTAAAAGAGCAGTTCCTTGATTAAAGCAGTGAGATCAAAAGTGTTATTAAAAATAAGGTTATTAGTTAGAGATATAATCCAATTAAGCAAAGATAAGTAATGTACAAGCACAAGTTAAATAATATTTATATAATAATAGTTGCCCAAAAGCTTTTTTTTTTTTGTTCATCTACATATATTTTCAAACATCTGAATAGGATAAATTATCATTTTTTTCTTCGATGTCTATTTTTTTAGTTCAAATTGTTATATTTCAAGTCAAGTCAAATTTAATTGTAAAGTGCTTTTCATAATATGCATCGGTTCAAAGCAATTTTACAGAAAGTCGTACTGTTATGTCAATAATAGCTTAGTGCTTTACCACAGCAAACTTTTTGGTGCTGGGAGATATGACGATATATAACATTGATTCAAGTGATTCTCCAGATTTTGATCTAGCTATATTGTATTTATAGCGTTGTCTAGCACATATATCAGTGCCGCAGTGACTCTCGCACACATCTGAGCACTCAAGGCAGTTAGAGATTTAAATATTGGTCATTATTGTTGAAATAAGAGATTTAAATATTGATTGGTTTTGTTCTATTAAGAGATTTAAGTATCGGTCAGTATTGCTCTATCAAGAGATTAAATATTGATGGGTTTTATTCTATTAAGAATAATGTCATACCCCTTCTGAGTTCAGGTGGCCGAGAGAGGGCACATCGAAGAGGTTCTGGATGAGGTCAGGTGAGCAGGCCTGTCCCAGCCAGAGGAACATAGAGAGCCCGTTTTCCAACAGGAACATGCCTGACTCGCTGAGCCGCTCCTCAGAACAGCGCACTGGAGCTGGGATTGACTCACTGGACACATCCATAGTGTGCTGAGAGAGAGAGAGCAAATGCTTAAACTGTAAAGCACAGTGTTTGAAGTTAATGAAACGATATACATGTTATGTGTGTAACTCACCAGCGGGATGAGCCGAGGGTAGAGCAGGACCTGGGTTTCCTCCACTCCCATCGCCATAACCATGAATCTGTAGAAGGCTCTGTCATCTGTGGAGAGCTCAGTACTGCCCACAAGAGATGGAGTCTTCAACAGACTGTTCATGTAGACGGGAAACACCTTCATCGCATCAGGCAGGATAAGCTGTAGGGTAAAATTTTCAAGGAGAGCAGTCAGTTTACATGTCAAATCAGAGATACACACTCAAAAAACTCTGATGTGAGAAGGATGAGAATGAGAAGGAATTTTCTGTATTTTTTTTTTTTTTTTTACAGGTGTTCTACCCTTATTTTGAATTACACATTGCATTGTGTTTTATGGTTGAAGGAAATAGCTGTAAATTTAACGAAAAAGGTACTGATCATTTTCTGCTAGGATATTATCTGTTTTTCTAGTGATTTCTAGTGCAGCGCAAAAGATGATGATATGAATCTATTAAACATAATTAATATTAAGTTAATAAAGTTAATAAAGATTTAAAAATGTCTAAAAATGGTTTCTGAATTTCAACGTGAGCTAAAACTAAAACTTTGATTTAAATAAAGTATAAAATACTTCAACTTCAACTAAAATAAAATTGAAATATTGCATTAGTGAAATAAAATGAGTTGATCTCTAAAATAACAGAGTGAATTGATGACGGGAGAAGATGTTTTATAAGGGTGTATATATATGTCATATGAACATGGATGGACATGAATGTGAAGTGTGACATTGACCTGGCTGGCTGCTGAAGGAGTGGCGCAGTTCTTCCTGTAGCAGGCCAGCATGTGAGCCGTCTGGTTTACCAGGATCTCCCTCACCGTCTTCAGTGGCTGGTTGAGCATGGCCCGATACGCTGAAGGAGAAAAGCATCCACCACAATCACTGAATGAATAACTAACTGAAATAAAATAAGTGCTATAATTACTCAAACTGAAATAAAAAATAAATGTATATATATATATAAAATTCTGGAAAAGACTTGAAAACCCTGAATTACGCTTTATTCCACTATAAAACCATTTAAAAAAATGATCAGATAGCATCAGAAAGCAAGGTTTTTACAGATTGATTTAAAATTCTCATTATTGTACATTTTTTATTTAAAAAAAAATAGCATTATGTCACGGTATGTTCAAATCTGTAACAATATCATGAAGTTTTCATGTATGTTCTTGTAAGAGTTAGAAAGCTGGTCACCTGACTTGGCGAAGAAGTTGATGAGGGCATCTGTCTCACAGCTTTTGAAGAGCTCAGAGAGCTGTGAGCTGCAGTTCAGACTGAGGTTGTGAATTCGCAGCCTCCTCTGTCCACCGATGGTGGTGTAGAGCAAAGCACACTGGGAAACCAGAGTAGAAAAAAAAAAAACTTATTTGTGTTGCTCTAGCCAGCAAGTGAATTCCAAGAGCATCACAACAAAACAGTTCAATGAGGACTCAAATGCACTCGAGTTACCAAGAAAAAAATATTATGTATCAAACAACTGTATTACAGATTATGTCGAACAGTGATACTTAACATGTGACCAGTTTTGATGCAGTATTCCCAAATGTCTTGTCTTTGTCATTGTCTCAAAGCTCAGTGTTATACATGAAGACTGACCTGCATCACAGCTCCAGACTCCTCGCTGAGTGTGTCGTCATGTTTAAACTCCACCGTCAAGGCCTTGTCACAGTCCACTGCTGCCATCTCCACATCTGTAGTGTTGCTCATGTGTACGGCACCAAAGAAATCCGTGGCCCTGAAGCCTTGAGAATCATGCAGACATTAAGATATGCCATACATTCACTCACTACTGTTCAAAAGTTTGGGTTCGGCAAGATTTCTTAATGTTTTAATGAAATAGGTCTCTTCAGCTCACCAAGAGTGCGCTTGTATGATTAAAAATACAGTAAAATCAGTAATATTTTGAAATATAATTACCATTTAAAATAATTGTTTTCTATTTGAATGCATTTTAAAATATAATTTATTCCTTTGAGGCAAAGCTGAATTTTCAGCCTCATTACTCCAGTCTTCAGTGTCACATGATCCATCAGAAATCATTCTAACATGCTGATTTGCTGCTCAAGCAACATTTCTTATTATGATCAATGGTGAAAGCAGCTTAATATTTATGTGAAAACATTTTTTTTTTTCAGGATTCTTTGATGAATACAAAGTTCAAATGAACAGTATTTGTTTGAAATAGAAATTAATTGTAATATTATAAATGTCTTTACTGCCACTTTTGATCAATTTAATGCATCCTTGCCAAATTTTGAAAAAATAAAATAAAATCCAACTCAACTTTTAAACAGTTGTGTACATAGTGTGTTTAACCTTACATAGTTTTCAAGTATTTTTCTCTAGAATGTTATTACCTGTGCCAGTACGGACACGCATGACGGCATCGAATCCGATGGACTTCTCCACATCTCTCTTGAGGTCATTGAGAAAATGCTGACCATTAACCTCCACCTGAAAAGATAAAAAGGTTTGAGGTTTGACCACAAGAGGGCAGCAATTTAAACCTAGAGTTCAGCCCCAATTTGATACCATATTCAAGATGTCTGTGTTTCAGTGTGTGCACATGTGTACCTGAAAGTTGCTGTACTTGTAGATTGAGCCTCCAGTATGTGAGGGCACGTCGCCCATGGTGGCGATATCCACATACTGGTTGGGAAACAGGAAGAGGTCGACACAACAGCCCTGAGCCACACAATCTTTAGTCAGCTGCTCATACACACCCCGCTGAGGCTGGAACAGAGTCTGACAACACAGACAAACAAATCATTCATTTTAGGATTTTGATTCAAGTATGTAGCTGAGATTTTTGAATAGGGATTTCATATTCAATAAATATTCACCTTCTCCTTTTCTGTACCGACTAGTTTTTTGTCATCTCTGTTTTTCAGTTTTCCTGGAGCCTCTGCTGTTGGGATGGAGGAGTGGAAGATGAAGAGTTTGCCACTGGATTCAGCTGCCTGAGGAGAGAGAAAAAAATCAGAAAATATCAAATCTAGGGTTGTCAAAATGATTACTTGTGATTAATCGCATCTAACATTAAAATTTGTTTTTATATAATATATGTGCGTGTGTGCGTGCGTGCGTGCGTGCATGCATATACACACAACACACACATATAAACAAACTTTTAAGTTAGATGTGATTTATCGATTTGATAGCACTAATAAAATCATAAAACATTCTCACTGCCTGATGGTTTTATCTGTTCATATGAGTTTTAATCAGTATATATATATATATATATATACATCTTTTTTTTTTCTCTCTGATCTGGATGCGTTAAGAGTACTTGATTAAAAATATTTAATAAAGATCAAAAAACAAATGAACAAAAAACAACTTAAGTCACAGACTGAACATGTCATTGAGATTATGAAACAACCAGTGCTGTCGCCAGGGATGACCAGTGGAAACATTGTCCCAGGCCTGTGAATTTAAATGACGACCCTAGAAACAACTGTGTGTTTATCAAATAAAGATTGTGTGCAGTATTTAAGTGCACTTTTGTTAAACAATGTAGAAATAAAAACTAAGTATGCAAGTACGTTTAGAAAGGGAGTAAATAGTTTTGGTAAATAGTTCAGCCTATTAATATGTACCTTTAGGGCCTCCACACCAGCTTGCACGACTGGTGCAAAAACAGTCTCACTCTCGTTGGTGTCAGCAAACATGTCGGGGATCTGATCTAAAAGGCTTAAGAAAATAATACACAAAATTACATTAACAGCAAGAATAGGCAACGTGTGTCTCAAAGTCAAGCCATTCTTAAATATAACGAGCAGTGTTGTGATAGGAAGGAAAAGCATGCTTGAACTGAAGTGTATAAACTGTGTGTGTGTGTGTGTGTGTGTGTGTGTGTGTGTGTGTGTGTGTGTGTGTGTGTGTGTGTGTGTGTGTGTGTGTGTGTGTGTGTGTGTGTGTGTGTGTGTGTGTGTGTGTAAAGATATAAAGGTTTGACACACACACACACACACACACACACACACACACACAAACACACACACAATTCTGTAGTTCTAGTCTGAGCTGTTGACATTCTCTGAGAAATTATTTATATTTCTAAGGCAACACTCATACCTGTAACACCAAAATGGTTCCATGTGTGGCATTGTTAGTGATATATACAAAATTCTTCATCACAAATTAATTCTTTAGCAACAAAATTACAAGAAATTAAAAATATGTTTGTATACATACATGTATACCTTAAATGCAGTGTCACTTTGGATAAAAACATCTGCCGAAATGCATGAATGTAATGTTTAAGTATCGAATAACCAATATGCAGATATATGTGAATACTGTATATGACTCGATGTAAGAAGCCTAGAAGTGTCTTCAGATAGAAATGAGCATACTTGTTGATGACAGGCCGAGACTCCTGGAAGTTGACGAGGAATCCATCGAGAAGAGGTACAAACATCTCGGCCACATCAGAGACCACCATCATCTGCGGCTGGGCCAGAGCACTCTTCACATTATAGAAGTGCAGGATCTTGTTGTAGGTGACAAAGCCCACTTTGATGGCTGAACTTTCGGCTCCCTCCTCTCTTTAAAACACAACGAACATCACAAAAATCAATCAATATCTGCAGATCAAATATGATCAAAAATAATAATAACAAAAAGCAAAAAAAAAAAAAATAGGACATTGACGTCACACTCAAAACTAAAAGAAAAACTATCTTTGCACTTAGCCTTTGCTAACAAATTTCCCAAAACTTGGGAAAAGCCTTTTTTGTCATTAATTTTAAAGGGATAGTTCACCCAAAATGTAAAATTCTGTCTTCATTTACTCACCCTCGTGTTGTTTTAAACCTGTATGGGTTACTCTCTTCTGTTGAACGCCAAGGAAGATGTTTTGAGGAATGTTTGTAACCAAACAATTGTGGAGCACCATTGACTTCAATGGTAAGTGGAAAAAAAAATACTATGGAAGTCAATGATGACCCACAACTCTTTGGTTACCAACATTCCTCAAAATATCTTCTTTTGTGTTCAGCAGAAGAAAGAAACTAAAAATAAAGAAATGTGCACATTTCACCAACTAGCATATACCAGAGCACTGTGTAATAGCTGATAGTGGAGAGCTGCATCTAAGCTGTGCTGGCCAGTAAATTACAAGCATCCCACAATGACGTCTGCATCTGGGGTTTGTAGCTCTCTATAGCTACATTTACAAGATTGTAAAACATGGCGATGGTTTGGATCACTCAGTCCATATATGCCAAGTCTGTCATTAAACTAGAGACAAACTCTCCAACACAAACCCTATCAGGCATCTTAACCGACCCCATCAGCTCAGAGTGTCCAATGTGGTTTTCATTAACTAAGTAATCTAGCAAGCAAAGCCAGGAACAGAGGAGAGAAATCAGATATAATACCACAGGCTTATTTGGAGTGCACTACCGGACTGCTTTCAGAGTGAGGTCAGCTCCCAAACAAATAAGGACGTACCCTTAGGAACCAGCGGATGAGAGGTAAGGACTGGGAGTTTGAAAAAAGTCTGAAATATGCAAGTCCTAAGAGGTGAATCAAAGCTCACCTTTCAGCTGGCCGTCACCCAAATAAACGGTATAATTGGAGCCATGTGTCCCACGAAACTTTTAAATGCTTGGAAATGTTGCAGTACTAAAGTCGTTCAACCTCCTGACTTCCTTCAGGCAGACATTTTCAAAAGATGAGATATTGGAATTGTTTCTTTCCTATTTCTTTTTTTTTTTTCTTGCTTGTTCTCTAGTTACCATATTTGGCAGTGGATCGTGGCTCTTTTTCAGCTGGATTCGTTCACATTCCAGGCTGATAGTAGCTGAGATGAACATGTGTTCCACCTAAGAGGTGCCGAAAGAATACGGAGGGGTGGCTTCTGCTCAAGGCTTCAACTTTACTCCACAGATCCTCCAAGCCAAACACCTGGAGCTGGGCGTCAATGTGTGAGATGGGGGATGAAAGCAATCATATATCTTCTTTCAAACCTGGATTATTACACGATAAACTGTCCAGACGATAAAATACTATTATAATGATCTATTCGCACTGACATTTTTAAGCCTGTTGGCCATTACAGAGTCGAAAGAAGCACATGGGAAGCTAACATGACATGTCAAGCAGTGTGACACATGTAAGGCCCTATGAAATCTGCTTTATTTTTTGACAATTCCACAAAAAAATTATTGTTTTTATTTTTCTGGATTCTATGATCATTTTAATAATCAAAACGATGTCTAATCAATTCAATTTATAAAACTTTAATAACTTATTCACATTTAAAAAAACATCAAGAATTTGTTTTGTTTTTTTCAGATATTTTGTGTTGTCTGCTTTAATTTTTCTGGATTCTGTGTTTTATAATTTAATACAAATTTACTATCAATAATTAATGAATGCATAAAACTAACATTTAACCCTTCCGTGGTGGTCAAAAAGTACTTTTTTTTTTTTTTTTTTATTAAATGAATGTAGTATATTTTAGTTTGATAACGTTTTTTATTTGAGATTTTGTATTTTTAGGGGATTTTATGTTACTATAATTATATTTACATAGTAGTTATAATCCATTTATTACCGGTTAAACACTTTTGAGAATGTACCTGAAAATTAAATTTACAACTTAAACTGTCATAAATCTTAAATGCTTTGGTATCTTTTTAAAGAAGACATTTGGGAGATTAATGTGAAGTGAAAAGTTTAAAAATGGGAAATTAAAAAAGGTTATAGAAGTTTAACTTTATTGTTATGAAAAAATGCACAAAAATACTATTTTCAATTTATATATGAAATATATGTATATTTTCAAAACATGTTTTACTCTTAGACTGTGAGAAAATCAAAGCTATAAATCTAAACCAGTTGTGTTCCAAATCTGAGGTTGATATCTCAAAAAAAGAGCTTTCAGTAAGATTTTGTTTGGGCGCAGTACCAAACGTTTCCACTAGATGAAATTTAGATTGATGAAATCCCATTCATTTCCAAAGCAGTCATTTCTGACCACGAGGAGCACAAGTGTGACTCTTTTTTTCAGTACCATTTAACCTTTTCAAATCATGTCCATAATTTTTTTGTGTGTGTGTTCACATAGCAAGTGCTGACACCTTTACAAGTTTCGAACCATTCTGATGAAGTATAAATCCTAAAAAACTAAAACGTAAACATTTTTGATCAAAAATGACAGAAAAGTGCTAGAGGCTTAATTAATATTTCAAAATGTAAGAAAAAAAAAAACTTTTTAACAATTCCTTTGGCAAACAAAATGCAGTTTCACTGTACACATTAACAGACAAAACTGTGATGCTCAATCAAACGAGACAGAGAACATGCAGACTTCATATTTAAATAGCAGTCTTTGTGCGGTTTTAATATTCACAGACACTAGGCCATATCATGATTTGATTAAGTTTAAGTCTACTGTATAGCCCTACTTTTGATGTATTCTTCTAAATTTTGGCAAATTCGGTGACATTTCAATTTGGATCCACTGGATTCCGCAATGCCCTACACATGATATCCTTCATATGAATCTCCTTTGAACAACAGTTTCTCAATTTGTTTATGATATAGTTTAAGATTCAAAAAGAATACTATAATTAAAAAAGTATTCAAGAAATATTAGGTAAACTGCAAACATTGTGATTACAAATGGTGAAAAAGGACACAGATACCAGTAACAGCACATGGCACCTAAAATATAAATTTTCCCTAAACACAGATTTTAACCTGACAGTCTTAATACAAAATATAAGAGCAACAATAAAACAGGCCTGGTTTCACAGACAGGGCTTAGATTAAGCCAGGACATTTAAAGGAATACTCCACCGTCTTTTCATATTAAACTATGTTATTCCCTTAACTAAGACGAGTTGATGCGTACCTCTCTCGTCTCAGGCGAAACTTTGTTCACTCAGTTCATTCAATACGGGCCAAGCAGAGAAGCAACCAAACACCTCCACGTTTTCCCTATTTAAACACAGTTACTCGCGTAGTGTAACTCGACCTAGGACGGTGACACAAAACAAAACGTTGCGCTTTTCTAAGCATGTAAAATGGATAACTATATTGTATAGCGGAATACCATAGCAAGTGCTTGTAAGCACTTCGTCTTGGCGGAGTAATATCTTCACCAGAGGGAGCGGGGGCCGGTGAGAGGATTTTTCACGAATGAAGATATCACCCCGCCAAGTCGAAGTGCTCATAAGCGGTTGCTGTGGTATTCCGCCATACAATATAGTTATCCATTTTACATGCTTAGAAAAGCGCAACGTTTTGTTTTGTGTCACCGTCCTAGGTCGAGTTACACTACGCGAGTAACTGTGTTTAAATAGGGAAAACGTGGAGGTGTTTAGTAGCTTCTCTGCTTGGCCCGTATTGAATGACCTGAGTGAACAAAGTTTCGCCGCGCGCCAGAGCAATTGAGTGCACGCACTGAGACGAGAGAGGTATGTATCAACTCGTCTTAGTTAAGGGAATAACATAGTTTAATATGAAAAGACGGTGGAGTATTCCTTTAAGTAGCTTCAATATATGTGCCTTAGAAAAAAACTTGGCACAGACAAATTTTAAGATATGTTAGTGCAAGTTGCTTTCAGTTAAAACGGCTCAAACATGCATTTTAAATACAGACAGCAAACATTATCTCTCAACTTACTTTGGAAGTCGGTCAAGCAATGTCTTCAGTTCCTGGCATATTAGTTTGACAAGTCCACTTTTTATGTTGTTGTAAGAGACATCGATCATGAAGATGTAGGCAGGAGGATTGGGAGGCTTATTATTCTTAAAGACAGAAAAGAACATCACAGAATGAATTATTAGTTCATGAACTTCAAAGTGGCTATTTTTGCATGTTTTTTACAGACTTGGTACATATTTGAGGCATTTCATATGGCAGAGAATACGTATAAAGTTAGCAATTATTATGTAAAAGCACATCAACTGCATGAGAAAGCTTTTTATCTTTTTATATAAAGAAATGGCAAGCTAAACGCATTACAAAGTCCCAAACACAGGCAGTAGGATCAAGTTTTGACTCCCGATAGGCCTATGCAATAGAGATGAGCTGTGATGATTTTATTAAACACTGCAGGAGCTGATCCTCAAGTATTAATAAACATCTGAGAGAAATAGGAGCCTAGACAGCAGATTATGGTGTCAGGCTGAGATGAGGAACCCAGGCACGGACTGGGGCCAAAAATGTGTCATGGATCTCTTTAGTCCGATAACTGAATTGAAATCAAGTTCATTTGAGATTACAAGCTACTTTTCACCCTGAACCGTGAGAATGTAATACACAATGCATCAAAGGTTTCAAAAGTTTACACTCCCCGTCTCTTTTGTAATAGCTATGTATGAGTCCCTAAATTGTCCTCAGTGTGAAAAGATGGAGCTCAAAATCATACAGTCACTGTTGGACAGGATTCAAATGTCCTGTGATCAGGACAAACAAAGAACATCCAGGTCGTGCATCATCCAGGTAATGACACAGTTATAAAAATTAAGCATAAACTCAAGAAACTTTATTCACTTTTTATTTTGTCTTGTGGACTATATGTAAACATCTGTAATGTGAAATAGCTTACTGTAATTATATACGGCAGTCCTACAATTTTACAATTTCTACATTCTGCAGATACTGCAAGTTGAATTTAACATTTTGACTTTGTATTGCATTTTCATTAATATAAATACTATGCATTTCTAAAAAAGCAAGTTAACTTTCCGCTGACCTGCTGACAGAGCAGCTTAAAAATTTACAACTCACTAAATTCAAACCTGCCTCTGTATAATCAATTAAAGGGTCTTTTTATTGTATGCTGAGCATAAATTGTTTTCCTCATTTTAAACACATATGTTTGCTCTCAAGATTTAAAGGGGTGATGAACTGAGAAATCAAATTTTCCTTGAGCTTTTGACATATAAGAGGTCATCATACTATAAGAATATCCGGTAAGTTTCAGAACTGAAAACATCCTTGTTAGTAAAGATAGTAAAGTTAGTAAAGTCTGATAAAGTTAGTAAAGTCCGATAAAAGCTTTTATTGACACCAGGCACAGCGAACGACAGGTTTTTCAAAGTGGGGATCTATGACGTAATAGGTTATCAAACACCGCCTCTGCAGAAGAAGATCAACGCCTACTTCAACACTGCCTGTTTAGCCCCGCCCACCAATTCACACATTACATGAAACTCATTATAATATGCAAAACTGTTATCCAATCATAGCAGTGGACGTTTACTTCCAAGTCTTCAATGCAGCATACACATAAAAACCGAGCGTTTCAGAAACTAGGCTCAAAACCATTCATTAATTTTGATTGTTCATTTTGATTACATTTTTGAATGTAAAAACCAAGCGAACGTCATAAATTGACCTCAGTCAACCATATAAAAAAAATTAAAAAGCCAGTTCATGACCCCTTTAATTGTATATGGCTGAACAAAATATGTGATGTGACTGCCAAGAAAGAAACCTTTCTCAGCTGCTTCCCGGGGCAAGCTGACCCCATTTGGGCAAAACACACATTGTCTAATAATCTGCACACTCTCTTATACCATTACATGTCTAGAGGGAATCAAAGTAATCTATTAATAATAAACCTTACTAATCTAATAAAATCTGACTGTGACTATTGTAGACTTCTATAAAAAGTGTACAACAAAAACAAAAAGCAAGTTCTCATTGTTTAAACCTGAATGTTATGAAGATTGATACCTTGCAGTAATCCAACGTGGCAATGAACTCATATGAGCCCAAAGACAGTTCTGGTCTCTCATACATATCCATTCTTCTCCCCATATGGTCCAGATGCTGGAAATACTGCGCTGGAACTAAGGTAGTGGAAACACATTTTTAGAAACACTTTTCTTTTTTTTTGCTATTATTGCACAGACAAATAATCCCTACCATATGCTGACAGGAAACACAGAGTACACATGCTGTGTGTAAAAAAAGACCAATGGTACAGTACCAACCTTCATTAACACAGCTGCAGAAGCCACACTGGTAGCGTCGTCCTCCATCGATAAACTGCATGTAAGGACACATGTAGGCCTTACAGCGGTTGCAGCGGATTGGTCCAGTCTCACCGTGATTTACAATGTACAGAGGAGTCTATAGAGCACAAGCAGATCACAGTGAGAATGAGAATTAAGACCTACTGTAACGTATGCCGCACATACGTAAGCAGCACAACTGTTTTCAACATTGATATTAATGAGAAATGTTTCTTGAGCAGCAAATCAGTATATGTGATTGATTTCTAAAGGATCATGTGACACTGAAGACTCGAGTAATGATGTTGGAAATTCAGCTTTGCCATAACAGGGATACATTTTAATATATATATATATATTTTAAATCACTTCATTTTATATGGAAAATTTTAATTGTTACCTTCAATAACTGAAGACAATAACAAATACATCATACTGATCTGTAGCTTTGTGGTTATTGTGCAGTTCAAATGATGTTTACAAAGATAAGATATAAAATACATAGATCTTAAAAAGAAAAAAAAGGTTAAGCTAATATAATATTGAATTTCAATTTCTTTTTTCAGTCAATATGGAGTCATATAGATCAAAATCAAAAAGTGGAGTGATTTCCTCCTTAATTTGACAGTCCAATAATATATTTATCTGACACGTTCCTTGGAGACTGCACTTAAACCCATGAGAATACTAACACTTCCTAAAAAGGCTCTGAAGTATAATGATGAAGGGTAAAGCAATGAAAGATTCCAGAGTTAAACAAGTCTTGAAGATATCAAAACCACTATTAAACTACTGTCACAATAAACTGAGGGGACAGCCATGATGAATTAGGGTTTGAACATATTCCAAAGGCAGTATTTTCCAAAGACAACACCATCGACCACAGTGTTGGTTCTTAAAACAAAGGATTATTTACTTCCTTGTGTTGTTCCAAACCTGTATGATTTTATTTTTTCCATGTAACACAAAAGGAGACGTTTAGCAGAATATTATGCACACAACTCTTTTCCATACAATGAAAGTGAATGATGTACAAACGGAACAAAAAAAACCCCTTCTCAAATCACATTAAATCTAAGATGATGCTGAATTAATATGTGCATATTCAAAACAAACAAAAAAGATAGTAGAGACCTTCGGTGGAGAGAAATAAGTTATAAGTTAATAACTTAATTTTGGATCTGTTCATTACACAAAACTATAGTATGACCTCAGAAGATTGGGAATACAGCACAAATCATATAAAATACTGTTATGATACTTTTATTGTGCTCTTTCTGTCATTTTTGGATAATTCCCTTGTTAGCATGGAAAAGAGTATAAAAAAATCGTCATCATCTCCTTTTGCTTATCACAGAAGGAAAGTCATATTGTTTGAAGCGAATTTTCATTTAGGCAAGTAGTATCCTAGTATCATTTTAAGACTAGAACAACCCTTGTGAAAAAGAAGTTTGCTTAATTGTATGAAATGTGCTCTTTTACTGTATTTAAAATCTTAAAAATATATTTTTTACTGTACTTGAAGATGATATAGTATTTATGAAATAAAATGCCACTTAAGTATACTTGATGAGAGTACACTTTCATGACTGTGTCATGACTAAAGAAATGCACTTTTAAAGTTTTACTTTAAAGTGCATTTTAAATAATTGTGTTTTAATAATCTTTTGACAGGTGTAATAATGTAACTGTAGTTTTATTGAATATTACATTTAAAGTTGATATATTTTGAATGTACTAAATTGCAACTACATTACAAATGTGTAACAAATAGGCCTATATTTGAATCAATGACATACAAGTTTCAATAGAAATTACATTAATGAATGTTTTAGTTTACCATAAATGCTTTTCAGTGCATTCAGGAGTACACTATAACCATTTTTCAAAGACTATAGAAGCCATTATAAAATTTCCTATGAAGATGTAATTGTACTTGTCAAAAAAGCCCTCAACTAAATGCATTTCATATAAATTGAAACAATACTACACATATTTTATTTTATCGCAATTCATCTGCAATTAGGTGTCCGAATACATCCATCACATTCAGTTTGCATTTAAAAATATAAATATATATTTGTGTCAAGTACACTTTCACAAGTATGCAAAAGAGTAATATTTTCACATGGGAAGATATAGTTTTACAGCACTAAAAATGAGGTGCTTTCCTCACGTTTGTTTTCATTTTAAAACTAAAAATTCCATAGAAATGGTCACTTATGTTGTAGCATTCCTCACTTAGAAATCAAGTCTGCTAAATGAATAAATGTAAAAAAATAAATAAAAATAAAAATAGAAATCTAGTACATAAACCCAAAACTGAAGAACTGCAACAAAAAAAAATCAGAGTGCTGATAAAATGCTGCATACCTCATTTTTGGGCACGGTAGCGAAGGGTTTGATAATGGCTGCCAGAGGCACTTTGCACTGCTTTGCAAGGTCAGCAGTGCAAGGGAAGGAATATGTTGTGCACCGCATGAATCTTGGGCTGGCATTCCCTTAAAATAGAACAAAAAATGAATATATTAAACAAAAGTACTTTTATGCTAATATTTAGAGTGAAGTGAAAAGATTCTTACCTTGATCCTGTACTGTGAAATCTGTGGTGACCAGTGGAGGCACCTGGCCCCTGACGTTTGTGACATACACCTGGCCCCCTCTCTTAACCTGGTCATCTTCAATCACTTGCGTCTGGAGGAGACAAGTCAGTGTACCTTGAAATGTGCACAGATAAAAATACTTTTTACACTGTAATGTAGCATTTTGTTCTCTTTTTTATTACCGGGCTTGGAATAGAGTCTGGGTCCAGCTTCTTCTGAGGAGGGCCTGCCATTTGAGATGGAGCTCCAGGGAAGCCTCCTGGGAAAGCGCCTGTTTGTGGCCCTGCCATCTGTGGTCCTGCCATTTGTGCACCATACGGGCCTGCAATTGGGCTCCCTTTAGACAGAAGCAAAAACAATGTTTTTTTTTTAGGCTTGTCAAAATTTGCCCCTAAAAATAGTGTAGAGGTGAAGTGTATAGTTTCTACATTAACAAACAGATAGTTCTCAAAAAGGTATTGCAAACACAACACACCACCCTTCTGCATTTGGTCAGACAGATAGTCCCGTCCCAAACTCACACCATTGCTTAAGTAAATGTTGCTGAGTTGGGCTGAGGCCCGTCTCATGAAGCAGGATTCAGTGGCTAACCGGTACAAGGACTAAGGATTAATACGTATACTACCAGTCAAAAGTTTGAAATAATTACAATTTTGTAATGTTTTTGAAAGAAGTCTCTTATGCTCACCAAGGCTGTATTTATTTGATCAAAAATAGGGGAAAGACCTTTCAAGAAAATTCATGGACAGTCTCTCGCTTATGGCAAGAGATGGCCATAGACTCACCAAGACTCGGATAAGACTGAAATGGTAATACAATAGAATAGTTTTCTATTTTAATACAATTAAAATGTAATTTATTCCTGTGATGCAAAGCTGTATTTTCAGCATCATTACTCCAGTCTTCAGTGTCACATGATCCTTCAGAAATCATTCTAATATGCTGATTTGCTGTTCAAGAAACATTTCTTATTATTACTAATGTTGAAAACAGTTTTTGCTGCTTAATATTTTTTTCGTGGAAATCATGATACACTACCATTCAAAAGTTTGGGGTGAGTAAGATTCATCAAAGACACATTAAGTTTATCAAAAGTCATATATAATTTTACAAAAGAAATCCTCTGTTCTTTTGAACTTTATATTCATCAAAAAAATTCTGAAAAAAAATATAACACATTTTCCACAAACAATATTAAGCAGCAAAAACTGTATTGAACATTGATAAAATAAAATAAAACCATTATGAATAACTGAGTACCAATAATAACTGAGCATAACTGAACACGTGACATTGAAGACTGGAGTAATGATGCTGAAAATATAGCTTTGCATCACAGAAATTAATGATATTTTTAAATAGTTCTTTTAAATTGTAATAATATTTAACAATATTACTGTTATTACTTTCGATCATAAATTGAGCCTTGATGAGCATGAGAGACTTTTCAAAAACATAAAAATATTTTGACCAGTAGTGTAAAAGGTGTTCAAAGCGTTTAAAAATCAGAACAGCATTTTAACACTTACAAACAACACACTTCACCTTTAAATGTAAGTTTTTGAACTCTTTCTTTGTCATTGTTGCAAAATTTCCTAGTTTTAACCTGGTTGCTGTTGATAGCCTTGGGGTCCAAGTGGTGGTGGTTGGTGGACACCTGGACCAGGAGGGCCAGACATTCCCATAGGTGGAGCTGACATAGAACCCATAGTGGCCATTGGTGGAGGAGACCCTAATGAAGGCGGCTGCTGTCCATGTTGAGAAAGAGGAGGATGTCCCATTGCAGGTGGTGGAGATGTTTGAAATTGCTGTGGTGGTGATGTTTGAAACTGTTGTGGCGCTGCTGAGATTGAAGGAGACTGCATTGGCCTTTGACCTAAAGATCACGGTGCATGGGTATAAAAGGGGTCAGTTAAACATCCACTATCTGAACTTTAAATTAATATAAAATGGTATCTAACTTACCATATCCTGCAATATTCATGGAACTCATTTGATTAGTCAGCTGTTGAGTTGGAGGTGGGGATTGTGCCATACTATAAAAAGCATTTTGAGGAGGCTGCCCATAAGAAGACATGGATGGAGCTGAAGCAGCAGGAGGAGCAAAACTGATGGGAGTAAAAAAATATATTAGGGCATATACTATATATTACTAAGTAGTTCACTTTCAACAACAGTGAAGAAGTGTTTACCTGTTGGGATGGGCCCCGTTCTGCTGAATGTTAGCACCATACTGGCTGGATACTGGTATTGGAGGCATCCCAGAAGGAGAGGAGCCAGGTGGCTTGAGCACACCTAGAAAAACAGCATTCAATTTAATGTGAGTCCATAATAAAAAGAGCCACAGAATATAAACTACAGAGTACAGTATTTGGATTCTGCTGTTTTTCTGAAGAAGTGCTCCCCCAAATCAGTCAAATCATGTAATGTGACCATTGTAAAATGGCGAGTATTCACAAACACAGTAGGTTACCTTGAGTGATCATTTAGAAAATATATTGGATGCATGAAAAAAATGACTTGAATACTATTTTGGTTATATCACGCACTCCTAATAGTCTTAAATAATTTTGATTTTGAACTTTTGGCATAATCAAGCAGCCTTACAAGAAGTTAAGGGATGATATATCAGATTAAACTAATGAAAAGCAGTTTCCAGTTTGTCTCGGTTCATTTAGGATGAGGCTTTGCTGAGACTCCAGTATTAAGGACAAGATTAAACTTGCCAGTACTAAAACGAGGTAAAAATATCAACATAAGAATTTTCCTTTTACCTGTCGGTGGGGCAGAATAACCCTGGTTTGGGGATCCATAGGCCCCATAATGCGATTGAGGTGGGGGGTTCCCAAATCCAGTAGAGTATCCCCCCATTCCAGCCTGGGCTTGGGAATATGGAGGGGTGGCAACATAACCTTGCTGACTCATCCTATTGTTATACCTCTGTCATTCCAGTCTGGGACAAAAAAAAAGGTGACCTGGAGAAGGGAAAAAAAACAGGCTGAATTACAATCTACTTTATATGTTTTCAATGTCACGTCCCACATGTTTCCAACAAACGTTATTCATTTTGCAGGTTTAAAATAGACATTAACAGAAAATGCAGAAATAGGCATAAACGTTTAGTTTTGAAACATCACCTTTACACGGTTACTTCAAATCGGTTGCATTCAGCATAATACTAACAAAAGATTCACACTTTACACCTACTATAATTTAATGGCAGTTATTTTTACCTTAAACTTTGTTAACAGCTGTTCTGGGTTCTCCAGATGCAGTTCTCATCAGTTTTTAGACGCATACCATGTACTATCACTTTTTTTTATTAATGTTTTCCTCAACAGTTAAGTGGATTTGGGGGGATATATGGCATTTTAAAAATGTATTTGCCAAATTTAGTAATGATATTTATATACAGGTTTATTTAAACTAGCAACATTTTATGGAAAATTCACATTAAAGAAGATCTACAGTACATGTCTCAGTTTCATTCATGGTGAAAACATGAAGCATGCCATAGTTTAGTGGAAGATTACTGCCATCAACTGGAAAACAAACACTTTTGCTGCAAGTGCTCAATGAATAGTTTGTGCATGGATGACATCTGGACGATGACATCACTGTTTTCTCCAGAGCGGCTATATATATATATAAATGAACTAAATTAATAACTTTTTTACAACAGAAATGAACCATCACTGAACTTAATTAAGCTGGACTATGACACTATTTTCTTCACAGTTTAACCATCATCTGCCTTATATATGTATTATATTTCTATGTATGTATGTATGTATGTATGTATGTATGTATGTATATATATAGGCTACATATATATATACATATACATATATATATATATACACATATACATATATACATATATACATATATATATATATATATATATATATATATATATATATATATATATATATATACATACATACATACATACATATAGGCTAAATAATATCATGAAAATAATGCTGGGGTGAAATTTGGCTGTGTTGCATGGGGCACCAGGTAAAATATTGCCTAGGGTATAAAGATGAGATAATGAAAGGTTTTCTACAGTTTTGAGTTTCCCTGATATCATTAGGCTATTTGAACCCTAAGCACGTGTGATCAGGAAACTTTGACACTTGACTGAGATAAGAGGAGTTTATGATAACACAATCGGCCAAGAATACAAACCAGCACAAACAAAATGTGAATATATCGGCCATATATTCAGCCATCACATTAATTAACTTAATAACTTACCGTTAATAATACGGTAGCATTTTGGTAACTGTATATTTTAAATGTCTCAGCTCTGTATTTGATTAAATCATGTAATGTTAATATATCAACCTATCTGAGATTTTCACTCTGTTTGTTACATGAAAATGTGCTGGTGTTTATAATGGTGGTAAGAGAACGGAAGGCCACATGATGACCTAAAATTGCCTACATTTTTTATTTTATTTTTAAATGCAACTTCGGCAACATAACATGCAGCATAAAACACTCAAAAGAAAAACAAGGCAAAAAAGTGATGGTTCATGCAAGGAATTTCCCATAAAGGTGATTCATATTTAGTTTATTTTAAATAAACCAGTAAAATACATGGTTTTCTCAAATATAGTATTGTTTTTTCACAGCTATTCAATTATCAGGTTTTTACTGAATTAAAACTTTTACTGAATCCACATTAAAAAAAAAACTAAGATTATTATGTAATTATAGGCCCACAGTAGCCTACGCATAGTTACAATAAACGTTTTATCAAAATAAATAAAAATTCTACTACACATGTAACACATCAGAGCTATAAAAAACCCTCCAGAAAATAAACACTAAACTGTCCTCTGGTTTATTAAATACAACTTTGTTAAACTGAACATGGCTGGTCTTCCTCTCTAATTATTGTCAAGAGTGGCCTGTCTGAGAAATCATGTCAGTATTTCTGTAAGAGGCCTTTAGAACTTAGACTCATGGTAAGGTCAAGTTGTCCTAATATTATTCAACACACACGATATTCAGAACAGAGGAGAAACAGTGATGCTTTATTGATACAGTACAGTACGGTATCAGTCTGCCACTGCCCGAAACTGCCACGTCAAAGACCGTTATGACAGACCTGTAATCTTTCAGCTACAGCTGACTTTACTGAATAAAGTCCATATTGAAACACTTCAGCAAGAATCGATTGATTACCGGCGATAAGGAAGCGCGCGCACCAGCTGTCACTCACTCCAGTGATACAAAGTTACGAAATATTTTCTGCTAGAGACGGAAACTGACGTATAAGCCAAACTTACATGATTTAAAGAATGGCGCTAGAAAACTAGCCTACATTCAAAATAAGGGTGCCTTTCAAAAAACATCTTTAGTGTGTTTGTTTATTAGTACATACCAAAATAATAGAGACTTACCTGAGAGAAAACGATGAACTGCGTCCTTTCCTCTGTTGATGTTGAATTGCGTGCCGAGAGTGCCACGTCAAACTCCAGCACAGCGCACCGGTGTCTGCGCGTACACGGCGTCATACAGCAGGCGCCTCTGCGCATGCGCACACTGGTGGGAACCACTACACGTCAGCAAGGACACAGATGTGCGTAGCGAGCAGAAGCCATTCTGTGCTGGCCTGTATAGATAGAGAGAATGAGAAATTGATGACAAATGTATATAAATTGGCAAAAAAAGATCATATTATTCTACACTGCTCATCGTGGGCATATTTTTCTATATTTTGTTTTGTGCACAACATGTTGAATGAATGTGAGAATGCTCCAGTCACTATAGAGAAACATTTTGTTGCAGTTATAATACTTTGTATTTTTTTTTGAGGGATTCTTAAGACATTATAACATATACTTTTCTAATTCACTATTTCAGGTTTCTTGTTTTCCCCATATAGAAAATAGAAACTTATAAGTCAAACTGTACTATGAGACTAGCCTACTTTTGATCAGCCTTTTTTATTTTATTTATATAATTTCTGTTTCGTGTCTCCCAGGTTATACCCTTGTGAAAAAGAGGTACACTTCAGTCTACTTTTGGAAAAAGTTCTTATTACGCCAATAGCCTTATTTTTTATTGAAACTTTGTATGTCATGTATTTAAATATAGCCTATTTGTAATTTATTTGTAATTTATTTTATTTGTTTTTATTTGTGAAGCTGAAGATGCAATTTGATACATTTAAAAATTATTACCTATTAAATATTAAATTAATCAACTTTAAATGCACTATCGAATAACACTAATATAAAAGTAAATGTATTTATTTCTATACATTTATTATATTACATTTTTATTATATAAATTAAATAAAAATTAAGCACTTTACATAAGGTTTAGTGTGTTGTCAACACATCAAAATGAGTGTAGGCTACCTTTTTAAAGCATGGCAAAAGATTATTAAAACATCATAATTTACAATATACTTTATCTAGTTTTATGCAAAAATGTCCTTTTTTGAAAGTGTATTTAAGTGTGTTAAGGAATATAGTCATGGAAGTGTACTTTCCTTAAGTACACTTACTGTAAGTGGCCTTTTGTTTCATTAATATGATATCATTAATATGATAAAATACACTTTTAAGATTTAAAGTAAAAGTGCACAATAAATACAATTAAGCACACTTCTCATATTATAAGATATGGGAAAATGGACTTCATAAAGTCAGTTCTCTTTCTGTTTGTCTTTGATAGACTGTTCGCTTTTACCCCAACTTGATCTGCCAAGTTTATTATACAGCAATTTACTAATATTAGCACTGCCGCTGATCTTTTTGAGCTCCCACAGATATATGAACAGTGGCATATGGCATGTTAAATATTCTGTCCTTGTGTCTCGGATTGATTTAATCTGATTTTGCTAATGAGCATCTTGATTACCACTGACACTGCTTTGGCTCTGTGAGACTTCAAACATTGACTTACCTAAAAGTGTTGTTGTCCAGTCACAATGGAAGAATATTTTTGAGAAGAATACTTTGGGGATATTTAAAATGGTATCTAAAGTAGAAAAAAAAACTCTGTAATGAATGGCAAGGCTTTTCAGCAATAATTGAACAACAAAACAATCAAAAAAAAAGCGGAAAAAGCTAACACACATAGCCTAATATCAAAATGTTGTTTGGCCAACAGAAATGTCCAGAGAACACTTTATTCCAGAGCTTCCAACTCTCACGCATTCACCGTGAGACTCACGCAATTGACACTTTTCACACGCTCTCACGCCACACATCCATTTTCTCACGCACAGAAAAATCGCGAAGCAAAGAGGACACGGAGACCGGAGACGGACTAGACAGAGCAAGTTAGTTATGATATAAAAAAAATCCCAGATTCTGTCAATTTTATTACGAAATTCAAACAATAAATACCGTTTTGCCGCTTGTAAATGTGACGTGGCAGATCTAGCGGCACGTGAACCAATCATCTACTAGCGCTAATTGTAAATAAACACGAATGAACAATGTTGAAAGAAACAGTAGCCTACAACTTACCGAAATGTATATTCATCATACATAATATCGATCAATCAGTGTTTTTCATCCACGGAAAGGGTCAATAAAACAGCTGGAGAACAATTATGTCACATAACATTTACCTCAGGAAAGCCATTTAATGACCATAATACAGGCTATGGCACGTTAGTTGGCTAGAAAAAAAGAGCTATAGAGAGTATTTTGCTAAATATGTGTACTATATTACAAATTTATTACATTTTTATTTATATCATTAAATAAAGTTGTTATTATAATAAAAAACGCATTATATTTAATTTGAGTCATTTTTAACCTTAAATAGGCCCTACTAGGCTACTACCAGCTGATAGGACTCTCTATGTTTTACAGCATTATGTGAGATTTTTTTTTTTTTTTGAGAAAAATTAACGCCTATCTTGTGTACCTAATATTTATCCAAATGAGTCAATATTAAATCAAATCACAAGAATTCAATTGAATTGAAATCGTGAAATTTGTTTCAAGCAATAATAAAAAAACATAGCTTACCAGAAATTGTACCATATAAACATTGTAACATGTTGTCACTAAACCTAATAAAATTCAGTTTAGTTACTAAAATGTTTTGACAATCACAATACACTTATTGATGCAAGATTTTTTTTTTTTTTTTTGTGAAAATAATCCATATCACAAAAATGAAACAACTCACATATTACAAAATGTGACATTAAAAGTGTACAAATCACGTGTTTCTAAAGTAACACTGTCCAACAGCGACACCAGCAGGTAAAGTTACAGCGGGATACTGCGTCTCTCGTGCCTCCCCTGAGCCCATTGATTTTTAACAGACCCCGTGCAGTGGGTTCAGTGGGGGGTCATTAAGAATGAATGAGGACATGTCACCTGAGAGGAGGCAATGTCACCATCGCGCTAGTATGATATGATTGATTCATACGATAAATCCTGCCTCTTGTCTTCTGCTTTTGCTAATCAGCTAATGGGAAGACTAATTAAAGGGATAGTTCACCCAAAAATGAAAATTCTGTCAGTAATTACTCACCCTCATGTTGTTCTAACTCCGTAAGTCCTTCGTTCATCTTCGGAACACAAATTAAGATATTTTTGATTAAATCTGAGAGCTGTCTCACTCCTCCATAGGCTTCTAAGGGACTGAAACTTGCTGGCCCAGAAAAGTTATTAAAGAGATCGTTAATATAGTCCAAGTGACTCTAGTGGCTTAATCTTAAGTTTATATACTTTTTATAAAGAATACTTTTTGTGCGCTAAAACAAACAAAAATAACGACTTTATTCCACTTTTCATTTCCTTCTCTCTGGGCCTCGAGTCTTTTCGCGTAGTGTTTAAGCGTAGCGCGTCTGTTGCACGTCACCACGTATCACACACATGACCAGCGTCGGCCAATAGTGAGCCTACGTGGTGACATGCAACAGACGTGCTACGCTTAAACACTACGTAAACTAACTCGAGGCCCAGAGAGAAGGAAATGAAAAGTGGAATAAAGTCGTTATTTTTGTTTGTTGGAACAACATGAGGGTGAGTAATAACTGACAGAATTTTCATTTTTGGGTGAACTATCCCTTTAAAAAGTAAGTAAACAAGCCACTTAGCCATCATCGCTTTGTCAGGTCTTTTCAAACTTGAAATGGCCTGAAAATAAATTGACTATTAGAACAGCTGAACTTCAGTTCACAAATGAAATATATTGTTTAAATTATTACTGAACTAACGTTGTTTTTGAAATAAATGTAAAAATGCTTAAAAACCCTAATTTGATGAGATTGGTTTTAATAAATAGAACATTACTAATATTGTTAAAAATACAAAATAGAATTGCATTTGGTTTCTTCTTTAATGTAATGCAGCTAATGTTTATTTAACCAGGAAATGTGACAAGTGTAGGCTAAGTGTAGGCTAACTGGGACATGAATTTACATTTGATTTATTAATAAAAGGGGGGGGGGGGTTAATTAAACTGTGAGGACTTTGCCTCCTCATTTCAGAACACCACTGCACGCTACTTCAGGTGTAGCATATTTTTCACAAAGTTGAATACAAAGTTTTTAATCTACGTACTTGAAACGCATTTGTATGTGGTGCGTTGCTCTTCAGTGTCGGTTAAACCTGCGTACAAGTCAAGAACAGTTCCTCTCCTTTAGTATCTGAAGGATGACGCCGAAAAGAGGGCCGGACTCCAGATGTTGTGGATTTACACCCACCAAAGCCAGCCTCCGATATCTCACTGAACAAACTGGACTTCTCTCACACTGGAGGACCGCTGCAGGAGGACCATGGGCACGGGGGAGTTTGTGTGCGTGACGCTGCGTGGCGGCGCGCCGTGGGGATTCAGACTCCTCCAGAACGTGCAAGACCCTCAACATCCTCTCCAGGTGCTTGAGGTGAGACTATAGGCTACTATTGTGATGATGAGGACGCAGTTTTTAGTACGTGTTGGCAGAGGACCTGATGACGCTGATGGATATCCATAGTTTTCTTTTTCTTTTATTGTAGGCCCACTGTTTCTCCTATTTATCTCATTTGGAGGATTTATATGCTATAATAAATCACACAGATGCCATTTAACAAGACCCTGCGGTCTTAGCCTTAGTAGGGGGCACTTTTAACTGAATAGACATGATGCCAATTCCTAAATCAGCATAGGCATACTGAGATTAAACCAGCAAACCAACTTAGGCTGGCTTAAGCAGTTCTTTTCATCAGGGTGAAAGTTTTCTGAAGTTGATGTTAGGCAGCAGGAAAGTTTTGGTGATACAGTCTTGGATAAAGGTGAGTTTAATGTACATTTGAGAATATGTGGAAGATAATTGGCTGGTCCTTAGAGTTGTCTACACTGTATGGCCATGGATGAAGGTTTTATATATAAATATAGTTCTTCTCTTATTTAGGAAATAACACAAAACATTGTGTGTCTTTGATGGATATGGGCAATGCTGTAAACAGATTCTTGCATAATGACAACATATCTTAGTGGCCACCCGCTGAGTTCAAAATCGGCAGTTGTTTTGATAAATGTTCACTGCCAAAGTTGTTTTTCTTTAGCTGAATTTTACAGGGAGATCTGTGCTGTGCAGTCTCTGCCTGTCCCAGACTTCAGCAAGGGTCCTTATATGGTCACAGCAAAGCTAACAATGTTTGTTGGCCAAGTACAGGGTATCTGTCCTCACTTCCATAGAAATCAAGAATCTAAACTGTTAGTATTGAGAGGCTGGAATCATCTGTTGTTCTTTTTTACTGTAGACGAAACATTGATTTAGTGATAATGAGCGTTAGTGAAACTTCTTTTCTTATATCAGCAGGTTTTGTGAGTGTCAAATTAGAATATATGAATATTCTGACTGTTCTCAACACAGTCTCTGACTCTGCATGTGGAGACAAAGACATACTGTATGTTTATACTCAAAATTCTTTGCTTAACAAGTTTAAAAGATCTTCAAAGACATGAAATAGTATTTCAACAGTATGTTTAAAGGGATAGTTGACCAAAAATGTACAATTCTGTCATTATTTACTCTCCCTCATGTTGTTCTAAACCTGTATGAGTTTCTTTCATCTGCTGAACACAAAAGAAGATATTTTGAAGAATGTTGGTATTGGTAACCAGACAGTTGATGGACCCCATTGACTTCCATAGTACTATGGAAGTCAATGGCTGCTGTCAGTGTCAACTGTACATTAACTCATGTCGTTCCAAACCCGTAAGACTTTAGTTCATCCTGGAACACATCTTTTTGAGTTTTCTGTCCCTCCATTGACAGCTACGCAACTACCACTTTGACGCTTCAAAAAGTTCATAAAGAGATTGTAAAACTAATCCAAATGAATTGAGCGGTTAAGTCCAAATTTCCTGAAGAGACTCGATCGCTTTATATGATGAACAGATTGACTTTTATTCACATGAAAACATTGATCAGAGACCATAAACAGAAGCTCAATCGAACCTCATTGGTTCTTGCTGAAGCTCAACTGATGTGTGAGTTGATGAATGTTTACATGTGAATAAAAGCCTAAATTAAATCTGTTCATCATATAAAGCGATCGAGTCTCTTATCATATCGACACGAGGGTGAGTAATTAATGACAGAATTGAACTATCCTTTAGACAGCACACTTGGAACACCGCTCGCTCAAATTACTCTTGCATAAAATACAAATAGATGTTTTCATTCCACATGTTGCTTATTGAAATCCAACTCTGTGTCCAGCAATGTAACTGATAATACACACCAAAAGAAATACTCTGGTAAATGTAGCTACTGTATAGGTACAAGAACTGACAGATAATTGACAATAACAGTCTAGACTTGAGTCTGGGGTCACCTAGTGGTCATTTTGGATGATCATTGTTCCTGGCTAGTGGAAAAATAGTTAAGCAATCATTTCTTTCTCAGCTGAAAGCTCCATAAAGTGTTTATCACAAACTATAGTCATATTTTACAATTCAGTAAAACAGTAATAGCCATTAGTATGGCCCCTTACAGGCTGTTTTTAGTATAGACTCCCACACTTTAGCTTTGGCAAACTCCTAATTAGCAAACTTTTGACTATACACAAGTTAAACCCTCATAAAAGTATAACTGGCAAAGAAAGCTTCTGTTTTTTGTGTCATTATAATTTTAAAACCTTTCAAATAAATCACTACTGGAGAAATGCAGTGTACCCACAGAGCCTTGACTCATAAATCCGAGTAAAACTATTTTCTGTCTATTTTAATTTATATATTTTAGGACTGCATAATCAAACAATAAGCATACATGCTGCTAAAATAACTTCTAAACCTATTTGGGATGTACATGTTGATGAAAAAATTTTAGTTTCTCAGAATTTAAATAATATGGTCCTTGTTTGAATTAATCCTGCTCATCTATAACATCTCCTCCCCCTCAATTTAAATATTAATCATGCACTCCAGTATAGATGTCATTAGGTTGTCATCATCGAGTTTCAAAAAAAACATCCATTTCATTGTTGACAAGCAGAGGACATCCCAAAATGTGCTCAGAAGTTTTGCTAACGTTCTGGCAAGGTTCTTTCAAAGATATATGAATAAACAGTAATGTTAATAGAACATTCATTCAAGTTATCTGGTCTTTAACACAAAAAATAACTTTATTGTTCATGGATTTTTTTTCTGAAGCATTTTTCATGCATTCATCTTTTAAATGTTTTAGCATTAATTGAAGGTAAATCTCTCACAATTTTAAACTAAGTATTAAAATACACATATCCATACCCAGATAGCATGTAACCATTGAAACAATGTTGAGTCAGTGTTGATGCGTCAACACTGATTACATTGAAATAACGTTAGAAAGTGATGTTGTTTTACCATCACTCTTGCACCCTCAGTTAATATTGAAATAATGTTCAGATTTCAACCACAAATCAATGGTGTTAATATTGCTTCAACATTAAAAAGTGATGTTGTTTCAACATAACTTTTGCACCCTCGGATAATATTGAAATAATGTTCAGATTTCAATCACAAATCAATGGTGTTAATATTGCTTCAACATTACAAAGTGATGTTGTTTCAATGTCACTTTTGCACCCTCAGTTAATGCTGAAGCAATGTTGAGATTTCAACCAAAAATCAACGGTAATAGTATTGATTCAACATTACAAAGTGATGTTTTATCAACATCACTTTTGCACCGTCAGTTAATGTTGAATCAACATTACACTATGATTGATTCTACATCACCGATGCTGAATCAATACTTAAATTAACACAAATAATCAATGGTAATATTGAATCAACGTTACACTAAGATGTTGAATCTACATCACTGCTGTTGAATCAACACTGAAATTAACTAAAATAAATCGATGGTAATATTGTTGAATCAACGTTACACTAAGATGTTGAATCTACATCACTGCTATTGAATCAACACTGAAATTAACTAAAATAAATCGATGGTAATATTGTTGAATCAACGTTACACTAAGATGTTGAATCTACATCACTGCTGTTGAATCAACACTCAAATTAACTAAAATAAATCGATGGTAATATTGTTGAATCAACGTTACACTAAGATGTTGAATCTACATCACTGCTATTGAATCAACACTGAAATTAACTAAAATAAATCGATGGTAATATTGTTGAATCAACGTTACACTAAGATGTTGAATCTACATCACTGCTGTTGAATCAACACTCAAATTAACTAAAATAAATCGATGGTAATATTGTTGAATCAACGTTACACTAAGATGTTGAATCTACATCACTGCTATTGAATCAACACTGAAATTAACTAAAATAAATCGATGGTAATATTGTTGAATCAACGTTACACTAAGATGTTGAATCTACATCACTGCTATTGAATCAACACTGAAATTAACTAAAATAAATCGATGGTAATATTGTTGAATAAACGTTACACTAAGATGTTGAATCTACATCACTGCTGTTGAATCAACACTCAAATTAACTAAAATAAATCGATGGTAATATTGTTGAATCAACGTTACACTAAGATGTTGAATCTACATCACTGCTATTGAATCAACACTGAAATTTACTAAAATAAATCGATGGTAATATTGTTGAATCAACGTTACACTAAGATGTTGAATCTACATCACTGCTGTTGAATCAACACTCAAATTAACTAAAATAAATCGATGGTAATATTGTTGAATCAACGTTACACTATGATGTTGAATCTACATCACTGCTGTTGAATCAACACTGAAATTAACTAAAATAAATCGATGGTAATATTGTTGAATCAACGTTACACTAAGATGTTGAATCTACATCACTGCTGTTGAATCAACACTCAAATTAACTAAAATAAATCGATGGTAATATTGTTGAATCAACGTTACACTACGATGTTGAATCTACATCACTGCTGTTGAATCAACACTGAAATTAACAGAAATAATCTTTGGTAATATGGTTTGATCAATGTTACAATGTGATGTTGATTCTAAATACATTTTGTTGAAACACTGAAAATACAACTGAAAAGGAATGTCAACCAATGTTGCCATCTGATGTACTAAGTTAATGTTGAAACAACATTAATATTTCAACTACACTTCAATGATGCGTCAACAAATTCCTGACCAAAAAATTGGCAAAAACCTTTTAAAATATAAATGACACATTTCCAGCAGTTGAGTTAATTTATTTTATTCAATCAATCAATGACAAAAATATATTAAAAGATCATTCTTTAAAAAAGAAAGGGGGAGAAATAGGACAAAAGCATTTCAACCTTTAAAAATAAAATTGGCTTCAGAAGTCTGATGTCATAACTACAGGTGGTCCAACGGTTCAGGTTTTTAAAAATCTGTCTTACATCAGACTACTGCCTCTTTTCCTCTGGGTTCTCTGAAATCTGAAAAAGAAAGCATGATGTTACTCGAGAACAAGTCAATTCAGTTGCCACATTCAAGAATGTACACAATACGATTCGCTTTTTAAAAAAAGTTGCTGAACACAAAATATTCTAACTATGATTAAAGTATCATTAAATTCTGATTATTTCATTTTTTTTTTAAATCTATTAATGCTTCAATATAAAAAAATCACTACGGCAGGGGTGTCCGATTTTATCTCCAGCCCTAATTAAACACACCTGAAGCAGCTAATCAAGCTAATCAAGGTCATTGGGATCAATGAACACTTCCAGGCAGGTGTTGGAGCTAAACTCATGACTTCATGAAGAGGAACAAACACCTATGGGCTATAGCCATTAACTATATCTCAGTTCAATTTCTGTGAAACTACATAGCATTCAAGTAACACGTTTATCTTGTAGAATAAAAGAACTTTGGTTTTTACAATGAAAATTTCTTTAAAGGGATGGTTCAGCCCAAAATGAAAATTCTGTCATCATTTACTCACCCTCAAGTTGTTCCAAACCTGTATGAGTTTCATTCTTCCGTTGAACACAAAAGAAGATATTTTAAAGAATGTTGGTAACCAGAAAGTTGACGATGGCCATTGATTTCCATAGTAGAAAATAAATACCATGGAAGTCAATGGCTACCCTCAACTGTCTGGTTACCAACATTCTTCACTCTCTTCTTTTGTGGTCAGCAGAAGAAAGAAATTCATACAGGTTTGGAACAACTTGAGGATGAGTAATGACAGAATTTTCATTTCGGGATGAACTATCCCTTTGAAGCTGCAGATTCACCTTATGTAGAACTTAATCTCTTCAAATATCACAAAATAAAATAGCCATGTCAGTCACTTTCTTAATAAACGCAAGATGTTTTTTATTATTGTGTTTCAGTGGAAATTTCTCAAATTTAATACAGATTCAGGAATATGAATGATTACCTGATTAAGCAGTGATAAGGCACAGGATATCATCTAGTCCCAGGTCAGGTGATTATGCTGTCGACAACAACTCGGTGTATAATCAATGTCAGCATTATCAGGAGGGGGGTGCTTTCTATTTATTTATTGTCCATCTTCGTCAGCCTTCATTCCTACTAAAGGAGCAATGTGCTCTGCATGCAAGCACTGATGGATGCAAGACATGGGCTATGTTTGCAGTGTAACTTTCTTGCTCATGTTCATGTCTTCTGCACTTCAAGAAATGTGTTAAATGATGTTAGAACTTTATTCAGGAAATTCGTAATAAACTTTACTAAAGTAGCCTAATGTGCATTTTTTAAGTATGTAGATGCACCATTGTTTGAAACTGTGCTAGAGAAGTCATGTAAGTATGTCAGGTGCTTCAACAAACCAGACTTCTGTATAGGATGCACCTGTGTTTTCTCTCTAATGAGGAAGCATTACACTACTGAGAAGTGCACATGCAAAACCAAAATGGGCGTTTACCAATCAGTGGCCAATTTCAAACTACAATAAATGTTTTTCAACCATTTTTCAACAGACTTGCTAAACCACCCCACCCCTAAACCAAGCCCCCACTGGATTAGAGCAAATCAGGTAAAGCGGTTGAAAATGCCCATTGTGGTTTGAAAACGCCCCACTGATAGACAAACACCCACTAGTGTTCTGCAGAGATACATGCCTGAATGATCTTGTGCTCATCAACTACAAATCACTGTTAGTTCAATGTCACTGTCTCCACCCATGTGTGCTGTTGGCTTTCATCAAAATTTATGCTGATCCAACACACTTTAAACACTGAAATGTCAATCTCAACCAAAATTATGGTTTGGATCAAAACTCAACATTGTATTAATGTTCCCATGCTATCTGTGCGATTTATTTCAACACTTTACTTACTTGGAAAATTAATGTATGTTAGTAGATTTAGTAACAATAAATAAAATGCAAGTAAAAAGCATGCTAAAAACAGAAATACATTATATGCACCATTGTTTGAAACTCGGAGAGTTCATGCATGTCAAACACACAAGACTTCCGTATAGGATGCACCTTGTGTTTTCTCTCTAATAAGGAAGCATCAATTAACTACTGAGAAGCCCACATGCAAAACCAAAATGAGCGTATACCAATTAGTGCCAACTTTTAGTGCAAACTACAATTGGTTTTTCAAAAGACTTGCTAAAATCATGAGGGCCCACCCCTAAACCAAACCCCCAGTGTATTAGAACAAATGAGGTAACACCATTGAAAGTGCCCATCATGAACTGAAACGCCCCACTGATTGGGAAACACCCAGTAGTGTTTTGCACAGATACATGCCTGCAAGATCTTGTGCTCATAAACTAAGACTCACTGTTAGTTCAATGTCACTGTCTTCAACCATGTGTGCTGTTCCCTTTCATCAACATTTCAATGCTGATCCAACACATTTTAAACATTGAAATTTTGATGTCAACCAAAATGATGGTTTGGATCAAATCTCAATATTGAATCAATGTTACCATGCTGTCTGGGTAAGCACATCTGATACCTGATATATTTTGTTATTCAAAATGTATTTTTTTAAAGCATCTGATAACAAGGATTTTTCTGTGAGGTTGCTGAGATAATATGTTACAGAATATATATTTTCTCTTACATGAGACATATGTGAGCTCGCCCTTTTAGCTGAGCAGTCAAATACTTGCCTGCACTGTCATGAGAGAGATTGAGCTGAACGTTCACAGATACGTGCTTCCATCTTTGTGGACTGACCCCATGCTCCTCTAAGTCATCTGGAAGACATAACTTTTACTTGACTCATCTAAGAGCAAACTCGTCGGCAGAGAAACATGCCTAAAAATGTAACATAAAGCTGATAAATACTGTTCATGATGGACGGCTGTTCAGTGTGATGCATAATGGTGTTCATGTCTAACTGAGTATAAAATATGTTATGCTCTTTGTATGCGTGTCAATAGTCATTATTTCCGTACCCTTGTGAAAAAGAAGCACACTTTAGCACTCCTGTTAAAATAATGTAAATAATGTAAATTACTTATGTAAATAAAGTTTTACTCTAAAGTTCACATTAAATCATTATGGTTTAATGACCTTTTGTTGCACTTTAAAGAAGTAGCCTACACTAATTTTGATGTGTTGACTACTAAAAAAGCACATGTAAATTAATTGCAACTTAATTACAAATGTGTAATTGCAAATGCTGTATATTTGATTTTCAATAGAAATGACATTAAAGTATATTTTAGTTTATAAATGCTTGGCAATACACGTTATTCTTATTTCAAAGACAATAGAACTAATTATGAAATTGCATATAAAGATGTACTAAAGTTCTATTTAAGTGGGTCAAAAAGCTCTCTGAACTTCAGCTAATTGCATTTAAAGCTCCAATATGTAATATTTTTTCACCACAAGAGGGCGCAGTTTCCAACAATAACAAAGGCGAAGCTTGATGACGCTATGAAGGAGGTGACGATGGGAGATGTCGTTTTTAATGAGTTTTCACCATCTAGCGATGTATCTAAATGGAATTAATGAATCATGATCACGGATGAGGTAATTTATTTGTTTTTGTATTACCTGTATGTCTGATCGTATTATTTTATGTCATCATAATTAATGAACTGCAAGGAACGTGAAATGTTATGCTATATTATTACATGTGGTGTAATTCATATCTATTAAAATCATCTTTATTGTAACTATTACGTTACTTTTAATTATTTGTTTACCTGTCTATCAATACACTCGCGAGAGCAGAGTCTCTGTCAAGTCCAAGATTGTCGCGCAGCTCTCTCCATCTCGAAAACGCCTGGCCGATATTTATCCGGGTTTTATTCCTCCGTTTGTCACACAGTCTGCGTGTATCCGAATATGGACGCTTTCGTTTTGTTGGCACTTCAATACTCGCCAGAGAGTAATCGTGATCCATAACAACGATAACCATACAGTCTATGGCTATAACGCTATAACCACCACTTCCGCATTTGACCATGTGATATTCCGGTGTGGTGGAATATCACATGGTCCACACCGGAAAAAAAGGATAGTGCGGACATTGCGTCACTGAGAGGCGACATTTCTTTTCCGGGACGGACAGTTATTTAAAATCGGAATTTCTCTGAAATAAAAAATCTTTGGAGACTTTTGAGATATAGTAAGTACACAACTGGAGGAAATATATCACACTGTGCAAGTTATTTTCGGAAATTTTATTACAAAATTGTTACATATTGGAGCTTTAATATATATATAACTATAACACATTTTCATTTAATTGTAATCAAAGGGGTGGGATAATGCCCTTTTTACAAGATGTAAAATAACTCTTTGATGTCCCCAGAGTGTGTGTGTGAAGTTTTAGCTCAAAATACCCCACAGATATTTTTATATAGCATGTTAAAGTTGTCACTTTTTGAGGGTGAGCAAAAACGCACCGTTTTTGTGTGTCCCTTTAAATGCAAATGAGCTGCTGCTCCCAGTACAGGGGGCGGAGCTTCAACAGCTCATGTCCTTTTACCTCACACAGACATGCAGTGAAAATTTCAAAAACCTTTAGCCTTTTATGTTCAAACCGGAGTCAGACAATGATGGAGAAACTCAAAAAGAAGTGACAACATGTAGACAACATTTCTGAATGGTTAGTTGGTGAATTTATGTAGCTTATGTGTAGCTTATTCTGTCTTGATAATCTATAAATCGCGTTCCCGGGGGAGGGGTTTATGTAAATGTTAAGGTTAGTGATGTCACTACCCCGGGAGGAATGTTGTGTAGTTCCTACCAGCCTTTTGTTTTAGTCCTTAAAAAGGAAATTTCCTTAAAAGAAAATATCTCTCTTTGTTTTGAACTTTGAGCATTGTAACTTTGCAGATGAGATGTTTATGCGCAAACAGCAACATTACACACTAACTAAAGTTAGAAAAGTGAAATCATATTCAACCACCCCTTTAACATTCAATTAAGTGTCTGAAAACATATTCAGTTTGCACTTAAGTATTCTTTTAAAATAATTTGACATTATTACAAAAGTGCACCTTTTAAAAGTTTACTTAAGTGACCTTTTGCTAATTAATATTATATTATCTGCAAGTACAATTTTTCTTTTATGATTTCAAGTATACTACAAGTGGGCATTCAATACAATAAAGCACAAGTAGGGTATTTATGCATTAATGTGTGTTATGTTTATATCACAAATAATAGACATATGCAGTAATTTATCATTTGCATGCTTCATAAATTCTATATGCTGTACCGCATTGTTACACAATGGTAAAAATCTTTAGTTTGCTTTTTTATTTTGTCTTGCACATGGATCTTTTGGCATATGTAAGGGGCTACAAAAGGGACCAATGTGAGTTCATTAAAAGTACAGATTGATACAGTCTCCTCCTACATAAATATTTTCATAACGAAGCGTTGGAAAGCTTTCAGAACTCTGTAATAAAGAGTAATGCTTAACCTTAAGTCATTTAGCTATCAACATTACAGCTGGATTCACTCCTGTGTGAAACTGCTACCTAACTTACCCATGCAACACAAGTTTATGAAGTCCAGATAATGTGGATTTAACAGTCTTTGGACCACCGTGGTTCATTTTACCTGAAATATCTGTTGGAAACACTGAAAGATAATTGCTGTAAGCTGTGGGAGACTAGAAGCTGAGAGGCATGAGAACTTTCCAGCATGCTGTGTTTACTGTATGGGAGGAAAACTAAAGTAATTGTGCTTTTGACTTTCTTTTCCAAAATTTTCTGCCAAATAATGTTTGATTACAATCTCCGAGTAACAAATGCACTATGACTCAAGCAGCCTTGCTTTCAAACAAATGAAAATAAGAATGCTTATGGTTTGAAGCCGCAGTTTTTTAAGACTTAGTTTTTCAAAGATTTCCTGCTTTACACACTCACTCGTTTCACTTGCATGAACTAACATTCTTAAAAGATAAATAACATTTTGTCTCATTTTACCCTCTTAGTGTGTACTGCAACTGTATCTAATGGGAGCTTGTTTCCGCCATGGGAAAAAAAATACTTTTTATCTCAGAAAATCCAATCTGAGAAACAAAAAAGTCAGCTCACAATTCTGACATTTACTCACAATTGCAAATCTCACAATTCTGACTTTATAACTCGCAATTGAAAGTCTATATCTTCCCATTCTGAGACAAAAAATTCTCAATTAAACAAGCTTCCATTGTATGAGCACCATATTTGCAATGTTATTTAAAATTGTGTTAATTTTTCATGGCTGTTTCTTAGCACACACAGTACATTTAGTAAAAAGTGCAATTTGTGATAATGTCAAATTAAAAAATTTACTTTACGTTTTTTATGTTTTGTCATACTTTAAGGTACACTTATTTTGATACGTTGCCTAACATAAAGCAATGTTATTAAAAGTGGTTAGCTGAACATTAGTTTGTTTTTTGACCCACTTAAGTACATCTTCATATGTAATTTCATCATTACTTCTATTGTCTTTGAATTATGGTCAGGTACTGCTGCATGTATTGACAAGGATTTATGGTAAACTAAAATAAACTTGTGTCATGTATTTAAATATAACATATAACATTTGTAATGTTTAAATTAAAATGTAGTGTTTAAAAGCCTATTAACTTTAAATGTAATATCAAATAACACACTACTACTAAAAGTTTAATCAATTACTTTACATGTGCTTTAATATGTTAGTCAACGCTTCAAAATAAGTGTACGCCTTTAAAGCAAAGGTCACAAGTGCAATTGCTATGGCTCTTTCCCCTCCTTTTTTGGATTAGAAGTGCAGTATTTTTGTCCATTTGAGCAGTGATTATATCGTCTCTGTCCCTCTGAAAAGCCCTTATACGGTGACCAGAGCTGTCTCCCTTACAGCTTCATAACAATCCCACAACAGCTCCATGGTTTTATTCAATTAAAGAACCTTCACCTTTAAACTGGCTGGGCATCATGCCAATGGCTTTAAAAGGCTTGAGGATTGTTTGTGTGCAAAATATTATGATTGAGTAGCCATGTTTTTAGGCCACACCGTTAATGAATTTGCATAGTAAATATGTGTGATGTTTTCAATATTTACACCATAATGTATTGTAAAGCTGTGTGTTAATGAAAAATGTTTCACTCTGTGGCAGTGTTGTGCGGTTTGGGCATATATTTATAGGAATACAATTTAGTCTAAATATTCAAGAGAAGACGAACCACTAAAGACAGAACATTTCAGCATAATTGTGGTTAATCACAGTTATCGTGGCAGGTTTGTGAGTCTCGGATATGTTCATGTCACTACGACCATTTTCTTTTCATCTAAGAATAATAATATATGAAACGAGTTGTCTTTTATTGACTGGACACTGCCCTCTAGTGTTGATTAATAGGCAATATACTATCTTCTAAAGACAGTAGGCCCAGCATGTTCGAGCATGTTGTTTTGAAACTGGATTTTTTTAAAAATGCTTTTTAATAAGGCAATCAAAAGTTATTATTGCATTAGTGTCATCTGTTTACTGATACCCAGGATCCAAGAGTGTGGAGCTTATATAAGCTATAGGCTATATAGTACTTATAATTAATGTAAACTGCCTTTTTATCACCTAAGGTGTAGTTTCTTACAAAGTTTATTGACGTGATAAAATGTTGAAAATGTCTCTTTTCTCAATTTTTTTGTTTGAGAATGTGATTATGAGCTAGAAAAGCTTAGGCTAGATATATAGGAGAGGGACTCGCCTGTGAAAAACAACGTAGTCAAACTGTTGTTAGATATCGATTACAGTAAATCACCAACTGTAAATGCAGTTGATGCCAAACTAACTCAACAAATTAACAAAAAGTAAAACATATCTCTTTATTTTCATGTTTTTCTCTAACAATACAATTTGTTCTATTATTAAATCGTGAAACCTAGTAAGTGACATCATTGGGACCCTTTCTACAGCATGATAGGCAGACAATAAAGAACATTTATGACCTTAAAGTCACCATGAAATGGAAGTCGCGATAGGCTTGTTTTGAGTGAAATGGCTTCTTGGATAAGAAAAAGTGTAGGGCGGGACTTGATTTTGTCTGTGAGGAATTGATTGGATGGTTGTGGTTTGCAATTGGTCGATTTCGTGTGAGTGACAGGTTGTCACGCCAGTAAACACATCATCAGAGAAGAGAAGATAAGTCGCTTAATTTTTTATTAAATATCGAGCACATAAATTAATAATAATAATAATAATAACAATAATGTGCATGGATAAGTCATTATTATATTATTATTTGTCATAATAAATACTACAATATTCCAGAAAAAAAATATATATGAATTGTTCATTTTGATTTCATGGTGACTTAAGATATAGCTAACTCCAGCATTCTTATCAAATCAAACAATTTTCTGTTGTACAAACCTGAAATGAAATGCAAATGTGTTTATTTATTTATTTTGGCCTGAGCAGCTGTGTGGGCATGCCTGGTGAGTTGCGACATTACTGAGGTTTAAAATAACTAATCTCACAGTTCCTGATTGAAATTGCTCAGTATAAATGATGCTCTCAGGAGGCATGACATGACATCTGTAGTTTCAGGATCTTATCATAGAAGTTTATTTTAGGTGAAGGTATTTTATCAGTGGCAGATGGTCATAAATAGATTTGTTTTCATGATGCTGCCATTATACTTGAGAATGACTTATAATGCAAATGTTTGAATAAACAACGTCATTTTAGGACTTAATTATTCTGTTACTTTTTTTTACTCGGGTCATCCATAAGAAAATATTTAAGATTTCATCTGTAGTTCAATATAGAGAGTTTCATTTGCCAGCTTGTATCTTGTGTCATTGCATAAACGTTTTAATAATACAATGTGCTAAATCAAGCAATCTTTAGACGAACAATTACTCTGCTTTATGACTTGACCTTATAGTTGAGAGCTGATTTGTGATGCACTTAAAGTTACAGATGGCTGATATTAAATCTAATGTTAAAGTGTCTCTGCTTCTGTATGCAAGGCTTATGGGTCATAGACCTGCTCTGGCCTGTTGCACTGTTTAGTCAGTTGACATGCAGCTGTTGTGATGCGTAAATTAGAGGCTCTTGGTCTAAATTAGGACACACTGTCTATGAACCAAGGATGTTATAGTTATAGTTCTTTATTTCATCCAATATGAACAGTATTATACATGTGCACATTGTTTTACAAATACACACTCACACACATTGGGTTTTCATGTTTTATTGGGACTTTCCATAGACATAATGATTTTTGTTCTGTACAAACTGTATATTCTATCCCCTAACCCTAAAACTACCCATCACAGAAACCTTTTTAGATTTATATAAACAAAAATGTATAAGCTCTTTTCCTCATGGGGACCAAAATAATGTCCACACAAGGACAAGAATTTCAGATATTGCCATAACGTAAGGTTCACCTAAAGCACACACACACACACACACACACACACACACACACACACACACACACACACACACAACCAGTTCACCAGTATTAGTGTTTGAGTGTAAAAATGCGTTTTTGTCTTTTAAAATCGTTTTTTTTTTTCTGAAAACAATTTATTCATTTATTATGAAATGTATTTCCTCTTCTTAATTATATACGTACATTAAGCTACTACTCAAGTAATTATTTTTGTACTCAAATAACAGTCTAAAAAAGCATTTTTTTTTGTGTGTGTGCATTGCAATGTCTACATAACCTTAGGTTTATGTTACATTATATAGTTTTAATTGCTAAAGCTGCCCTTTAATAAATATGAGATGATTTCTTTCTTCTAGATAGAGGATGGTAGTCCCGCTGCCCTAGCTGGATTGTGTGAGAATGATGAACTGGCGTCAGTGAATGGAAAGCCTTGCTCTAACCTCAGTCTCTCAGATGCTATTGATCTCATTGAAGCCTCTGCTGACTGTCTACAGCTGCTTGTCAAAAGGTATTTTATTACTTGGGCAAATGTTCCTTGATGCACTATGGTTGATTCTTTACTTGTTTCAATGTATTGCATCTTTCATTTGTGCGATAAGAGATTTTTAGTTTAGCAAAAAGGATTTAGGCCTAGCTTTGTTCTTTTCATTCTAGAAGCATTAGAGGTTAATGCAATATTTACTCCTCACCTCTTTTGCCACTCATACTAGACTGACTGTGATGCATTAAAGTGTATAGCTATTCGCATTTTATAGTATTGTTAAAAAGTCTTGTTTATGACTGTCTTGACCCAAAATCACTCACCTAGATTAATTTAGATTTATAAAACACTAATATATGATTCACAGAAAATTGAATGATTCACAATTTTAACTAAAAGTTAAGATAATTTTCTTAGTTCCAATAAATGATTTGCTTTATAAACAAGTAGACGGATTAACTGCAAATAACATGATTTTACGACTTCTCCTCCTTGCAGATGCTGTAGTCAACCTCAAGAGAGCCTTGAAGTGGTTAGTACCACTTTTCGGATCCCATCTCCATCCAGGCTTCATCCAGACCCTCAGAAACTATACATCTCTGAGTCCCAGGATGAAGCATATTATGGGGAAACAGACAGCGATGGGGAGTTTCCTGTGGGGACTCGATTGGTCCGGACGCAAGTTCAAATACCTGCTTCTAGGAATAAAGGTAGAGGCACCTATGCCCAGGGTGGTGGAGACACCAGTTTGGATGTAACCCCAGGATCTGTGGTCGAATTGCAGCTCTCACTCTCCAAGACCACCCTGGAAGAGCCAGATTGTGCTGCATTAGGCAGTGCTTGTGGATTTGTGGGAGACATCCATCATAGAAAGACGGATGAGAGCGTCAACTATACCACCACCGCATTTTCTCCAGATAGCCCTCTATATATACCCCGACAAGACCGGCAACCCCTTGGTCAGTGGGGTGTGTTGGTTAGCAAACCCCCTGCTTTGCCAAGACAGGTGGAGGTGACAGTGCAGCAGTTATCTAAAAGCAGTTCTGGAAAGGAGGGGGTAGAGGCCAGTGATCGGTTGGATTCTGGTGAGGAAGAAGGAGGGCACATTGAAGAAGCTCCCACCTCCTCTTCTGTGTCCTTTGGACTTCCCTCAGAGGAGTGGGACTCTGAATCGGAGAGGGAGGTCAACAAGCCCAACAAGCACCGGGCAAGGCACGCCAGTAAGTAACATCTGATTTTCAGTTGCTTGTTATAACGTGATATGGTATCTGTTTGCAAAATAGCAATAATTTCTTTTTTTTAAACGTAGGTTATAAATATTGCATCAGTGAACTGACGGAGTCAGCTGTGGATTGTTTGTGCTTGTAATTTCTAAAGTTATGGTTTAAAAATCTTAAACTCAATTCATGTCCAGTTTGTATGTTTCTTTTTCACCCCTGTTTAGAATTACTTTTTCTGTTATGATCTGTATTATGCATATTTTCAGTGATTTGTGAGCAAGAGTATGCATAAATGTTTTGTAATACTTTAATATCAATTATTTTTTATAGATAGATAGATAGAACAAAAAAGAACATGGCAATGATTCAATGTAGTGATGGGTGGGGGCTTGCAGGGTGGCATGACTAGTAAAGTTAAGAATAAAACATGGGCATGCTAATTATGCTTGCAGAAGTGCCATTTGACAGACATCGACATGTGCAACTCTGGCCTGTCACCCGATCCTTTAAAATTGGCCATCTTAGCAGCACTGAAATGGAAGGAGCACTCATCTATGGCTATCGCCACCTTGAGATTGGAAAGACAAGAATCAGAAATGTATCATGTTTTAGCCAAACCTATTTTGAATGGACTGACATAGTCTGGTGGGAATATGGGTCTTTACGGAACTTGTACATATATTGACTATAACAGGGCAGGGGGTTAGTTTTTTACAGCTTTTGGCGCTACACATATGGGCTTGTATTAGCACTCTGGCACTAGCAAGTCCACACACGACCCCAGGGCTATTTTTACTCTCTCTCTCTTTTTTTCTTTGCTGGATCTGCTGTTGGCTCAGCCTCACTAACGTGCTCTAGACGCATTCACAGCTGTAAATGGCTTATGTTAATGTCTGGCTGTTATACATGGATCAGAGATTTAGTTAATTGGTGAGGTTGTTATCAAATCTCTGTTTGGAGAATGATTTATTGGGTCATTGGGAATAATGTGGGTCAGGGGATAAGGAAATTCCATTTAACACCCGTTAAATCTGGGATTCATCATTTGATTAGCGGAGAAGCCACAACTCTCTTAAAATACATTTTGATACACATGTTGATACACATTGTCATGCATTGTTTAATTTTAAACAACAAAATCTCAATTGCATATATTCCCATGTATATTTTAACAAACAATTATGTATTTGGTTTCACATTAAATAAAAATAGGTTAGCGACATGGTTCTTACTTGACACTTGTATTTTCTCAGTTCAAGACCTCTCATTTGAAATGACTTGGCTGCTCACATAACAGTGCTATTTATATGCTTCATATACGTTCAGTGAATTAGGCCACCAAGACCAACCATTTGCAATATCCCTATTTTATGACCTCATCCGCCCCATACCCTTAACTCCTGCTTTTTGTGTCATTCTTAGGGCTCCGGCGCAGTGAGAGCCTTTCAGAGAAGCAGGTGAAAGAGGCCAAGTCCAAATGCAAGCGCATTGCTCTCCTGCTGTCTGCCCCTGCCCCCAACGCTAATAACAAGGGGGTGTTGATGTTTAAGAAGCATAGACAGAGGGCCAAGAAGTATACAATTGTAAGCTACGGTACTGGTGAGGACGAGCCAGATTATCAGGACGACGAAGACGACAAGGAGGAGCACGCTGTTGAGTTCACTGTTCTAGCCACAAGTGAAACAGAAATTGATGAGGATTTCTTTACCAATGCCTCAGTTCAGAAAAGCATTGTGAGCTTTGATTGGGATACCGGATTACTTGAGATAGAGCGCAAGCTTGACAACAAGCAGGATATGGAAGCACTACCTGAGACCAAGGGAAAAGGAGCCCTCATGTTTGCCCAGCGCAAACAGCGCATGGATGACATAGTAGCTGAACATGAAGAGATGAGACGTAAGGGGATCCCTGTTGAAGCGATGCAGGTGCCTGAGACACATCAAACATACCAACACATGGAGGAACGCAGTTATTTGAATGCACAAGAAACCCAAAATTACATGGATGTAAATCTACACCACAGCATATCAGCTCAAAAGCAGCAACAGCAACAACATCATCAGTACCAAGATCAGTACTATCAACAACAGCAGCTGCAACAGCAGCAGTATCAACAACAGCAAGACTACCAGCAGCAGCTACAATACCAGCTACAGCAACAACAGTATCAACAACAGCAAGAATACCAGCAACAAAAAATGTATCAAAACATCCAATCATCCAATCAGCAACAACACTTCCAACAGCAGCAAGTGCAACAGTATTCACATCATATGAATGGCACGTTCGATCAGCAAGTGCAGAACGAAATGCATGCTTCAGTCACAAACAGAAGTGCCAAACCATTTTCAATTCAAAATAGAGTGGCCGCTCCATTTTCCTCCCCCACAAGTGCAGATAATCAAGAGCAATCTGGGTGTTCATTGGGACAAGGTGAACAGATTGCTTCCCGTGATGAGCGTATATCTGTGCCTGCTATCAAGACTGGTATCTTGCAAGATACCAGGAGGAGTGCCAATAAACCTATGTTCACTTTCAAAGAGTCTCCAAAGGTTTCACCTAATCCTGCTCTGTTGAATCTCCTCAACAGGAATGACAAGAAGGCAGGTTTTGAGTCTTGCCCAGAAGAAGATTATTTAAGCTTAGGAGCTGAAGCCTGCAACTTTCTTCAGTCTCCTAAGATGAAACACAAAATTCCACCACCAGTAGCTCCTAAACCTCACATTAACCCCGCTTCTCCCCCATGGTCAGTTCAACAAGAAACTACTGACCAACCCATCCCAGAGCAAACCGCAAACAGTGTCCCAGTACCTGCAGAAGCTCCAGTCACAGAGGTTGAGGCTGCTCCTGCCCCTGAAACAGGGGCCCCAACCATGTCTGAAATAGAACCTACATTGGCCCCTGAATCCCAAATTATTCAACACTGTCCTGAACAGCTTGCTCCAGGTAATGCCTGGAAACAACCAGAATCTCAGATGGAGCTGAACCAGCAACCAGAAACCTGGAACGAGAAACAACCCCAGCTCCAAATGAATTCTGCTCATCCTGTCGCACTACCTGTTACGCAGCCAGATCCATCTGCCAGATCATGGGATCCAGCTCCAACTCAAGGTCAACAGCAGCTTCCAGTAAATACTTGGGGTCCAAATGAGGTCCAATTGCAAGTCCCATCTCAAACACAGCCACAATGGATGATACAGTCTCAGGATTCTTCAGAAGTACAATTGCAAGTGTCTTCTAAAACACAATCCCAGGCTTCTTGGGTAACACAGCCTCAAACTTCACCCCCATCCAAGCATCATCCACAGCCTCAGTCCCAAATTAATTCTTGGGTACCAAGGCCAAATCAGTCAACACCACAAGCCCCATGGTCTCAGCCCCATGAACCTGCACTGCCACCAGTTAATGTTTGGCAACAAGATCAACGTCAAGCTCAGGAACAGCCAACCTGGACCCAACAACAACAGTTCCAAGTATCTCAGTTAATGCCACATAGGGCATCACCCCCTCAGCAACAGCCACAGCCTTCTTGGGCTCAACCTCAGAGGCAGTCACAGCCCCAACCACCTTGGGTCTCTCAGGCTAAACAGCAAGAGCCAACACAGCCATTTGCAAATGCATGGACTCAACCACAGAGTCCAGTTCAAGCACAGCTCCCATGGGCTCAACAGACTCAACCACCACCTCAGCCCACAGCACCAGTGCAGCAACCCATGAATTCTTGGCCACCAATGCCAGCCCAGTCCCAACCACATCCACAGTGGGGACAAGAACCTGCTTCTCAACAACATCCTCAACAAGTAATGAACTCTTGGACACCTAAACAGAATCAAATTCAGCCTCCCTGGCCTCAGCCAATGGCACAAACTGAGCCTCAGACGCATCCTCCATGGGCACCGAAACTTCAACAGCAGGCATCACCACCACCTGTGAGCCAATGGGTACCACCACAATCTCAGTCTCAACCAGCTGTAAATGTTTGGGCACCCCAACACCAGCAAGGTTCAGTTGGAAACATAGCCCAAACTGCAAACCAGAAATTGCCTCCCCAACAAACCAAGCTTTGGAGTCCATCTCAGACCACTCAGCCCACTCCTCCACGACGAATGAACTCATATACCACTGGGACAAAGGTACCATCCCCTGTTCCAACAAGTAGTACTATGTCAACCTCTGGTTTCGGTTCAGCTTTCGAGATGCCAGCCTTGAGAGGGAAAGGAGCTGAACTTTTCGCCAAGAGGCAATCCAGAATGGAGAAGTACATTGTGGATTCTACCACAGTGCAGTCAAATAAGGCAAGACCATCTTCACCTTCTCCTTCTTTGCCAAATTCCTTTAAATATTCACCAAATTGCCGGGCTCCCCCGCCTTTGGCATATAATCCGATTCATTCACCCTCATATCCACCAGGTGCTATTAAGCAGCCTCCCCCCTCTAGCTCTTCAACAACAAACAAGAACAAAAGCAAAGAGAAGGGAAAACCTGCCCCGAAACCTCTTCATGTTCTTGATGTCATGAAACATCAGCCCTATCAGCTGAAATCCTCCCTTTTCACCTATGGCCCAGCAGCAGAGAAACTTGCTGCAGAAAAGGAGGCAGCTGAAAAGCTAGCTGCTCAAAAAGCAGCTGAAGCCCAGGCCCAAATTCAAGCCCAAGCACTAGGTGCTCCAAATCAAAACCAGCAAATGACATTTAACCAAGGTCCTCCCCCTTATGGTTTTATGCCACAGCAGGCCCAGCAACCCTATGGAATGGCTGATCAGTCACCTATGCATGATGGCCTTTACCACCAAGTCCCTCCTGCTACTTACCAGCCTGTCCAAAATGCTTATCAACAACATCCTCATCAAGTCCCATTTCAACAAGAATACAACCCCCAACAAACTTACCAACAACCTCCTTTAAATCCTTACCAACAAGCACCAAGTCCTCCATACCAACAGCCCTCCCCACCCTCCTATCAGGCAGGTCCTAATCCAGTATATCAAGCCGGACCTGCATTGGCCTACCAACCAGCCCCTAGTTCTTATGTTGTGCCATCTTTCCCAGTAGCAGCCAGGGCTGACTCCACTTCAGGAGGCAGTATTACTGCTGCTCCAAAGCCCAAATTTTCAGCCAAGAAGAGTGCGGCTCAGGTGTGGAAGCCAAGCACTGCTGAAAAATAGATATAGTGATTTTTTTCTCCTAGTGTTTTTACCTTAAGAACTAAGGTAAAAACAAGAACTAAGCTAAGATTCACATACTTTTTGTAGAACATATCCAACTTCCAAACCAAAATATTGTTTATTACAAATTACGTTTAAGATATGTCAAATAAGTAACAAAGAAGAGGGCTTAGACATTTCAAAATGACATCACATGATGTTAGAATAATGCTCCGATTTATACTGATATTTTATAGCCTGTCTTGCTACAGGTAAAAAGCTCTTGTACTTAGTCAGCTCAAAAACAACTAATTAAATGTGTTAGACAATTTTTGTCAAAGGGAATCAGTGTTGAGTGTGAGTTTGAGAAGAGAAACATGGATGCTTAATGTTGGGAAAATTATGGCAGGTGAAAAAAGAGAGATAGATATAAGGGTCTGTTATGAGGGCTACTGAGTAACTGATTTGCAATACAACTTAAGGATGTAACCCAGCAAGCAATTTTACATTTAAAAGACGTCTAATAGCCGTCCAAACACAGCCCTGACGTCTAGGCTAAAGCAAGACTTTAACTATAGACTTTAGACTTTAACCATAGCCCAAGAATAGACGCAAAGGCTGTGTATAGAATATGTCAAAGAAATGAAACCGAATAACTTTTAATCACAGTTGACTTTGCTTACATGATGGAATATCATACATCGCGCACAAGTTACTGTTATTGAAACAAAAACGACATGTAACCAAATTCAGTTATTTTGGCTAGAAGTTACTCATAACCAGACTATATCGGGTCTAGTTAACCTAGACGGTGAAATGACGGCTATTGCTTGCTGGCAATCCTTTAAAAAACAATTATTATATAATCATATTTAAAATGCATAAAAGGATTTGCAGTATCAACTTTCACACAAGCATATGTGTATATGATAATATTTTACCTCAGTAGACAGACAGAAATAAATATAGGAACAGTTCAATGATATTTGGAATATGCAAGTAAACAATGTATTAACTTCTGGCTAACAGTGCAAGGAGATACTGTATAACTGAGAGATAATGTATTATGGTGGAGGTTCAATCATCTCTCACCTTCTGAGAAAAAACACTGTTATATTTCTAAATTGTAATTAATGTTTTAGACATTCTTCACAAAAGAAGAAATGAATGTACTCAGTATGTGAGTTTTTTCAAGTAGGTTGAATAATGTCACTGTTTCAATGTTTAACAGCTGGTACATAGTTGGAGAGCTATTAATTTTTACTTTTTATGAAGATAAGTAGACTTTGTGTAGATTCTTGTTTATTTTTTGAGGGAGGAATTTATGTTAAGCTTTTTTTTTTTAGTTCAACTAACGTCAAATAAAACAGATATAAGAAGTGGACGAGTTCTAAAACTATTTATTTTTAGTTTGACTGCTGTCTTCTGTTCTTTTTGCTGTCTTCTGTTAATTTTTTTTGTGTGATATTTTCTTCATAGTACACTATTTGTAAAATGTACCGTGCCATTAAAATCACTATTTCAGTTTTGTTTGTTTGTTTTTGCATGCACCATCTTTCCGAAACACTTCAAAGCACCAATCACTTCCATCTTGCCAATCTGCATTATTTTTGCACCTCACTATTCTCTGCTTTCATAATTCTTTTCAAAGTATCTTTCAGTAGTGGTCAGTTTAAATAAGGTAAGTAAAGACTTAACTTCATTTTTAATCATTACAGATACTTTTTTAATACAAGAAATAAAAGTCAGTAGATATTTTAATGGAATAATGTTCATAAAACATTTCTTAGGTTTAATCATTCAATTCAATTATACATTTTATTTATTATTTAATACCACCAGTTACTTTACTGTAGCTTATTTGTGAACATGATCAATTTAGTTACAATTGAACCCTCAATCGTTGCTCTCCCACAATGAAGGTAGATTACATTTAACATAAGATCCTTTCAGATATGTAATTTTATAAATCCATGTATTTTTCTAGGTGTATATGGAATTATATGTTCTATTATTATTTACATCCTATTCAATTCTTCTTTCAAAAGTTTTATTTGCAGTAAAGTGATATGTTTCTGCGTGGAAAAAAATCAATCATTTGACAGCCTAAAATAAGTAATCCATATATTTTTCTAGGTGTGTATGAAATTATATGTTCTATTATTATTTACATCCTATTAAATCCTTCTTTCAAAAGTTTTATTTGCAGTAAAGTGATATGTTTCTGCGTGGAAAAAATCAATCATTTGACAGCCAAAAATAAGTACGACCTAAAGGCAAGCCGTGGGTATTGTTCTATATTTGAACCTGTGTTGCATCATCCTTTCAGGAGCTAAGTAAGACATACTTCATAATTGGGGAAAAGTGGAAATGATATGAATGAATGCCCTGCAAGGGCTGTTCCAGGAGCTATATTTGGAGAAATGTGATCTCTGGTCCCATGACTTAAAAGCAGAGGAGGAGAGCACTTTGCCTCATGGCACCTGTCACTTTTATATGACTTTAGACTTATTCATTTATGTTTTTTATACAAAGTCAGAGACTAAATGAAAATGTGTAACATCAACACCGATATATTTGTCAGCATTAATCCAGTCATTACTGGCATTGAACATTCAACCACTGAAACTATTCTTTATTTAACATTTTAGAAATACTGCCTTTTTAAAACAACATTCAATTAATTTTACAAAATAAATACATTCATAATTTTACATTTGATTTTTATGGAGCCCTTAAAGGGACATGGCAATGGAAAAAATATATTTCAATGCTTTGCGTTCACTCGCAAAAGTTTTGCGTTCCCAAAAGAAACATCTCGGTTACGTATGTAACCTTGATTCCCTGAGTTCTAAACCTACGTGAACTGGACGTCCCGTCCTGAACTGACGTAGACAGCTCTCTAATAACTGAACACTGCATTCGGTACTTCTTCTATAGCCCCTTTCTCTAAGAGTGATAAAATCTCCTGACTCAAAGCTGAGACAACCCAGGGACACACTGTCGTGGGAAGAATCCCACTGAAAGGAGGTGGGCCTTTCCGAAATTGGATGGTGTAACCATGCCAAACAGTATGTGATACCCACTGTTAGATGATTGCAGGCTTTGCCACACGGCCAAGTTATCCGCCAGGGGCCTTAACCGTTATATTTTTGGAAACTGCCAAACCACAGGTAGCCTACCAATAAATCTTCTGATTGTAGAGAGCCACTGGCGTATGCGAAAACAGGAACTACAATGTGAAGAGACCACATTTGATCTTATCAATATATACTGATCTCCTTGCATAGGACCCCGAGGCACATGAGTGACGGGAACCTCTAAAACAGAAAGCTGTCCAATCGCCCGATCGGGCATCGACAGTGTGAGCTTTGAGCGCCGTCATAAACGGGCCGTGCGCACATTACCCTAGGGCTTTTTTCTGAACTCCGAAGGCTGGGATGCATGGAGTGTCTGAGGCATTGCTTGTCGAGAGGACTCAGCCTAAAGGGCTGAATTCGCCTAAATTCAGCCTAAATTCGTCAGCGTTTTTCAACGCGTTTTTTGTGTTCACACCCAAGCAATTTTCGCTGACAATGAGCCGAGTGAACATGCAAATTCATTCCCTGACATTAGATGGCGCTTAATGTAAAACAGAAACCACTCCATAACAGTTCTCTTTTATCAAGATTTTTGTAGTCGCTGTCGCGTTTGTCATATAGTTCTTTATGTTCTGACACCAACGAGACCAGCAGCTCTACATTCATCTTGCCTTGCATCTTCCTCGTCTTATTTCTTCCCGGCAGTGTAGACGCTACTTGGTGTATATTTTCTTTGCCGTTACGTATGTGTGCTCGGCAAGACCGTTTTGTGTTTGAGCGCCCCCAAGTTGTGTTTTACTGTAACTTCAGAAGCTCCAGACACGTGAGCAAAAGCACCAATCTCATTGGTCGGATAGTTTTTGACGCGGCGCGTCAAATAAAAAAGACTAACCCGAGGCGTTTTTTTTTTTAAATGACGCTTTTACGCGTGGCGTTTTTCGCACCGGTGTGCACACTCACATTGGCGCCCTTTGTTTAGTCACGAGGCGTTAAACGTCGGCGAATATCGCGCGCGAAATTCGTCCCGGTGTGAACAGGCCTTAAAACCGCCTGAGGCGCAATCAAGTCAGTAGCCCATCTGAGCTCCTTAACAGCCTCTGGAGTCAGGCCCTCTCCCTCGTCCAGCTCCTTATGCAAGTCTGCTCTATAAGCTTGGAGAGTGGCTGCCGCCTAGCCAGCGGCCATGTCAGATTTTCCGACTAAAGCATAAGTAATATTAACACGGCTTGGATGGCAGCAGGGGCCGTTACTTCCAAGTCGGCGCGATGTTGGCCGCAAGAGCCTCTTGTAGATCGACATCACCACGTAACCTTGCTCCGCCATCTTGGAAACAGTGGCGAAGTGATGGAATTAGTAATGCATGCCGAAAAGGGCTGCTTCCAAGACCTTGATACCTCATGGTGGAGGTCTTGGAAGAAGGGGAGAGGCTTACGGGGCTGGGCTAGGGGTGCGGCTGGTAAAAAATCGGTCATCCAGATAGGCTGTTAAGCGCCGCCTGAGCATGCTGAGCGCATCTGTCATGAGTGTCTCCTCCTGCGATGAACCTGTCACACGGATCTCCTATAGCTCATCATGTCTGCTTGAGAGGAGTGAAAACTGCTCTGAAAAGTATGAACACGAGAAAACACTTTCTTATGGGCAACAGAAGATTCGCTTCCTGAAGAAAATTAAATCTGATGAAATAGCACGTATTCTCGGGGCGGTGCCAAGCGCTACTGGCCAATGAAATGGCGTAATGGTATAAGGGCTTCAGACATTCATCACACCGAAGGTGTTCACATAGCGACGGCTATCGCAGCGTTGAGTGAACCTATGAAAGGCAACCCGCGTTCCCTCGCAAAACCTAGTGTTCTTTCCGAGCAAACGTAAAGTTTCTCGGGGGAATGTAAACATTTTGTGAGTGAATGCAAAGTTTCTCTGGGGAACGCAAAAAATGCTAAATCGTTGACAAGTAATTTTCCCCCCTATATCCGAAGTATGGAACCTCTATAGTATGGAGCTCCTAAAGGGACGTGGTGGTGGAAAAAATATGGGATGGGAGGAAAAATATATATTTCAATAGTACTAAAGGATTTGTGAGTGAACGAAAAGTTTCATTTGCAAAAGAACGCAAAAGCATTTTCCTATCTATTTTTTTCCCACCACCATGTCCATTTAGGGGCTCTGTAAATTTTACCAACAGCATTTGTCATACTACAAACTCACTAAAATTTATGTTATCATTAATAGAATCCCATGTCTTCATGACTAGCTCATAACCTACTGTCCTTTGTTGTTGTTTTTAAAGCAAATAAGCCTTGATAGATAGGTTTTTTTTATGCTAATTTTATTCATTCTGCAGAGATGGATTTTCAAGTGATTGTAGTAATTAGAGCCCTGCACGTTCATATCATAACCAGACGGTGGCAGCACAGTATTTTTGGTTAAGCTTAGTTATCTGTTCACTCAATGTGGAAACCTGGTGGAAAATTGTCTTTGTAGATATCCACATACGCTGAATGTGGATATGTACAAAGATTTTTCAAAGTTGTAAATAAAACAAAGATTATTGGAATATGATTTACAAGAAAATACTATTTCAGTCCTTCTACTTCCAAATTTCACATTTAATTCAGTGTTACTTTCTGCTTCTTAATTAATTGCAAAATTAACTAGTGAAAATTGCGTGTAATACCAGTGACCCCCCATTTTTTTTATCTGTCTTTACTATTGATATGAATCTGCAACTTTGATTGTTTATTCCCATGAACACTGTTTTAAACGTATTTGTTTGCTCATTTCAGGGGCTTAGGAGCTCATCCTTGTCACCACCTGTTAGACTTTCAGCAGCAGGTCTCAGTCCAAGGTCGGTTTCCTTTTCTCCATCACCCAGACCTGCATCACAACCCTCTTCTGTTCAGCCACAGACTGCCCGGCTAGACAGGGGTCACAAGCCGCCCAGCCCGTGGGAAGCTGCCTCACGCCACCCTTTGGGGCTCGTGGATGAAGCTTTTACATATCTGGACATTCAACAGTCTATTGCCTCCAACCTGCGCCATGCCGCTCAGACAAAGCTCTTACCCGAGCCCCCGGCCGAGTGGAAGGCAAAGGTTGCATATGAGCCTCCACCAAAAAACCAAAAAGACAGTTTGAGTCCATCACCTCTGACTTTTCTGTCCCCAACCAAGAGCACAGCGTCGGCACCAGCTGGTCCCGTCCCGTATGTGTCACCCTTTAGACAGTGTCAACCCCAAAGGTCAATGACAGAAGCTAACCTTGGGGCTTCACAGGGTAATCCAAAGAAAATGGGGCCTCATCGACTGAGACTCTATAAAGCCAAAGATAGCAGTTCTTGGGGAAGTTAAAAGGAGAGCCGGGAAACCCTTTTTATGCAAGTCGCGAAAGTCAAATCAAATAGGGGGGTGTTTTGAAAGTGAGAAAAGTAAAATTCTTAAGGCTACTATTGAACAAAAAGATACTGAAAGTCAGAGAAGTTGATGTTGCAGAATGAGGGTCCGTGAAAGTCAGAAGGCGGAACTATAAGTTGATAGAGTTTATAAAGATTATTTTTTACTACGTTTGATAGACAGAGTGTTACATCTGGCTTTTAAACACTCACACTTACAATACAATAATCTAATCTAATCTAATCTAATCTAATTTTGATCAGTGAATGTGCATCCCTTGTGAAAAGTAAGTACACTTTTGCATACTTAAAGGAGAACTCCGGTCAATTTTAACATTGAGCTCATTTTTTTGTAAATTTGGAGTGCTGTCAATACAGAGAACAACGACAAAAATCGGTGTTGCCTACACCGTGATATCCTCTTTTTAAAATTTGCACCCTGTTGACTTCAATGGGGCAAGTTTTAAACCTGCTTTTAGCCTCTTAACATCCTTGATGTGTCATTACAAGTGCACAGGTCATGTGAGTGATTCCTTCAGAGTGATCACGGGTGAATCTGACTGCAGTAGATGTGAAAGATATGGATAAAAATTATGTTATTTCAGCCAGCGCTCATACCTGTATTTACATCCTGTTTTCGGTCGAAGGCCATAGTAATCGATTGTCGAGTTCACGCGCGTGATCATTGGTAACTAAACCTATGCGCGTGAACTCGACAATCGATTACTATGGACTTCGACCGAAAACAGATTAAAATTGACCGGAGTTCTTCTTTAAAAAAAGGAAATAGTATACTTTAAAAAATATCTACTTAAGTGCACCTAACTGCAAGTTGATTGCAATTTAATGAAAATGTATTATAGTTAAAATTTCTATTAAATGTAATTAGCTTAACTTTAGAGTGTTTTTGACCACTTAAGTAGTCATGAAAGTGCACTCTTTTAAGGACACAAAGGGATAGTTCACTTAAAAATTAAAATGTTGTCATTAATTACTTACCCTCATGTAGTTCCAAACCCGTAAGACTTCCGTTCATCTTTGGAAGACAAATTAAGATCTTTTTGATAAAACATTATAAAGTTTTAAATATTAATATTTTTCTTTTTAATATTATCCATATTAATTGAGCTGTTTAGTCAAGATTATCTGAAAAGACTTAGTTTTGCGATCTCTTTATGATTTTTTTGAAGTATCAAAGTGGTAGTTGTGTAGCTGTCAATGGAGGGACAGAAAACTCTCAGATTTCATCAAAATCTAATTTGTGTTCCAAAGATGAACAAAAGTCTTGCGTGTTTGCAACGAAATGAGGGTGAGTAATCAATGACAGAATTTTAATTCTGGGGTGAACTATACCTTAAGTGGCCTTTTATTTCATTAAAAGATTAGTTCACTTTCAAATAAAAATTAGCCCATGGTTTACTCACCCTCAAGCCATCCTAGGTGTATATGACTTTCTTCTTTCAGATGAATACAATCTGAGTTATATAAAAAAAAATGTCCTGTCCAGTTTTATAATGGCAGTGGCTTGCAACCATCAGGTTGAAGCTCAAAAAAGTGCATCCATCCATCATAAAAGAACTTCACACGGATCCAGGGGGTTAGTATGCGACATACTGCTGAAATTTACGCTACGTCATGACGCACTACGCTACTTCCGACGTCACAAGTTTTTCGAGCTTCAACCTGATGGTTGCAATCCACTGCCATTATAAAGCTCGGAAGAGCCAGGACTTTTTTTAATGCAACTCCGATTGTATTCGTCTGAAAGTCATATACACCTAGGATGGCTTGAGGGTGAGTAAATCATGGGCTAATTTTCATTTTACAGTTTACAGTTTTTTAAAATATACTTTTAAGATTTAAAACACACTAAACGTGCACTTTCAGTTCACAAAAGTTCACTTCTTTTTCACAAGTTTTGAACTAATGAATGGATTAAAGTGATACATGCATGATAATGATACATGCTAAAGAAATAACAAAACATAATAGGTCTTCATAATACGTAAACGCTAGTGTGAGACACATTTCAGCACTGTCCGTATTTAATTAGTCGCACTTTTTAAATTACTGCATTAAAATAATTCAGTAATAGGCTGCTTCAGTTGTGATGACAGCTAGAATCATAGTCATAAAATTAGAGAAAGATCATTTTGTTTGTGACTGTGCTACAAAGTTATTAGGCAGAAACTGTTGAATTAGAAACAGTCGTACTTGTTACATAAGCTTCACTAGAAAAGATTAAATCACTCTTCAGTGACCCAGTCTGACCCTTTACCACATGCCCTGTTGCCCCAGACTCAGACTCAGACTCACTTAAACAAATTCACTACTATTTGCTAATAAATGGAAGAAAAGAAAAAAACGAATTTAATGATCATTCCTTAAATGTATTTTGCTGTGAATGTCTGTGGGTTCTCATATGTGACAATGCATGCTCTCAATCCACTTAAAAATACAAGATACTAATTTGTACTGAGTTGTTCATGCTTGTATTTCTTTATTCAATGACTGAATGTTTCTATGAGAAGGATATCAGAAAGCTAAAATTTGACATGTTTTTGTCAAGATACAAAATTTGTTTAAATATTTGTTGAATTGTCAAGTGCATCATCTGACACAGAGTGGAGCAAGCAGCTCGCTTTATACTGTTTTGCCCAAGTATAGCTCAGTATTAAGTAGCTTGTGTGATTTACACTCTACAGCTCCACTTTTTGTATGTGACTGACATAAAACCATGCTTGCACTTCTATTAAAGTAACATGTGTAGAAATCTGAGAAGAAATCTCTGCATATAGTTGGGGTTTTTTTATCGATGTGGAGTTTTTTGGAGGGAAAAAGTATGCTGCATAGCCTTAGGGAGAGTCGCTTTCAGCCCAATAGTCTGTAACAAGTTGCCTGTCTAGTTATATAATGTCTTGGGAGGCCTGGCTCGACTCCCGAGCTTGTACTTGTCATACAACCAAACTATGTGGCAGCTGACATTGAAGACTGAACCGTGTTCAAAATAGTTCTGCAATTAATCTGCTATTTGGGATATACACTGGAGGAAACATGTAAATTACAGTCAGCGTCGGCCATACCAGTTATATTGCAAATAATTATTTATATAATAATAAACATATTCATTGCTTATTCAAGTACCTCAGTGATTACACTTAAAAAAATATTTCCTTATGTCTGCGATCAAAAGATTGATCACTTCACATGACAGATACTGTCTGGGAGTGACATTTTTATTTGTTGTTTATGGGAAGGATGAAACGAGAGTGTTAGAATGCTGGACAAAAACATGTACAGTAACTTCACACACACCATTAAATGAATCATATGAATTTCTAAGCTTTCTGCAGATAATGGCTCAGATTTGCTTAAGATTACAGATTATAAACGACTGGTTACTCTGGTCAAAGCTATGGGCTTTGAGTGACTACCCTTGTGGAAAAAAAGTGCACTTAATTGTATTGAATGTGCACTTCAAATTTTAAAGATAACCTGCTAACATAACACATAAAGAGAGTATACACTTTCATGACTTTGTTTCTTAACACACTTAAGTACACTTTTAAAAGGTGCACTTTGTAATAATGTCAACTTACAAATTTTACTTTAAAGTGCATCATGTTTTAATAACCTTTCTTTGTGCTTTGAAGTACACTAATTTGGACGTGTTGATTAACGTATGCTTGATTATAATATGAACTGTAGTATGCTATTCAATATTACATTTAAAGTTAATAAGTTTTAATTGTACTAAATTGAAAGCTTCATCATTGTGAAATAAAAATATTACATACAAGTTTCAATAGAAAATATAATAAGTGCATTTTAGTTTACCATAAATGCTTATAAATTCAGCACTACACATTATAAAGACATTAGAAGTAATTATGAAATTACATAAAAGATGTTAAATGCTAACTGTATTTAATATAAATATAAAATGTAATGCATTTTTATTTAATTGCTATTATAATGCACTTAAGTGTCTGAAAACATTATTTCCGTAATAAGTACTCTTTTTAAAATATACTTAAGTTTAAGATTTTTTCACAAAGGTATTTACTGTATAACGTTATAACGTTATATATATAACAAATCTAATTTTACATACTAACAAAATATGGAGTATTAAATGGTTACAGTTATTTTAAGATGTAGTTGCAGTACATTACTTACTCAAATAAATTAACTACATGTACTTACTATAGAGTTACTGTTTTGGTTTAGTTATTTGTAATTATGCATAATTTAAGTACATGCAGCAATGTATACGTCACCTTGAAATAAATGATACCTATTAAATTATATAAAATGTGTTGTTATGAACCTGCTACGGTAGGGTGTTTAATATCTTTGCTCCAAATCATAGAAACATTGACCATGTTAACCAAAACTTGGAACTGAAACTCAAGAATGTCCCGCTAATGAATGAACTGTACAAACACAGTGAAGTCATAACCTGAGCAGACACCTGGTGTGTCCATTACACTCAAAAGTGTTAACGTATGTCTGTTTGTGTGTGATCAGCTCTATTAATAACCGCATGCTGGTTCAAACGGACAGACTAACAGCTGGCCCTCCCTCTGACACCCCTCTCCCCTGTAGTCCGCTCCACCAGAGTCCCTCAGTCCTGGTCAGAGAGGGAACAAGCACAGGTTGCAGTGATCCAGACTGACCCCACTTACCTCTGTTAAAGGATACTGACACAACCTGACACATCGCAGGTAAGGAGCCCCTGCCTCAGGTGCTTATGCGGCAGGGATGTGTGGGTTGTGTGTACAGTGTGTTAAAAAGTTCTGTCAACTTTTCTGACTGCCATCATCAACATATACAGTAATGATATACAATAATGTCTCAAAGCAGTACGGTAAGGTCACAGTCGTCACTGGCCCTTATAGACTGCATATGGGGCTGAACTGCATTAGCCTGCACTGATTATTCTGGTCATTTATGATATGTGCATGCTGTTGGTTTCACATATTGATGTAGTTTGTGTATTTAGCAAATAAAACATATTGAGAGAATGAACTAAAATGCCTTAGACAAAATACTGAGGTACATTATACTCAACCTAATGGGGGAGGGGGGGGACATGGTCCCTTGTGAAAAAGAAGTACACTTTAGACTTTTTTTACTTTTTACTCTTTTTTTTTTTACTTTTAAAAAGAGTGTTTATTGCGGAAATAATATATTTTTTATTTTAATAATATTAAAATAATATATTAATATTTTAATATATTTAACTGAATGTAATGCTTTTTGGCATGAAATTACATGTTATTTATAATTAAATGAAAATGTATTAGTTAAAATTTATATTAAATGCAATTAGTTGGGTTTTTGACCCACTTAAGTACATCTTCATATGTGATTTCACTTGGGATTCAACTCTCTTTATAATATTGTTAAAGTTTACTGCTAAATGTACTGCATTTATGGTAAATTTAGAATATACTTTAATGTAATTACTATTTAAATTTTTTTGATATGTATTTAAATAGGCCTATATTTGCAATTGCACATTTGAAATGAAGAAATTGAAATTTAGTACTTTTATTAACTTTAAACGTAATAATTTATAAAAAACTACAGTTCAAATTATAATCAAGTACATTACATGTGCTTTAGTACATTAGTCAACCAATCAAAATACAGTAAGTGTACTTTTAAAGATAGTTCAAACATAATGACTTAAAATGCACTTAGTGTACTCTCTTTAAGTATACTTAAGTGGCCTTTTATGTCATAATTATATTATCTGCAAGTACATTTTTTTAAATAGAATTTCACGATTAAAAGTACACTTGTGCTCATACAATATGCACATCATTTCTAAATATTGATTTTATTTTTACTTATGTTTTAGGCATGAACCATAGTACCATTCTTTAGTATTACTGTATAAGTTTTTAAGCTAATTTTATATCAGCTTTTTGTTTCAATTATTCAAATAAATTATTTTTGTATAGTTTTAGTCAATGGTAACAACACAAATTCAGCCCTGTTAGAGAAGCTTTCCATCAGACATTACAGTCTTTAGTAACATGGTTAGCGAATAGCATGTAACAGCACGGTAATGGATGTGGACACAAACTACCACCTTTCCCCTGGTAATCCCGCATGGTGTGACATCACAACCTTCGGGTGCAGCGTTCTGTCCAGTTGGGTCTATATCAGGCATATCGATTTACAGTCCCCTGCAAAACTACACAGGGAGCAATGCCTTCGCTCAGACGTCATGTTTAGTTGCTCTGGGTTATTTAAAGGGATGTGCTAGTGTCAGCCTTTCAGCAGGTGTAATAAATGTCACCCACTGGACTATGAATGTCATTATGTGTTTGTTTGTATGTTTGTTTGTTTGTTGTGGTTGAAAATGTGTGAGATTGCAAGGGGCAAAATGTTGTAGATTCACATTCCCTAACTTTGTTTTCCACAGACAGCATGTCTCAGCATACTCTGATGTCAACACAGGAGAGGAAAATGCAGGCGGCTGCTATTTGTAGAGAGATCCATGCCACTGATGGTACTACCATTGATTTATTACTAACCTCTGTGTGTGTGTGGTATAGTGTGTGTGTGTATATATATATATATATATATATATATATATATATATATATATATATATATATATATATATATATATATATATATATATATATACACACACACATACACACGTATATATACATGCTAAAATGTATTTAGAAAATCTATTGTGCTTATCAAAGCTGCACTTATTTGAATGAATTTTAAATGTAATTTATTCCTGTGACGCAACACCGATTTTTTCAGCATCATTACTTCAGTCTTCAGTCACATGATCCTTCAGAAATCATTCTAACATTCTGATTGGCTGCTCAAGAAACATTTCTTTTACTATCAATGTTGAAAACAGATGTGCTAATTAATATATCTGTGAAAACTGTGATACTTTTATTCATGATTCTTTGGTCAATAGAAAGTTCAACAAAAAAGATATATTTTTTTTTAAATAAAAATCTTTTATAACATACTAAAAGTATTTACTTGCACTTTTAATTGTTGCATCTTTACTGAATAAAATCATTTATTTTCTTTTTTTTTAAAAGGCTTTCAAGTTAATATAAACCTAGTAATATAAACATACTGTAAACCCAAACAAGCTAATTATAGTACATTTAGGCCCACTGCTCCACTGTGCCTATACTTAACTATATTTTGGGGACAAATTTGTAGATGTAACCAAAATCTCCAAAAACCTCCCTTTAGGGACGTCCTCATTTGTAAATCTGGTCTAAAAAGAAAGTAATTAAAGTTTGTTTGTTTTTTTCTGCAAAACTGAAAGTTTTGTGTGATGGGTGGATTTAGGGTTTAGGGTATAGTGTGTGTGTGTGTGCGTGCGTGCGTGCGTGTGTGCGTGTGCTCACTACTCACTGCTTCTAATGTGTTTGCACTAACCTGGATGGGTTAAGTGCTGAGGACATATTCTGAGAATGGATTACCATACTCGGCCTTCACATCATGTCACTATGTTACATTAAAATACTGTTAAGATTTGTGTAATCACATTTGTATAGTGATTAGATTAACCACACCCTGGACAGCTAAAAATACTAATCCGTAGAGATGTATAACTACCGAGAGCAACTAATCCTTTTGTAGTTGTCTGTTTGAAACTCTATTTCGGGGAGCGGACAACTGATCGGCCGGTGGCTGACGGCAAGATGATGCTTGACAGCTGTAAGAACATACCAGTAGGATAAATTTTCATCCTTTGATATGCCTGTAAGAGCTCCCCGAGTGACCTGCATTACAGCCTTCAATAACTCAATTTGGGCCTCTGCTAAAGGCAACTGACAACTAAATTGAATTGTTGGTCATTTATCAGGAACACTGCAGCATCACAGTTTATACAGGGGTGTCAAACTCAGTTCCTGGAGGTCCACGGTCCTACAGAGTTTAGTTCCAACTAGGCTTGGGCGGTATTCGAATTTTGATACCGTCAAACCCCCTCCCAATTTTACCGGGGTATACGGTATTACCGTGACTAATTAAAAATGATGACATAATGGGCTCAGACGGCGTCACCAAACTGTTGGTTTGTGCCTACACAGTTCAGAAACTGAATGCCAGATCGGGCAAAAAAAAAAAAAAAAAAATCAAGCCGTGCACGTTGTGTCTGAGTCCGGTCGACGGCATTAACTGTTATTATGAGCCCGAGCCCACCATTATTCAACATAATACTGTGTGCGTGCAACAAGCAAGAAGTGCCTTTGTAATCCGGTGACGCGTGTCCATTTGATTTTTAATAAAACTTTTCTGTAAAGGTGGAAGTTGACGATCGCCATCTCTGTAGTGAGCGCGCATATAGAGAGAAATGCACATCATTGATTAATCAGACTATATTTCTTTTCGTTTTGAATTGTTTCGTTTAAAGAAATTGACGATCACCATCTCCATAGTGAACGATAGAGAGAAATGCACATCATGGATTACAGAGAGTAGGCTAGTCTATTTCTTTTCGGTTTGTATGGTTTCGTTTGCTGAAATTGATGATCACATCTCCGTATGAACGCGCCTAGAGAGAAATGCACATCATGGATTAAATAATCAGAGTGGCCTTTGTCTTTTCGTTTTGAGAAATTGACGATCGCCATCTCTGTGAACGCCATAGAGAGAAATGCACATCATGGATTAATCAGAGAGTAGGCTACCCTATATTTCTTTTCGTTTTGAATTGTTTTGTTTAAAGAAATTGACGATCGCCATCTCCAAGTTTCGGTTAAAGTGACCGCGGCATGCCATCGCCCATCATGTCATGATTATATTAAATATATAGGCAATTGGTTGATGAAAAATTTATTAAAATTAAGATAGAATTTATACAAAACGAAATTCGTTTTAAAGAGGCCTTTTACAAAACGAAATTTATTGAAGTGGTCAAATCGTCTGACTCCCGATGCATCCCATCTTATTTGTGCTGTTCACTTTTCATAATCAAGAAAGATGGAAAAAATAACATTATAATATTTTAACCAATACGAAACAATGCGCTTATTTAATGAACTCGAGAACAAAATGCATCCTGGCAGCAGTGAGTGGGTGGTAGTTTCGGAGATGCGACATTAGGTTAGAGGTGTTTACATCTCTCGCGGTCACCTTTTTATGGAACAATTTACAAATTGCCTCATCAGTATTTACCGCCTCTCCCTTCTCATTCGGTTGGAACCAGAAATATTGCCAAACTGCAACCACACATAAGCATTTTTTAGGCAATAAATAAATTATATATATTATAGGCTATATAAGTGCCGGTAATGACGGTATTGAAACTGATACCGGTGCTATTTTAAGATCCCGCGGTATCCGATATTACCGTAATACCGCCCAACCCTAGTTCCAACCCTGCTTCAATACGCATACCTGTAGTTTTCAAAGATGCTTGAAGGACTTGATTAGCTGGATGAGGTGCATTTGATTAAGGTTGAAGACAAACTCTGCAGGGCTGTGGCCCTCTAGGAAGTGAGGGTACGGTTTCACAACAACAATGTACTAAAAACGGCCAAAATGCATAAAAAGTTTTCTCTTTTTATTTAAAATGTGTGTTGTGTAAACGGGCCCTGATTTTGACAGCCCTGCAGGTTGAGAATTAGTTTAACATGGAGAGGTGGGGTAAAGTAATTATTACCAGACCATCTCAGTAATCATTACGGACAATGTCAGTAAAGATTACGGCGACTTTTACCTCCTGTAAAAAGGTCCGGAAAAATGACCTCAGGTAATACTAATCCTGTGCGAATAGATCCGCTGTAAATATGTACGTAAATATTCATTTCCTGTTTAAAAGTAGTTTTCTGTGGTTTTTCATGTATGAAGGCGCTTGAAAAAGCCTTCAGTTGCGGTCTGTGGCAAAATTCAAGTTTTTTCCACATACCATTCATATCAATAAGAAGGTCGAAAGCACTTTTTAGAGAAACTTCTTTTAGCGTAAGGTAAGTGCCTATTACCAACATAATCCAATCTGAATTTAATTAATACATTGTTTGACCGGACCAAACTGTTTTATATATATAAATATAGGCTGTGTTTGCGCACGTGATATCAGAAAGCAACGTAATACGCACGGGAGGTGACGGCGGTGCGTAAATCGAGTTCCCTCACACTTCTGCTAGTTTTACTGAGATTTCTTATCCTGTGCAAATTGGCCATTGTTATTACAGACTTCCTGTGGTAAAATTACATTACTCCATCTACCATTGTAAAACTAATCCCGTCTGAATAGGGCTTATGGATGCATAATACATGTGCATTAATACATGTGATGGTCAGGTAGGGTAACCCATACTCTGTATTTAACCCATCCAGGTTAGTTCACACACATTAGGAGTAGAGAGTAGTGAACAGACACACTGCAAACGTGGTCACACACACAGTGTGGCAGCCATTTTGCTGTTGCGATTGGGGGTTTGGTGCCTCGCTCAAGGGCACCTCAGTCATTTCCTGGCGGTATTGAAAATCAAACACGCAACCTTCGGGTTACCAGTCTGACTTTCTTACCATTAGGCCACTACTACCTATTTTTAAAATGAAATTGTGTTGACGTAAACTTACTTAGTTTTTGCTCTTTTCCACAGAAGCAGAGATGGATCTAGGAAGGAAAGTTAGCGCACCAAAGGAAATTATGTTGGAGGAACTTTCCTTAGCATCAAACAGGGGCTCCCGTCTCTTTAAGATGCGTCAGAAGCGCTCAGAGAAATACACCTTTGAAAGTATTCAGAATGAAGCCAACACACAGCACAGCGTAAGTGTCATTTGTTACATAGAACACAGAGTCCGTGGTCCAAAAGCACAGAAGGTCTGTGTGTGGTTATATACAATTCAAACAACCACAAATTCTCATTGTAGTGAGTGACCATTCCGTTTTTCTTTTCTCAGATTGATGCCATTTCTCTGGGCCCAAGTGCTGAAATGACAAACATTTTAAGTCATGAAAATTGTCTTGGAGTTGACCAGGAACACAATAATACACTCAACCCTGAGACTATTGCCCCAGGTTAGTCCACAGCAATTTCTTTTTATTTTAGGAGTCCAAGGACCAAGGGTGCAGGAACCCCATTGTACTTATGCTGTTTTTGACAATTGTTAATTTTCTGCCCTAAAGCAGACATCTTCAACCCTGCTCCTGGAGACCCACTGTCCGTTTGATTAGGGTTGGAACTAAACTCTCCCAGGACAGTGGGTCGCCATGAGCAGGGTTAAAGAACTCTGCCCTAAAGTGTCTGGGCATCAGACATCACAAGTCGTAGAGACCTCAAACTTTTTTGGGATGGTTCCAAATCCCCCCTCACTACTCAGGCTCCCCCACACACATGCGTCGGTCATACCAAAACCCTGATGAAAGTTATCAAAAGAATTTTAATGAAGACATAAGTCAATTAAAGGCACACTATGTAATTTTTCTCCACTAGAGGTCGTTTATTCAAAACAAAGGCGTAGCCAGAATCATGGAAGTTGTTGTCTTCACCTCTACCGGTGGAGAATACGACGGGACTCAGACGTTTGCGTTTGCTCTGCGGCTACTATGAGACACTTGTTGCACACTGCAGTGAGCTAGATCGATATTAGGCATGGTAAAACATGGTACTCACGGTAAATCAAGAAAACTAAATTTAAACAAAAAGACTAATTGTGTTGAGCTGTATAACAATGATTAGTTTTCTGTCGATGAATGTATCCAAACAGTGGCTGACCTGTCTAATAAAACACATAATACATTAAAGTGTCTTTGGTGTTTCTATGGTTTCTATAGAATAAAACCTGAAATCGGGGGTAACGCGGGTCCGTGTCCTGGTTAAAACTGCTTATTTCTCTGGATTTAAACATTCTTAGAAACATTTGGGATCATGTAAGTACACAAATCAACAAAATATATAATATAACAATGTTCTAGTGGTTTTTGGATATTTTGATCCAAAAATCATATATAGTGTGCAATTAAATGGTCTAGCGGCGCCCATTTTGACTATGACTTGACACTGCTCAATACAATTAACAAAACTTGATACTACAGAGCCCTTAAAGCAGAGGAGTCCAAGCTTGGCCCTGGAGTGCCACTATCCTGCAGAGTTTAGCTCCAACTTGCCTCAACACACACCTGAAAGTTTCTAGTTTGCTTATTAAGACCTTGATTAGCTGGTTCATGTGTGTTTAACTGGGGTTTGAGCTGAACTCTGCAGGACACTGGCCCTCCAGGAGCAGGATTGGACACCCCTGCTGTAAAGGGACATGGTGATGGAAAAAAATATGAGATGGGAGGAAAAATGTTATGTTTCAATGCTTTTGCAATCTCAAAAAGGTTTCTCGGGGGCATTGCAAAAGCAAAAGCATTGACGTATTTTTTCCTCCGATCTAAAATTTTTCCCATCACCATGTCCCTTTTAGGGGCTCTGTACGAAACACATGGGCTGAGTCCGAAATCCCCCCATATACCCTCAAATAGGACGGTACTTGAGGTGACAGTCATTTCTAGTGGTGTCCGAAACCATAGCGGACGTTATTGAGTGCACTCTTTCAATCCCACATTGCACTGCATTAACGATTGTACATCTGATGTACACTCAACGGTTGTCCGAATTCACTCACTCGTTTTCATCCACTCCTTCAAGTGAACCGTATTAGTGGACTAACGTAGGGAATAGTGAATGATTGTGGTTTAGGGGGCGATTTCGGATTCAGCCATAGACAACATGATATTCTGAACATGCACACCAAATAAAGTCAAAATCTGCCAATAGAGGGTGCTACAAATAAAAGCCTGTCATAATGACATAATAATCATCACTAGGAACAGAACACAGAGAAACCGAAACCAAAAGAGCCTACACGTGACAATAAATCTAAACTTTGATTATTTATGTACTGTTTCTGTGATGTATTTAATATACAGTATATAGCATTTACTGTTACATGCTGCACACTACATCATTTACATCTTGAGCATGTAATTCCTGTGTGAACAGTGGCCGTAGTGTCCTAACACGAAGCTTGTTAAGTGTTTCCTGTGTCCTTTAAGCAGTGGCACAGAGACGCAGCTGTCCATGATAACATCTTAAACAGATCCTATCCTTATAACTCCCTGATATAGCCTTAAGGCTTGGCCACCCTTCCTACTGTAGATTGGTGGATGAGCGCACATTTACCGTACGTCCTGCTATTTTAGTGTCTTTGAGGCTTCATTAAGAAGGGGAGGGGATGATATGAAGACCGGCAGAAGAATTTTTGATTATAAATAAACAAGATTAATATCAGACAAAGTCTCACTGTGAGAGAGAGAGAGAGTAGCCACTGGTTTCACGCTATGCATTTAAAAGTTATATCCGGAGGGGGAAATATATATTTATATTTTATATAGAACAATATTTATCTGACAAAATTATTTGGCAAACTATGGCTACAGGTGTTTTTACTATGCAAAAACTAAATTCGTAGAAAAACAAAAAGCTCATATGAAAAAAATACATTGACTACAGCATAATGTTTCAAAATGTCATTGGTTCTCTCTTGTTTTTGTGTTCATAATCTCTTTGTATGACCAACAATTATGTCTGCACAATTATTTTCATTACGATATCAATAATCAAACAATTGTCTCCAAGCACAACTACGCAATATGCTTACAAAATCTGAAAACTGAACTTTGTTTTGACATATTTTGGGCGGTTACCTGTAAATGCATTACAAAGAAAGGAATTAAGTCTCAAATATTTTTCACTAACACCATCTTTCGACGTTTTTGAGCGAATTCCTTTTTCCTGTGCGCCACTAGTCAGCAAGCATAAACTGCCTCCTAATGAGAAATGTTTCATAGCTCATCAGCATCTTGACGTGTCAGAGCACTGCCCCATGAAAACAGTGTCTAAAAACGAATCCCCCCTGCTGTATTTTCATTTCTCCGAGGCCCGTTGAACTGCCCAGACCCTCAGCATTGAAATATGCATTTTTTTTCCTTGAAGCCTATAAACTCAGGAAGGAGATTGTCCACATGAGGGTGATATGTGACAGAACACCCACATTACATAACTGCTGTTTTGGGCTTGCTGGCCCTGCCAGTGAACAGCGATTTGAGGTATACTCTTTTTGAACGGTCCCCCTCCGTCCCTCCACAGCATGTTTTAGAACATTGTGAAGCCTTTTACTGTAGATTAAATGATGACCAGACAGTAATATATCACTGTAGAAGCTAACAATACCTTTAGCAGTAGCTAACAGTGTGCTAGCTGTCCATACAGAATAACAATAACATAGAGAGCTAAACCCTCAGAAAATGAAGCAATATTCCCTTTTTAACTTCCCTTGTGAAAAAGAAGTGGACTTAATTGTATTGAATGTGCACTTGTAGTGTACTTCAAATCTTAAAACTTTAAAAAACTGTACTTGCATATAATATAATATTAATAAAATAAAAGGAGTATTAGGTGTATCCATAGGAAATATTTATTGATCAGTGGTTGCTTTTCCTAAGCTCAGGAGACTTGTGATTCTTATAAGTCTCTCAGTTTAGTATCAACAGTGTCTCAGATGTTTCTTCTAAAATTCCTTTGGAGAAATAAAAGTAGACACAACTGAGACATGAGAAAGTTCTGAGAGAAGGGGTCCAAAATGAGAATGAACATTGAGAAACATGGAAGATCTCTTTATTGTCTTGATTTAATCTCTTTCAAGACTCTATTATATTAATGTTTTATTGCTCAGAGTGTAACATGTATATTCTGTCATGTTCTGGTTTGGTTCCGTTTTCACTGTGTTTCCTGTGTTTTTCCTGAGTTCCAAGTTATTGTTAGTTTGGTTGTTAATTAGTTCCGGCACCTGTTCTATGTTGATTACTCTCCCGGTGTATGTAACCCTCATCCTTCCTTTGCGCTTTGTAACAAATCTTTCCCTCGCGAGTCAAAATAACCCGAAGCCCTAAAATTATACTTATTTTTTTGTCCATAAAGCTTAATTTAATTTTTACTTTAAATTACTAGGTTTTATCAATAAATAATAAATAAATAATCATTTAAGCACATTACATACAACTTAAATTATATCATGCAGAACCTTTTTAATTCAGTTCAAAATATCTTACATTGGGGGTCTTTGCCGACCTCTTGTGGAAATAAAATTATATAACATGATATTTCATGACTCTTGCCACTAGATGGCCTTATAGCTCTATGGAGCAAATGAGCTGTCAGTTCTTTCAACGGACAGTATGGGATTTTTCGCCACTAGGGGTCGCTAACCTATTTACAATAACAAAGGCGAAGTTTGATGACGCAACATTTGCTAAGAATTATGGATCTTGTCGTCAACGTCAAGCCGACCGATCTAATAATGTTTATGGATGACTGAATACATCGATGTTTTATCATGACTGTGATATGAAGCAGGTCGGGATTGCTAAGAGACAGCTATCAGCTCCAAACGCGACGCGAGTCCCGCGGATATAAAAGGAATATGGACATTTCATTCTACCAAACTACACGCAGAATTACTACTCACAGGTCAGTTTATTAGACAAATTAAACTCGTGAGGTAACGCAGCGCTGTTTCACTTGGTCTAACATTACACTATCACACTAAACTGCATTTGAATGTGTTGAAATTTATAGTTTGTCTGTATGAGACTAGCAGTAAGCTAGATCAACATTAGAATAACATACAGATCATTCTGACATTTTATCATTGTTGAACTATAAAACATTGATTAGTTTTATGTAAATGTGCTCACCTGTTTAATAAAGTAAATGTAGGAGCGGTCGAAGTCTTGGACGTGGAGCTCTCGTTTATATACTGTCTATGGGAGCTCTCGGCATCTCGAAAACACCGCGCTGATATTGATTCTCGTTTATGTTCTCCTTTTTTATCCAAAGTCTGCTTGCCATGGTCCATAATGTTTGAACGAAACAACAACAGCGTGCAAATAGACATTGCGAACTACAAAGTTGTCCGCGTCAGTCGCTTTGGTTACTATCAGACGGCTCTGGTTCATAGCTCTGGTTGCCATGGCAGCACGAGCGGAAACCAGGGACAACGCAGATATGACGCCATTGACGGCGAGAAAACGAAAATAAAGAAACAGGATGTTTCTCGAATTAAATTACAAATTTCTCCTGGTTTAAAAGTTATTGGAAACAGTTGGGATAACGTAAGTACACAACTAAAAAAACTATATAACATAGATATAGTGATTTTTGCTATTTTTAAAGCAAAAAAGTTACATATTGTGCCTTTAAGTTTGCATTCAGATACACATGTAGACATTATAAAAGCTCTTTTTTGGGGGTAAAGTTTTAGCATTTTTAGTTCGAATTTTGAGCATTTGTGTACTGAAGCATTCCTCGCATTCTATTCATTTGTAAGGGGTCAAATTGACCCGCAGAGAAGGATTTGTTACTTTTTTATATTTCAACCACAAAACTCCTCGAATCTAGTCAAGTTTTTTTTGTGTATTCGTGGTTCAAGTGCGACCTAGGGTCCTGGACCACTCAGACGAACACTCAATTTAAAAAAAAAATAATAATAATTTAAAAATGAGTTTCGGGTCAAAATGACCCGAGGGAAGGATGAGGGCCCGCAGTTCTATCAGTTCATCTTTGGTCACATCAATGTTTAGTATAGAAGCTTTTGTTTTTTCTCCTGTATGTTCTTCTGAGCTATTAAAGATTGTTCCCTTGAATCTCCTGTGCCACACCGAACGTGACACATTCTTTTATTTTATTTCTTATTATATTACATTTCAAAACTCTACAGCAACATTCGTCACAATTGTGTACTCATGGGAGTCACTTCAAAGATTTTACATACCCAAAGTTATCAAGACAGTAGAGAAAGGTAATCAGTAAAGGACAGTGATGTGTATTATAAGTTCTGGTCCGACAGTGGAAACGCAGCATGGTTTTGGGCTCGGTGCTCCGGGCCCGAGGCTTTTAGCCTGGCACGGCTCGTTTAAAGCCCTGGGTGACAGCTCAAACAAGCAAAAACACGAGGGCTCTTATCATAAATGTTTAAAAACTCTGCTCTCTTTTTGTTTTTTTTTACATTGCCTGCACATAAATTCGCTGGCTTCCATGGCAGATCACACTATAAATAAACGCGTAATCGTTTACTTAAATGTTCTCTGGGTTTACTTCGGATATGATCTGAGCAATTAATCGGAATTGAGCACTAAGGATCTCAGTGTGAACGAAGCCTAAGCTCAGTAAACTGAGGGGGTGATTCACTTATATTCACTTATTCTTACCAGTTACAATTCAATTAGAGAGCTCTACATTTCAATGTTCTCTCTTTTAAATGCTAATTTTTTCATTTTCTGATTATGTGCTTTGTCCTGATCTGCCACTTTTTTTTTCACTTGAGCACTTCTTGTTTTTGTTTTTTTATTCAGATGTCTTTCAGATGTCAGTCTTTTAATCCCTAACTGTGTTTTTTGTAACACTTTGGTTAAAGGGATAGTTCACCCAAAAATGAAAATTCTGTCATCATTTACTCTCCCTCAAGTTGTTCCAAACCTGTATGATTTCCTTTCTTCTGCTAAACACAAAAGAAGATATTTTAAAGAAGGTTGGTAATTAAACAGTTGCTGGTCCCCATTGACATCCATATGGAAGTCAGTGGGGTCCATCAGTCGTTTGGTTACCGACATTCTTCAAAATATCTTCTTTTGTGTTCAGCAGAAGAAAGAAAGTCATACAGGTTTGGAACAACTTGAGGGAGAGTAAATGATGACAGAATTTTCATTTTTGGGTGAACTATCCCTTTAAAGCCTTTATGTATAATGCATTGTAAAGGTATTCATAATGTATATTATTATGCATAATATCTTTTCATAAATTATTGTGTAACCAAAGTTAAAGTGCATTATATTTGCAGATTCCTAGTTGCATCTGAAATTGGTTGTTCGTCATGCGTTTTAATGCATTATATTTTCTAAAGGTGTGTTCAATGAATAGATAAGTATTATAATAACTATGGTTACAATTATTCATGAGATCATATGTGGCATATAAGGCATAATTAATGCATTAGAAATGTCAAAAAATGCATTAAAAACTCCTTTTATTATGCATTATACTGTACATAAGGCCTTTAAGTAAAGTGTTTCCGTGTTTTTCTTTATCAGCATTTTTTGTCATTTAGCATGTCTTGTAAATGTTTATGCCTTATGGTCAAATAACGCTTTTTTCCCCCCATGCTTTCAACAGGCTATGGTGGTCCCTTGAAGGATGTTCCCGCAGAGAAGTTCAACTGTACAGCAATGCCCAGATCCTACCAGTCCCCCTGGGAGCAGGCCCTCATCAGTGACCCCTCTCTGGCCGAAACGCTGGTCGCCCGCATGCCTGAACCTGAAACCAGACATGAGATACCTCAATACAAGAGCTTTAACAGGTTTGTGCTATACTCAAAACCTGTAAGAAATCTAAATTCTTGGACTAACTGTGTTTCATTCATGCGCATAATAAATATATATATATATTATATATATATATATATATAAATGGAATGCTAAACAAGTGCTATATTACTATTATTTATATACTTTTATAGTACTTATTAATGTTTTGAATTAACTTTTATTTTTATTTTTCATTTTTATTTAATTTAATTTCATTTTCAGTTGTAGTATTTTTTATGTGCTTGTCATTTTTTATTCTTTTAAATAATTCAATTTTTTTATTTATCTATCCTACATTTCAGTTTTTGTTATTTTTGTACGTTACTTTAACTTAAACTTATTTTATATCAGTTCGTTGCCAATAAATTATTTATAATTTGCATTAATAAAGTTAAGTTTTTATCTAGTATTTGTACTTTATATTATTTCAGCTTTATTTCAGTTATTAAAAAATGAGTTCAGAATCAAAATATTTACTTTACTTTGTTAGTGCACATTACTGTGCAAGTTAATACAAAGAAGAAAAAAAATGTGTTTGTCCTGGTTATCTTTAATCAAAATCTGAAAATTTGCTTCAGCTCTGGAATGGCGTTCGTTGACTTCGTTCTCTAATGACGTCAGTTCCTATAGGCGCGTAGTGTTTCTTTACAAAGTGACATCGCCACCTACTGGCCTGTCAGCATAATACAGCGTTTTTAGTCATTTTCGCAGGTGGAAAACGTTTCCGTTTTTACTACATCGTTGTCGTGCAAACGTATCCTTAGTTACCAATAACATTACTAGAGAACATGCTCAGCTTATTACACTGCTCCAGTATAATGCCCAATTTTCACAATCAAATCAATTCCCAGTGGATAAAATAATAATGGGCCATTTTTCTCTTGAATATTCTCTCGCATATGTAAATATGTCAAATTACAAAAATAAAATGGTTTACAAATGCTGTGCTATGTTGACTTTTAAGTATATATGTTGGAAACCTGCCTGAACATGTTTAATGAGCGGAAAGATGCCATCCAGCAGTCTCTGAATTAGAGCCAGTCAGCCAGATAATCTGATGAAGTGGGTAAAATGATCTAAAATGTTGCAGGGTTTGTACAGTATATGCTACACTTTTTGCTGTAAGATTGTTTCTGTTGTGTTGTCTTAAAAACCATAAAGCTCTCATTAACTGTCACTCCTCTAATTGAAGGGTGGCTATTCCATTTGGTGGCTTCGGCAAGGCACCCAAAGTCCCTGTTAAACCTCTTGATGTGGAACCCGGCCATGCCATTCCAAGTCCCATGGCTAGAGCACCTGTCGGGGTCCAACGGCCCACCTTCAACAGAACCGCCTCAGGCTGGGTTTCTGACAGTGCTCCTCTGATACTTCCCAGCATCCCCCTTGAGCCCATATCATCTATGTCTTCCACATTTATCCCAGAGTCAGATGACCTCTGAGCATTATCCTTGTTTTTTGTGAACTTCATTATCACTGGAATACACACTACCGGTAAAAAGTTTGGAAAAATGATTAATCTTTATAAATGTTTTTGAAAGAAGTCTCTTATGCCCACCAAGGTGCCCACCAACAAAACAGTAATAGTTTTTTCTATTTTTATATATTGTAAAATGTCATTTATTCCTGTGATGCAAAGCTGAATTTTCAGCATCATTACTCCAGTCTTCAATGTCACATGATCCTTCAGAAATCATTCTAATATGCTGATTTTCTGCTCAAGAAACATTTCTTATTGTTATTAATCCCGAAAACAGTTGTTTTCTTTCTTCTTTTTTTTTTGTGGAAAGCATGATATACTACCATTCCAAAGTTTGTGAAGTAATTAAGACTATAAAAAGATGAAGAAATTAAAGGGGCCCTATTATGCCCTTTTACGAAGTATTGATTTTGTTTTTGGGGTGTACTAGAATTTTCATGCTTGATTGTTCAAAAAACGCATTCTTTTTCACATATTTTATATTATTACAGCTCCTCTCACCCTAGTCTGGTTGAACGCGTCATTTACGATGAACCCTCTCCTTTTGAAATACGAAATGTGCTGTGATTGGTTAGCTGGCCCAGTGTGTTGTGATTGGCACCGCTTAGCGCATGTTCGGGAAATGTCCCGCCCCTCCATAACCGCGAGTTCTTCTCTAGTCTAAAAATAAATAAGGATGGTGTCAATTTCAAACTAGTTCAAACCTAATTCAGACCCTGACAATGTTAACAAATGAACGAAAATTCTGCTTTGCATCACATGAATGAATTACATTTTATATTTATACATAATATATTATAATAGAAAAGTTATTTTTAATTGTAATAATACTTAGATCAAATAAATGCAGCCTTGGTGTTCAGAAGAGAATTCTTTCAAAAACCTTAAAAAATCGTAATTATTTCAAACTATATGCTGGAAGTGTAAAACACCTGGAATGTATGTAAACAAAAAGTAAATGTAGCATACTGAGACACTGAAGTAAGGCTATTATATGGCATGCAGTGACTGATTTCTGATGGATTATTGGAAATATCTCCTAATGTTGATCTATACCATTTCACTAAGCTAATGTAACCCAAAGACTAGAAGGGCTTGCCAATCTGCCCATATAGACCTGTAAATATGTATTTATCAACATTTGTTTAAATTATTGAATAAACAAAGCATTCAATGAACTTGTGTTTCCATTTAAACAATTTTCAAAAGTAGCTTTTTGGCATTAACACAGCATGCACTAGTAGTAAATTAGAATCTAGTAGTGCATGACTACTGTACGCACTGCACTGCTTGTGTCGAGTTTTTTCACTTCCAAGGTTAGAGTCTCCAGGGCTGACAAATTGAATCTGTTTTCCTGACGCAGCCGAGATGAGCGATGAGTCTCTTGCCTTTTGTAAGGCTGCTGTCTCTTGCATTCGATCAGACAGCCGCTGATGGGCACAGCACATGTCCATCACAGCTCAACTTCAGCCCGTTTACACTCAGCTGGGTCTGCGCTTTGCATAAAAGAGATGCAATGGCATAAAAGGGAAAACGAGGTGAATAAGAAGCAGCTTTGACATTTTTCATCACATACAATGCTCTCGAGGACCTTCTGCAGTCAAATATTTTTGAATAATTGATCGTAGAAACCGATTTGAGCGGTGCTAGCAAGGGAAGTGGTTTATTATGTACATTATGCATAACAGATTATCTACTTTGCTGTTTAAAACCTGAAAATTATAGTTATGTTTGTTTCACAAAGGTTTTTGCTGTCAGTGTGGTACAGAATTTTGGTGAGAAAGCATCTGCTAAGAACATGTACACTTTAGAAAAAAAGAAAAAAAAAGGTTCAGTGTTGTTCTATAAAGAACCCTAGGGTTCTTGATTTAATTTTTAAAGTATACTATGCAACTTTTTTTTGTTCAAAATTAACAAAATTTAAATAATGAGTCAATACTTCATTAATCCTTCTTTCAAAACATGTTTTTGTCTAACCCTGATTCACTATGGTAGGCCTATTATAAGTGTTCATATTTTAGAACTAGTGGGATGGGTTTTGCGGGAAATTGTGTACATGTGTCACTCGCCTGTGCCTAGGCTACGTAAACTGAAAATATGTAAAATCTCAAACCTCCGGGGAATCTCCTATTTTAAACAAACGCTGAATCTGCTGGGAAAGAGAGAACGTGACAGAGATCGTAATAAAACAAGAATCAACATTGGCTTGGCTTTTCGGAGATGGTGAGAACTGAGGGATTTGAAATGTTGTAAAAGCGATTCGGAGATGACGCTTTTATTAGGTATTTTATCGAACAGATTCATTTCCATATGTAGCTCTGTAACGGAGTTCATATCTACTGTGAAGGGTCATTTCATTATGGTTGTTGTAGTGCTGTGCTGAAATTTATTTTCGGTTTAAGTACCGTGTTTATTAATGGGTAAATCTACAGTAACGTCTTCCGTTAGTAAGCTTGAGATCTAAACTGGTCATATCTCTTAAGCCTAGTAGTGAATGTTTTATGAGTAATGTGATAACCATAGTCACGCAGAGCCGAAGCACAACCAAAACAATGTTCTTCTGCAAAATGCATCCAGTTTTGTTTTTTAACTGCTAGAGGGCCACTGTGTACCTTTAGAGAACCATTTCTGCCAAAAAAGTTTCTATACAAAGAGAAATGTGTTAAATTATTGCATAATACTTTTATGTTTAACGGGTTATTTAAAGGCACAATATGTAACTTTTTTGCTTTAAAAATAGCAAAAATCACTATATCTATGTTATATATTTGTTTTAGTTGTGTACTTACATTATCCCGACTGTTTCCAACAACTTTCAAACCAGGAGAAATTTGTAATTTAATTCGAGAAACGTCCCGTTTCTTTATTTCCGTTTTGTCGCAGTCAATGGCGTCATATCCGCGTTGTCCCTGGTTTCCGCTCGTGCTGCCATGGCAACCAGAGCTATGAACCAGAGCCGTCTGATAGTAACCAAAGTGACTGACGCGGACAACTTTGTAGTTCGCAATGTCTATTTGCACGCTGTTGTTGTTTCGTTCAAACATTATGGACTATGGCAAGCAGACTTTGGATAAAAAAGGAGAACTAAAACGAGAATCAATATCAGCGCGGTGTTTTCGAGATGCCGAGAGCTCCCATAGACAGTATATAAACGAGAGCTCCACGTCCGAGACTTCGACTGCTCCTACATGTACTTTATTAAACAGGTGAGCACATTTACATAAAACTAATCAATGTTTTATACTTCAACAATGATAAAATGTTAGAATATGATCTGTATGTTATTCTAATGTTGATCTAGCTTACTGCTAGTCTCATACAGACAGACTAACACATAAATTTCAACACATTCAAATGCAGTTTAGTGTGATAGTGTAATGTTAGACCAAGTGAAACAGCGCTGCGTTACCTCACAAGTTTAATTTGTCTAATAAACTGACCTGTGAGTAGTAATTCTGCGTGTAGTTTGGTAGAATGAAATGTCCATATTCCTTTTATATCCGCGGGACTCGCGTCGCGTTTGAAAGCTGATAGCTGTCTCTTAGCAATCCCGAACTGCTTTATATCACAGTCATGATAAAAACATCGATGTATTCAGTCATCCATAAACATTATTAGATCGGTCGGCTTGACGTTGACGACAAGATCCATAATTCTTAGCAAATGTTGCGTCATCAATCTACGCCTTTGTTATTGTAAACAGGTTAGCGACCCCTAGTGGCGAAAAATCCCATACTGTACGTTTAAATAAATTCTAGTGATGAAGTATGTTTACGAGCTGTTTGATTCATACAATTTTGATTTAAATTAAAAATGAATAAAAAAAAAACATGAATTAATTTAAACTAAATTCATAAAATTATCTCATGATGGGAACCCCTAAAATATTCTATATATGAAGCGTCTGACAGAAATATTTAGAACCTTTTCTTCTAAGAGTGTAGAAGAATCGGTGACCAATATAACAGGATGTAGTATTACAAATGAAAGTTAATGTGTTTCTTTTAGAAAGCCAGGACAATGGGATGCACAGGACTATGCCTTGTCATATCTGCTTAATTATAAGACACTGGGCAGTTGAAATCCTTGACCGCAGCATAACATTGAGTAAAGTCCTTATAGCTAACTGAGTGTGTCGGCAAACAGAAGCTGCTGGAGAAAAGCCAACCAATTAGCCTCAGCCTGAGTCAGAAGAAAACATGCTGATGTTCAGTTGCTTGCCTTTGTGTCTTTGTTGTGTAGATTGCAGATTCAGATGATCTAACTTGATAATAAATGATACACTGTGAGTCTACTGTATGGTCAACACACATGCTTACCTCACAGTCTACATAATGCTAAAGCAGTGCTGTGGGTTAAAGACGTGCACGGTGGCCAACCTGATCTCATGGTATAACGTAATTATTTAGGATTATTTAGGACATTAGGATTTTTTTTTTCCAGAACTCATTTCCATAATAATTCCAATAATAAAAATTGTGTTAAAAAATATCAATTTAAATATTATTGTCAATACTGTAATGTTAAAAAACGAGCTCATTCACATTTCCGTAATGCTAGTAAAATGGCATTCTCATTACTGTAATGAAATACTAGTGCAGGACTTTTTGTAGTAATCATTTTCATAATTGTCATAAAAATAATGCCACCATTCAAGAAAGCAGGTCATAAAATAAACACTTTTTAAGTCAAATATATATTTTTGGAATTTTACAGTATATAGTATTAAGGTGTTTTTTTTAGAGTGGGCACAGTTTTTTAGAAACATATGTGATCAAATTATGCAGCAGACTTGCCAAAATAAGTGCTAAGACTGAAAATACCCAATATCCCATTCGCAGTGGACATGGCTGTATTCCTAAACACTGTCTGTTTGATTGCTGTTGGAAAGACTTGAGTCGTCCCCCTCTGACAGGCTTCTTTGAATTCCTACTAACCCTCAAGGAACTGTAACCCCGAGTTTCTTTTGAAATTGTTTATCAAGGGTTTGGTGGAACTCTCTTTTATCTTTTTTTAACATATAAACCTGTGAAAATAAATATATTTTAAATGCACCTGTTTGCACCATGGGGTTTTTTTTTTTTTTTTGGCCGGCAAGCTATAAATCTCTGAACTCAGTATGGTGTAAAGAACAGTTGGGCGTTTCCAGTTCCAGTAGTTCTTTGATCAACATCTAGCCAGAGCAGCGAGAGCCTCCTCCCTAATGTCAGATCTAAAACTACACAAGTGGACTACTTCCTCTTAACTTACTGACTTTGGGCACAGCTATTAAAGTCTTCAAACAGCAAATGCAGTAAAAGTACACAGTAAAAAGTGATCAGTTGACTTAACTTAAAATAGTGAGGAAACCCGTTGCCTTAAAATTATCAAAGTGCCCCTATCATGGATTTTTGAAAATTACCTTTTATGTAGTGCATAACATAGCTCTCAAAGAATGAAAACATCCTGCAAAGTTTTAAATCTGAAAGTGCACCGTATAAGTTATTGTCTTTCAAAAGTAAGAGTCAACTCTGAGTCAATGAAATGAATCTTTTTTCAAATGAGTCATAAGCCGTTTCGTTGTGACGTCTAGATGAAACATTAGCATATTTATGGAAGGCGAACGGGGCCGATAGTCTTTAAACGAAACGCGTGAAATTTGACCGCGTCAACACGCACTGTTTGTCCGCGTTAACGCTTAGCACATTCTGGTCGTGTTAAGGCGTCAATAGTCGTCGCGTTACTTTAGTACATGTAAAGACGTACATAACACTACACACGTAACATAACTTTATTCACTTTCACATAGGCTAATAATGTTTCTGTAATTTGGTGTTCAACCCAAAACCTTTTATTATCATATTTTAGTTTTATCGGTAAAAGCCAATAGCCAACTGGATAGAAACAAACTTCTTAAAATTTATTTTCACTTTGTGAATCACAAGTGATGATAAAGGTTTTTAAAGTCTAAAAACTGTAACTATTTTAAACACAAATGTAGACATGAGTTCTGCTGTGACTCTATTGTTTGTTTATGCTGTTCTGTCTCTGTGTTGTTTACAGTAAACATCGTCTTGGATGCTGCAGGCTGATGAGTGCTATAATGGAATTAGTACATTATATTTAAAATATGTTTTGATATGTATTACAGGCTCGACATTTACGCTTGTCCGGGATAAGTGGATTTTTTGAAGGGGCAAGTGAAAGAGAATTTTACTTGCCCGACCGGACAAATAGCCTGATTGAACAGTTTCTATAAACAAAACCACAAAACCAGCAACAGTTTATTTCCATCCAGAGCAGTAGCCCTTCAGGCCTGTCTCTGCCCATTATGACATTTTCAAGGTGTAGTGCAGGGAAATATGATCCGCCGTGAGCATGGTTTATTTTATTTTGAAAATGAACCGGATGTTTTATTTTGTTTCTGTGCTCGACTTCCTGTCCCGCACGATCTGCCCTGTGCTGAATTGCTGCAGAGCTCTCCGGCATCCGGCAAAAATAGAAGGTCTGCGTATCTGCTCCGGAGGGCTGCGGATTACCAGAGCTGGGACGGAGTCGGAACGCAGCCGTTCCGCAGTCAGTGAAAATACACACATTGGGCCCTATCTTGCACCCAGCGCAATTGAGTTTGTACAACGACGCATGTATCATTTCTATTTTGCACCCGCGCACAGCGGACTTTTCCCTCCACAGACGCACGTCGGTAAACTAGGGAATGAACTTGCGCTCCCGGGGGTGGTTCAGCGAAAAGAGGAGGCATGTTCCGGCGCAAACATTCCCTGGTGCTATTTAGCAGTTACAGAAAACAATTCCACCACAGACAAGGAAAAACCTAGTCTAAAGTCAGTGGCGCGTTTTCAGTGGCGCGTTCAGATGCTATTTTAAGGGCGCATGCTCGGCCATAATGTAGGGTGTGCACAACGCGCATACACTTTGCTTCTCTCATCTACACACAGACGCAGCAGTTGACATTTTTGCAAACCATACATAATTACAAAGAAAAATATTCCACATGAGGGAAATCATTGTGGTGTCCATGAAGATGTGAAAAAATAGGCATAAATCTAGCTTACACATTTACCCAAATGATTATACGCCTGTTTAACCGAAGCTAATTTGGGTGTGTTTCTCCATCCCCATTCAATGTCACTTCTTTGTGTTTTACGGCCCAGACGAGAACGTTGATCTCCTCGGCTGTGAACCGCTCCTGGCGTGAGTCTGCCAAATCCGCCATTATAATAGCAATCCGCCATGGACCAAGCGTGCCTGCACTTAAAGGGAATGTGAGATGTCGTTCTGATTGGTTTATTTCATGTTACGCCCAAACCACACCTATGAGTAATGAAGCTACTTCAGATCAACCCATTTTAGATTTGCATCGGGCGCAAGAGTCATTTATCCTGCCGGTATAATAGCAACAGCGCCCGAGATCCGCCCACAAAGTTACTTGAGTTTCGCGTTTGATACTTGCGTTTCAGATCGTTAAAATAGGGCCCACTGACTTTAATGGAAACCTATTGACTCCGCCGCCGTTCCGCAGTTGGTGGAAATTGCCCGTTAGAGACAGAACAAACAAACAGCTCGGCTCCGAAGCGAAAAGCTGAAGATGCGATGCACCTGCTGCTCATTATATGCACGTTTTAGTCACATTTAAAGTAGATTAGCCTCTCTAGCAAGATTCCTATTCACCAGTCCCGACGTGGCGTTGGAGTGACCGACTGAAGAGGAACTAGGTATTCTACAAAAATGTGCACAGTATACAGATGTATACTGCAGATATACAAGTATCAAAATAGATGAAGGACAGCAATAAACCATTCTTATATTTGCTACCAGATATTTATTTATTTTTATTGCTTAATTTTGTCTAATCTTCTCTGTGCCAGTCTGCTCTGAGGAATAAACATCCTGTTTAGTGGATGAAATTTAACTCACATTAACAAACCAACATCACATGCTGCATGTTCTATTGCTGTTTTTTGATATTAACATTCAATTAACCTCCTGAACTAATGGCTACTAATAACTGGCCTGCAGTCTTGACATTAGTCACACCAGGTGGACAAATAACATAAGAAGGTAGCGTCAGCGCACTGTTGATCTAAAATTGAACTGGGCATAACAAAAAAAAACTAAAAGGTCAAGAGCAGGTTCCTGGGACATGGTAGAAAGGTGTAAAGGTGCTGAGCTTTAATGAAAACGACACATGCGGGTGCACCTGCAACTGACAGAATGTGATTATGACAAACACGCAGCAGCCATTCAAGGCTGAATGTAACGTCATTAGTGATGCTCGCTAAGACAAGCATTGCTGCTCATACACAGAATTAGAGATTTGAAAAACTCGACAAGTTTTGAACAACAGAATTCTAATGGGTACAGTACGAATTTGAGATGTACTGCAATCCGATCACTCAGTCCACCTGGTGGATACAAGATCCAACTTGACCAACTGTAAGTGTATGTGGTTGTTTAGGCCACATTGATGCACTTTACTCCTACATCTCCATACATCTACGGTACGTCTGGATACAGAAGATTGGGAGCTTCGCAAATCACACGGGCTGCGGTTCGAGTCCAATTTTTAATAGGGTGCACGAGATATCGTATCGGTATCGGCCGATATATGTTCATTTTGAATGTTATCGTCAAGGCCCAATTAGAAAATTTGCCTGATATCTTAAAAAGCTGATAAATAATGGATTATTTAGCTGAGACACTTTAGGTGTACACTGTTCAACATGATGGTTTTGAATTGCTTGAAATTTGATTGGAATCTCTTCAAAAAGGAAATTCCAGTTAAGTGCAACAAGTTTAGCACAATTCTGTAATAGGCTACATACAATTATAGTGAGAACATCATTATAATTGTGTGCTTGGGACATGGCTTTTAATGGTGAGACTTCTGTTTTTGTAATCAGGCTCTCTCAAATTATATTAAAATATGGATTTAGATATATCGGCCAATATGTTGGTTATCGGCTTTCAAAAATAAAAAATGATTGGTATCAGCCAAAATTTTCCTATTGGTGAATTCTGGTGAATAATTTTAAATGCTCTTCCCTCGCTAACCTCTCTCAGTCTCGTTCACTCGAATGTACATCATTGCTTACATTGAACGAGTGGCCACTACTGGCTGAACCCTTGCAATGGCTTTACATGGAACGCCATAAAGCCTTGATCACTGGAATCCGATATGGAGCTGATTTATAATTTTTTCCTTATAAATCTGTTTACACACTATTCTATAGGCCTGTATGTATGCTTGGGCTGTTAAAAAAATTAATGTAAACAAATATGGAATACTGATATATTAATATATGAATTGTCTACTAAATTGCAACCTTGTCATTACAAATGTGGTTAAAAAATAATTTCAATTTTTAAAAAAAATTACATTGTATTTTAGTTTTTTTAATATCTTAGCTTTTTTTTTAAAACAATAATACATTTTCATTTAATTGCAATTAACATGCAATTAAATGTCAGAAAATATTACATTTAGTTCACACTTAAGTATATTCTTTTATTTAAAGTATATTATTATAATAACAAGTACTCTTTTTAAAAGTATGCTAAACCAAATCAAAAAGCGATATGATAGAACAAGACCCAGAAATTGCCTAAAGCCCCAGCCAACATGTCCAGGTGCGCCCCACATGGGTTTTATTTGGGTTATATGGGAGTCATCTGGGCATGATCAGAGTGGGCACTTTAATGGGCTCAATGTGGGCCCCAGCTTGGTTAAAGTTATGGGCCCCAGTTCGGTTGCCCATTATTGTTTATTTGAGGCGACATATTGCAATGGCCACATTTGGGCTGTATTAGGCTATAGGCTATATTTATAATTACTTTTTTTTTGCAGCTGAAAACGTTTTCAACCAATTGATTAAATTGTTTTATTCATTGTTTTATATGATTATGTATTGATTTAATATATAATAATAATCTATGATCCTTGACTTAAAAAATGTGCTCAAAAGTTCCCGCCTTGTCATTTGGGGGGGTATCCCTGCGTGTCAAGGGATATAAATCAAGGTAAGATATGTATATTTAATTTTATAGTAACAAAGTTTTGTTGTTGATTTTATATAATTGGATAATTTTGAAATATTTTTTTCCTTAAGTAATGGCAGACTCAAGAATGAACAAACTTAACGAAGAATGTGAAGAATGAAAATTATAATGTTTGCAGTTAACTATCAAGTTTTGTATGCCTCTCTTATCTGACACACTAAATTTAGTTAATGGAGCAATCTTCTAACAACCTGATGATCTGAATCAGATGTGTTAAATAGGGGAGACATACAACATTAACCAGGATCAGGATAAAGAAGCACAGCATTAGAATAAATGCTTTATGCTGTTTGCACATTTGACCAGTCGAATATTACTTTTTCTGTCTTTTCTTTCTTTACTCTTTGGATATGAAGATGAGGACTCTGTACGACCTAGGAATAAGAGCTTTTCATCCTGATGCACTCAATCTTGAAGTTCAGTAATAAATAATAAAAGGATTTTCATCAGTGGTTCCAAAGCCTGTTCCTGGAGGCACACCAACACTACACATTTTTTAACTCTTCCTTATCAGGCACACCTGATTCAACTTATCAGCTCATTAGTATAGACTGCAAGACCATAAATATATAGGTCAGATAAAGGAGACATCCAAAATGTGTACTGTTGGTGTGCCTGCAGGAACAGGGTTGGAAAATACTGATTTACACATTCCGAGTTGAAGTCATTTTCTTTACAGTTGAAATAACTGATCATGTAATTTTATCATGTATCACTGGAATATTTAAAGAAATTAATAAACAGGACCCAATTTTCACCCACTGTGGTCCCACAGGGGCCAATTGTGGGTCCAGTGATATCACTCATGTTGTTTTTGTGTGTAGCCCACCTTGGCCCCATTTGGGACCCAAGTAAGCCCATATAATGAACATCTAAATGTGCCCCACTTAGAGCCCACTATGGACCGTAGTGGGCTCTAAGTGGGGCCTCTATAGGCTAACATACATGGGGCCCATGTGCAGCCGATGGACAAATTTGTCTGGGCCCCATTTGGGTTGCCCATGCAGAGCCTAAGTGACAGCCCATCAAGGCCCACACCTGTATGATACACTGTACCCACATTGGACCAGCGGTTTGGAAAATGGATGCTGGATGATTCAGCTAGAACAGGGGTGCCCAATCCTACTCCTGCCGATCGACTGTCCTACACAGTTCATCTCCAACCCTAATCAAACACACCTGCCTTTAATTTTCAAGTGATCCTGAAGACCTTAATTGGTTGCTTCAGGTGTGTTTGATTAGGGTTGGAGATGAACTGTGCAGGACAGTCGATCAGCAGGAGCAGGATTGGGCACCCCTGAGCTAGAACATCTTCTGCCATCTTCTGGCGAGACGCAGGAATTAATTTGGCGCGAGCATCACAGTGCATTATGGGTATTCTCTAGCCATTGAGTGTACATCAGTTGTAGACTCATTATTGCGGTGCATTATGGAATTGAATGAGTGCACTCGATAATGTCCACTATGGTTTCAGACACCACTATAAATGGCTGTCCTGTCAAATAATGCCCTATTTAAGGATATGGGGGTGATTTTGGACACAGTTTAAATTTAAATAGGCCCATAAAGACTTGGGGCGACCACCTAGAAACCGCTCAAAATACTCTAACTCAGAACACCTTATCAACTGAATAACCACACCCACAATGCCCTATATTGTGGCTGTAAGTTCTGCACAGTAAACACTGCTCATATTTTCTTCACAAAGCATTTTTGTGTATATGTGTGTGGAAAACAAGTAATGGCATAGAGTATGTAAACTATTGTCATATATATAGGGAATATACAGAGTGCAGATGCAGGATAAGGTTCTTTATTTTGTTTAAGTACAACTGGCATTCTCATGAGTCCAATTAAATCACATGATGTAACCATAAGTTACTAGAGTGTGACTGATACCATTGGGGGTTAATGTAGTCAGTGTAAGAATCTCTGGTGGAAAGCATTAATGTGTTATGCAAACTTTCCATATCTTGGCAAATGTTTTGTGAAAAGAGAGAGACTGTAGTGAGACTGAATATGAATATTCAGACCATATTGAAAATGTCCCCTCCAGTTTTTCTCAGTGATGTGTCAATGGGAAAAAATAGTTTCTTATCCTAATTGTCAGAGCCAGTTTGTCTGCTCTAACTGCCAGTACCAAGACAGCCAGTGATATCTACAGCAAGTGCTAGTGCTACCATGACTACAGTAAACATACAAGCAAAATATATCACAGTCATCTCCTGGTAAACAGTCAGGGGTGAATTTACTAAACATTTGCATCCAACAGAGTCATTAAAAACCTGCATCTTATTCTCAAACCACCCGCAATCTAGCTTACCCAGGTTCTAAATGCAGAATCAGAATCACTTTATTCACCAAATGCATCAGCAGACACACAGGACCAGAAATATATTCTAAATGCACTGAAATACTCACAATTTCTGTACTTGCAATTTCAACAGAACTGTACATTGTATGTAGGCTCATTATTGCATCTTATTCACTAAAGTCTGGGTTATTTGTCTGGTGCAAATAATGTTGGGCTATAAACAACCACAGAATGCAGGCGGCCTCATTTGAATTACATTTTGAATAACATAAAAATACATTTGTATTTACTAGCAATCACATCAGAATTTATCACATGATCACATTATCAAACATGCAGTATAGATGATTAAAATAATTTAAAACATTTGAGAAAACAACAAATATTTGTTTTATTATAATTACATTAATCTAACAAACATAAATTAATACCTGGTTGAGGAGATTCCCCCTTCCATGTAAAGCACTTTGAGTACCCAGAAAAGTGCTATATAAATGTAACGAATTATTATTATTATTATTATTATTATCAATACATTTCTTGAAATAGTACTCACTGACTACTTTATTAGGTACACCTTGCTACTAGCAAGAAAATAGGCAGGATGGATCCATACTTTCATGTTGTTTACGCCAAAATCCTGACCCTACCATCTGAATGTTGCAGCAGAAATTGAAACTCAGCAGACCAGGCAACAATTTTCCAATCTTCTATTGTCCAGTTTTGGTGAGCCTGTGCGAATTGTAGCCTCAGTTTCCTGTTCTTAGCTGAGAGAAGTGGCACCAGTGTGATCTTCTGATGCTGTAGCCCATCCACCTCTGTAACAAGTGGATATTTGAGTTACTGTTGCCTTTCTATCAGCTGAAACCAATCTGGTCATTCTCCTCTGACCTTTGGCATCAACAAGGCATTTTCGCCCACAGAACTGTTGCTCACTGTATATTTTCTCTTTTTCAGACCATTCTCTGTAAACCATAGACTAGAGGTTGATAATGAAAATCCCTGTAGATCAGCAGTTTCTGAAATACTGAAAGACCATGCCACGTTCAGTCACTTAAATCACCTTTCTTCCCCATTCTGGTGCTCAGTTGGAACTTGTCTACATGCCTAAATGCATTGAGTTGGGGGAAGGGTGTGTATGTGTGTGTAGGTTCCTAGGGCTGCATCTGAAATCGCATAGTATGTGAAAAACAGTATGTGACATAAGAAGTATGTCCAAATTCACAGTACTCATAAAAGAGTAGGGAAAAAATACCCAGATGACCTACTACTTCTGGCGAGATTCTGAAGTGTGCATACAATGGACAATTTAGTATCCCATGAGGCCACGGAAGAGGATTTATGAATGGCATTGAGGCGACGTAATTGATGCTGGTAGGTCACGACAATGACAACATGGTGAATGTAGAACGTCCAAAATACATTCATACTACACACATTCATACTAAACAGAACATACTTTTTTAGCAGTCGTTGAGTAATTAATTACTTATTCAAAATAAGTACCTACTAAAGCGACTTCGAATGCAGCCTGGGTCTTATATTGGTCTTATAGTGGACAAATCATTTGTATTACTGCAAGAAAAAAAAAAAGTTTATTTAATTTTGATCAAAATATAAAAACTTGCATTGCCCCACTTCTGAAATGACTTTTTTTTGGTCAACATCGCCCTCTTATTTTCAACTCCTCTCCTCCATTCCAATTTGCAATCAAAAAAATTCCAAATGGATAAATCAAATCTCATCCCTTTTCCTGTTTCACTCAGAACACCGTTTCATGATGACTTTAAAACTCAAAAAGAGTGATCAAATGCTAAAGTTTTTGGGCAATAATATCACCCAGCACACAGGCATTAGAGCAATTGTACTTGTACTCTGTTAGGGGTAACAGTTTAGGACCCAAGGACCAGATGTTTGAAAGAAGACCCGGAGTCAGAATTATAATAAATTGAAGAAAAGTTTTACTGAAGATAGTTTGCAGTTTCATCAGCAAAAGTCAGCTTCAAGACTTTGTGAGTTTGTATGCCGCCCCGTTTACAGTTACAAAGATCACAGCAGTTATACCCTACACCAAGGTCTAAGCTAGCTTGCAGTTTCTGATTGGCTAAGAAATAGATAAACATAGTCATTTTCCACACATATACAGATAGACGGAAGCAAATCTCCATCGATTAGGCAGCTGATACTCGGACCCTGAAGTTAGGCACGTCGTGACCTTCCTGGTCGCAGATTTGGGTTGCTGGGCGCCAACATTTCCCGAACAACAACTCAGTCAATCTCCAATAATGCCAGTGGTTCCTTAACCTGCAACCAAAAAGACTAACGCACACACGACTAACACACACACTGACACAGCTTTGCCAAGGTTGGATTTGGCCAGGCTCTAACTATAAACAGGAGAGTCCTCTCAAAACATCAAGATAACGTGTTCTTTCTCTCAAGGAGAGCTACACTTTAGTCTAACTGGAAAGTAAGGCTTTAACAAAGAAACGGTCCCTTAAACTATTGGCTTCAATGACCCCTATATGTTTTAACACGTTGAAGACCTTTCTCAAACACAAAACAAGTCCCTATTTCATTTCTGGAAGCCGGGATAAATAAGCAAGCACTGTTACTGCATTCAGATATCAAATCCAGACATTAAAGAATACATGAAAAGAACATTTCAGTAATCTTACTGGTAACTTCTATAACAAAGTAAAATCTCTCAAGCCTAGAGAAGTCATTCAACTCATGTGATATTTAGAAGGGAAAATATTGATTAATACCTTAATTATAATCACTCATTACATATACATTGAAGCAGCAGTGGATTCCAATCCACCCCCTTCAACTCACTACCAAAGAGAGGTCATAAACAAATCAAAGCATCAAGTTTCAATAGTATGAACTGATTTGGCCTCATCCCATCAATAGCAGCAGGGTGAGTGATGGCACATATCACCAGCCCAATTATTTAAAGATCTCCTGCCTTCAGGATCTCACCCAGTTAAAATACTTTTAATGCACTGGGCCAAATTAACTAATGCAAACGTGAAATATAATTAAGCCATAATTCTAACATGAGAACTGAGTAATGAAACTAACACAATTAATGCTCATAAGCCATGGCTCAAACTCGACTGGTAAAATTTAAAATGTACGCTCCATTTAGCAACTAATGATCTTCTATAATCTTCTCTATGCCCTTATTATCATAAGCTTGGTCCTCCAAAGTGGAAAAACTGAATCTTTGAATCCCTTCAAAAACTATAAACTCACAGCCCCCTCACATTTATATAAAAATTTGCACAACACTGAAAGGGATATTTCACTCAAAAGAAGATATTTTGAAGAATGTTGGTAACCAAACAGTTGCTGGTCCCCATTGACTTCCATAGTAATTTTTGTATTCATACTATGGAAGTCAATGGGGACTAGCAACTGTTTGGTTACCAACATTCATCAACATATTTTAATTTGTGTTCAACAGAAAGAAATTGGTTCAGAACAAAAAAAAATATTTGGTGAACTATCCCTTAAATGCAAATGATTTCAAGACCTTGAATATCAAAAAAAGGAAACATTATATGTTCCTAGGGGGAAAAGATTTGCAGAAGGAAAATGCATTGTCTCTTAAATGGACTTTCCAAGTACTTCCTTGGGAAAGGAGTGTCCCGTTCCGATACACTATGACCTCTCTAAGAGCACTCAAATAATGTGCCTGATTTCCCTTTCCACTGGCCTGATCGAGTGCAGCACAATGGTCAAGCACTGAATGGATTTCTGCATGTCAAATCACAGGGCGTATATGCTGTGAAAAGGTACTTACAGTTCCTCCTAATAAAGAGATATTTGATTATATGGATATATGACTCAAATGTGAAGCAGCATTGCACATTGTAATGGACTACATGGTTCAAACACAGTTAAATACCCCCCCTCCATCTTTTTATGTAACAGGATTGGACAGATGGTGTCCAGATAACAGCAGTCTTACATCACATCGCACCAGACTACAGCTTTTATCGCCAGATAGAAGAGTATAAATAATGCAAAGCCATTAAAGGTCTTAAGATGTCAATACATGAGCATTGATCAAATTTGATGGGAACCCTTCAGCTATGTTCACAGTAGAATATTAAGAGAACTGCTTACTGCATACTGCCCAGAATATACTGTATCTATTACCATTTCAGTCGTATCCGAGTATTGGTGATTCTATGGCAATCTCTTGGCACACGTGAGAGACTGTCCATGAATTTTTCGGGGTTGCCAGGTCTTTCTCCAACCCTCTCCATTATGGCTTGGGACTCACACACACATTTGCACCCGAAGGAAACCCACGCAGACACAAGGAAAAAAAAACTCCACACAGAAAGGACTCCTCCTGGCTCAGAATTGGGGACATTCTTGCTGTGAGCCGACAGTGCTACCCACTGAGACACTGTGCTGGTCCATGCACTGTATACATGCCTGATACTGTATATATTTTATTAATGTAAAACAGTATGCAACACACAATAGTTCAGTTAGTCTAAATAAATACAGCAAGTTTCACAAGATTTTAAGTGAAAGGTTGAAATGTATTCTGAGGGCACCAGGGCTGGATTGGGGTTAATAGAAATGTACTTGACAGTAAAGCATTGATTTCGAGCTAGGATGCCGTAAAGCTAATGTGACGCTTTTCAATTCTGTCATCATTTATTCTCCCTCATGTCGTTCCAAACCTGGATGACTTTCTTAGGTGAAACACAAAAGAAGATATTTTGAAGAATGATGTAACCAATGTTGTTGCCCTTGACTTCTACTGTAAAAAACAACACCAACAAAACAGACAGAAGAAAAGAACAACGCCTGATATGAGGGAGGTCTCCCTCGCATCAGTGATCGGCCCACTACTCGACTGGCCCACTGGTGCTCCGAATGGCCAGTACATGCATATAATATATAGAATATGTATTGGTCAAGGTGTTTCCTGGTGGAAATTAGTGGAATTTCTGCATAAGTGCAATTCTTAAGTAAGTTTAACAACTATAGCCTCTTTCTTTCATACAGTTGAGAGCTAGAGCTATAAGAGTACAGTAGTAGTATAGTATACTATTCTGTACATGGCCCTGGTTCTAGGTCATTACTATTAAGGCCCCTTCTTAAAAAGAAGTACACTTAGAATACTTTTAAAAAGAGTAGCATTCTTATTACGGAATGTATTTTTTTTTTTTAATTTTTGCAATGTTTTGCATGTTAATTACAATTAAATGAAAATGTATTATAGTTTTTATTTATTTGATAGTATATTATAGTGGTTACACTTTATTTGAAGGTGTCTTTGTTAGCCTGTAATTATAAGTACTGAGTAATATTAATTAACTTCATGTACTCTAGGGTTAGGATTAGGGATGGGTTTGGTTCAGGGTTAGTTGCTTGTAATTACACATCATTTATAGAATTATTATAGTAACTACATGTAACAATGACACTGTAAAATTAAATGTTACCATTATAGCCTAGTTTTTATATGAAATTATTTTAAAGTGCATTTTGACTCACTTAAGTACAAGTAATTTCATTATTATTTCTATTGCCTTTGAAATATGGTTAAAGTGCACTGCCGAATGTAATGAAATCCATTTATGGTGAACTAAAATATACATTAATGTCATTTCTATTGAATCTTGTATGTCAGGTATTTAGATATATTTTTAATTTACATTTATATTAACATTAAATGTAATATATCATGCATCTAGAGGTCAAATTTTACAGTATTATAGTATTTTGTGCTTTAGTATGTTAGCCAACACTTTAATAAGTGTATTTATTTAAAGCATGACACAAGATTAAAACATTCCGACTTTTAATTAGACATTATTACATAGTGCACTTTTTAAAAAGTGTACTTAAGTGTGAAACATGAGAAGTGTACTCTCTCTTTTAATATACATAAGTGGCCTTTTATTTCATTAATATTATAGGCCTGTTGTCACCCTAACGTGCTACACGTTTTCTTAAAATATACTTTTAAGATTATAAGTTGTGCACTACAAGTGCACTTTCAATATTGTTCCATATGCACACGTCGCTTTATTCAGCTGACACGCCGATATGTTCCAAATTCTGCAGCTCCGTAAGGTTTGAAACACAGCCACAAAAATAAGTAGCTTCTCTGTGTCGACACAGCAGAGGAAAGTGTGAGAAAGCAGGAGAAAACTCCTCCCTTCGTCGTGCTGCACTGGGACAGACTGCAGTACATACTGTAGTGTAGAGCAGAACAGAGGCGGAGTTTCACCTCAGCACCGAAACCAGCAGAAAACACTCAGGTGCCCGCAGTCAGTCAGTCAGTAACTCACATCAGTAATGCACACAGGACTACTGCAGGGACCTTTCATTTCACTCTACAGGATTTAAATAACCAACTAAAGAAAGAGTCAAAACAATAAGAAGATATAAGAGCGAATGCGCTTATGGTGTTATGTATAGTGTACATCTTTACCGGTGTGTTTTCGTGCGTCGTCTGTCGCTTCCGCTTTTCCGTCCAGCAGTTTAACGCCGAAATTCAGCAGGAGTCAATGGGAATTTCTGCTCCTCAGTAAACTATTTCACTGGACACTGAAAGAAAAAGAGGAGTATCCGGCATTTATTGTTCATGCGGTGAGTAGATGCGTCTCTTGTCATGTCAGTACATTTTGTTTTGGTCAAACTTTTCAACGCCATGTTTCACTCGTTACTGCGCATGTGGCGGAAATGCACCTGATTCAGGTAGACGCGTCTCAGCGTTTCACTACAACACTAGCGTTGCAACTTGCTTTACTGGTTACATTTAGAACCTTTACGTGACAAATCCCTAAATTGTCTATTTTGTATTTTTGAAATGTTTTACTTTGTAGCCAACTTAGTACCAAGCTCGTGTATGTCGTCACATACGTGTGTGAAGCAACGTCAATGTTATCAATAAGCACCACTTGATGTCACTACTGCTAAATACGAATCCGCTTTGATACATGGTAAGGTTGTAATACTATACAATATACCAGATACAATACAAAGCTGAATTCAATTCATTAAATACATTTATGAAACTCATACTATTCCTGTATCCTCGTGAAATTGGGAAACTTGTCTTTCTGGCAGCAGTGTTTGTGGTTCTCGTCTTGGTTACATTGAAATTGTTTTAATGTTTTAAATAAAGACACTGTCAAACATTAAAAATAGAAATTCAGATAAAGACATTTAAATAGATGTATTTAAAAGTATTTGAGACAAGATTCATGTCATACACCTACACTAGTTTTAAAAATAATTTCCTTAATCACTTTGTTTCTCTTGACTTGTGTAGAGAATTTATCTTGAGTTCATTTTTCTGGCTCATTTACTATTTTTTCCCCCCTTCAAATAAATAAATAATATATAAAAATATAAATAAATAAACCCCACTGAATGTGATTATTTTCTTGCTGAGATCAAGATAAAACTAGTTTTTGTCTTACACAATTTTGCTTATCAAATCTAAACTAAAGAAAGAAATTACAGATGCTTAGATTTTACTGGAATACAATACATGCTTGCTGATTAAGAAAAAAATTCTTGCAGTGTACATGAAAATGGTTAGTTGAAGTTTTGAATATAATTGGAGAGTAAAAAAAAGCGATAGAAACTGGATAAATTGTTTGGTCAGGTTTTGAGGATTTGTTGTTGTTTTTCTGAGTAGACTGAGGTAGAAGCTGTAGGCCTATTAGAGGTATTGCGTCTGGGGATGCAATGAAATGTTATTCATTAGTTTCTTTGCCACAAACATTACAGCTGATTAAATTGACTCTATACACCTGCCAAAGCACTCTTCTCATTAAAGTTAGCTGCTCGTGCATTTCATTTAAACACCCTGCCGTGCAGAAGTTCAGCATTTATACACAAGAGAGTAGTCAGCTTTTCTTTGGCTCATTTAGTAAGGCAAGAACATTTTCCATAAATGTTAGAATATTCTCTGATCACTCAGAATGGTTATGTGCCATTAGTATTTCAAATATCTTAATTTTTGTTAGGTATTAGTGTGGTGACTCTTTAGTTTAGACTCCAAGTATACAAATAATGGATATTTCTTTACCAAAACATTTTGAGACTTGAGTATTGTGAGATTGAGCAACATTTCTTTAGTTTGCATGTTGCCATTTTCAGCATGCTCATATTTGCTTTGCTGTTGCCACCGAGACGGCATGCGGCAGAACCGGCTGTGTCTTCCACTGTGGGAAGCCGCTTATTCAGATCTGACTGACTTCAGATCAGTTTACAGCTATACCCTTTCAAGGTGTTTCCTGGTGGAAATTAGTGGAATTACTTAGGGAGGAGTTTCGTGGAAAGTCAGTTATGCAGATGATTTGATGATTTCACATGCAGCCTGAATACGTTCAGTAACTATTGTAGTGCAATGCATTCCTAGTTTTTGCATAGGCGTGTGCATGTTTCTGCGTATGGGCGTCTTTTGAAACACATGACTGTTTGTGCAAGCTTAACAATGATGTCACATTTATGAATCATACAGGAAGGACAACATTGATAAATGAACATTATGTTCAAGGCTGTGTGGATTTACTTATTTTGACAGGTCTTTAAAGGGTTAGTTTATTTATTTATTTATTTATTTATTTATTTATTTATTCATTACGTTCTCTTTATGAATGTTTTGAACCCTCAGAGTTTTGGCTGAATAGACTTTCAATCGAGAGATGGAAATCACTTCATTAAAAGTAATTTCATTAAAAATATCTTCATTTGTGTTTTGAATATTATGGAAATTCTTATGGGTTTGGATGGAATGACATAAGGGTGAGTAAATGTTGACAGAATATTTGGTAACACTTTATTTTACTGTGTTGTTGTTACATATGTTACATGTACTTACCATAGTAATAACAGTAAATGATGCATAATTACATGCAACTAACCCTCAACCAAATCATAATCCTATAGTGAGCACATGTAGTTAATTATTATTACTCAGTACTTAAATATATAATTACACTATAACAATGACACCTTAAATTAAAGTGTAACCAAATTATTATTATTTTTTTGAGTGAAATAATCCTAGGTGATAATAAGCCAGATTAAAATGAAATGAAAGTCGTTTAGGGCTGTGGAGCGATTAATCGCGACTAATCGCATCCAAAATAAAAATATTTGTTTACATAATATATGTGTGGGTACTGTGTATAATTATTTTGTATATATACATACACACACATGCATGTGTATATATTTAAGGTAAATGTGTGATTTATATAATATATTATTATATTTATATATAATATAAATTATATATATATACATGCAAATATTTCTTAAATATAAACATGCATGTGTTTATATTATATAGCCTACTCAGTACACATATATTATGTAAACAAACTTTTATTTTGAATGCAATTAATCGCGATTAATCGTTTTATTTGAGAGTATCTTCTCAAACTTTATTCATGCTTGTCATGCACTGTAAAAAAAAAATTCACCTATTTCAACTTTTTGAAAGTGTAATCAAATTGACTGTACAGTACAGGTGATTTCAACTTGAATTATTTTAAACTGACTTAAAAAATAAGTTGAATCTCGTCTAACTTATATAAAAAAAAGTTGAAATTGCAGTTTGTAATTGTAGTTAAAGTAATACAACAACTTATGTTGCCACGATGACTTATTGATCATGTCACTTTTTTTCCAGTGTGATTCTACTCTGAAAGTAACTGACAGGTGCTTATAGGTAAATGTACCCAAAGCGGTAGAAGTTTTTGCTGATCTTACTGAATCTAAATAGACCCTTTCTCAGCACAGCAGCCAGCTGCTTCATTTGTTATTGTTTACAAGGAATCCTCCTCTGAATATGTGGAAGTGTCTGACTAAGCACTTCACTAATAATGCATGAAGCCACTGAAGCTGAATAAATGTTTTAAACCCTGTTGGAGGAAACCATTTTTTCAGTTGGAAATGAAAGGAAAGCGAGTCGGTGGCCGCATTGTGAATTTGACATTTATTGGCAAGCCGTAGGGGAAGTGAGGAAACGTTTAGGAAGTCGAGTATGTTTCATAGGATATTGTACTTCAGTCACTGATAAAAATGAATGTCTCCATACATCTGTTTTTGTTTGTTCTGGAGTTGTTTTGTCACCTCCATACAAACGCATTGTGTATTTAATGGCTGTGACCTGACCGGTGTCTGTGTACTCCAAGTGCTGACCGCGTGCTGGAACGCAACGCATGACCAACAGGAAGCCCACACAGGAAACGGGGCGGCATTGTTGCCTGAAGCCAAAAGAGCCTTCTCCATTCCTCCGGGATTTCTGCCGCTCCCTCAGTGTTGTTTCAGGGTTTCGGGAGCGTGTCATGTTTCGCCTCAGCAGTGTGTCCCGCCAGGGCAAAACTGGTCTTTTTGTGTAGCAATTGTAGTGGGTTTGCTGTCAGAGGAGGATGTTATTCTTCACAAAGTGACATGTTTTTAGTTCTGTGGCGTGTGGCCGTCCCATATTCCTCACAGTGGTTATTTGTCCATTTTCAATATGTTGTTTCAAACCTGTATGAATTTCTTTCTTCTGCTGAACACAAAAGAAAGTATTTTGAAGTATGTCGGTAACCAGACAGTTGATGGACCCCATTGACTTCCATAGTAGGGAAAAAATACTATGGAAGTCAATGGGGGTCCATCAACTGTTTGGTTACCGACATTCTTCAAAATATCTTTTTTGGGCTAGATTTAATTTGTGTGTAATTTATTAGGGGTGGGCGTTGTAGTAACAACTTGTTTTCATGACTGACTTATTCAAACATACATTGAATATTGAAGAACAAGTTAAGTAAAAGTATAATGAATATGCACATATTTATTAAAATACTCCCCTATAGTTCTTTTTTATATCTTACTATTGAGTTTTATGGACATTGGCTTTTCTGAGGTAAATGTAATGTTAAAATCTGTTTTATTGACTTCTTTCCGCAGTTTTGGGGAAAGTTACTTTTAAAAGAAATGCTTTACAAACAATATTGCGTTACTCCTTAAAAAAGTAACTAATTGCATTACTTATTTTTTATGGAAGGTAATGCATTGTTACTTTTGCATTACTGTTTCTGTTTACTATTATTTATTTGTAAAAGTAACCAAGATATTTTGTTGTAAATTTAAAAGTAATGTTACTTTACTGTTTACTTGAAAAAAGTAATCTGATTACGTTACTCGCGTTACTTGTAATGCGTTACCCCAACACTATCTTTTCGTGGTTGTAACACTGATTGAGTGATTACATTAGACATAATTCATTTCTACGGAGCCCTGCACATGACCTGCAAGAAAAAAAGTAAATTGGCGCACGATTTACTAATTAGTTCCCTCGATTTGCTAAATCACTTGGACGATATAGCAAATCAAGGGAACGAAATGGTAAATCATGCGCACGATTTAGTAAATCGAGGGAAAAAATTAGTATATCGTGCGCATTATTTAGCCTATTTATTTATTTTTTTCCTTCATGTCATGTGCGGGGCTCCATACATTTCAGTATGTTTTTTTTTTTTCAACATTCCTTCTGATTTTCATTCATGTTTATTTCATGCTTTACTAGTAGTAAAGAGGAAGGGATAATTGTTCACGGCTACAACGATCTGTCACGCCACAGAGCGGCAAAACAACATTAATTGTTTGTATTTCATAATTGACAGAAGATAAGACTTGTTTCATATCAAAAGCACAAAGCTTATTGTGATTTATTGGATGGGAGGCATGCTACAAATGTTTAGTGTATGTAAGGTTCACTCATCAACTGAACTGCATAGACTAAAAGATTGATTCTTGGGATTTAAGAATCCATATCGCTTCATCAAAATCGAGACATATATTTTCAACCCAGCCCTGTAAAATGTCAAAATCATTGTTTGTTTTTATTGCATAACTATCCATCTGTAATTTTCTGCAAGTGTTTCTCATACAAATTATTTTCAGACTCCTCCCTCAGTTGGATATTTTCATCATGCTTGCATTGCAACATTATGATACATTTCAATCAAACACATCATTACATTGCCAGATTACTGTTGGCATGTGAGTTTCCATAATCTGTCAGTGTGTTGTGATTTAGTCTCAGACATTTTGTCATTGCTCAAACACAAGAATGTTGCGTTCATTAGCATCTATTTCACAACGTTATTTTTGTCATACATTTCTAATTTTCACAAGGATAGGATATCTGTAAATGCTGAATAGCATGATATTTTGCTGCTTCAAATAAGTATGGTACGTACCCATAATGTGATGTAATTTGGCCACATTTCTTTGTCAAGTCAAATCATGAGTTATGTGGAAAAATTGAGTTGGAGTTGAAGAATGAGTCAATGAATTAAAAAAGCAGAAATGCGCATTAAACTTTTTGAACTTGTAAAGGGCATTGTGATAGAAATAAATTTTCTTATTTTAAATTAACATTATTATACATTGAGTAGTGTTACAAATGATGTCGTAAAATGATCTTTTAGAGTGATTTACACCTGCAGGGGCTTCATTATTCTGTGAATCTCCTCTGTCAATCTGTGGAGGGATCTTTACTTTAGCTTAGGAAAGATATTAAACCATTAGTGATTAGACAGTTCATCGAAGCCTTAAATTTTGTACATTACAGAGCCTTGAGCTCCATATTCAGATAAATTATAATCTTAGAGCTGTAGTCATGGTAGGTAATTAATATGTAGGTAATATAAAACTAATGGATAATGTAAGTAGGAGAAAGAGCCATTTATTATTGTACTTAAAGTCTTAAATATTCCATTAAAATTCAGTGTAATGTGAGTAAGACGATGAAATTGTTTTTGTGCGTGTTCCACAGAACATGTTTGGAATGTCTGAATTTTAATTTTTGGGTTAACTATCCCTTTAAATGTGTTGCATAGTTTGTTTTCAAGACCAAGAATAATCAGGATTTTACTTCCCATATATTCTTAGCACAAAAATGTCAGTTTAAGCGAGTCGTAAATTAGGAAGCTGATCAAAGGAGTAATGAAAGCACAGGAAATGATCTCATCTGTAGTTCAGACATTCCAGCTCTTTATAGAATGGATGAGGGAATTTCTTACATTAGGAAAGAAGAGGAAGAGCCCCATTGCATGACTGAAACCAGACTAACCATTACTGTATATTTTGAAATGTCTGGTTTAGTAGCTATGATGGTTTGTTGTCTAGATATGGATATAGGGCCGCCTTGTGTTTGGAGTCTAAAAAAGAATTGGGATTTGTTCTGTCTGTTGTATCAAAGATCATAAGTCTGATCACTTAGCACACCTCTCCTCAACAAGCCGTGCCATAGACCGCTGCAGGGATGACGCATTTTAGCACTTCCGGTTTCATCATCCTGAAGTCAGTGGGTTTTTTTAATGGGTTTTTGGTTAAATGCTTGAAAGTCTGTGGTTAACAAGCTCAAGATATTTTCATGTTTTATTCTACATCATAAAATACACCAGTATTATCCCCTTGTGTGTTTTTTAAGCTTTTACTTGTCTTGAAAATGGCGGTTGATAACAAGTGGCTAAATGTGACTACAGAGGTTGTCGGGGACATTAAACATAATCATCACATTTATGCATTTACATATATGCATATAGCAGATACTGTTATCCAAAGTGATCACTCTAAACAAGTAAACTCATCTTCTGATTAGTTCACTTTCACCATATCGTTGTCTTTATAATCCAAATACCAATGGAAAAGTTCAATTGGGTTTTTGTCAAGATTTGGTTTGATGGTTCCAGTTTGGCCTATAAAAATAGATAATTGCAGGGATCTATTTGATTCATGTCTGTTGCACAAATAGAGCTAGGGTGTCAAAGTTTAATGGTTGGGGTTAGTGGTTTGTTGAAATCCACAACCTTAAAGGATTACTTCTTCAAAATATCATCTTTTGTGTTCAGCAGAACAAAGAAATTCATACAGTTTTGAAACTACTTGAGGGTGAGTACATGATGACAGAATTTTCATTTGTCATCCGTGAACTAATCCTTTAAGTTTGAGCAATTATAGTGATGTTTGGCTTAGCAAATACCACTGATGATCATCTAGTTAATGAACCGATCTTACAGTGTACAGTAGGTAGTGTGGATTCTGTAGCTTTCAAATGGCAGGTATTTTTGTCATTTACCTATTTTTTTTTCTGTTCTACCTCACCCTCGCTCTTGCTGGCCAAGTTTGTGTCATGCTGGGATGAATTACCATAACCGGTGGCTCATGAGCTCAGGAGAAAAAACGTCACCCATAACGTCAGCATTTTCCGCTCTCCAGCTTCATCATCACCTGATTGTGGGAGCTATGATTCGCTCTGCGCCACGCTGCTTTCTATTACTGCCAGTGATGATAAGACTGCAGAGGCAGGGACTCATGTTTCCAGCCTTGTGACATCTGAGAGGTCCAAACAGAAGTAGTTGTGACCATGTGTGGGTTGGTAAAACGAAGTAATAAAAAAAGTTATTAAAACATCTCTAACAAAGAAATGGGATTCTTACCCTGGGTAACTTTATCCAGGGGCTTTTTTTTTCTCAGTAATGCTTCCTCTGTGCTGCTTCCTTGTTGAAATAAAAGTCAGCAGTTAGATCTTGGGTTAAAACAAAATTCAGTTTTTCTGTTCCTTTGATCTGAGTGATGGAAGTTGAAGTTATATTAGATGGTGACATTTTGGAGGATTTTAGTTTCCATGGCATGCTATTAAAAGTCTGTTAAAATATTGCTCAATGTAATGTTTTTCTGAAGAAATTTTCCATATTGATATTTCATAGAAGTTTTGTCCATATTTTGAATCTTATTGCCCGGGTTAAAGGAAATGTCCGTAAACCTAACAATGTCCTACCCTTTTCCATTTTTTACAGATTTCTTTTCTTACATAGTTTTGTGATTTTATTAACTTTTACTTTTTTTAAAACAGTAATTTACTTTTATCTCCACCTTTTAAAACTCTTTATATTTGATAGCCGATAACCGATATATCGGCAAAATTTTATATCATTTTTGAGCCTGATTACAAAACAAAAGTTTCACCATTTAAAGCCATATCCCAAGCACACTTTTATAGTGTTCACATTATAATTTTATGTAGCCTATATGACTTGTGCTGCACATGTTGCACTTAACTGTATTTTCCTTTTTGAAGTGATTCCAACTGGGCAAGTCATTAGATATCGTGAAAATTCATTGTCTCTTTTTCTGCATTTCTGTAATGCGATATTTTATCAAATAATGTGGTAAAAGTAATACCACAATGCAAAAAATCTTAATGGTCCTAAAGTAGTTTTCATTGTGAAATATGACCTAGACAGTCTCATGAGGATTGAATCGGCCTTTTTCATAATTTGGCTTAAAATCAGAACTTATTAATAGACTGAACAGATGATCAATAGACTTTTCAGGGGGGGAAAACACCTGAACATGAACATTATGTTCAAACTAGTTGTTGTTGGCTCAAACTGGAGCATGTGTTTGCAGAGGTGTGTCTCCAGGGCTCCCAATCCTGAAGACGAGAGCTCTTTAGCAACACTGTATCTTAAGTGATCACCCTGGAATGTGTTCCTGTGGCAGACTGTGACCACATTATAAATGAGAAAGGAACCTCACAGGCTCAAGTAGGTGTTTTTGCCTTGTTTACGTGCTGCTTTTTTGTTAAATCTCAGCAGAACTACTGTTAGTGGGTCAGTGGTCATACTGTGCTCTGTCACCTTAAAACTACTTCTGAGTTGTTTGAATACCAGTGTGAATGAAATGCTGTTCAGCAGGTTTCCGTTGCTGTCTGTGTACTGACACGCTCTCAGAAAAAATAACATGCATCATCCTGACATTTATGCTTTCTCAAGTTTGATGATTTACTCGTTTGTTGATGCTTTTCTTGCTTTTCTGAATGAGCGACAGTCACAAGAGTTGGAGACAAATATGTAGTCTAGGTCATTTTGGGACAAACATAGTTTAACAGCATTTGCTGAAACTGAACTTGAAACCAAAAGTAATCGTCTTAAGTTTTCACCAAATCAAACGGTTCTGCGGTTTATCTTCTCCAGACCTCCACACCACAATCTCAGAGCCAAAAAATGTCCTGTTCAGTTGTTAACTCTTTCCCCACCAGTGTTTAAAAAAAAAAGTTTGCCAGCATTTTTATAATTTTCACAGAATTTTCCCCTGTGAATATGTTGTATGAATATCTAAACATGCAATATATCAAAAGAAAGAACAACCTGCTTTATTCTAGCTTAAACATTTTGAGCAAAAAGCAGAAAAAACGCTTTTTTCTCAAAGACTACATCCAGATCAGATTCAGAACGATGATCAAAACACAGATGGAGTAGATCGAGTCCATCAACACCCCAAAGCTTGCACAGTTATAGCTCGCCCTGGGTCAACATTTCATCCAGTAACATTAGGCACTAGGAAGTTTTGATTTATATGCTGTTTATTGTTGATGATCTTGTTATTTTACTGTGCTATTGCTTGTTTCTGCTGCTTCTTTGCCAGTGTTTTGATCAGGAGATTCAGCACTCTTTCAGAAGATGTGTAATAGCGCCCCCTACCATTCAACAGTGAAAACACGGAAAGCTGGACATTTTCATCAATGGCGGAGAAGCGTCGTCTCATAAATTAAAAATATATTTTCATCAATGTCGGGGAAAGAGTTAATATTGGTATCACAGGAATGCATTATTTCAGCATGGGCTCAGAAAATCTTGAAAAGGTTCTTTCTCTTAAACAAAGCACTACTTTTGGGTAACATAGCCTAGGCCTGCTAGAAACGATAAATCAGTATAAAGTTGTGGTAATGGTTTTAAAACCGTGTAGGTGTAGTTATGCAGAAACTGCTGCGTGATGACGAATGGACTTTGCATTGGGCCACTAAGCAGAAAAAAGGTTGTCATCTACCAAAAATGGTAAATTATTGCAATGTTTTTTTTGTTTTTTAGCTGGATAAGGACACTTGTCTTCTGTAGAGCTGTTTTTGTTTTGAGGTTTTCGCGTGCAGCCGTCATAGGCAGCCGTGCACGAGCGCAAAACCTCACAACACCCACCCCTGTCGGTGATTGGTTGGAACACTATTTATATTGGTTTTGAGTGTTGGTGAAACCAACTGTTTTTGTGTGCAGATCTCAGAGCCTAGGCTGCCTACAGAGACATGTTTTTTTGACGGCATGCTTATGGGGCGTTCAGCTAGAGGATCGTTAGGAAAGATGGCCTGAAATCGCTGATACAACCTTTAAAGGGATAGTTCACCCAAAAATGAAAATACTGTCAGTAATTACTCACCCTCATGTTGTTCCAACTACCGTAAGTCCTTCGTTCATCTTCGGAACACAAATTAAGATATTTTTGATTAAATCTGAGCGCTGTCTCACTCCTCCATAGACTTCTAAGGGACTGAAACTTGCTGGCCCAGAAAAGTTATTAAAGAGATCGTTAATATAGTCCAAGTGACTACAGTGGCTTAATCTTAAGTTTATCAAGCGACAAGAATACTTTTTGCGCGCTAAAAACAAAACAAAAATAACGACTTTATTCCGCCTTTATAAATAAAGACTTTGTTTTGCTGCGCAAAAACACTACGTTAACTCACTTGAGGCCCAGAGAGAAGGAAATGAATAGTGGAATAAAGTCGTTATTTTTGTTGTTTTTTTAGCGCAAAAAGTATTCTCGTCGCTTGATAAACTTAAGATTAAGCCACTCTAGTCACTTGGACTATATTAACGATCTCTTTAATAACTTTTCTGGGCCAGCAAGTTTCAGTCCCTTAGAAGTCTATGGAGGAGTGAGACGGCGCTCAGATTTAATCAAAAATATCTTAATTTGTGTTCCGAAGATGAACGAAGGTCTTACGGGGTTGGAACAACATGAGGGTGAGTAATTACTGACAGCATTTTCATTTTTGGGTGAACTATCCCTTTAACCAATTGATTGAATCAATGAATTGAATCAACATTGCACTAAATTTAGCTGAGCAATGGCACTATTGTCTTCTGTAGAGCTGCTTCAAAGCTGAATTTCAATTGTTTCATAATTGATCAACTTTGCAAGATCGATGCTGTTATTGAACTGAACTGAATCAACATTGAACTGACTCAAAGTGAATAATGACAGTATTGTCCTTTGTAGAGATGCTTATAGCTGAGCTGAACTCCTTTCATAATTGATTCACTTTAAACATTTATTGAACTGAACTGAATTAACATTGAACTGACTTGAGATGAATAACAGCACCATTACCTTCTGTAGAGCTGCTTTACTGCTAAAATTTAAGTTTAAAATGTTTCATTTTGCAGTATGATTCTGCTTATAACTGTAAAGCTGCTTTGAAACAGTCTGAATTGTATAAAGCACTAGCCTATATAAAAAAATGATGACTTACCACAGTTTTGCTTTAATGCAATGTTATCACGTCATAATTGACTCATCCTAATATAAAAGATATTAAGGCCATTGCCACTGACTAAATTAGTTTTAACCGCACAATATACTGATTTTCGATTGTAAGCAACAAAGAAGCTGCCATTGTATATTTTCAGTCTTTTATTGCTTTTCTGTGCACTTGCCAAGACCGTGATGTCAGTTTGCTTACACCTTGCATTCTGTAGAAACAAGTTGGTGCAAAGTCATAAAAAAGTTAAACAATAATGTTATTTAGCTCAGCAGTGCCAGTTGGATGAGCTGACCTACTGACTTTTGCACAGTTTTGAATGAATAGCCACTCCTCCCGTTAATGATTTATAAGGAGGTGTTTATAATGACAAGCGTTTCTGTGTTGTTGTTAGCGTCTCAATTTGCAGGAATCAATGTATGTGATTAGTCGGGCTCAGATTCAAAGTGTAGATTAAATTGCGAGCAAGTTATTCAAGCAGGCATGTTCATTGCTTCCAGAATTCATGCATTTGCTTCTCTCCACAGAGTGAGTCCTGCTCGTCCTAAGGCTGATGTCCTTCAAGAGTAGCGTCAGAAACATGGATGACCCTTTAAAGGTTGACTGATTCCAGCTGACACCTCATATGTGCTTTATAACTATGCTGCGAGTCACTAGAGGCCTTATGGCCACAGTATCCGCCAACAACTCGCCAAATTCCCCAACTCAATTCAGGGAATGATCAAACCATCCTGTCTAGGACATACACATCAAGAGACCTCTTACATACAGGTCAGTAGCAAAAATAAAGGCTTTTACTCAATGATTGACTGGGAAGCAGACCTTAAAAGCCTCAAGTTAAATAGTCATAACAACCTTTTTCCAACAGTACCATCTTTTGTTTGTGAAATCATTACTTGAAATTACAATTCAAACCTTCTTTAACAAGTAACTGTTCATCAGCAGGAAGGCAAATACCCCGAATCCAATGGCATGGGTCAAGTTCTTCAAGAGACCAGGAGGCAATCTTTCCAAGTCTTACCAGCCGGGATCTATGATGTCCTTGGCCCCCACCAAGGGACTACTAAATGAGCCGGGACAGAACAGCTGCTTCCTCAACAGTGCAGTGCAGGTTCGTGTTTGCCTGAGGGAACTTTTTTCATTCTATTCATCCATTTATCTCTCTATCCACCTATCTATCAATTGATACACATTACCATTAAAGGTTTGGAATCATTAAGATTTTTAAATGTTTTTGATTGAAGTCTTACGCTCACCAAGCCTGCATTTATTTGATCAAAAATACAGTAAAAAATGTAATATTGTTTTGTGATGAAAAGCTGAATTTTCAGGATCATTACTCCAGTTTTCAGTGTCACATGATTCTTCAGAAATCATTCTCATTGGCTGCTCATTAAGTTTTTGGAAACCATGATACATTTTTTACACAGCATGTGTGAAATATATATCGTTTGTAACAAACTAAATGTCTTTGTTGTAGGTTTTGATCAAATTAATGCATCCTTGCTCAATAAAAGTATTAATTTCTTTAAATAAACTTAGTGACCCCAAACTTTTGAACTGTATATATGTTACCGGCAAAGTGTGTAATCCGGCATTCTATAGAATGCCTAGGTAATGTATAGAATTAGGTCATGTATTTTTGCCAAAAACCATCAGGCATTCTATACATTGCCTAGGCATTCTATACAATACCGGGATTTCACACTTTGCCGGTAACATATATATTCACAGTTCCACACAGATATTCTTACCAATGGTACTTTGAGGTAGATGAATATGGTAATGTTAATCATTTTACCATATTATTTAATCATGAACATAATGACATTTAAAGGTTATCAGTATCAGTAATTTCAGGTCTCAGTGATTTCTCCCTTCGGTATCAGTGATTTCAGGCCCAAAAATAATCACATTCATCTAATCTTTCCTAACGATCCGCTTGCTGTTGTGAGGTTTTGCCTATGACGGCTGCACGCGAAAACCTCACAACACCCACCCCTGTCTGTGATTGGTTGGAACACTATTTATTTTGGTTTTGAGTGGTTGGTGAAACCAACTGTTTTTGGGTGCAGATCTCAGAGCCTAGGCTGCCTAGAGAGACGCGTTTTTTGACGGCATGCTTATGGGGCGGGCAGCTAGCGGATCGTTAGGAAAGATTAGATGAATATGATAATTTATTTTTGGGCCTGAAATCACTGATACAACCTTTAACATGGCTTTATTAACATTCACTGCCTAATGGCTTCAACTTTGAACAAACGAAATACTGTTACTTAGTATATCATCTACATATAAAAGTCAGATCGACTGGACTTACAAGATTAACGTAAAAATATCACCCACCCCCGTAAACATTCTAACTAGCTTGTGACTCACATTGAGTTCTGACCACAGCAACCAGTCATCTCCTCCTCAAGAGTATTTACGGCATCCCAACTCCACCCATCAACCCCCAAATCTTGCTCACAACAGTGTTTGTCATGCTCCTAGTCCGCTAGTTACTGCAAGCCAGTTTTCCCTCTTGGATAGGATCATGGACATTATGATTGAGTGTATCTTTTCCTCTCTCTGTTATCTTTTTCCTGTACTCATCACCATGGAGTGAGGAGGTCATACTCAGACTAAGTTGTCTGGGGCCTAAGGGAAAGAGACAAGAGTGAAGAGTAACCTTACACTGCCAGTCCAACACACACACACACACACACACACACACACACACACACACACACACACACACACAGATGAACATCTCTCACCCCTCATCCTCTGTCATAGCCTAATCTCCCTTAAGCTGTTCCACCAAGCAAGGACAATGAGTCATATTTCTCAGAGTTTTAAGAACAAAATGACTCCCAATAAGAAAAGGCACAAAAAAAAATAATGCATGGCCATCGGATGTTGACTTTAAGATTGTCACTTTGAAGCGTCATGCAAAATCAGAAGAATGAGTAGTTTAGAAAGATACATTGGAGGAGAAGCACACCATTTAGAGGAGATCCCTACCTAGATAGGATTTTGAGGCAGCAAATTATGGCAAATGAAATGGCAAATTTAGGTTTAGTTTTTAAAAAATGGTGTGTTTTTAAAAAACACACCCTTAGAAAGGAGCTGCCTATGTAGAGAGTAGACTGTGAGGCAGCTCATTTCAGCTTGGAGCAGAGATGTAGTAAATGTTTGTCATTCATTGAGGTGAGGTATTTCTAAATCTGAATTTCCTGTTATTTCCATGCACTCCAGGTGCTTTGGCACCTCGATATCTTCCGACGGAGTCTTCGTCAGCTTCCAAACCACTACTGCTTGGGGGACTCCTGCATCTTTTGCGCTTTGAAGGTATTCTCATGGCCAAACCAATCATAAACCAGCATTTAATACTTTCTTTAATGAAAAGTTTTTGTGTTAGTGTTAAAAAGCACTTCATGTTTGTTTTGCAGGGAATATTCTGTCAGTTCCAGCACAGCCGAGAGCGAGCGCTACCCTCAGACAACCTGCGTAATGCCCTAGCCGAAACCTTTAAGGATGAGCAGCGCTTTCAGTTAGGCTTCATGGATGATGCTGCTGAGTGCTTCGTAAGTGTCTTTGTGTGTGATTTTGTGAGCCAGAACGAGGAACTTGCCATGATATGCAAAAATTTTGATATGTATGGCTGGTTGATTGTAGCTAAAAAAAAAAAAAAATATATATATATATATATATATATATATATATATATATATATATATATATATGTATATATATATGTATATATATATATATATATATATATATGTATGTATATATATATATATATATATATATATATATATATATATATATATATATATATATATATATATATATATATATATATATATATATATATATATATATATGTATGTATATGTATATATATATATATATATATATATATATATATATATATATATATATATATATATATGTATATGTATATATATATATATATATATATATATATATATATATATATATATATGTATGCTACAATCATAGCAAACAAATATGCTACAAATATATATATACTTTTTGTAGCTTTGTTTTAACCCTTTGATGCATGATGACCACTACAGATGTGTATATCTCTCAGAATTAATAAATTGAAATCGGTTATCGTTATCGTAATCTTTGTTTTCGTTTTGAAGTAAAAAAAAAACTAAACATTGAGATAAGTGTTATGAACTAAACCAAAAAATATTAAAATGCTTTTGCTAATTGAAATACAATAAAATATTAACATTAGATGAAAACTATTAAATTACTAAAACTGAAATAAATTTTAGCATAATAGAAATATAAAAAAACGATTACTAAAACTTAAATTACAATGAAACCTGAAAATATAAAAATAAAATAAATACTATAATACTATTAAAAATATATATTAGGATAACATTTGTGATTTTAGAAGTGTGTGTGTATATATATATATATATATATATATATATATATATATATATATATATATATATATATATATATATTAGGGCTGGGTATTGACACAAATTTCACAATTCGATTCGATTTCGATTCGCAAGCTTGCAATTCGATTCGATTTCGATTACGATCCGATTCGATTCAATATCGATTATTTTGGATATCAGGTTCAATACATGGCAAATTTTCTCAAGGAAAGCAAATCTCTTAACTAATGTTGTTAACTATGGGAGTCAGTTAGCCTGTAGGCTTCATTAGCCTACTATAATATAGCTTAAAAATAAGGTAAAAATTAACTGATTTGTATACAAACACTTAAATTACACTTTTATTTATTTTTATAATAATAAAGTTATATGAAATATAAACATTTAAATGGTGGCTGTCATAAAAACCTGCCAGATTTATTCAAACATGCATTAAAAATAGAAGAACATTATAAAAATTATAATGAATATTATGTAATATGGTGCATATATTTAGCAAAATGCTCCTCTCTAGAGTTAATTTTTCTAGCTGACTAACGAGTTTATGGTCACTGGATATGTTTTTTCTGAGGTAAATGTGACGTTACATGACATTGTTTGCAAGCTGATTTACTGACGTCTTTCTGCGTCTTTCCACGGTTGAAACACTGATTTGAGCGATTCCATGTCACATGATACGGATTTCGATAAGTTGTACACTATCTTTTAACACACTTTCAGATGCTCATTCATGTTTATTCCGCACTGTAACTGGTGTTATTAAGGCGGAAGAGAAGATCACGTGCGCTCCGCACTGCTTCTCTTGAGCTGAGCTGCGCCAGAGCGATCTCACGCCAAAGCGGCAAAACGGTATTTATGTTTTTGAATTGCGTAATAAAATGGACGTAATTTGAATCTGAGACTTTGTTTCATATCAATAATATCAAAGCACAAAGATTAGTGCGATTTATTGGATGGGATGCACGCAACAATGTTACATTCATTCATCAACTGAAAACAGGATGACTAATCGATTCTTGGGATTTAAGAATCGATATCGTTTCGTAAAAATGAGAATCGATTAAAATCGAGAAATCGATATTTTTTACCCAGCCCTAATATATATATATTTTTTATTTTAAAGGTATAGCGGAGGATCTTTCCGAATTTTAGATAAGACCCGCCCTCTCCACTTTTTGAAAAGTTTGATTGATTCACCAGAATGATTGACAATTAGGAGGACCAATAGTATAGGTGATCCACCCGGAAGTAAAAAATCCTCCGCTATACCTTTAATGAACAAACGAAAAGTGCATTACGATCAATGCAACATATAAGACATTTTGATATAGCCCAGGCATTCATACTATGTTATGTATTATTATAATAATTCCTTAATCCCCTAAATATTATTATTATTATTATTATTATTTTCTAGATAAATATATAATTAGACTTTATAAACGTCTTTATCATATTTATCATATTATCCTTTTTTTTTGTGTGCAGGTTGTTGGTTGCCTTTGGCAACGTGACCTCTCAAATTTTTATTCAATTTGTCACATTTGTGGATAATATCCAACCCAAGTGCTTAATTTAATGTAGTCATTTTTGATTGATGTCTTTTTATAAAAAAAAACTTTATAAAATTTCCAAATGAATCTCAGATGCTATTATGTACAGTATCCACAGCACAGTTCATGCACCCTTGTCCTAATGTCTGTCTCTCTCTCTCTCTCTCTCTCTCTCTCTCTCTCTCTCTCTCTCTCTCTCTCTCTCTAAAAAAACGATTACTAAAACTTAAATTACAATGAAACCTGAAAATATAAAAATAAAATAAATACTATAATACTATTAAAAATATATATTAGGATAACATTTGTGATTTTAGAAGTGTGTGTCTGCGCCAGAGCGATCTCACGCCAAAGCGCCAAAATGGTATTTATGTTTTTGAATTGCGTAATAAAATGGACGTAATTTGAATCTGAGACTTTGTTTCATATCAATAATATCAAAGCACAAAGATTAGTGCGATTTATTGGATGGGATGCACGCAACAATGTTACATTCATTCATCAACTGAAAACAGGATGACTAATCGATTCTTGGGATTTAAGAATCGATATCGTTTCGTAAAAATGAGAATCGATTAAAATCGAGAAATCGATATTTTTTACCCAGCCCTAATATATATATATTTTTTATATTAAAGGTATAGCGGAGGATCTTTCCGAATTTTAGATAAGACCCGCCCTCTCCACTTTTTGAAAAGTTTGATTGATTCACCAGAATGATTGACAATTAGGAGGACCAATAGTATAGGTGATCCACCCGGAAGTAAAAAATCCTCCGCTATACCTTTAATGAACAAACGAAAAGTGCATTACGATCAATGCAACATATAAGACATTTTGATATAGCCCAGGCATTCATACTATGTTATGTATTATTATAATAATTCCTTAATCCCCTAAATATTATTATTATTATTATTATTATTATTATTTTCTAGATAAATATATAATTAGACTTTATAAACGTCTTTATCATATTTATCATATTATCCTTTTTTTTTGTGTGCAGGTTGTTGGTTGCCTTTGGCAACGTGACCTCTCAAATTTTTATTCAATTTGTCACATTTGTGGATAATATCCAACCCAAGTGCTTAATTTAATGTAGTCATTTTTGATTGATGTCTTTTTATAAAAAAAAACTTTATAAAATTTCCAAATGAATCTCAGATGCTATTATGTACAGTATCCACAGCACAGTTCATGCACCCTTGTCCTAATGTCTGTCTCTCTCTCTCTCTCTCTCTCTCTCTCTCTCTCTCTCTCTCTCTCTCTCTCTCTCTCTCTCTCTCTCTCTCTCTCTCTCTCTCTCTCTCTCTCTCTCTCTCTCTCTCTCTCTCTCTCTCTCTCTCTCTCTCTCTCTCTCTCTCTCTCTCTCTCTCTCTCCTCTCTCCTCTCTCTTCTCTCTTCTCTCTTCTCTCTCTCTCTGTCTCTCTCTCTCTCTCTGGAAAGCTGAAGTAAGCATGTTTACCCCTTCGGTATGTGCAGGATTTCTCTTAGGGCCACCTAATTGCAGTAAACCTGCTTAGAACTGGGACCTGTAATCAATTTCTGTTTAGCGCAGCAGGACTGTGGAGAGTCAGTCATTACCTCAGTAAAGGTCCATTTACAGAGCTCCCCTAAACAACACAATCAATGAATGATCTCTATCAAAGCAAGCCTGGAGTGCACAGATGCGTTCACACTGCTCTAACAGTCAATGCAGGTTCTCTATCAGCGCTTGGCTAGAGAGACTATCCCGGCAATGCTTTTGTCTGTTTTTCCGGGTTGCCTTTTTATACTGAACTAGGACTGTTTTAAAACAAGCTAATCTTTACTGGGGAAAATTAATCTTGCCTCCTTTCAAAAGGCAAATTGGTGTCAACAGCGCTATTGGTGTTGCTAAATGTACCCACGGTTCTCAGGTTTGAAAGGGTGTATTTAAGCAGATAATAGGCTTGGGGAAAATTACTAAAGCTTAGAATGCATTCACTTCATGCCAAGGCATCATTGTACCAGCCCAATCAAATCCATTGTGTATATATCTGGTAATACAAGAAATTATTGTTTTCATGTCACTGAATCTGCAACATAATTACTGTGTGTGTGTGAATATGCATTATTATTATTATTTTTATATACTTTTGTGTAAAATGCCTCATGACACACACAAACTGTAGGCTTTTGTATTTTTCATAGGAGAACATTCTCCAAAGGATTCACCTGCACATCGCGCCAGATGACGATCTCGACGCCTGCACATCTAAATCTTGTATCACTCATCAGAAGTTTGCTATGGCACTTTACGAACAGGTATTGTAGCGCTTTTATACTCCTTCACACACGTGCATGCAGACGCGCCTCCTGTGAGTAATAGAGAATTGATCGCTATCCAACGGGGGTTTTCAATCAGCCGGGTACAGTGGGCGGAATAGTCGTAGGGAATACTAATTCAGGATCCATTCCCTCTCCTTCTCCTGAGGCATGGGAACACACACAGCCCTTGTAAAAGTATTTTGATGGTATTAGACGTTAATAACATGGTACACGTGTGTGTATATAGTGTGTCACATAAATTAGTTTAAACGCTTGGGTCATTAAATTTTTATTCAGCTTTTATTCAGCAAGGATGCATCAAATTGATCAAAAGAGACAGTAAAGACTTTTACATAGTTTAAAAAAGATTTCTATTGCAAATAAATGCTGTTCTTTAGAACTTTCTAATCGTCAAAGAATTACAAAAAAAAAAAAAAAAACAGTTTCCACAATAAACTTAAGCAGCACAACTGTTTTGAACCTTGTTTTAATTGTAATACTATTTCACAATATTACTGTTTTTACTGTTAGAGACTCATTGCGTAATACATAAAACCATGGTTAAGCCACGGTACATTTTGTGTACACGAGAGACTACCCTGTAAACTAAAGCATTGTGTGATTTGCTGTTTGGACACAAGAAAGTGTTCATTCTTGTTTTGCCCGTATAAGGAATTTTTAAATTGGTTACACCCTCAGGTTGTACACAGTTTATGTGGGTTGAGACATCTTACATCATATAAAGTAGTGTAATTAAGGCTTTACATCATGTATTAGCATGCATCACTGTGTGTGTGTTATTCCCCCCGCAGTCAGTGTGTAGGAGCTGTGGTGCATCGTCCGACCCGCTACCCTTCACTGAGCTCGTACACTATGTGTCCACAACAGCCCTCTGGTAAGTGTGACCCTCTCCAGCCATCTTGCCAGAAACTTGAGATGTGTTTTTGTTGGTATATTGACCTAAAAAGATCAAAATACCTGAAACTATGTGATTTTTGTTATCAAATTGCTTTTTTTTATCTCGGTTTCTCTCTCTTCCTCTTTCTCTGCACTCCAGCCAACAAGCCTCAGAGATGAGAGACGAAAGGATGCGCCCAGATATGTTTGGGGAGTTGCTAAAAGCCGCCAGCACAGTTGGAGATATGCGTAACTGTCCGGTAGGTGTCTGGTAATTTTGATTAATAATGTAGAATTTACTAGAGCTTTTAGCCCTTAGAGGACACCATCATGCACTAATGTGATGGCTCTTTCTGTGATGTGATGTGATGTGGTGTCATTAAGCACACACAAGGACAAACACACATACCCTTCTTATCTGATATTCTGCAAGTGTAACACCTCTATGTGACGGCAAGATGAAACACGAGACCGGAACGTTCCTCTCGCATATCAACACATTCTGCATTTTTAAACAGGCGAAGTAGGAAGTCACATCGTACTAGTCACTGTCAGAAGCATGCATCTCATTAAAGAAATGAAATGTTTGGTAAAAACATGGTTATTATAGTTAACTAAATCTAAAACCTAAAAAAAAATCATAAGTCATAAATTAAAATGAACATTAACTTAAATAAAAATATATATATTTTTAAACATAACACTTATTTCAAGGTAGTTGCCAAGGCATTTAGTTTAGCTGAAATGCTAAAATAATTTCAATAAAATAATAAAAACTACATAGACTCATTTAAAGGGGACCTATAAAGCAAGTTCACTTTTACATTGTTTTTGAACATAATTATTTGTCCGCAGTGTGTATACAACCACCCTGTTATGATAAAAATACATCCACTCTTTTTGCTATTTTCCACGTAAATCAGAAACGGTTTCTCAAATGAGCCATTCAGGAATGCATCCATTGGGATGTCACAGTGGAACAGGCCCAATTAGCTTAGCTCCTCCCCTGAGTAAGCTGTACACAGTCCGCTATCTTTATCTTGTTTGTTTCACATTGTTGTTTGATTTACATTAACACCACAAACAGCACCAGGTACTGTATATAAGGCTGCCACTTTAAAACACATATCTAATATGTACATGCGACTTTCTTTCCCAGCTGTTTACGTTCACAGACATAACCGACTGTGTTTATGTGAACTTTGTGTGTATTTGACAGTTTAAGCTTGGTTTAGTGCTCACATGGCGTGTGAGTGCTCAGAAAACCACATATCAGAAGTTTAAACTAATATGGCTTTAAATTGCATGCAACTTATAAACTTTCGTGATGACAGAGAACTGCAATGTCATGTTAGCGTAACCATGATAGAGATTATTGTCAGAGTATCCAAGGCACAAGCTGTAAAGGCTCCACCCTCTTCTGGAAAAGGGGGCGGGGAGCAGCAGCTCATTTGCATTTAAAGATACACACACAAAAACAGTTAAAAAACAAACAAATAAATAATTATGTTTTATCGCTGTCCCTTCACTAGAGTAACTGTGGTCAGAGAATCAAGATCCGGCGCGTGCTGATGAACTCTCCAGAAATCGTGACCATTGGATTTGTGTGGGACTCAGAACACTCAGACCTCACTGAAGACGTCCTCCGATCTCTCGGACCACACCTCAACCTCTCAGGGGTAAGAATGCTGTCTAGCAAACTCTCTCAAACGCTCTGCTCCACCTGGTTCATTTCAGAAAGGTGTTTGACCCCGTCCTAAAGAATCAAACTACAAAAGCACTACAGTACACCAGGGGATCATGAAAAAATGCTTTGTAGAACATCTTGGTGACACAGAATAAAAGATTTGAAAGAAAAATAAATATTTAATGTACTTCCAGATTGGTCACATTTGATTATACTTTACAAGGTCCTTTCAAATGTCAATTTGGTATAAATTTGAATGTGTTGAGGATGAAATAAAGTCTTCAGTTTTACTTATTAATAATTATGGTGGCTGGTGTGCCATGGTATGTACTACAATACTGATTAATACCATATTCAAATAACATTGATTTACATTGATGGTTTTTAAAGGGATAGTTAACTCAAAAAATTAAATTCTGTCATTTAATTACCCTTGTGTCATGCTAAACCTGTAAGACTTTCTTTCTATTGTGGAAAACATTCTACAATGCAATAGAAGTCAACGGTAACCAAAACGGTTGATGTCATACAGGTTTGAATTTTTTTTTTTTGTTGAACAATCTCTTTATATGTGCATTAAAAAATCCAATCAAACCCATGAAATTACCATGATGCATGTCTGAAAACACATTACATTGCAATGGTACTAAAAATATGATAGTTGGTAAGAAGAGTATTTTCTATATTTCACGCTTAGGAAATAGACGACCTAAATTTACAAGAATCTGCTAATCAACTTTTAGGTTACTCGTTTATATGTCATTGAAGACTGTTGTGGGGAAATCCAGTAAGAAACATCTTATTCCTGGCTCTTATATAAAATATAGAATTCATAGGAAGCCTCCATCCAGATTAAATGGCTATAAAAAGCTTCTGACCTCACCACGGTTACTCTTTTTCAGTTATTTATTTTTATAGCACATCTGGTGCTGGTGTCATCGAGGCCGATTTATGGTTAGTGCCTTGGAACATATGTATGAAACGAAGTAGGAGTTTATCCTCTTCATAAGACTGAGGTTGTGTAACTGCATCAGTGACTGCATAGCCCACGCTTGATGACCAGAAAGCCACTACAGTGGAAGGTCATCTGGCGTCTGAGTGTGTAGACGGCCTTCGTTACCAGCCTCATGTGTGGGAGTATAAAGCCATATTTGAGCATTGTTTTCCACCAGATGGCCGTTCTGTTTGTGCAGCTGTATGCATTTTATATGTTAAAATGCATCTGTAGGTGACCTTACATATCTCCTTATAGAGCTATACAAACAAGCATGGTGAATTTGGTTTGGTATCGAAGATCTAGATTGGAAGAATCAGTTCTTTTACACCAAATTGTCACACATGCTAAATAGCTTTCATTCTACTTTTCGCCCACTTCCACGTTACCATCCTCCAGTTGGATTAGTCTCAGCCGAAACCCCCTGGACAAGTACAAAGGCTTTAATTCATTCCCTAGTTCTCCATGTGATGTTGGAGACTTCAGAGGAAAATGTCTCCCCGCCTGCCTGCAATCCATTGTTTCACGAGCCTCCAAAGAAAACCAGCTATTCAGGAATCAGGGGTGGAGGAACAAGTGTTGGTTGTGCAATAGCTGCTTTATTTAAACTTGTTTCAGCAAATACATACTTTTACGTTTTGTCACCTACTCCTGCCTTCTAATTCTGAAGACTCTTTGGTTTTTCTCGGAAGACTGCAGTCTAGCACATGAAACTGCTGTAAACGTGCACCCAGAAACTATGAATGTGTCATCGTTTACTCATGTCGTTCTAGACTTGTGATTTTTCTTTGTTTTTTTCTTTTGTGGAACACAAAAGATGTTTAATTGGATGTTTATGCTGCTCATGTGTGCACAATTAAAAGTAAATGTTGACTATGGACTGTCGAGCTCCAAAACAGACTGGAAGTATGAAGAATTGTGCTGCTACTTTTTTTTTTTTTTTTTTTTGGAGTTCGACAGTCCTTGGTCACCATCCGTTTTCTCTAAATGGAGAAAAAGAAACCGTATAAACGTCCTCTCTAACATCTCCTTTTGTGTTTGACTGTTGAAAGAAAATCATACAGGTTTGAAAGATATGAGGGTGAACAAATGATGACATGGTTAATAAATTATATGAATTAAGTTAATGCAACATTAACTAAGGGAACTTATTGTGAAGTGTTAATGATTTTTGGGTATGTTATGATTGTCTAAATAAATGCATTTGTGTTTGCAGCTCTTTTATCGTGTCACAGACGAACGTGCAAAGAAGAGTGAGCTGCTATTGGTGGGAATGATCTGTTACTCCAGCAGACATTATTGTGCCTTTGCCTACCACACCAAATCATCCAAATGGATTTTCTTTGATGATGCCAATGTTAAAGAGGTAAGAGTATACTTACCTGTTACGGATTGAGTGCTTTTCTCTATACATTTACACATTTACTATTCATAATTCTAGCAACTACCCAGCAGTCCTGGCACTGGTGATGTGCGTTATTAAACAAACATTCCCTCCGTCCACACATTTAAATATCTAAACATTTATACCATTTTCACTGATCACATGGTCGCTATATCCGTTTTACTTCCTGTAACTTGACACTGCAACTGTTTCCTCCTTTTTCACACTCGCTCAAAGAGTTTATAGTTCACTGAAAAATAATTTGGTGGATTTAATTTGAAACTGGTTTCACTCAAAAATTGCAAATAAATTTCACTATTAATTACAAAGAAACCACAAGTAACTCATTGATGTAAATGTGAATTTTTTTAAATAGATAGACTGAAATAGTATTTCCTTGTTAAACTTACTCCAATGATCTGTTTTATTTTTACTGTGTATGTTTCTTCACCAAATCTTTAATTTACAGCCTTTTTCTTTGTGCAAAATATATTTGTCTTTTGATTTTGAGGTCAAACTTGTTATTGTCATTCTATTTGTTCGTTAAAAAGATTCTTTTAAAGCGTAGTTAAATTTTTAACTTTGATTTATGTAAACACTCATTATTACCTGCCTAAACAGTCACTATTAAGTTAACAGCCTAAACGGTCACTAATTACCACCAGATAAAAGATTGGGATGGGCAGCCAGCAAGAGTGAAAAAAAGTCGAGATCCAGTGTAGTGGTGCATGGCCCGTATCTCTTCATCAATCTGTCAGTAGTGTGCGACTTCTGCTTGCGTGTGCACTTCAGCTCTCACTGGGCTAGTGGTGCCCGTCGCTGCCGCCAAGATGGATCACCCTCACACACACGCGCACACACACAGTATGTGCATTACAGTAGATGTTTGTTTGCTAACTTACAGTATAGAGAGAACTTATCATATTTTTGCAGAACTTATCACATTTTTTTTTCACGTCTTAACTTAATTACATTTTAGTTTTGTTGATTAGTTTTTTTAAGCATTTCTTAATTAATCTCTTTTACAATCTTCCCTGCTCCTTTTTTGCTTTGCATTTTGACCAACACAGGCACAATGGAAAAACATGCCTCTACTTACATGTTTGCAAAACTCAAACTTACTAATACATACAAATCACTGCAGTCTCCAGATGAAATGAACACTAGAGGCAATAAAACATCAACAACTTTTTATTCCTTTTCACACAAATTACAATTACTGGGGCAGATTATCGATTAATAAAGACTTTTCACGTGGTTTCTCGCACAGCAAAGGTTTTGAGGTCAAAACATTTTATGATGTATGACTTTTACCATAGAGCATGATTTGTAAACTAATAAAATTTGATGTTTACATCACATAACCAGCTCCATATATTTGACTTTTCTGACATGGCAAACTTGCTACGTCGCTCACCTTGTACAACATCGCACTTGCGATGTGGAACGCTCAAGTAGTAGTCCCGTGAAACATTTAGTCACGATAAAAGGTCCCGCTCCTGCCCGAAACTTTCACGTTTACTTCTGTTCCCAGTGACAAAAGCCTGTAGGAAGAAAGGAAGTTTCTGTCTCGTTCTGGTGCTATAGGCTTTTTTTTTTTTTTTTTTCAATTTCCACACACAACGCTTTAGATCACCAGTGACAGTTGTTATTATTAGGTAATTATATTTCGCGGGAGCCCACAAGTCATTACTTTTTCCCGCTTCCCACACGCTCATCAGTATCTTACCTCGCACACCCTCACTCAGCAATTCTGAACTTTTCCCGGGCCACACTCTGGGATTGCAGACCTCTAGTACAAGCAAGCTAAAATGTGTTTTTTTTTGTGTCACGTTTGCTTTTGTTAACACTATCGGGTATGTTTAAAGGGTTAGTTCACCCAAAAATGAAAATTCTGTCATTACTTACTCACCCTCGTGTCGTTCCAAACCCGTAAGACCTTCGTTCATCTTTGGAACCACAAATTAAGTTTTTGATGAAATCCGAGAGCTCTCTGTTCCCTCTATAGACAGCAACATATCATTGCAATTTTCAAGGCCCAGAAAGGTAGTAAAGACATTGTTAACATAGTCCATGTGACTACAGTGGTTCAACCTTAATGTTATGAAGCGATGAGAATACTTTTTGTGTGCAAAACCCCCCAAAAATAACGACTTCATTCAACAATTTCGCGATACATACAACAACCAACGTAATAAAACATTGCCAGGTTCACGTTTATCTGTTTTGGATAAAACTGAACATGGGCCACACAGTGGACAATTCAATGTCGTGAAACGTGCAAGACACAACATAATATAATTTTGCAGAAAATTTCCAATGAGCCTGGTTTGCATTAAGACTGTTCAGATAATTTTTTCTTCAATGGGAAGCACTGCGTCCACATCCTGCTTTCTAACTTTTCCTGCTTTTCACTCTCTCGCTTTCTCGCTCTTTCTTTCTTTCTTTCTCTTCTGTCTGTTAATTAAGATGGAAGGTTACATCTGTTTGCCTAGAGAGACTTTGTAGTACAGCCTGCGTACTCTTACCTAAGCCTCCCTGAGGCATGCGTGCCTTCACGTCTAATAATAATCACTTTTTCATTGCTGTCTGTTTCACAGATGTACTTTACTAACGATACTAAAGAACAGTATAACTTGAATTTATTTATTTTTAAGGTGGGACCCAGGTGGAAAGATGTGGTCACAAAATGCATCAAAGGTCACTTCCAGCCTTTGCTTTTGTTCTACACTAACCCTGATGGCAGTTCTGTGATAACAGACGAGGCCCAGCGGAGCAACAGCAGTTCCGGACAAAATAAGAGCTCAATCAATGGAGACGCACCAGGTAGAAAACCTTTCAATGCAGTTCTATTGTATTCAGGTAAATTCAACACAAAAATGTAAAAAAAAAAAAAAAAAAGTAGAGATCACAGCTGTTAGTAAACATGTTATTTTATTTAGTGGTCGACAGATATTCTATCTATCTCTCTGGCCCCGTCCACACTACTGCGTTTTCGTTTAAAAACGGAGACCTTTTGCTCCGTTTGCACCTCCTGTCCACACTAAAACGACAAAAACGGAGACCCAAAACGGAGAAGTTTAGAAACGCTGCCGACCCGTTTTTCGTTTTGAATCTCCGGAGGGCGTTTTAGTGTGGACGGGTCAAAATGGAGGACTTTAGAAACGATGACGCAGAAGCTCACGTTCGGCTCTATGATTGGGTGTCATCGGTCATGGCGTATCCTTCCCTTCCTTCCCTAAATTCTGCATTTTACAATGCTATAACTGCCGATTCGATCGATCTTTGACAATTCTCGTGTGCAGCAGTAACGTTAGCTACTTTCTTCTTCATCAGATCTGAGGAATAATCTATCCGTTTCCTGTTTACACCGGCACGCGCATGCCCAGTGTTGGTGAATGGTCACGTGATCCGCGTTTTCCGTCGTTTTAATGTGGACGGAGATCAATTCTAATACGCAGCTAAAACGCTCGTGTGGACGGAGATCGTATTCGTTTTAATTCTCCGTTTCTAAATGAAAACGCAGTAGTGTGGACGGGGCCTCTATCTCTCTATCTCTCTATCTCTCTCTCTATCTATCTATCTATCTATCTATCTATCTACAGTATTTTTCACAAATAAAGTAATTGTTTAAAAACAGCAAACAGTGAACAGTAAAAGGATGTAAACACTGTAACACTCAGTAATCTGGTAATTTCGTGCGCACTGGTAATCGTATCTTTTTCAAATAAAGACAAGGTAACACTAATTTTACATAAAGAAATCAATGACACAGTGGGAAATTAGAGATTCCGCATTCACTTCACACGCGACGCACAGACTGACCGTCACGCACAGTGACACGTGTATGCAGGCTACAAATGCACACTTCACAAGATCTCACAGCTGGATTTGTTTTTAATCTGCAAGGTTTGTGAAATTTAAATGTTTATTAGATATTCAGAGATTTGTTTAAAGTATATAGATGCGTACTTGCTGAATTTTGACGGTTAATGAGAAAGTATTATAACATAATTGTTTGTCTTTTTTCTTTTACTAATAATATAAAAGCAAATGCTTTCTTTTTCGCATACCGTTTACTTTCTTTGTTTAACAGTTCAGTCTAATGATGTATTAGAAATGACTGTTGAACAGAGACCGTAAACTAATGAAGACCGAGAATGTGAGAGCTATCAGGCGCTGCCGTTCTCAGTGCCGCTCATAAAAATGCTCATCGGCCAATCAGAATGCCAAATATCAGTCGACATATCAGTCGACCACTAATTTTATTAAATTAAAATATAACAAACAGTAATATTAAATAATTCATTTTAACACATTTAACAATGCATTTGACGTTTCATTCTGCATTAAAAAAAATATGAGATTAATCCGTTAATTATTGAATCGATTGACAGCTCCAAATTTCTGATGGTGACTGTCTAAAAAAATGCTGCTCAAAATATAATAAAGTAAATAAAGTTGTTCCACTACCGGGACACTGACAGTTGATAGGCTAATACAAGTCGCATGTCTGTAAAAACCTCACACGATAATATCACAATTTTTATTCTAATTCATTGTGCAGCCCTAGTTACATCATAGTGACAAATGTTTTTTCCTCTTTAAAAGGCAAGAACAAATATCCCTACTCAAGATTGTGTCCTTAAAACAAGACCCAAAATACCCAAGAATTTGTGTTACCTTGATTTACCTGTTTGTTTGTTTTTTTTTTCTTTAAAAATCTGTTGTTGTTAGGAGAGAGGATAATGTCAGTGTGAATCTGTCTAATGCTAATATCGATTAGCACCAATTGACCGTTGTTTGCTATTTTTAGAGTCTGTGTATTAGCCAATGCATATGCAATTCAGTGTTTGCATTTCACTGCAAGTTGTAAGTTGTAATCTGTATGTAACGGTGTATGTGACAAATAAAATCTTGAATTCTAAATCAATGCTTAACTAGTTTCACTAGTATTAGTAGTAAATCTAAATATAAACCTTGCACCACAATGATGATTCACTACAAAACAAATTCATTTAGAAATAGCAATATGTTTCTTCAAATTGTTAAACGTATGATGGATATTTAGTCAAATCCGTGTGTTGATTAGGTGTTAGAGCCTGTATCTTTATTTTACTGAAAATCTTCATAAATTTATAGTGCAAATATTAAATCATAATGAATACAAGTTAGAGCCTTTGAAAGCTGTGGGTGTTTTCTTCCTTCCTTCCCTCCCTTCCTCTCTGCCTCTTTCAATTTTTAGATTTACTGAGATGCCAATCACTGTACATTTGTGTTGTAATATACATATAAACAAATAATATTAACAAATAAACATAGTAAAAAAGAGCTATCAGTAGTTCTTAAAGCATTTTGTTTTTTTTATTTAATTGTATTGTCTCTTAGGTACTCCTATACTGAGTGGTAAGAAGTTGGAGTTGACTCGAGAAAACTTGACTGCTTTCTTCTCAAATCATGGTACTCTGAAGCAGAAGTCTCAGCCTCCTTCTGTGTTCAGTCGTGGCAGTAACCAGACCAGCGGCGGCAGAGGGCCAGGTAAAAAAAAAAACAATACAAAACACTTCAAACTACTTGAAATATGAACACCTCACATTTTATATTTGCTGTCACTGCATCTCACAGTGACTTACTGCTTATAGCTAGGACTATTATTCACTTTCATGCAGCAACTGCTTTCATAATTGTCCACCCCTCCTTTTTGAGCATTGATCTGAACTTAAATGGTTGTAATTGATGAATGCTTTGGAGTACAGTCTTTATAAGTGTACTGTAAAACAATGAACTAAACATTTATTTTATTTTATATAGAACATGTATTTTACAAAATAAGTTATATATAAGTCGAAATTTGATAGAAATTCAAAGTCTAACCAAGTTGTGTTCCAAATTTGAAGTTGATATCACAAAAATGGAGCCTGCTAGGTTCTTAAAGTACCGTTTCCATGGTAAGGCAATGTCTAATTTCAAGTTTTGAGTATTTAAGTTTTTGGATGGTACCTTATTTATGATGATTACTAAAATATGTGATAGGGAAATAAGTCAATAAAAAAAATTAAGTGTCCAGCTACTCTGACCGTTAACAGGATCATTAAAAACCTCACAAGATAATATCACGATTTCTATTCTAATTTGATTAATTGTGCAGCCCTAGTTCCAACAGAGGGACAAATATGTTTTCCTCTTTAAAAGGCAAGAACAAATGTCCTTACTCAAGATTGTGTCCTTAAAACAAAAGACCCAAAACACCCAGGAATTACCTTGATTTACCTGTTTCAGCCATCTCAAATCTCATGCCTTTTTTCATGAACGGTGCAGTGGTCAAAATGTTCTCTGTTGGAGGCAACACTGTTCCCCCGCAAAGTGTTTTAATACCCAGAGGATCAGAGAGAGAAGTGCAGGATGTTTGAACAAAGACAGACAAGACCGTCCTGCAGGGAGACGTATCGCCTCGTGCTCCAGTAGCCCACATTCCACTCTTATTACAAACCATAATGGCTCGATGCATCTCTCTTTTTATTGCTGAAGTTTCCTCTCCACTAAAAGCTCTTAGATCAACTCTGTAATGGCTTTCTGTCCTTAGGCAGTGAAAATATTCCCTTTGGCTTGAGGAAGTAGCTTATAAAGTCGTGCAAAATGAGTCTTTTATTACAGTCCTCAGCGATTCAGGTGCTCAGATGCAATTCGAACTAAGTTTTAATAAAATGTGACATTAACTTACACTGCCAGTTTGCGCCAAGTCATTGCAATAAGTTTATTTCATGGACATGTGTACATTTGTTTTGACAGTATTTTTAGGCAGTCTGAATCTAATATATAGTGGCTCCAGAAAGTATTTATTCCTAAATCACACATTTATGAAGTCCACTGCATTTGATTATAAAACAATATCAAATAGTTTTTCTCAGAACTAATTTAACTTTTTTTGAGCCATGTAGTTGTTTTGTTTTCTTTGTTTGTTTTTTGGGGGTTTTGTCTTTTGTTTTGTTTTTTGGGGTTTGGTTTAGTTTGATTAGTTTGTTTTGACTTTGTTTAACAGACGCTTTTATCCTAAGTGGCTTGTAAGAGGAACAAACGCAACAATATTTGTAATGTACAATGTTTGCCTGTGTTTTTTGTTTTGTTTTATATTTATTTATTAGCAGATGCTTTCAGATGCTTTTTTTTATCCTAAGCAACATGGAAAAAGAGGAACAATAGCAACAATATTCATAATATAGTGGGGGATTTTTTTTTTGCTTTGTTTGACTTTTTTTTTAGTTTAGTTTTGTTTTACATTTATGCATTTAGCAGATGCTTTTATCCTAAGCGTCTTGCAAAAGAGGAACAAACGCTACAATCAATATTCGTTATATACAATGTTTGGCTTTGTTTTTTGTTTTGTTTTACATTTATGTATTTAGCATATGCTTTCAGGTGCTTTTTTATCCTAAGCAACAAGAAAAAGAGAATCAAAAGCAACAATATTTGTAATATACAGCATTTTGTTTTGTTTTTAATGTGGCTTAGATGTCCAAGTACGTCTTGGGGCCACCGTTAGAGTAAACTTTACAAAGTTCAGAAGGAGATCTGTATCTTTTAAGTATGTTCTGGAATGTAAGATGCGATCGCTGATGTTTTTCCAGATGTATCTAGTAACCCCTCACTAAGAGACCGTTATGTGACTGACTGCCGTGTGTTTGAGGGAAAGAAATGTCCTTTCTCTTTTTGTTATCTGTCTGTCTCTCACTCTTTTGCTCTCTTGTAACACTTCACTGCTTTTCTCCTCCAGCACAGCAAAAAAAACCTGAAAAACACACACATTGATTGCCGTTAAGGCTCTACTGTCCTTCCCAGAAGCCTCAGGGGTGTATTTAAAGAGTGCAGAGGCCACACTTTATCTCACCATCCCAATGATCCTTAACTTCAAGTGTACTCTAATGCTTTATTTGAGGGTGCTGCATACGGATTTTACAGCTGACCCATAAAACATACTTGACAGTTTTTTTTAATGGCTGCATTAACATTTCAGAATTCCTGTAGAAAAAGTGCTCGATTTAGGCCTTGATATATGATCCTTTATAGTAAAGCTAATGAATTCAAGCTATAGCAGAAACCTCATTTAGCAGGATTTTTCTGGAACAGTAAATTTTAATCGTAAACTATTGCTTAAATTTGTAGAATTACATCTCTAGTGAAAGTGCTGCAGTTGACCATGTCCGTGTTTGTCTTACAGTGAAGATGAACTTGGATCCAAAGAGTCGAATCAGAGAGATTTTAAGGGAGCTGCCGAAAGAAGGCCTTCCCATCAACCTTATCAAGAAGGACTCGGACCGGTCACAGACAAGACCAGAAACACTGCGGAACCGGGGTACGCAAGTTACATTTTGACTGTTTTATGTACAAATATTTAAATAAAACGCCAGGCATTGTTGCAGCACCTCTCTTCCCAGTCTGTCAGTAACACTCTGTTTAGACCTCACCCCTTTATTTTATGTCAATTATTTAAATGAGGAATATTGTGACGTGTTTGTTCCCGGGAAGAAAACTCAAGACTATAATGGAGGTCTTTCAGGTGTTTACTGATATAGAGAATAACTCCTTTTGGAGTGACTTTGTGCTTTGTAACTTTTCAGACCTTTTTGATGCTCAAACAGCAACATTACACTCTAAAGAATAAATGTAAAAAAAAGAATAATAGGTCCTCTTTAAATATCTTCTCTGTCCTCCTTAGAGAAGCACATATGTGTGGTTGTTACACTCTGGGCTTTTAGCAGAGCTTTGGAGTGGAATAAACTAGCTCACAGTGCTCTGCTGGTCCTTATGTAACCCGGAGAAGTGTTAAAAACACAGATTACTTCTGACGTGTGCTCCATCCTCACGCTGAGTATTGTAATCTCTGTAACGGTTCCTCAGTCTAGCTTGCGCCCAGCTCCTTTTTTTTTTTTTTTTTTTTTAGCTCAAATTAATAATGGGTCAAACTAAGGTGATATATTTTGAATATTGTCATGCACCTCTAAACGGAGAGTTCAGTAGATGGTAATGTAGTATTTTCGTTGTTTTATGGTGTGATATGTTTTTATTAGCATTTTTTTTATATTTCATATTCATTTTTATTTTAAATGAATCACTCCTGCCATAATCAGTAAAATAAACCAGATGACTGACAGCTATCTAACCAGAGGTAGAAAGCTTTACTTATGTAAAAGTATTGTTACTTAAGAAATAATTTAGTAGAAGTTCTAAAAACAAAAATATGGCTCCCAAGTAAGAGCAAATAAGTACTTTGCTGAAAAACTACTCAAGTTAAAATCGTTACGAAGTACTTGCGATGTGAGCATTGTGGAGTGCTAAACACTCATCTAATGTCTGTTTCATTCATACTGGAAGCCAGAGGGCAACCTCACGCAGAAAGTCCACAAGTGAGATTCATAGAGCCATAAATCTTATGAACTTCCAAGAAATTCCTTATATGGTCAAATGCATTAGATATCGCTACAGCTTAATAACATGAAGAAAGAGACGTTTTGACTGATCAAACATAAAGACAATAAACGCATGATTGCGATGATATTTTTATAATGTTTTATAACTGATTTTGAAAAGTAAGTCCACGTAAGATCATTTGAATATTTTCAAATGGGCAAAAGACGGTTAGGTGAGAGGTTTGATCAAAGAAATGTGTCATGAACTACACTTTTACACTCTGTTGTTGTTAATGTTGAGGTTGTTTCAGCTTTGTACAAAGTTTGCATTGTACATTTAGTTTACCTGCATTGTTAAAGATGGCAGCTTTACCATTAAAGGAATAGTTCACTTAAAAATGAAAATTCTGCCATCATGTACTCACCCTCAAATTGTTTTTTATGAATTTCTTTCTTCTGCTGAACACAAAAGAGGATATTTTGAAGAATGTCTGTAACCAGACATGGGCCTCATTGACTTCCATAGGTTTTTTTTTTTTTTTTTTTTTTTTTTCATACTATGCACCACTTGCATAACCACACTAATGCTGGATGAGGTCAGAGGTACTCACTCAAAGGGCCATAAAGGCTTTGCTGGAGCCTTTCTAATGAAACATGTTCATCAGATCAAGTCATCTGTTTTAGAAAAGATTGCTTGTTGAAAAGTAAGGACATCAGTTGTTTGTCAGAAGAGTGTGTGTGCCACAAATAAAATCATTTACTCACCCTCATTTCATTCCAAACTCGTATGGCTTGCTTTTTTATGTGGAATACAAAAGGAGGAATTTTGTTTTATTACATGGAAAAGAGTGGGTTAGTTCATCCAAAAATGAAAATGATCCCATAATTTACTTACCATCATCGTGTATATGCTTTTCTTCTTATATATTAAGTTATATATAAAAAATAAAAAAATCCTGGCTCTTCCCAGCTTTATAATAGGAGTGAATAGTACCTGAGATTTTGAATCCATCATAAAAATAATCCATACGGCTCCAGGGGTTAATAAAGGCCTTCTGAAGTGAAGCGATGCGTTTTTGTAAGAAAAATATTCATATTTATAAATGTATAAACTATAATCACTGGCTTCTGGTAACGGAGTCGAGTTTCTGCTGAAGAGTGTCCTCTGATCAAGTTGCAATCAGTTCATTTCAAATGCATTAACTTTTAAATATAATTTCAAATAGCACACTACAGTTAAAATTATAATCAAGTACTTTATATGTGTTTTAGTATGTTAGTCAGCACATCAAAATTAGTGTACTTTAAAATACGACAAAAGAGTATTAAAACAATGATTTTAAATGAAATTAAATTTGAACAAAAATGGATTAATTAATTTGAAGTCATGAAAGTTTACTCTCATTAAGTACAATTAAGTGGCCTCATTAATGTTATATTTTCTGTAAGTAGTTTATATGATATACATTAACACTTTATTTTAGTGTCTTTGTTACATGTGCTTACTGTAGTAAAAACAGTAAAATATGCATAATTACATGCAACGAATCCTAAACCAATCCATTATCCTAACTCTAATTATATAAATACATGTTTATTATTACTCTGTACATAAATGTATAGTTACATTGTAACAAGGATGCCTTAAAATAAAGTGTAGCCAAATATTTGTTTAAGATTTTAAGTACACTACATTTGCACATTCAATACAATTAAGCACACTTACAGCATGGCACATTGGACAGTGCACATAACTGGGCCATATAGACATGAGCTTATGGGGATCACAAAGTCATTTCCTCATGTGCAGTGAAACTGGCTCACCATATTGTGCAAGTGTCATGTGACCAACATTACCATCTCCTTTTATTGCTCATAAGCAGTAAAAGTGTGGTTTGCAAGCCAAGCTGCCTGACTTTGCTTTACCCTTTTTAAGTATGTATATGGCTTACTAATGGCTTTTTAGCCTTCAGCGTGTAGATCTCTGACCAGACTGCCTTCATCTTTTAGAAAGATAGCCGTGTAGGCTGTTTGAGAATTCATTATGCCATATAATTAGCATTTTCAGTGTGTGTGACGACCGCGAGTCAAAGTTACATTAATATCTAATGAGACAATGCTGTTTTTTAAAGCTCATAGTGCATAACGTTATAGGTACTTGGCACTAGGTGGAATGGCACTATAGCAGTATGGATTTGCACTGCCGTGAAATTTCTATGCCAGCCTATTTAACAGTGCCAATATCAGCACTGTTCTGCCCAAAGAGAGTCACTCTTCCACCTTCACAAGAAAAAAGGTCATCCAGGCTGTTAGTGCAACATCGCATATGTCGGAGATGGATGAGTCTGGCCTGTAGGCTGGAAGCAGCATCTGTGAATTGTTTCTGTAATGTAAATGAACAATTTAATTACGCAGCTAAATTTGAGAGTGAACCAGGACTACCTTCACACAGTTGCAATATGCACTTATTAGTCCGGTTTGGAAAGCCAAGTACAGTTTATATACAGTTTGGTCATGAAAGATTGACAACTCTTAAGTGCTGAACAGTTGAACTTAAGTGCATATGTTTCAGTTTTAAAATAAATGTATTTCAAATAAAGTTTATAATATAAAACAAAATATATAAAAAAAAAATTCAAATATGAATTCACAAATATTACGTTTTTGTAAGTCATACCACGACATTTTAACAACCAATATATATCTAATATATTTTGATCATTTTTTTATCTTGACACCCAGTCACTATGATATCGTTTTGTTTGTTTGTTTGTTTGTTTGTTTGTTTGTTTTTGTTTTCTTACATTTTTCTGCATGTTGGATACACTGCATGACTTAAGCTATGAAATAGATTTTAAAAAATAATAGTAATTCAAAACATGTAATAAAAGAAAAAAATATATATGTTTTTTTTTCTTCAATGTGATATTGTATCACCCTGACAGGGGTAAAACCATTTTAATAATAAAAAATAAAATAATAATAATAATTTTACATTGTAATCAAGTCGTTGTATGTATGAACTGCTAATAGTTAATGGATCCAAATAAATAAATGGTTAGATGTCATGACACATCTGATTCCATTCACTGTGTATTATACAATAAATATTAGACCCCACTGAAGACAACCTTGAGTATCTTCAGTGCCAGTTGGGTTAAATTAGTAGGGTAAATTTCCAGAGAATCAAGCAGTTTGTAACTCTGCATCTCATCCCCAGACTCAGCGCCTGAGAAACCTTACGCACGCTCACTATCGCCTCCTGTGAATGGCTTCAAGAATCTGGAGTCACAACTGTACAGGAGCCAAGGCAGAGGTCCGACGAAAGCGGAGCACTGGCCTGTTAAGACCGCTCACTACAACCACGAACCACGCTCTCAGCCTCAGCCTCGCGTCCCGCTTCATCCCCCCGCAGAGCATCGTCCTCGAAGGTTAGATGTGGGCAACGGCTACGAGACGGACAGCAGTCAGGGCTCTCGCAGCCGAGCCAATCGTGCGTGGAGGCCGATGCGAGAGGCACTTAATGTCGACAGCGTACTAAACACTGATAATAATCAAAACTCACACAACTCTCGCAGACAGACCTCTAACCAGGAGAGCGAAGAGTTGCCATGGGGCCGACGTGAAGAACGCAAACCCAAGAGTTTAATGACTATTTATGAGGACGAGCAGAAGCAGGACATGGGAAGCAGGAGCTCGCTGGAATCAGAGGGTCGAGGACTTCCAGAGCCGGACAGGGTTAAAACAAGCGTCAACAACCTCACCATTCGGACCGATAACTGGAAAATCCAGCGCACTGAATCTGGATACGAAAGCAGTGATCGTCTCAGCAACAGCTCAGCCAATCTGGACTCTCCTGTGGTGGAGAACTTGAGCAACAAAGAAATGCAATCCATACCCGAACCAAACCTTCCCAGGTAAGAACTAAAGTAATGCTCAATCAGGAAGAGCATCAAGACATTTGCATTTAAGACACATTGGGTAATAAATGTCACTGCGGTAGTGACATAAATCTGATTTACAAGCCAAGAAATCAACATGAATTCAATACTAATTTGGGAGATTTCATGCACTCAGTTTTTTTAGGCCACAGATATGAGATTCACCGACAAGAAAAAGCAGGATTCATTTAAAGGGAAAGAAAAATTCTGTCATTAATTACGTTCCAAACCCATAAGACTTTCGTTCATCTTCGGAACACAAATGAAGATCTTTTTGATGAAATCCGAGCGATTTCTGTCCCTCCATTGACAGCTACGCAACTACCACTTTGAACACTTCAAAAAGTTCATAAAGAGATCATAAAACTAATACATATGAATTGAGCGGTTTAGTCCAAATTTTCTAAAGAGACACGGTCACTTGAACAGATTGAATTTGGGCTGTCAATAGAGGAACAGAAAGCTCTCCGATTTTATCAAAAAGATCTTGATTTGTGTTCCGAAGATGAACAAAAGTTTTAAGGGTTTGGAATGGCATGAGGGTGAGTAAATGACAGAATTTTCCTTTTTAGGGTGAACTATACCTTTTATAAAAAACAAATTATCGATTATTTTTTATTATACTACAGGGCCGTTGAATGCTTGAATCTGATTGGTTGACGAACGTTCTAAGGTGTGCATTATTTTCAGGGAAACGCACAGCTAAAGTAGTTCCAGGCAGGTCTTGACCGCATTACAGTTCCATATCACTTCGTGTAGTCAACTGTAATAACGGAAAATAGGATACAATTCATAACAAGAAAAAAACATTTAGCCGCATGAGCTTGATCTGGAATTTTCAATGTCTAGCTTCACAATCAATGGAAACATGCAGTTTAATTTGAATAAATAAAGTATATTCCTATCTATAATCAATAGAAAATTAAACTAAATATCGGCTAAATAAATGGATAATCCTGCAGCACGGATTATTATTGCAGATAATATAACAAATAAATAATTATTGATAGGCCTACTTGTTAAAAGGGCTTTGTGTTTCATTTATTTGGCTAGTCTGTCATCTGTCAATAATAGGGGAAAAAAGAATTAATTCGAATTAATTAAAAGGAATTGAATTAATAAATAAATAATAATATTGACGCACATGCTTTTCTGTCTCATTATTGCAACATCTCTCTCTCTAATAACTGCATTAATAACTGGGGACACACTTTAAGGCTGGTTATGAATGTAATTTGATACGTATGACTGATCATGTCCAAACGCGTGTTCAGCGCGTTCAGTCTGTGTTCAAAGTCGGTGTTTAAAATCTGCTGCTGGCGATGAAAACAGCCAGAGAATGTGTCAGCTAGTCGTGTGTCCCAGCATTAGTCTTCTATCAGTGGCTCAAACCTCCGTTACTAACTCTAAAATGACGTTTTGGAATTAGCAACGGAGGCATTGGTTTAGATGCGTAAGAAATTAGTCCTACATACAAGAGCATTTTAATGACAAAAACTTTACAAACGTCTTGAAATACATAATCTGAACAATGTTTCGAGGTGTGGTAACTGTAGTATAAGCGGAATAATTGACGACAGGCCGTTGAATTATTAGAAAAATAAAGCACACCCGAGGTGGTAATGCGGTCACGACGCGAAGCGGACAAAACATTGTCTTAATGTTAATTAATCTTACATATACACTACTGTTCAAAAGTTTGGGCCCTTTTTTTCTAATATTCTTTTTTTTTTTTTTGCAAGGACACATTAATTTGATTATAAATGAGTAATGACAGTAAAGACATTGATAATGTTACAAAAGATTTCTATTTCAAATAAATGCTTTTCTTTTGAACTTTCTATCCATCAAAAAATTCACGGTTTCCACAAAAGTATTAACCAGGACAAATGTTTTCAAACATTGGTAAGAAGAAATGTTTTTTTAAAGCAGTAAATTAGCATATTATAATGATTTTTGAAGGATTATGTGAGATTGGATACTGGCGTAATGATGCTAATATTTTACAATATTGCTTTTACTGTATTTTCTTTTGTACTGTAAGTTATCACCCTATAAAATACTTTTCAGAAACATTTTAAAAAATCTTACCGATTCCAATTTCTTTTGAAAGAAGTGTATAGAGTAATTGTTTGTTTGTTTGTTTGCTTGCTTGTCTCTTTAAACCAAGTAAACAACATGCAAGATATGCCTATGAACAGTGTTGTGTTCAAGCTGTGTCAGCAAAGAACACTTTTGAATGTTTTTCTTTGTCAGATAAGGTATCAAATTCTTGTGTAGCTGTGCATATCTTGTTGTCATTGTGAATCAGACTACACCATGTAGCAGTAATGTTAGGTGGAGGTGTTTACGTCATTTTTTAAGGTCTTAAAAAGGTTAGGCTTGGGAAGAACTAATGTGGACTGACTAAAGAGCTGGTCACACTAGATGACCGCCACAATAGTTTATAGGGATAGTTCACCCGAAAATTAAAATTCTCTCCAAACAATTTTCATTTTTGGTTGAACTATCACTTTTAAGTATGAAGTTTGCAATAAACTTATATATTACTTTTGTGTGACAGAGCCAAAATTAGAGTTTTGTCCATGTTTGATTTTTAGCCAAGTTTAGACCCACTTTTCATTTTACACATTCATCAATATTTCAAGCTCACCAAATGTGAACTTAAAATGATCATGTGAAAGACTAAGATTTTAATGTGTACTCATTCTCCCACATTAATATGTTTGAAATTAAAATGAATGGTGCACAAAATCTAGTGTAACCACCCCTTAAGCTAAATACAACTTTGCATATACAACATTGCTGAGTTCAATGCATTGTGTATTTTTAGGGACCCAAACTACCAAAGGAGGTATGAGGATTCAAAGGCTGAGATCTCATCTTCGTCCAACTTCTACGGTAAGAACCCGCAGAGGCTTCTCAGTTAAAAGTGTTATCAGAAATTGCCTTTTCAAATCAAGTACGCTGCCTATATAGCAGCTGCCTTCTAAGGCCGCATGTTAACCATCATGGAACCTCTTATGTGGATCAGTGTAATTATAGTATTTGTTCATGTTTTGAGTTAGCTTTTATATTAATATTGTATTTGTAATATTGTAAAGCAGTATTAATTTTAATTTTAGCTGAAATTAGCTTCTTTTGTCTTTTTTTTTTTTATCTTTTATCTTTTTTACATTTTGTATTATTTTAGTTCTTATTTCAGTTAGTTCCCAAGGCAATATTTCAGATTTTTACATTTTATTTTATTTTATTTTATTTTAGCTTTATCCCAATTACCAATAATCGTTTTAGTTGACAATAACAACACCGACATTGGTTTTTGAATGTTGGCATGTTGCAAAAATATGTTTGATGTTAGCATGGAAAACGAGTGCAAAGTGTGTATTTTGTCAATCTCTCACCCTTTGAAAGATCTCCCCACAGAGGCTGGGGGTCGATTAAAACCCCACACAGAGTGTTAAACAACCGCTATAGTCAGCTTAACACAGGAGTAATGATAAGAGCAAACAATTATTCATTAACTAACTAAGAATGACTGTTTTTGATGGTGAAGAAATCAAAATAAGAGTTCGAACCTCAACTGTACCGTGAAAACCAGCGTCGTTATTGTCATTATTCAAAAGCATTCATTAATTAAAATAAACTTTAACTAAAATATAAATATTAAATGAAAAACTTCAACATAAAAAACTTCAACTGAAAATTTGCCTTGGCAACTAAGTGGGTTTAAGTACTAAAAGTATTAGAACTTAAAGATAAATTAAATCTAATTAGAAATATTAAAAAAATTGGGAAAAGCACATAACAAAATAAAATGAAAATGAAAACAAAATAAAGCTAATTAAAAATATGAATAAATAATATATAAATCTGTAATATGGCAGTGCGGCCTCAGACGACCCGTCACGGCTGTTATCAGCACTCTCGTTCCAGATGAACTGGTGAAGTGAAGGGTGCACATGGGGTCGTGTTTGGGGACGAATCATTTGTCCTGGTTGTCAGCGCTGGGAGCTGTTTGTGTATGTGTGAGTGTGTTGTGATGGCCGGGGTGGGGGTCTATTTACCCCGCTGTAGGTGGTTTATGGGAGCTTTATGGGCTGAAGAAGTGAAGCAGAAAGGACATCTCTCAGGCTGTGTCCTCTCGCTCGCCTTTAAGGGTGTTTCACTGCGACTCGAGCGTTGAAGTGTTCACTGCCGTGGGAAATAATGGATGTGCGTTCTTTTGACGGTAAATGAGTTGGGGGTCTTAGACAGTGAGAGATGCATGATGTTTATAATTTGGCAGACCCAGATGGCAGTCATTTAAACAGTAATACAATTCAGATATGTGTTTTACTTTCTTCTTCTTCTTTTTTTGAGCTGCAATATTACATTACATTTAATATCCAGTTGTATTTCAAAATTGATTTGACAGTCCTTTCCAAATGTCAGCTTGGAATTGGTTCAAATGTGCTGTGTGTGTTGCCTTTTTAAACTGGCCTTATTCCAGTTGCCAATGGAGCAGAAATCATAAAAAATAAAATAAGAGAAAGTGTATTAAATAAAATCCTCACTACTACTACAAAATTAAATTAATATTAAATTGCCCCTCTTATGAAATGATTTCTACATTTGTTTTGAAGTCTCCTACATAAGGTATATATGCATCCAAGGTCAAAAAACACTTTTTAATTTTCTTATATTATACATTGCACATCACTTAAAGGAAGACGCCGACTTTTTGGGACTTTCGCTTATTCACCGTATTCCCCAGAGTTAGATAAGTCCATACATACACTTTTCATCTCCGTGTGTGCCGTAACTCTGTCTGACGCACCCACCGCTAGCCTAGCTTAGCACAAAGACTGGAGGTAAACGGCTCCAGCTAGCATACTGCTCCCAATAAGTGACAAAATAACGCCAACATTTTCCTATTTACATGTTGTGATTTGTATAGTCACAGCGTGTACAAATAACAAGGTCACATGAGACACAGCCATCTTCTAACCATATACATACTGGGAACTATATTCTCAGAAGGCGAAGCACTGCTACTTGGGCGGAGTGATTTGCTCGCAGCACCTGAGAAGCCCCGTGGTGAGGAGCAGAGAGTTCGCTCAGAGTTGGAGTAAATCACTCCTCAGAAGTAGCAGTGCATTATTTTGTCACTGAGAGCAGTATGCTAGCTGGAGCCATTTACCTCCAGTCTTTGTGCTAAGCTAGGCTAGCGGTGGGTGCGTCAGACAGAGTTACGGCACACACGGAGATGAAAAGTGTATGTATGGACTTATCTAACTCTGGGGGATACGGTGAATAAGCTAAAGTCCCAAAAAGTCAGCGTCTTCCTTTAAGTGATGTGCAATGTATAATATAAGAAAATTAAAAAGTGTTTTTTAAAAAGTGTTCTTATAGTGGTGCTCATCCTTTTGAAGTGAATGCAAAGTAGATCTGCTTTCGCAGCGCTGAAAACAGCATCTTCTCAACCTGTCGACAACATGAACTGACCCTTCCAGTCTCAGAAACACTATATATAATATATAATAATTATACATAGATTAAAATAGTTTAATAATTGATAGCTACACCGTTTTTAATAATTATAATACATTATATTTAAATGATTAAATATTTGAATATATGACATCGAATTAAATGTCAGCACCAGCTAAACATTTAACACACAAGTTAGTTTTATTACTTTGGATCCAGTAAAAATCACCTGATCGCAAAAATAATTATTTTGAAGATGCTGCTTGGAAAGCACTTAAATTCATACATTTTTAAGTGTGACTTGCATGCTGAGAACTTTTTTTGGCAGCTCTTCCTGTGTTCGTATTGCAAAGGAAGGAAATGTTAAATCCCATGTTAACAACCCAAGCTTTCAGTAAACAGTGCAGTTGAACATTGTCCTTGTTTGTGCACGGCAGAGGGGTTTTAAGAGCTGTTGGCAGGATGTGCTTTCTCTTGCTCATAAATGGAACGGTCTCATTGTCTCTGTAGTCCTCTTGTTCAGTGTCAGTGCTGCGCTCAGTTTTTAGTGTGCCGTATGCGCTTCGTATCCCATAAGATGCTTGTAAAGGTCAGACCAGCGGGAGTTGCTGATAGTTCAGTGTGTTGAACAGACGAACCCCTGACAGTTGATCTTCCTGTCAGGACTGCTGTTTGCTCTGAATGGTTTTACAGAGACTCGCTGTTCTCCCTCTAGAGATACACACACACACACACACACACACACATGCATGCTGACATTGCTGAGTGTCATGACATAGATGTGTAATTTACACTGAACCAAAGTCTGAAATCCTTACATAAAACTTTATCTTTGTTCTTTTGCTGCCTTCAGCAATGCAAATCTAGTTTTTAATGCGATGTTGCATGTAAACTAAATGGGCCTAATCCTTAAAACTAAATGAAGACAGGGCTGTTTGTTATTTTGAGAATGGCCCGGTCCATTTACTTTGATGTTTGGCCCAGTGAATGTGAAAGTATGAATATGGTGGAGAGCTTGTATCATGGTATTTCCTGCATGGCACATTAAAACCATAAAGAGATGTTCTCTAAGTAGCATTTAAGAGAGATCTTGTTGCACTGTGGAAAATATTTATTCTTAGACATCAGGAAATATTTTTGGCAGGTCGGCAGATCCAGTTCAGCCTTGTCTAATGTGATTCATATCTATACGAATATATATTTGCAAGTATTACTTTACTAGATTCATTTAGCTGTAATACGCAGTGTTGGGTAAGTCACTCTAAAAAAGTAATTCATTACTAGCTACTAATTACAGTACATGTTCAACTTACTGCACTAATTACTCTCTTTAAAAACTATTGCATAATTACTTTCTAAATCCCATATCAACCTTGAGCAGTTGAACAATACAAGGATAGACATGAAACTGCTTATTCTTTCAAATAAATAATTTAAAATTGTATAAAAGTATTTAAAGGAAGGTTACATTAAACCATGCATTTTAACATTAGGCATTACATTTTGATGTTAAATTTACTAGTTTTAGAGTTGTTATATAGTCTATACAGTGTTTAATGCATTTACATTATAACTGGAATTAAATTAAAAATCAAGAGTAATCTTTCTTTACTAAATCAACTTTCTTCTACTAATTAAATTACATTACAATAATTAATTACTTGGTAATGCATACACCATATACTGGTAATATGTTATCACACACTTTTTAATTGTAATCTCCAGAGCTAACAGTGTGTTCCAGCTAAGCCCTCTAGCCCATGGGATTTTGCTGCTGATTTGTTTGGGCCTGATTCACTCAACTATGGAGCGTAGAGAACAGGTGTGTGTCGCTCGGCTGCTGAGCTGGCAGTGATCTCATGTTGGTTTAAACGTTGAGTGTTGACGTATGGTTCGAGTTTAACACCACTCCCGAGCTTTCAGTCAGATCTGAGCTCTACCTCAACTTCTGAAACCAGTCTGACTGCACATGTGATTGTTAACATTAACAAAGGTTAATAAATACTGCAAAAATACAAATAGTTAGTTCTTGTTAATGCATGAACTAATGTTAACAAATGAGGCCTAATTGTAAAGTGTTACCAAACTATTAAAATGTTTGTTTTTGGTAATTGAAATAAAGCTGAGAAAAAGTATTGTAATTTTTGATGAAAAACATTTTTTAAAAATTATTTTGGTTAGTTGCCCACATTTCTCGTTTTCATTTCTAGTTTCGTTGGAGTACTAAAATTACTAAAACTAATACTTAAAATAAAAATAAGTCCATATACAGTAGAAACATTTTAAAAATAAAATAAAATACAAGCACATATAACAAATATGCTTAAACTTAAACTAAATATAAAAACTGAAAAAAATAAAAGCTAATTCAAAATATTAATAAATTTATATAAGTAATACTAAAATAACACCGATTTTATGACACCAGCTGGTGATGTGCTCGTTTTTATTTAACCAACCAGAATATTACTCATAAGTTATTCATCACAGTTTTATTTTAGTCATTTATAACAAATTGAATCTTACCACGATTATCTTTTATTAGTGGTGTTTATTAAGGCAAGAATCACTCATACTTTGAGTTTGGAAGACTGAATACTTTTTATCATATACAATCATCCCTCACTGTTTGCAGACATGAAAGATTATGATATCAAATCATGCGGCTTCTTGAAAAGAGATGCTGTTTTTTTTCTAAGCAATTGGATTTCCAATATTTGCTTGGTGGAAGATTAAACAAAGGGGAAAAACTCCCCTAAACTTGCACTGATGGAGGGAGTCGTCATTTGGAGGGTCCAGAATGTCATGTTAGGGGTGGTGGTTTCTTTTGGACTTCAGCAGTGTTTTATTTATTTATTTGTTTTCAGCTCCAACATTGCAAGTCATGGCCACCAAATGGAGGTTCTTCTCATGAGGCTTAACAGCTTAAACACGACAGGCTTGAAAAAACAGAAAATGGGGTCTAAAGTCCAATCCTTTCATAATTGCATGCTAGCCAAAGGGATTTAGTTGTTAATGCGCTGGGGAAAAAAATAACAGAAGGAAGGGAAAGGCAGTGTGTGCTGATACATCTCACTCCACACAGACACACACACATATACACAGTCACTGCTGGCTGAATCTCAGTGGGCTTGAGCTCAGGGCAACCACTGTGCTCAGATTCAGACAAACCGGCGATCCCATGAAGGAAAGGAAGTGTAAGACTAATTAAAGAGTTCATTTGCCAATTTCTTTTTTTTTTTTATTCTGTTTTTTATATGTTTTATTGTAAAAGTATGCATTATCAGAGTAAATGGAAATGTATTGCAGTTCAGCTTCAGTATGTTTTTTTTTTTGGGGGGGGGGGGGGGGGGGGAATTATATTAATGTGATGTTATAGCAATCAAAGTATGACTCGCTGAACTTTTACAGCTAAACAAATTTGAAATCCTTATGATGGACTTGTCGACCCGGTAATGTGAAGTTTTTATCTTTAGCTCCCTCTAGTGTTTCATTTTCATTCTTAGTTTCTTTATATAACTCACCGGCCACTTTATTAGGTACACATTGCTAGTACCATCAGAACTGTCTTAATTCTTGGTGGCATGGATTCAATAAGGTTCTGAAAACATTCCTCAGAGATTTTGGTCCATATTGTCATGATAGCATCACACAGTTTCTGCAGATTTGTCGAATCTCCCGTTCCACCACATTCCAAAGCCCTGCTGTATTGGATTGAGATCTGGAGACTGTGGAGGACATTTGAGTATATGAACTCATTGACATGTTCAAGAAACCAGTTTGAGATGATCTGAGCTTTGTGACATGGACATGCCTTATCCTGCTGGAAATAGCCATCAGATGATGAGTACTCTGATCATAAAGGGATAGGCATGGTCAGCAACAATACTCAGGTAGATTGTGGCTTTAAATGATGCTAAAGTGTGCCAAGGAAATATCCCTCATACCATTACACCACCACCAGTCTGAACCATGGATACAAGACAGGATGGATCCATTCTTTCATTTTGTCTACGCCAAATTCTGACCCTATCATATGAATGTTACAGCAGAAATTGAGACTCATCAGACCAGGCATCATTTTCTTATCTTCTATTGTCCAGTTTTGGTGAGCCTGCGTGAATTGTTGCTTCTGCTGCTGTAGCTCTTCTGCTTCAAGATTGGACGTGTTGTGCTTTCAGAGTCAGAGATGCTCTTCTGCAGACCTCAGTTGTAACAAGTGGATATTTGAGTTACTGCTGCCTTTCTATCTGCTGGAACCAGTCTGGTTATTGGACTGGATATTTGATCTTTTTCGTAGCATTCTCTGTAAACCCTAGAGCATTCTAGGCTCAGTGGAATGTGGTTCAGTGAGGATGAAAATCCCAGTAGATAAGCAGTTTCTGAAATACTCAGACCAGCCCGTGTGGCAACAACAATCATGCCACGTTAAAGTCTCTTAAATCACCTTTCCTTCCCCTTTCTGATGCTCAGTTTGAACTTCAGCAGATCATCTTGACCATGTCTACATGCCTAAATGCATTAAGTTGCTGGCAATAATGAGCAGTTGAACAGGTTTACCTAATAAAATGGCCAGTGAGTGTAAATATGCATAACATTTAATTTAGTCAACTTTTAGAAGTGCACTAGCATTAAAGATGGTCTCAAAGTTTATATACTGAAGTCAAAAAAAAAAAAAAAATTGGATTTCCTGAAACCTTTAATTAAGTAGCTGTTCTATCATTCCTTGGAAAACTGCACTGTTGTTTTGAGGTTTCTGCACAGTGGTGCTGTCTTCCCTGACTTGTGAATGTGTTCCCAGCATGCAGCTGTGTGGTTATATGTCCCACAGTCCACCTGACAGCTAGTCAGATTTAAAGGTGCGGTCACTACAGCAACACATTGAAAGCTTTACTGTTTTCTCTTTAGAATCCAAGCTCTCTGACCACTTGGCATGGCATGGGCACTTTTATGATCGCGTTTACCCCTTGAGCTCATTGTTAACAAGCCAGTGGCGCGCACAGAGAAGCTGGTTTGAACCGGATGGCCCAGCCTGGGCCCTTTCTCTTTGGACTTGTGTACTTCAGACAGGCCCAAAGCCCCCGCTGAGCACTGCCCGCCAGATGCCCCACTGAGACACATCCTCACTGAACCACATAACACGTCTGCACTGTCAATGTTACAGCTGGGAGTTGACATATCAGACCAATTCAGCCTCAGTCTGTCTGGAGATATTCTGTCTGTTCACGTTATTTTTCATTTGAGATGTAATTTTAAAAATAACTACACATTAAAGAATGCATGGAACTATACATAAAACATTTGTTTTTAATCATTTATCTTATAGGTGACTACCAAAAGAAAGCACATGATCGTTCCATGAGTCCTGTTATTCCAAGGTAAGTTATTTGGAAATATGAATGCATGAAGCTTTGAATATTTTCCATGCTATTTTGTGTACTTTCCATATACAGAAATGGTCAGTTGCATAAAACCATAAACACATTGTCCCAAAATGTATTTAAGCCACACTTATACTTTTAAGATTTGAAGTACACTACAAGAAATACAATTAAGCACACTTCTTTTTCTCAAGGATCATATGGGCAATTATAAGGTAGTTATTGAATATAACAGAGCTATGTTTCCTCCTGCAGAAGGCAAGCTTTTAGATACATTCCTGCTAAGGAGAAGATGGAAAAGACTGAGGTAGAACGACCACATGCGGTAAATGGGAACCCCATCCCTCCTTATTTCACCAAGACCAGCAGTTCAGAGTGGAACAGCTCCGATGACCTTGCCGGTCCCTTTTCCGAGCTGGAGGATTCGTCGTCACATTCTGACATGCCTCCTCAGTTTCCCTCTCGGACTCCATCTCACGCCGCAGCTCCACCGTTGCCTCCAAAACCACATATCTTGAGTTCAGAGAACCGACGAAACCTCCCGCAAGATCCCTGCCCACCCAGTCCTCAGCGCCTTCCCCGGAACGGCTCGGCCCTGTCCCAGAGCATCCAGCAGAAGTGGCTGGAAAACTCAACTGAATCGCACATGATCTCGTCGGACACGAGCTCCAAGTCTGGCTCCTCTGATCAGGAGAGGAATGATCTGTCGGCTAGTGAGGGTGAGGAGAAGTTCTCCATCTTTCCTAAACCTGTGGTCGGCTCTCCTGGGATCCCCACCACTTATTTCTCTGTGGATAACTGCATGACGGACACTTACCGTGCCAAGTACTATAAAAAGAGACCCGGGCTTCATATGATGGTCGACTCTAGAGCCGGGGATCACACCTCATCTGGTGAAAGTGATTATGGGGAAAGAGTGTCACCATCTCCTTCAGAAACACAGGCGCCACCGCACACCAGAGTCATAGCTAGCACAGGTAATGAGTCTCAAATACATGTACATCTCTGCTAATGTGTAGCGGTTGAAACCATAAACTACTGGGATCATTTCAGGCACTGCTAAAATAAATAGTAAAAATAAAATAACATTAAGATTAGTGATTGTCTTAAGTTACAATGTGGCACGTTGATTAAGCATTAATTTATATGTAGTAATTTATATTTTTTTCTATTTCAATAAATAGATACACAGAAAGACAGACAAATGGAGGATGGATGGATGGATGGATAGATAGATAGATGGATGGATGGATGGATGGATGGATGGTAGTAATATAGATGGATGGATGGATGGTAGTAATATAGATGGATGGATGGTAGTAAGATGGATGGATGGATGGATGGTAGTATGGATGGATGGATGGATGGTAGTAAGATGGATGGATGGATGGTAGTATGGATGGATAGATGGATGGATGGTAGTAATATAGATGGATGGATGGTAGTAATATAGATGGATGGATGGTAGTAATATGGATGGATGGATGGATGGTAGTAATAGGGGATGGATGGATGGATGGATGGATGGTAGTAATATAGATGGATGGATGGATGGTAGTAATATAGATGGATGGATGGTAGTAAGATGGATGGATGGATGGTAGTATGGATGGATGGATGGATGGTAGTAAGATGGATGGATGGATGGTAGTATGGATGGATAGATGGATGGATGGTAGTAATATAGATGGATGGATGGTAGTAATATAGATGGATGGATGGTAGTAATATGGATGGATGGATGGATGGTAGTAATAGGGGATGGATGGATGGATGAATGGATGGATGGTAGTAATATAGATGGATGAATGGTAGTTATATGGATGGATGGTAGTAAGATGGATGGATGGATGGATGGTAGTAATATGGATGGATGGTAGTAATATAGATGGATGGATGGATGATGGATGGATGGATGGTAGTAATATAGATGATGGATGGATGGTAGTAATATAGATGGATGGATGGTAGTAATATAGATGGATGGATGGTAGTAATATAGATGGATTGATGAATGGTAGTAATATGGATGGATGGATGGTAGTAATATAGATGGATGGATGGATGGATGGATGGATGGATGGATGGATGGATGGTAGTAATATAGATGGATGGATGGATGGTAGTAATATAGATGATGGATGGATGGTAGTAATATAGATGGATGGTAGTAATATGGATGGATGGATGGATGGATGGATGGATGGATGGTAGTAATATAGATGATGGATGGATGGTAGTAATATAGATGATGGATGGATGGTAGTAATATGGATGGATGGATGGATGGATGGAAGTAAGATGGATGGATGGTAGTAATATGGATGGATGGATGGATGGATGGTAGTAATATAGATGGATGGATAGATCAGGTTCTCTGATGCTGATTAATGGTCACATGACATGCAGTTAAACAAATAAAATGTGTTGTTAGTATGTTGATTTGGATTTACTTATTTTCATTTGGCATTTCCATGATTTTGCTTTTTATGACCTCACTAACCCCCTGCAGTTCCCTCACAAACCAGAGTTTGAGAAACCCTGAATCCCTTTCTTTCTTTTGTATTTTTGTATCAATATACTATCAATAAGATAGTCCTATTCAAATTAAGGATAAATGAGTTGGGTCAAAAGTAATCTAAAAGTAGTCAGAATACATTACCTAAAATGTGTAATGTAACAGATTACATTACCAACTACAATTTTCATTCAATCTGTACCAGACTACAATCTGTACGTAATCTACCCAACACTGTATAGATGTTTTACTGATAGACATTCTTCTGAGCTGCCAGATTCACCTAGAATAAAGCTGGACTTTAACACTAGTCTGATAATAATACTGATGGAATGTTCTTTTTCTTTTCAGTTCCCGCTTCCAGTAAACCCACTGCAAAATGGAACCCCGTTTCAGTGAAAGGACTGGACGAACACGGCTTTCTATGACATCAGGTGTCGTGTGAGAAACACACAGCGCTACTGATGAAGCGTGGACGCTGAGACCTCTGGATCACTGGATGTTCAATGGCCTTCTCTTGGAACATGTCTTTCTACACTTAGGGTGTGTGTGTGTGTGTGTGTGGCAGTATCAAACAGTACATTTGCACATTTTCAAGCCAAAAGAGAACAATATTACCGAACTTAGAAGAAAATATTCCAAAACACTCCGTAGGCTCAAATATATTTGATGACTAACTAATTAAGACTAACAAGATTAACAAAAGTGAAAGAATAATAGGGATGGATTGTCTTCCGACCCCACGGTGCGTTTGTTCATTTGGAGGGATGAGTTTCTGTTCTCTGCTTCTGATTTTCTCTTAAATCGTTTAATGTTTCGATTGTTTTTGGACGGCAGAGCTGCTAAAAGATTTGATTGTATTTCCAGAGGGTGAAGCTGCTAAATGTGAAACCATTCCTGTATTTGGGAAGAACTCCTTTAAATGTTTCATGGCCTTTTTTGTTGGTTTAGGTGTGTGATATCTATGTTTTTTTTTATTATTATTAAATTAGTCCCTGATCAATTATTAAAATAAGCCACTTTAAATATTGTCACCCATGTTGAGTTTTTCAATGTGCACAGAAATCATGGACACTGGAGATCCAAATGTATGTCATTTGTTTGTAAATGGTGGAACTTGACTTTATTTGGGCACATGAAATGTTTTTTTTCATATTTGGATTTGTACATTTTGTCATTTAGTTTTTATCTGTATGATATTTTGTATATTGCTTGGCAGAACACTGAATAGTGCCTTATTTTATACGTAACGATGGGATAAAGGTGTTTTTATCTTATGTTAACTTTTATAATATTGTAGTTCATTTTGGTTAAGAACTTTTAATAAACTGATTTATTTAAGCATAACATGGTTGCCTAATTTGTGTGAATATTTACACAAAGACAAGACACTTATTTCATAAACCTTTGAATGTTAAATACAGTAAAAACAGTGATATATTGTGAAATATTATAAACATTTTAAATAACCATTTTCTACTCGAATATATTTTAAAAATGAAATTTATTCCTGTGACGTAAAGCTGAATTTCAGCATCATTACTCCAGTCTTCAGTGTCACATGATCATTCAGAAATCATTCTAATATGCTGTTGTGCTGCTTAATATTTTTGTAGTTTTTCATGATTTTAATAGGAAGTTCATAGACATTTTTTGTAACGATGTAAAATGCATCCTTGCTGAATAAAAAATAATTTCTTAGTAAAAAAAAACTATTGAACCCAAACTTTCAAATGGTAGAGTTCTTAAAAATAAAATAAAAACATTGCTTATCAAAGTTTGTATATGTTAATCTCTTGTTATTAACTATATGCATACTATTTATTTTAAGATTTATTGTAATTCTTCAAAGATGTATATTCAGTCTCGGACACAATTATTAGTTAGTAATAATTTCCAGAGAAATCAAAATAATAGAGCATTAATTTCAGATGTCATTAATATGTCAGGAATTTTTATTCATATATATACATATATATATATAGCAATTATTTAGTGAACTAAAATACTAATGCTAGCTAAAAATTCTACATAGCTTCAAAATCTAAGACCATTTCTTGAAAATCGGTCCCACGACATACAGAGCACAAACAGTAATAAATACATAGAGATCGAGTAGCATATATTACATTTACATTACAACACATGACGGTCCTCTGAGTCCGAAATCGCACACTTCCCTACTATATAGCATGTGAAAATCAGTATGTGAAGTATGTCAGGATTCACTACTCATAAAAGAGTAGGGAAGAAATACCCAGATGACGACCTACTTCCGGCGAGATTCTGAAGTGTGCATACGATGGACACTTCACTATCCCATGAGGCCACAGGAGAGGATGTATGAATGACAGTGAAGCAACACAATTGGTAGGTCACATGATAATGTCAACATGGCGAATGTAGTACTTCCAGATTACATTCATACTCTATAGAATGTACTTTTTTTTAATAATTACTTGTTCAAAATAAGTACCTACTCAAGAGTGTGATTTCAGACACAGCCGTGGTCACGTCACCCTTGGACTAAAGAACGGTGAGTTGACAGCAAACAGTTGTTAATGTGGCCGGTGCTGTTCAGCAGAATCAAACCACATCATGATTACTGTGCACTGAAGAGTGAGAAAGTTCCCTCACATGCTGTGAGCAGTCTTACATTTTAACATAACACACATAACGGTGTCCCTTTCCTTTCTTACAGTCCCGCATCTGCCATTTCGTCTTCCTCCAGACCAGGACACACTTCCTTGTTCCCTTCTTCCTGTTTTTTGGAGGGCTCCGCCTCCAGTTGGTGTAAGTGACAGGCTCTCCACCCACCCACTCCCAGCGGCCTTTACTTTCACGATCATTCAGACCTGTGGTTCAAGAAAAAACAGAGCGATGAGTTCATGTTTAAATCGTATTGCGCTAAAGAACCAGCTTGATAACACTCGTAATCACACTGACTGCAAAGTATTCACAAAAAAAGTTACCAATCCAAAAGGGTTTTCTTTCACTGAAGTCCCACAGCCAGTCCATGTCTCCTTTTGACAAAACACTGACCAGGTTTCCATTAAAGCTTGAGGAAACAGGTATTTAGTTAGTCAACATGAAAGTCACAAACTTGACCATTCTTATATTTTATTGAATACTACAGTGTTTATATAAATTATTTATTCGTGCACATCATTTTTTTTTATTATTATTCATGTTCCTCGTAATCTTTAATCAAAATAACTTCCCCTCCATCTTGCAGCGGCATCTCTTCTCTAATGACGCGTTTACTGGCGCGAGGGCGGGACAACCTGTCACTCACATGAGATCCACCAATAGCAAACCACAACCATCCAATCAATTCCTCATAGAGCTGCACGATTAATCGTTCAAATATGGCGATCTCGATTCAAACACTCACACAATCTTATTCCTAAATGACAACGATTCAACTATGTCTATTAAACCTTTGACAAGTAGCTACGATCACAGCGAACGTTCAGATCTGCACTGGCGCTGTTCAGTTGTCATGTTTCAACCACACGTTATCGTTATTTCTGTGTTACGATAATTCAAATTATCACAGAAGTACTGTGATAAAAGTTTATAATTCAGATATAGTCTGACGTCTATGGTAACAAATCACCTTTTGAAAGTAACTTGAGGCTTCAAATAAAGATTGTATCAATTGCATCGTTACACCAGCAGGAGGCGACAAGGCACTGTTTAAAAGAATCACTGCGTCCGAAATCGCATACTGAGTAGGTGCTACATTTGATGCGAATTTATTTCTCGACCAATAAAAAATATGTTCCATATAGTATGAATGAAATCGGGACGTACTACATCCGCAATGTTGTTATTGTCACATGACTTACCGGCATCGGTTTCGTCGCTTCACTTCATTCATAAATTCTCTTCCGTGGCCTCAGGGGATAGTAAAGTGTCCATCGTTTGCTAACTTCAGAATCTCGCCGGAAGTAGTGGGTCATCCGGGGACTTTTCAGCTAATGTTTTTCGAATACTATGTATTCCGCCAAACTACTCTGTTGCCATACTGTTTTTCGCATAGTAGGGAAGTATTCGATTTCAGACACAGCGAATGTGTTTGTCATAGAATCATTCATTCAAGAGATTTGTTCAAAAACACTGATTCATCACTAATGAAACAAATGAAGTCTTAATGAGCGAGTCGTTGAATCATTTATTCAAACTGATAAAAAAAAAAAAATGAACAAATTAATTCAATATTTTTTAAATAGACTGCAGTCATTAACAACTACCGTCGACTCATCCAGACTGCAGATCGGGACAAAAGTCTTGGAGTGTATTCCAGCCTTATAAGTCATAATTGGTGGTATTATTGTTTTTTGTCTCACCTTTCTCTGCAGGCCCGCACCGCAGCGCTCCACGTGGCTTTGCGCTCTGTGCTCAGAATATAACAGTAGTCGTTGTGGTACGTCCATCCTCGAGGACATTTCTGTGCTTTCACAGTCTGAGCGAGTACAGAAAAGACAAATATTCAAATCATCTCATGAAATGTAGAAACTGAAGATCTAGTCATCATGATTTAATCGAAATATGAATGTGAATGACCTCATTAGTAGGTGTCCAGGGCCTCCAAGAGACTCCATTACAGTGAAACATCTGACCTGAGCTGTCGTTGTAATGGAGGAAGCCACTGAGCTCTGGAGAACAGGGTTTAGAAGAAGGCTTGGGAGAGAGACAACCAAACACGCAGGTTTATTTGCACAAGATTACTCAAATTAATTTGATGATTTCAAGACACGCTCACAGAACTCTTACCCGAGTCCCAGAAGGCTGCAGAACTCTGTCAGTTTGCTGTAGTTTTGTCCTGAGTGAAGGAGCGCGCTGCTGCCCCCAGCTGGTCACCTGCACCTGTGCCTTTCTGTCAGTCATGGAGTCAGCGTTGTCCTCCTCCACCGCCATCGATACCATGCCGTGATACTGTAAGTTATTGATAAAATGAATATGATGTTAAGAATAATAACAAAATTATAGTATCATCATTTAAGATCAATAATGTTCTTGGATATAACCCAGATACATCTAGTCACAACTGCAGCTACACATCTCCTCTACTGCCATTGTTTTATTCCACTTACTCTGTAAATGACATCAGATCCTTGACGAATGATTTCCGAAGGCTGAACCTCTGGATGAAAGTGCTTTAGAGTATTCAGAATATATATATATATATATATATATATATATATATATATATATATATATATATATATATATATATATATATATATATATATATATATATATTAGGGCTGTCAAACGATTAATCGCGATTGGAATTGCATCCAAAATAAAAGTTTGTTTTTACATAATACATGTGTGTGTACGGTGGATAATTAATTTCTATATATAAATACACACACATGCATGTATATATTTAAGAAAATGTGTTATTTATATATAAAATATTTATATATAATATAAATTATATATAATATACAGTAAATATATATACACAGTATATACATGCAAATATTTCTTAAATATATACATGCGTGTGTGTATTTATATATAGAAAATAATTATACACCGTACACACACATGTATTATGTAAAAACAAACTTTTATTTTGGATGCGATTAATCGCGATTAATCGTTTGACAGCCCTAATATATATATATATATATATATATATATATATATATATATATATATATATATAAATACAGAAAAAAAATATATAGTGTAAACAAATAAAATTTAGATTTAATAAAAATTAAATAAATGTTGCCATGGCGGCTAAGAGAAATAACTAGAAGTACTGAAATTACTAAAACTTAAATGAATAAAGCTAAAAAAGGAATAGAAGATTATATTTTGAAATAGAAACTAAAATTGAAAATGAAAACTCCAAATATTTAAAAGCCATTAAAAACCTTTATACTGTAGTATAACATAGGCTACATAGTATGCAAATTTTATACCATAAATAATACCAATAGATAGATATATAGATAGAAAATGTCAGATGATATATATATATGTATATGTATAATGTGTGTATATTCTGATACTAACTTACCACTTTTCCATTCCCAAAGACTCTGAGTCTTTTCTTTGCAGTGGAGGGAGCTTCAGCTGTTATATCTCCATCACCTCTGATATAGCCCTGAGAGAAGGGTAATGTTTCCACCTGGATGGAGCCGTGCTGAGGGTACGGGCCTGGCTCAACCTCCTGGCCTTGAATACTAGCTCCTGCTTTGATTCTGTTCTCTCTGCACTGCCCTTTAGAAACACCCAACAAATGACCTTACAGACATTACGTGACGTTTCATCATCACGTGAAAAAAGTAGGATCAAAATTATTGCTATATTCATTAAAGGAACTGTTCAACCAAATATATGGGCAATCTGCACTAACCCTTTGTGTCCTTTATGAAGATGGTGGCTTTAGATTTGTCTTTCAGCACTGCACCCACCGGAGATACCAAGGTAACCTCAAATTTCTCATCACCTTCCTCTAAAGAATCCTGAACAATCTCCACTCTCCATACTCGACTGACCATCCCTGAGAAAAGACGCAAGGACACGTTAGCAATGATTAAAGCATTGAATTATCTTCTGTGGGATCTTATTGTAGCATCTTGATTCATTATTTTATTTATTTAAAGGGGTGGTTGATTATGATTTCACTTTTCTTTTCTAACTTAATTTACATAGACCTCCACCCCAAGAACGTGATTTATAAATTATCATGACAGAATATGCTAATCAATGACTAGAAGAATTCCACATAAGCTACATAAATTCATCAACTAACCATTCAGAAATGTCCTGTTGCATTCTACATGTTGTCACTTCTTCTCGAGTCTCTCCATCATTGTCCAACTCCGGTTTGAACATAAAAGGCTAAAAGTTTTTGAAATTTTCAGTGCTGTCTGCGTGAGGTAATCAGAGCTGCTAACACACGCGCAAGAGCTCTTGAAGCTCCGCCCCCTGTGCTGGGAGCAGCAGCTCATTTGCATTTAAAGGGACAGATACAAAAACGGTGTTTTTGCTCACCCTCAAAAAGTGATCATTTTAACATGCTATAAAAAATATATCTGTGGGGTATTTTGAGCTAAAACTTCACATACACACTTTGGGGACATCAGAGACGTATTTTACATCTTATGAAAAGGCCATTATACCACCCCTTTAGGAAAACCCTAAGAAAATCCCAGTGTTTCAATTTACCTGGGTCAAACTGAATCAAAGATGAAGCCGGTATAAAATCCTTTCCAGCAGATGCTGTTAGTTCTTTCACCTATGGAGATAAAAAAAAAAGATATATATATATATATATATATATATATATATATATATATATATATATATATATATATATATATATTCTGCAGAAGAATAAAAAAACAATCAAATAAACAAATAAAGCTATACGCAATACCTGTACAGTCACATAAGACGAGTCCTGCACATTCCCCTTCCTCTGGATGGTTAATGAGACTGACCCCTGACTCTCACATATGATATGCTGAGTCCTGGTCAGCTCCACACTGGCCCAGCTAAACTCCAATCTGACAAAGGGAGTAATATTACACATCCTAATATACACAAACAACATGCCATTCAAGTGTACAGTATGTGTGGAGGTGTGATGTTCCATAATACATTGAGAAAACTATTTATGGCCAATGGAAATATATATATATATTTTTTTTTTTTAAACAACATTTCAAAGCGCAAGGTTTACTTGTGAGTGGGTCCAGATTTGCCCAGTGCATCAGACACGGCAAACTCCAGGCTGTCAGTTAAAGAGTCCAGAGCAGAGTTTATGATGTAGAGGATATTCCTTCTGTTCAGATCCCTCTGAGAGAAACGATGCCTCACAAACTCACCTACGCACATGTCAAAGATTATACAGGATGTAAACACATTATTACAGACAGGAAGACTAGATCTAGATAGATGGATACACAGACAGACAGACCTCTCACCATTGGTATAATTTTCCAGGTATCCAAAGTAAGGCGGTCTGAGGATGTGATAGATCAGATCACCGTCTGCAGAGTTCTTATCCTGAGCCTTAAGCTCTCTGGAGGAAATAAAGATCCCATAACGACCATCTTTGAGGAGCTCCACTCTCCACAGGGTTTCCAGCACTGCTATCTGTGGAGCGGAGCTGTCGAGAGCTTCAATCTGTGGCACACACATCATTTCACGGGATTAAAAGTTGGAAAACAATGACAGACAAACAATAATCAGAGTGAGTGAACACAAATCAGACATTTGCAGACATGATGTTACTTCTCCCATTGCTACACTTTATTGAGTATAATCAAATCATTGAACATCTTAAATGTTAGGTATTACAAAATTTATGAATTCCCGCTGTGGTGGAGATAATAATAATAATAATAATACATTTTATTTGAAAGGCGCCTTTCTGACACTCAGGGTCACCGTACAGGCATACATAAAAGTTACTACATAAAACAAATGATAAAATAATGGAAGAAATAAATTAAAAACCAGTTAAAATCAATTAGAATTACAGATGAATGGATGTTACAATGAATAGGCTTGTTTAAACAGATAGGTTTTGAGTCCAGATTTGAAATGAGGGAATGAGTCCATATTTCTGAGATGAGGTGGAAGGGAGTTCCAAAGGCGGGGAGCAGAGCGGCTGAATGCTCTGCTCCCCATTGTGGTGAGACGGGCAGGTGGGACGGACAGGTATAATGAGGAGGAGGATCTGAGAGAGCGAGATGGAGTGGGAACATGGAGGAGGTCAGATAGATAAGGGGGTGAGAGGTTGTGGATGGCTTTGAATGTCCGCAAGAGGACTTTGAACTGGATACGGGACTGTATAGGGAGCCAGTGGAGCTGCTGGAGGACAGGAGTGATGTGATGGATGGAGGGGGTTCGGGTAATGATTCGGGCAGCTGAATTCTGGACTAATTGAAGTTTACGGAGGGATTTGTGAGGGAGGCCCAAGAGAAGTGAATTACAATAGTCTAGACGTGAAGTGACAAGGCTGTGGACAAGAATGGCGGCAGAGTGGGGGGTAAGGGAGGGGCGAAGACGATTAATGTTACGTAAATGGAAGTAGGCTGACCGGGTGATGTTATTGATGTGTGATTGAAATGATAGTGTGCTATCCAGGATGACACCCAGACTCTTAACCTGAGGGGAAGGTGAGACGGAGGAGTTATCAGTTGTGATGGAAAAACTGTTGGTTTTGGATAATGTGGATTTGGTGCCAATGAGGAGAACCTCGGTTTTATCACTGTTAAGTTTAAGGAAGTTGAGGGTAAACCAGGATTTTATTTCAGCAATGCAATCGGTGAGGGTAGTAGGTGGGAGAGTGACTGAGGGCTTTGTGGTGAGGTAGAGCTGGATGTCATCCGCGTAGCAGTGGAAAGTAACATTGAATTTACGGAGAATATTGCCAAGGGGAAGAAGGTAGATGATAAAGAGAAGGGGCCCCAGGACAGAGCCCTGGGGCACACCTGTAGTGACGGGGGAGGGAATGGATTTGAATGACTTAAGCTGAACGAACTGAGTGTGGCCAGAGAGGTAGGATGTGAGCCAGTTTAGTGGAGTGTGGGTAAGACCAATGGATGACAGTCTATTGAGGAGGGTGGTGTGACAGATAGTGTCAAAGGCCGCACTCAGGTCAAGGAGGATTAGGATGGTGAGTAGTCCAGAGTCAGCTGCCATGAGGAGGTCGTTGGTGAGTTTTATAAGTGCTGTTTCAGTGCTGTGGAGTGGGCGGAAACCGGACTGGAACTGTTCATAGAGATTGTTATGAGAAAGGTGAGAATGGATTTGAGTGGCAACTGTTTTTTCAAGGATTTTGGAAATGTAAGGTAGGTTGGAAATAGGACGGAAGTTGTTGAAATCGGAGGGGTCAGCGCCAGGCTTTTTCAAGATAGGTGTAATGACAGCAGTTTTGAAGGATGTAGGGACAGTTCCAGTGGTGAGAGAGGAGTGAATGATGGCCGAGATGATGGGGAGCAGAGAAGGGAGGCAGGATTTGACAAGATGTGTAGGTAGAGGGTCGAGTTGACGTGGACAGTTTGGATTTCTGGATGAGTTCGGTGAGTTCTGAGAGAGAGGGCAGGTGAAAAGAAGAGAGTGTGTGTGTGGGTGGATGAAGGTCAGCAAAGGTGTGAAGATGGTGTGAAATGGAGTCAAGGTGTTGATGGATATTGTAGATTTCAGCAGTGAAGAATGACATTATGGAGTTACAGAAGAAAGTTGTATACAAATGGGGAGGCAAAGCGTCCTGTGGTTGAGTGATATTGTTTAAAATAGTGAAAAGTGACAAAAGTGAAAAGATATCGATAAATAACTTTTAGCAAGAGAGGCGTTTTGGATGTTTCATTTACAGACAATGGGCCCTATCTTGCACCCAGCGCAATTGACTTTGTACACCGACGCATGTATCATTCCTATTTTGCACCGGCGCAAAGCGCGCTTTTCCCTCCACAGAAACACGTCGCTAAACTAGGGAATGAACTTGCGCTCCCGGGGGCGGTTCAGCGCAAAAAAGGAGGCGTGTTCCGGCGCAAACGTTCCTTCATGCTATTTTGCAGGTTTAGAAAACAATTGCGCCACTAACCAGGAAAAAATAGTTTAAAGTCAGTGGCGCGTTGCGCATGTTATTCATATGCTATTTTAAGGGCGCATGCTTGGCCATAATCAATGTAGCGTGTGCACAACGCGCATACACTTTGATTCTGTCATCTACACAGAAGCAGCAGTTTTCATTTTTGCAAATCATACATTATTACGATAGATAGATAGATAGATAGATAGATAGATAGATAGATAGATAGATAGATAGATAGATAGATAGATAGATAGATAGATAGATAGATAGATAGATAGATAGATAGATAGATAGATAGATAGATAGATAGATAGACAACTTATTATAAAAGCATACATCTAGCTTACACATTTACCCAAATTATCATACGCCTTTTTAACCGAAGTTAATTTGGGTGGGTTTCTCCATCCCCAACCTCCCTGGTGGAGGTGGAGGTTGCAACAAGAGCGTTGCTCTCCTCGGCTGTGAACCGCTCCTGGCGCGCGCCTGGCAAATCCGCCGTTATAATAGGAATCCGCTTTAGAAAAAGCACGTCTGCTCTTAAAGGGAATGTGAGATGACGCTCTGATTGGTTTATTTCACGTTACGCCCAAACCACACCTATGAATAATGAAGCTACTTCAGACCAACCCATTTTAGATTTGCGCCGGGCGCAAGAGTCATTTATCCCGCCGGGAAAATAGCAATAGCGCCAAGACCCGCCCACAAAGTTACTTGCGCTTTGCACTTTGACACTTGCGTTTCAGATCGTTAAAATAGGGCCCTATGTCTCCTTTGGGTTTAAAAGAGGATTATGATTATTTAAAATTATTGGTAACACTTTGCAATAAGGTTCATTAGTTTACCTTAGTTAACATGAAGAATTAACAATACTTTATTAATCTTAGTTAATATTAATTTCAACATTTACTAATACGCTATTAAAATCAAAGGTTGTATTTCTTAACAGTAGTTAATGCATTGTGAACTAACATGAACAAATAATGAACAGCTGGATTTTTATTAACTAATATTAACAAAGATTAATAAATACTGTAACAAATGAATTGCTCATTGTTAGTTCATGTTGGTTAATACATTAACTAATGCTAACTAATGAACCTAATTGTAAAGTGTTACCAAATTATTTTGTAAATTATTATTATTTTTTGGGTCACAATGTTTATGAATGGCATTTTTTTCCTGAAGTGTTATTGTTCCTATTATTATTATTGATTTGTTGTTCCAGATGGAGTTGAAATAGAGTCTGTGGATTGATTGTCTGATTATGATCACCTGAAGATTTGTAGTGTTTTCTATATAACCACTGAATTGTTACACTGACGAAGGCAGAGAGCCGAAATGTCTGCCTTGTTTTTTATCTCCTGCTTGAACTTGATAAAAAAAAAAAGTTACAGTGCAGACCTTTTTGAATTTTTAAAAATAGGTACAAAAAAATAAATAAATTTTTTTTCCAAAACAAATGATTGCAACTAACTTGAAGAGTGAAGAAGACCGGCTCAGTTTGCACTTTTCCTTCCAGCAGGAATCCTCTTTCTGTGCTGTCAGAGGCTGTGAATCTGAAGCGATCGATCTGAGAAGCTCCTCCAGAGTGTCTGTATGAAACAGCCAGATCCTGAATGTTCTGCTGGGTAAAACTGCTACCAGCCACCAGTGTCTGTCCCTTCAAAAGCAACTGGCCATACTGGGGAGGGTGGACCACCTTGTAGCTCAAGGCAGTGTGTGGGCTGTCAGGATCAGACAGGAATAAGGCATCAGGTGTCAAAGTTATGGTGGACCCCTGGGGAACCCGTAGACCAGTGTTGTGCACTAGTGTGGGCAGAACCTCATCAGTCATTTCCACTAAGATCTCCAGGGTCCCGTTGCGAGTTGATATGCCATTGCTGACCACAAACCTATGGATAATGTAGACATATTGAACAAAGACACAAAGGACAAATCAACAATCTTTATGGTACAGCTGCACAGGAATTCAATAAAATGAAACAAAATTTAAGATAAACAAAAAGGTTACTCACATCTGGGTAATATTTCACCCCACAATAAATAAATATAGAAATAAGAAATTATATTTTGACAGTAAGCCTATATCCACAAGAAATAATAATAAATAGTTATTATATAGTAGACACACTGTATATATACACATTACAGATTATATTATTGTTTAATTAATATTGATTTAGTTACAGTACTTACAATATGTGTGCAAATTGTGCTTAATTGCCCATATAATGTCAAAATTCTTGTTACTGATGTTCCTAATGTCAAAAAGTATATAAAAATAAAAAAATATATAGATTTTTTATATAAATATAATATAATAGAATTTATATATATATATATATATATATATATATATATATATACATGCATATATATATATATATATATATATATATATATATAATATAATAGAAAAAAATTATATATTAATATTTAATTATTTTTATATTTATTATATTTAATAATTTTCAATTTTTGCTTAATTATCACAAAGATCATTTTAAAAAGCTCCTAGATGTTTTTAAAACATCATTGCATAATTATGAATATTTATTTAAATATTATTTGTATTATTTATTTAGATTTTGGGGGGAAAATAACTCTATAACATTATTTTGCAAAGTTCAACCATTTAAAAAAAAAAAAAAGGTTGATAATGAACGCAGACTGCATCAGTCCTTGCATGAGGTCCTTACTGCAGGGTCTCTTTAGGTGAAGTGGCTCTGTTGTCATGTACATAACACACCAGGTTTGCTGCTACGTCCAGCTGACTGAACGACTGAATTTTCACGCCGGTGTGTTTGATGTGCTCCACATGACCATGTGCTGGAGGTACAGTGATAACATAGAGCAGCTCCTCCGGCCTGTCAGTGCCGTCTACCGCCAGCAAGACGTCTGTGGTGAGAACCACACGCTCCCCTCGACTAGACCTCACAGGCTTCAGGAACAATGCTATGTCTCCTGCAGATCAGCACAGAGCAGACTTGAAAAGAACTGACTCAGTTGAACAATTTGCTGATAACTCTTGGAATATAGGATGCATATCATCAGGAAATAAAAGCAGCAGCCCACCTTTCTCCAGTTCTTTGACTGTTATGTGGAAGCGTTGAGCAGGAGAGAGGTTCTTGCCGTCCATCAGGTGAAAGACAAAGAAGTCAGCAGCGGGTGCTCCAGGATGACTGGTGTGAAGGTACCGTAACAGGTTCATATCCAAAACCTGCTGAGAGCAGTTCATTCCTGCAGATACAGACACCCATTCTGTGCCGACCTGAGGAACAGCAAACATTCTGGGTTTGTTCACACACACACACACATATATTTATATATATATATATATATATATATATATATATATATATATATATATATATATATATATATATATATATATATATATATATATATATATATATATATATATATTAGAGCTGGGCAAAAAAAAACAGATTTTTCGATTAATTAAAAACAAAATTTATGGTCGATTGAAAAATTTATTCTCAAAGGCCATGAATTGATTTTTCTATCACCCAAAAGCCAGTATTAGTTTTCCTACACTTTTCATAGGCTTGCAGCCTCCATGTTACAGCTAATGCTGTGAGATTTTATGTTTGTTTTATCTTAAACATAAAATAACCTGATCCTGTTTGATCAAGGCATGCGACTGTTCTGAATTGTCCAATTTTCAGCATCAATTTTTCATCTTGCATCAAAATCCTGTCTATTCTTTGTATGCATTTGAAATCTAGAGTTGGCTTCTGTTTAATGTACCCAAGTGTACCTAAAATAAAGAGAGTTTAAAACAGGTTTGTGGCTCTTAATTTCTTTTTATTAATTAACTTTCTTTTTAATAAATATAGGATTTGTATTAAATCTATATTCATTGAGTCGAATCGGGAATCGAAAATCTAATTTAGAATCGAAATTGAAAATCGAATCGAGAATCGAAATCGAATCGAATTGAGAGCTTGTGAATCGAAATCGAATCGAATTGAGAGCTTGTGATTCGAAATCAAATCGAATTGGAACATCTGAATCGATACCCAACCCTAATATATATATATATACATCTTGCTAGTATCGGGTTGGTCCCGCTTCTGCCTTCAGAACTGCCTTAATTCTTCATGGCATATATTCAAAGGTTCAGGAAACATTTCTCAGAGACTTTGGTATTTTTGGCAGTAAGAGATTAGATATTTTTCTCACTGCATATTGAGCAAACTGACCTTCATCTGAATGACACCATGTCTCGGTATGCTCTCAAACACATAGATGATGTCAGAAGAAGAAGTGTCTTTGTCGTGAGCACTAAGAACAGCACTGGAGATCAGTCTGGACTCTCCAGTCTCCATCTCCAGGCCAGTGTTCCTGCAAATAAATTATAGTGTGTTTTTCTTTTCCACAGAGACTTACCACTTAATGTGATAGGCTATAATGTCTTCAACATTTATGGTTTGAATGTATCGAGTAGTGAGCGATTCATAATCATGTTACAACAAATAAACTAATGTATAATTTATTGATGAATAATGGGAAAGCATGATTCACTTCAATGATATTTATCTGCAATTACCGGATAATTTGTGGCTCCTCATCATTGACAGGCAGTACTTTAACCTGCACGTGTTTCTGGAGCTGGTGTTTTCCGTCAGAGAGCTGAACAATAAATCCGTCCTGCTCACTCTCAGAGTCATCGTGCATGTACATCAGAGTCATGCCTGAGGACAGAGCAAGAAAAAAAAAATTTGTCTGATGTATTATTAAAAAACAAAACAAAAAGGTTGGGGACGCATTAAATCATGCAACAATCACGCATTTTGCCCAGCTCTAATCGTATATATATACACACACACATACACACACAGTAGGTAGTCAACCAAAATGCCTATTACTACCGCGGATGTGCCGCTGCGTGTACAACCCAGTTACATGTGACACTTGTTTGCGAAATCACCAATAGGTGGCGCAAAGGGACTTGGAACACGTTTTACTTGAATAATGAAAATGATAAAATAATGAAATTACTGGTAATACAGGTATATATATATATATATATATATATATAACAAATAGACTATATCATCAATATCTGTTTTGACTGTAGTCAAAAGAAAAACGTAAAAGACTTTAAAGTACCACTCCTGAGGTCGTCCATAGTGAAGTGCTCCACAGGGATCTCAGATCCGTGCTTGTAATGCGGCACATGATTGCCATGTGGGAGACTCACGATGGAGCCGTGCTGAGGCTGCTGGACTATGCTGAACATTAAACGGTCTCTGGGAACATCAAGATCCACCGCACTGATTATAGATGGGTCCAACTCTTTCATATCTCCCTCCCGAACCTAAAAGACAAACGTTGGTCATCACACCTCAACTGATTAGAGCAGTGTTTCTTGATACAGATCATGCCAAATGTATACACACAAACCTACTCGCTTTATTCAGTTATTTAACTATTATATACAAGTCTCTGACTGACTATCTCCTCAAAGTTTTACTTCAAAGTACAATCACTGTGTTTTAATAATCATTTGTTGTGCTTTAAAGAAGTACACATTTTGATGTGTTGACTAACATACAAAGCACATGTAAAAGGCTTGATTATCATTTTAAAGGGATAGTTCATAGTTCATTCTTGTGTTACGCAGCACGTTTGAGCTTCTGGAGGAACCAATGAGGTTTGTTCTCGCACCTCGAGCAGGTTCAGTTGAGCTTCTTTTTGTGTTCGCTGATCAATGTCTATATGTGAATAAAAGCCTGATGTAGCAAGGTTAGATGTTGTGGGAAGGAGGAGGCGGAAACCGGCGAACATTTAAAGACTGTAATAATCATAAAATAAAACAAACACAAAACGAAAGTAAAGACGGCAGCCCCTCAAGGACGACTGACGCCACATATAAAAACAAAACATAACATAAATAGTCCAGGCCTGATCCTCTCTCATCCTTCACTGTCGTCGCTCCTCCTTTTATGCTTCTGCTCCTCTGTGAGAGATACGAGACCGGTGCGTCACGCAGGTGTCACTCATCACCAATTTCGTCCTGCTCGCCACACCTCATTCGCCACACCTCACACCTCTGATTGTAAACATTGCCATTCTTTTCTCTGTATATACAGTATGTGTTGTGCTTAGTTTAGCTGTATTAACCAGTAGTTTCATTTATTAAACCTTGTTCTATTCACAATTGATTGTCTCTGTGTTTGCGGCTCACAAATCAAAGTCACTTTGCTTTTGTACTGTTAGTGCAATATATACAGTAAGAAAGCCTTCTTGGCAAGGAGAATAATTTTTCTTAGAGTTGACAGAAGATTGTACAGTCTGCTTGGTGGACGATTGTAAGGTTAATTCTGAAAGCTAAAACCCATTACAATTAATTACACAGTTTTCCCTTTTGAGCTAATTTGCTACACAGCTGTGTTATTTACAAGATGATTCTCTGACTGACCGTGATGTTTCTGGCCAGGAAGTCTGGAATCTCATCATTGGTCGGACTGATGATGATGTAGAACGGGACTGAAGAGGATTGCTGTTTCCCATCGGACACATGCAACATGAGCTGGTCAGTGGTCGGCTCCATCCTCTGGTGTCTAGACTGAACATAGTTAATGTGTCCATTCAACACATCCCTGTAGGTGAAAGAGGCTAAACGAGGAAAAACCAACAATTCAGGCTCTAGCATTACCATATAATATAACCCAATGCAATGACGCCATTTTAAAACAGTCAAATGCACATAACAGAACTGGCTCACCGATACTGATTCCCATGTTGCTCTTTTCAAATCCTGGACTGGGCAGGATGTTCTCTATGTAGCCAAACTGTGGAGGAGCAACCAGGATGAGCTTGAGATCTTCTGGAGCAGAGTCTTGGTCTTCAACTCTCAGATGGGTCACTGTGATAGAGGCTGACCCTCCTTCATTCACCACAAGCACCTCTCCTGATGTGAAAAAAAATGTGTCATGGACCCTAGCATGTCAGCAAAAAGCAGCAAATGCTACAATATCCCTTGTGAAAAAAAAGTGTGCTTAATGTACTTCAAATGTACTTGTATATTTAAAAAAAAAACTAAAATCTACTTGGAGACAATAGAACATATTAAAATACAAGGCCATTTAAGTGTACTTTCGTGACTCTTTCTTTACACACTTAAGTGCACTTTGTAATAATGTCAAACTTTCAATGTCAAAAGTAATCAAAGTTTAAATTTAAAATACATTTAAAATCAGAATATATTATAATCTTTTGTTGTGCTTTAAAGTACATTTTTCAATACACATGTAAAGTACTTTAGTTATACTAAATTGAAACTTCTTTATTACAAATGTGTAATTGCAAATAAATTTAAATATAGGACATGCAAGTTTTAAAAGAAATGACATTAGTTTACCATAAATGCTTGTCAGTACATTCGGCAGCACTCTTTAACTGTATTTCAAAGACAATAGAAGCAATTATGAAATTACATATAAAGATGTACTTCCTTAAATGGGTCCAAAACCACTCTTAAGTTCAACTAACTGGATTTAATATAAATTTAAACTATAATACATTTTAATTTAATTGCAATTAGCATGCAATTAAGTGTCTGAAAACATTACATTCAGTTCACACTTAAGTTTAAAGAATATTGTTTTATAAGAAGTACTCTCTTTAAAAGTATGCTGGCGTGTAATTCCTTTTCACAAGGGATATGAATCATACTATAAATGAGATTATTGATATTATACAGTAATCAACAACAGTGGTACTAAGAATTAATTTTAATATGTTAAACACAATTAATATCTTGTTTTATAATGTACAAAGGTTTTTCCTTTCTGTAGCTCCTTAATACGTACACATACATACTGCATGTTACAATTACATCAGAAAGAAAAGCTTTCCCATTACCAACAGCAATAGATGGTGGTTGGTTGTTCACAGGATAAACGGTGATATTAAGGTCATAGACAGGCAGGGAATTCTGTATTTCAGGTGTTTGTGCACTGAATATAGTGGCTTTGTCACTGCAACAGGAAGGAAGTAGTCCTGATTCTCCATCAGAGATCACAAACGTGACAATGTCATGACGTGGTTGTAGCCCAATCTCGTGTCCTTTGGAGTAAAATTGATATAAATTTGTTACTTCACAGGTTTATAATCATATTTAACAAACAATATCAAATGCATTTACAGTATACCTTTGCAAAAAAGAAATGCACAATGATTGTGCACTTGTAGTGTACTTAAAGTCTTAAAAGTAATAAAAAAAACTGTACTTGCAGATAATATAATATTAATTAAATAAAAGGCCACTTAAGTGTACTTAAAGAAAGTAGACTTTCATGACTGTTTCTTAATCTTAACACACTTAAGTACACTTTTAAAAAGTGCACTTTGTAATAATGTCAAATTAAATGGGTTTTTTTTGTTATTCAATATTACATTTAAAGTTGCTATATTTTAAATTGCAACTTCACCATTGCAAATATGCAATTACATATTTTATAAAATACATGACATACAAGTTTCAATAGAAATGATCGACATTAAAGTATACCATTATAAAGTTTACCATAAATGCTTGTCAGTATTTTCAGCAGTACACTTTAACTATATTTCAAAGACAACAGAAATAATTAGGAAATTGCATATAAAGATGTACTTAAGTCCTACTTAAGTGGGTCAAAAAAGCACTTTGAAGTTTGCTAATTGCATTTAATAAAATGATTAACTATAAAAATGTGCATGCATCCTTCACAAAATTAATCCATCCGGCTCCAGGGGGATAAACGAAGGCCTTCTGAGGGTAATCCTACGTCATATGCCAGTATCCATCTCCCGTGAACGCGCGTCGACCGTTGCCGGAAGCCAGTTATTTTCATTTATAAAGTTTTAAATTTGTATATTTTTACGACAAAACCGCACGGATTACCCTCAGAAGGCCTTCGTTTATCCCCCTGGAGCCGGATGGATTACTTTTGTGAAGGATGCATGCACATTTTGGGACTTGAAGGAGTGGACCCCATAACTTGACATTATAACCACTGAAAGATCTAAGACATTTTCTAAAATAACTGAAAATGTGTTCGTCTGAAAAACGATTGACATATGCATCTCGAACGGCTTGAGGGTGAGTAAATCATGGGTTTAATATCATTTTTGGCCGAACTATCCCTTTAAGTTCAACTACAGAAAGTGAAATATAAAAAGTGAAAGAAATGCATTACTAATTTTCTTATATTACCTGTGTGTCTATAGGAAATTAAGCCAGCAGATATATCTGCTTGAATGAAGCGGTCCACCACAATGTCATTCCTTTGAACTACCCCATAATATGGTTGTCGGGCGATCATATACATCAATGTGCTATCATCACTGTCTGGATCTGTGGCACAGATGTACTCAATGGTGATGACCACTTCCTGTCCCTCTGCACAGGCTAAAATGGGTTTCAAACCTGGCACTAGCACTGGCACCTCATCATTGACTGGCGTCACCTGTCAAACATGCAATTTGTTAGATATCTTCAAGTGTTTCTTTTGTGGTAAAAAAAAGAAATTGCAAGATAAATCTCCATTACCTTGACATGTAGTACAAAGTCAGCCATATTTATCCCATCCGTGGCAATGAATTTAATATCATCATGTTCTGTCTCAGAGCTGTCATGGCGATATCTGTTCAGACAAAATAGTTAAAACTAAAGATAATGTAGAATGAACCAGCCAGGTCCAATACTACTTAAAGTGTTTACGATGAACCCAAACAAACTATGATGAACCACATCTGACCTAACTTTTAGGCTTTTCAGATCCCTGACTGTGAAAGTCTGGCCTGGACTCATAGGTGTGCCATCCAGGTAAATACTGCCATGCTGAGGTTTCGTCTTCAGCTCCACATGCAGAGAGTCCTCGAGCGAGTCCTGGTCCTTTAGACGCATGTGTTCTTCACTCACCCAGCTCTCTCCCCCCTCATCCACCGTCAGCTGTCTCGCATGTACCTAAAGAGGAAAAAAAAAAACACATCCTAGCACTCAACTTGTGCTTTTATAGTTCTGATATCTATGATTAATAAAGGGACTTATAATTTATAAGATAGTTAGTAGAATAAGATGATAAAAGGTGTACCATTAGCACCATGCTAATTGTAAAATCAGCTGCTAACTTGAGCATGCACAAAAAATAATAATAATAATAATAATTTATTATTTTATCAATTCATTATATCAAATTATTTCAAAACGGTGATAACAAGGTGTAGCATTAGGATCATGCTAAATATTGACAGTAAAATTTCATGTTTAAAAAAAATAAAAATAAATGATTTCTTATCGAATTATGCAAAATATAATAAATAAAATTATAAAATGGTGATAACACAAGGTGTAGCATTAGGACTATGCTCATCTAGGCAGTAAAATCAGCTAATTGAACAAGCTAAAAATAACAAAAATAATAATAATTTCTTATATTATAAAATTATATAAAAATATAAAATAAACAATATGGTGAATACATCCCTTATTAAAACAAGTAGTGCTGAGCATGTGTGTGTACTGAGTATAATTATTTTGTATAAATAAATACACAATTCTGAAATTCACGTCATGCGCACTGAACGCTGACCATCGCGTACACTTAAAAAGTGAAGTATACTTTGGCCTTGAGAGTTCATATAATTGTGACAGTAGTCTCCCCTCCCAGAAGGCCCGTCCTCTGGGAGGGGATGGAGAGAGAGGGCGCTGGAGGTGGGAGCAGAGCTGGTGACAGACAGGGACCTAGAGCAACGACTCCACCGAGGCTGAGCCGGAGGGAGGAGGGAGCTTGGAGGAGCCCTAGGGCTGATGGACCATGGTGGAGCCGAGGGAGCACACAGCCGGGACGGAGCTGAAGGGTTGACAGGCCAAGGTGGAGACATGGGCCTGGAGGGCCGAGGTGAAGCTGGGGAATCCATAACACCATACCAAACTGGAGATCGGGAAGCCAGAGGCGGAGCCATAGAGTTGCATAGAGCAAGTGGCATGGCAAGAGCCGAGGAGTTGGACGACACCAGAGGAGAAGGTGCATCCAAGAGAATGGATGGAACCAGCAGAATGGAAGAGACCAGAGAGTTGAGATGGACCGAATGGGATGCAGGAGATAGGAGACTGGGGGAGGGAGGAGGAAGAGGAAGAGGATGGACTCCGGATGGGACTGGCAGAGGAGGAGTAGGGAGTAGGTACTAGGGAGGGAACTGGATCAGCTCACCACAGGTCTATCAGACTGGGCAGTATGCACAAACTCCAGGACAACCCAGCTCGCTCCAGGACTGACGTGGCGGGCCGGCTCTGGCTCCAGGATGGACGCGGTGGCTGCCTCTGGCTCTGTGGCAAGAGTCGGCTCTAAGTCGGCTTACTTGGACCATGACAGACAAGGGCTAGGCTCAAAGTCTGTGGTGGCCTCGGGCTCAATTTCTGGGTCCGTGGCAGGTGCAGGGCTGACAGGCTCCTCCTCCCCTGCCTTGCAGATAGTGAGAGGGGAACAGCAGTGCAGGAGCAACAACTCCAAATAATCCATAAAAGTCCTTCGAGCACAATATCCAGGCATCCCTTGGACTGCTCGTTTTGAATCAGTGTAAAAGAAAGCACAGAGGGAGTGGTCAAGATAGGGAGTCTGACACACCAGATCTAAAAAAAATCCTTGTGTGGTCCTCAAGGGAGCAGTCGAGGTGGAGGAGACTTGACAAAGAACAAGAACTGACAAAGAACAACGGAAACACATGTCTATGAACACAGGGGTAGAAAAAGCCAACCAAACTAGACACAGCTGAAACTAATGGGTAACTATAGAAACAAACGAGGACATAATGTGTAACCAGGGAAACCGAAAATAACATTGAGAGCGGTCCACTCAAACATGTCAATCTCTTTCCAGCTCAACCTAAATCTATATCTCAATCTCTTTTTTGGCCATTTTACAGGGAAAAATTTGATTTCTTCGAGTAGAAAAGTAAAAGCTCAACTCTACTCAATAAGTACCACTAGCAAGCACTATACTGTAATTATTATCTGTTCTGGATTGGGTAGATGAGGGCTACCTCTGGTGCCAGGTTATCCACTGGCAGAATCGTTATGTTGAAGCAGATTCCCGCAGTCATGCTGCCTTGCTGGTTGGTCACCGACAGGATAAACTGGATGTGCTGGGGGTAGGGTCCAATGTCCAGGATGGGAGGCATGTAAGCAACTTTCATGTAGTTGACTGCATTCTATAAAGAGAGGATAATTTACAGCTTCGGTTGCTTTGGGAAAAATTATATGTCTAACTCCAGATCAAAGTATTTACCTGAGTGAAAAGTCTAAGCATCGGAGCGTTTGGGTCCTTTTTAAATTTTGGGATGCTATCAACCAGAAACAACCTTCCTGCATCAGACCCTCTGTAAATCAAAAGCATTAACATCATTCTGAATTCCTTCAGCACATACATGTTGAGTTATATGCAGCAGGTTTGAATTGAACGCATCCTGCTGTGGACCTCATAGGCTTCTAGTTTAATTGTGTACCCATAGGTGGTGCTGTAGAAAGGTGGGGTGGTTACGGTGTATGTGAGCTCACTATCTGGTGACTCCAAGTCAACAAAGTGCAGCTGTTGCTTGGTCAAGTAGGTGACATCAGTCTCATTGACAACCAAGTGCCTGGTCACACCCGGTGCCTCTTGTGGAGGCTGATCAGGGACTGGCTGGATTTGAATCACAATGACCTGCAAAGATTACCTGGTTAGTGAATAACATGTGAACTCTGAGGAAAGTCAGATTAGAGGAAACAGCAAAAATATGCCAAAACCTTCAGTATAACATGGACTACTATTTGATCAAAGAGGGGATGTTTAGGAAATCTGGAACTTACCTGAGGCTCTGAAAGATTAGGAGGGTCATGAAAATCAGAGAGCACCACCTCAAAAGAGTCATCAAACACCTCACTGCCTGAGTGCCGATAGTAGATGATAGAATGGAAGAGGTCCTTCTGAAGAAAACGGTAAACAGGGTATCCTGAAAAAAAAAACTTTGGTTAAACTTTATTTTAAGGTGTCATTGTTGCAGTGTAATTATATATTTAAGAACTGAGTAATATTAAGCAACTACATGTACTTACTATAGGGTTAGGGTAGGATTATGATTTGGTTGAGGGTTAGTTGCATGTAATTATGCATCATTTACTGTTATTACTATGGTAAGTACATGTAACATATGTAACAAGGACACTGTAAAAAAAAAGTGTTACCAAAACTTTTTGCAGTGGTATTTAAAGGATGCCTGAGGACACTCAGTTCCCCAAGAATGAATTAGATTTTTTACATGCTCTGAAGAAAATGTAAATGCTGTTTGTTGGGGTTTGTGGGTGCTTTGCTAGTTAGTTGCTATGGTGTTACTAGGCGGTTTCTATGGAGCTCTATATGGCTTATAGGGCGTTGCTACAATAGGTGGATGCGAGGGAGTTTTCGGTGGTTTCTAGGACGTGTGTTATGATATTATGGGATGGTTAGTAGGGTTACTAGCTAGGGTGTTCTGGGTGGTTACTAGTGAGTTGCTAGTTTGTTTGAAGGGTAATAGGATTGGCTTTTAAGGCAGTCGCTAAACTGGTTACCTGGGCAATACAAGACGTTGCTAGAGTGTTCTAGGTGGTTAATATACATGTATATAGGTAAAAACATGCATTTAGAGTATGTTCTAGTTTTCCTACAACCCTTTTCCTCACCTGTTATCCCAGGACCAGGAATCTTCATGATTTCCCCTGCCTGAGGAGGTCTGGTGATGTTGAACATGATGTAGTCATCACTTGAGTCCATATCACAGGCTTGCAAAATGGATCCTCTCAAAAGACCCATCTGACCTTCAGACAGCTCCAGCACCATATTGGTAATGAGGAAGGGTGGACTGTCATCTTTGGGCAGGACGTTGATGGGAAACTTGTGTCTAGTTTGATGTAAGCCATCAGTAATCCGGAAAACTATATAATCTTTAGTAGTGTCACTGTCATCATGATGGTAGTGTACCGCACCATCCTTAATATCCTTCACAGTGAACATGAAACCTTTTCCACCTAACATACAGATAAACATACAGTGGTAGTGAGAAGATTTTGTACAAAATGCACAGATGTGACTCAACTGATATAACAGATTAATATTTCCAAATTGAGGAGTGGGGAAATCATCTGGATGTGTACCTCTAACAGTTAGTCTGCCATGCTGCAGGCCATCCACAGTGATGATCCTCACAGCCTTCAGGTTGTCATTGTCAACAATCTGCAGCTGATCCCATGTGATTGGACGGGACTGACCTTCCAACAGACTGAGACCTATTCATTTGATAGAAATAGGGAGAAACTCATTTGTCTGGCATTCATTACACATCCTAATCTTTTAGATTATCAGGTACTGTAATTTTCAGAATTTTCCTTCAGGGTTCAATGAATTGTCTGGGATTGATGATATTTCCGTGGCATTTAATCACCCCACTCACTGTGGTTTTGTGTGATCTTTAATAAAGAAAGTTAATTTAATTTCACAAACAGCCCACTACCCTTTACATTCAGTGTGATTTTGGCAAGTAAGACGTATTCTTCTAATCTAACATGTTCCCTTAGTACACTTGAGCGTACATTTAAACTTAAGTGTGAACTGAATGTTTTTGAACACTTCATTGCAATTCAATAAAAAGTATTGTAGTTTATATTTATATTAAATGCCATTAATGCCTTTTTTGTCCCACTTAAGTAGGACATATCTTTATATGAAAATTACTTTTTGTTGTCTTAATAGCCTGTCTTAAAATTGTCTAAATATTGTTAAAGTGTACTGCCGAATGTACTGACAAGCATTTAAGGTTAAACTTTAAATGTCATTTCTATTGAAACTTGCATTTCATGTATTTAAATACATTTGTAATGATGAAGTTGCAATTTAGTACATTTAAAATATCAATATTAGCTTTAAATGTGATATTGAATAACTCTACAGTTAAAATTATAATCAAATACTCTACATATGCTTCAGTATGTTAGTCAACACATCAAAATGAATGTACTTCTTTAAAGCACGAATACATATTATTAAAACATAATGATTTAAAAAGTACTTCCAGGTAAAACCTTTAATTTGACATTATAACAAAGTGCACTTTTTAAACTTTTTAAAAGTCTATTTAAGTGTGTTAAAAAGCATAGTCATTATTTAGTTTTTTTTTTTTACATCAGTTTGGACATCTAAATTTGCTTTAAAGCTAAACTTATTTAATTTACATTGAACAAGTCCTATTTTGGGGGGAGGGGAGTCTCCACCTTGCAAATGTTCTGTTTAAGAAAAGATTATTGAGCAAAACACTGAGATGAGAACAGAGCAACATGTATACATGTATATGAAAATGATGCACAATACAGACCCATGTTCCATGATACTCTTGGTGCATTAGTATCAGCCGTCCTGATTGACACATGCACCACCACAGGCTGGCTTTTCTCAAAGTAGAAATCATGCACCTCAAACTCCACCTAGTAGAAATTAACAATACATACTGCATTATCGAGTTAAATAAAATAATTCTGTTTAACATCAAGTCAGTATAGTTCCCCTGCAGAAAAAAAGAAGTGCTAAATTGTATTGAATGTGCACTTGTAGTGTACTTCAGATCTTAAAAGAGTACACTTTCATGACTATGTTTCTTAACACACGTCAAATTAGTTTTAAATCTTATTTATCTCGTGCTTTAAAGAAGTGCATTTATTTTGATTTGTTGACTAACATACTAAAGCACATGTAGAGTACTTGATTATAATTTTAACTTTAGTGTGTTGTTTGAAATTACATTTACAGTTAATATATTTTATATATTAATATCTTAACATGCAGTGTCAGAAAAAATTACATTCGGTTCACACTTTAAAATATAATATTTAAGTACTCTGTAAAAGTATGCTAAATCGTATCTTTTCCAGAAGGGTTACCTCGTAGTTCCTACGCTGCGTGTGACTGGAGTTTGGAGGCTGGTAGCTGATCAGCATGTCGTTGAGATCCATCCAGGAGAAGGAGGAGATGGGTTTGGTGTGATCAGACAAATGAGTGATGAAGCCCTCATTAGGGGGGTTAGTGATGTTGAACACCAGGCGCTGTTTGGGCGTCTCATCATCCTCCGCATCCAGAGTTGCCGTGGAGAGAGGAGTCAGAATGAACTGGTCCACCTCTAAGATGAACATGGACATAAAAGCAGGCTTGGGCGGCTGATTGGGCATCGCGTCTTTAATGGTTACCGGGATCCAGGCCTGCTCTGACTGAATGGGAGGTGAGCAGAACTAGTGTTAATAATGTAGTAAAAAAAACTCCTTTAATTTAAAAATGCTTTTATTTTAGGATTGTACACCTGAATTATGCTTCTGCTACGAGTGTCTATGAGATCCAGTCTAATTGCGATGTAATCTATGTCTGGAGATGGAGGGTCGGTGTGGTGGTAACGGATGCCCATCATGAGGAAATCATTGCATGGTACTTTGATGATCTTCAGCAGTTTAAGACCCTTTAGACAGTCGTCACTTTTACAATGAGCTCGAGCTTTATTATCTGCAGGGGGACAGAGAAAATGATGCCCCAGTATTAAACTACAAAACAGATTAGTAGTTTTTTCCCCAGATATTATAATGCTCAAATGAAGTCAAGGTATATTTTGAAGTATTTTCAAGAACACTTATGGTCAGAAGTTTGGAGCAATTCAGCATAATGGTTTCTGAGGTATCATGTGACACTGAAGACTGGAGTAATGACTGGTGAAAATTCAGCTTTGCATCACAGGAATAAATTACATTTTTAAAAATATTTTTAAAAATGATTGTTTTAAATTGTAATAGTATTTCACAATATTAATGTTTTTGCCGTATTTTGGGTCAAATAAATGCAGCCTTGGTGAGCATAAGAGACTACTTTCAAAAACATTTTAAAAATCTTAATTATTCCAAACTTTTGGCCAGTAGTGTATTCTGAAAACCTAAAAAAAATGTAAATATATAATTAAATAAATAAGGTGATACTATCAGCTGTTCTGCTAAATCGAAACAGGTCGTTCGCAAAATTCCATTACATTCCTTCCAATCCAAAAACTGTCTGCCAAAAATACAGTTTATTGCAGCATATATGTCAATTTTCATTTGTGTATAATTTTATTAAGACAACAATTTGGGTTAAAAGTTGCCACTAAAGTGAATTATGACCTAATGGAATATTTTAGCAACCTTTAGGTTTCCTTTCACATGAATTTGACCTGATGGAATCATTTTTAAAGCGCATTTGTGCATTAGGAAAGTAGGAAAACTGGTCAAATATTATTATGTTATGCTTTTACCCAGCTGTCTTCGAAGAGGAACAAAGCTATCTGGTTCATCTCCTCTCGGCCCCTCTGGTTTCTCCGGTTCCCCGGTGACTAGTTGACCGTGAACAGGTAGATGTGTCTCCAAAGTTGTCATCTGAACTGTGCACTCAATATTATGTCGGTGTTCATAGTGGAAGGAGACAACATTACCGTCTAGGATATTTGAGAGGCCATAAAACTCTGGCACCTCGAGACTCTGTGATCCAAACCTAATTACATTACAGTCAGGCTCCATGATTTCAACACTGAGAGAGAACAGCTCACTGTAGGTCTCTGTCTCTGTAAATCTAAACATAAAGAAGTCTTCATGAAATGTCCATATTCTTAAAGACAAAAAGTTTACTATCTGTCTTTTAATACAATGTCTTCCACAAATATTTCAATTTACTGTATTTATTTAAAGCAGCATGAAAAACGTACCTGTACAGACGAAGTTTAACAGTATCCTCTTTTAAAATCGGACATCCATTATGAGTGTATTTCACTTCATCGGCCAAAAAGTGACAGTCAAAAACCTATCAAATGAGAAATAGTCGTGGAAAGAACAGAAATTAAAGGTGCAGTAAGCAATTTCTGAGAAACGCTGGGGAAAGTTGTGGTTTCTGTCTGGAGTTATTAAATAATGAAGAACATGGGACAGGAGTAGCAAACTTCATCCATCTTTATTACTCTTTCACTTCTATTCTCAGACATATTAGGCTACGTCAATACACAACACTTTAAAATATCGGTCACAATATATTTTACTTATGAACACAACAACAGTGGACTGGTACCCTGGAAATCCAGAGTTCTCGCGAGAGCACAAATTTGCTCAGCGAGTCACTCTGGCGTCGAGTAATGATGCTCATTAAATATGCTCTTGTATCTGAGCTGTACCAATCACATCGGGTTATCTGATATAGGCAGGCCAGAGGCGAGCTAAACAGAAGACAAGCTGTGACGTTGAAGTCATTAGTAAACATTGCAAGACGGCTATGGATGAATACCAGTTGTTTGAAACGGCTTTGGCTGCTACAACGAGCGAGTTAGACTTGGCTTTTTATCTAAAAGAGGAAAAGAAGACGCCACTCGAATCGTTCCTTTGCAAGAAGGACGTTTTTGCTGTTTTGTCGACCGATTTCCAGGCTAGTGGATTGGACCAAGTGCCACAACACTCTTGTAGACAATCAGCAGCAGGGAGTGTGTCCACTCATGATAGGGGAGGAGAGAGAGAGAGAGCAAGAGGGAGATTTGAAGAAGGACTGTAGAAAGAGAAATGGCTGAGAGACATTACACAAGAGAAAAGGTCAGAGGAATATCACTGGAAAAAGAAGGGTTATGATCAGACCAAGCGGCAACCTCCCCGTCTCTCTCTTGAAACCAACACGGAAGTGAGTTAAACTGCAATTCATTGACTGGCCGCTTGGCCTGGCTGCAGAAGTGAGTCAAATCTGTATCTCCCTCATGTTAAAATTACCAACTTTACAGCAGAAAAAAATATGTTTACAGCCTGGATCTCTATGTGGCTTTGGTCTATACAGCTAATTTTGCCCTTCATAACAACTGTGAGGGGGGTGAATTATTTTACAACTCGTCCGTTTAGTTGATTAATATTTAAATTTAAGGGTGTGGCCAGTGGCCACTTGAGTGACAGATGGATTGCCGCTGTCAGTGCTAGCCGTTTGTCTGCTGTTTACTAGCCGTCACTTCACCTCAGCAATGTTAGCTGCTGAACTTGCCATCTCTGCAGTGTTTGTGCTTTTTTTCGGGATTATTTCATACAATTTAATACTTGGGTACAAAGCCCACGTCTTTGGATTCCGTCGTTATCGTTCGAGAGAACAACCAGCGCTGTATTTCAGTTGTTTTCCTCCGTGAACCTGCACTAATGGATGTCTGACAATTTCGTTGCTTTTTGGGGTTTTCAAATTTAAAACGTCAATAAATGCTCGTTCGTTCTGCTCTCACGGAACAGATGGATTATAATATGCTTATGTACCGTCAGATGAAATCATGCGGGCGTCGGCGCTTTCTCCGTTCATGCAATAAATGCACATGAATGAGCGCGGATTTTCTAGCGCATTTACTTGAACTTCATAGGCAATATATCTATGGTTTAACCCATTTGAGAGACGGCCAAAATCAGAATTTAAAATGGACTGAATAAGCTCTCTACGAACTTGAGCAATGCCGCGCTGACGGACCATGAAAGAGTGACGGACATGTATGCACATAAATCACTGTCACACACAAACACTCTCGAAGTAATACACAGTCTCACTTGTAGCCATGTCTTTTGACTATTATAATATTACGAAGGGCAAAAATAGGAACGTTTAATTGGCTTTACATCATCAGCTAACTCGATCACGTCGAGCTAGGTGATTTCAGATAGCCAGCCCAGGCTCCTCAGCTCCACTCACGCCCCGCCTGTTTGCCTATTTTCTGTTATCCGGGAGTGACGCAAGGCCAAGATGGCGACGGCCGGCTCCGCCCACTTTAGGCTTCAAAAATGGTCTTCAGAAACCTACGGGTGACGTCACGGACACTACGTCCATATTTTTTTACAGTCTATGGATCAGACAAAAGCTTTAGGACCCGCATTAATATTAGAAAAGCTTTCCAGCGCTGGAGAGACCGAAGCGGGAAGGCCTGAAAGAGGTTGTTTCTGCTCCATATGTGAGTAACATTGCTTTTGCTATGTTTCACAGAACCAACAGGACAGTTTTGAGTGTCGAGCTTGTGTGCTGCTGGTGACTTACAACAAACTCCTGCGCTGTATATACTCTTGTGTACTGGAAGTTCATTTTATATTCCTCCATGTCATTTGTTAATCATCTTCGCTTTATTTTATTTTGCCTCGCTTTTACATATCGTTTTAAATATCAACAGTGTTTCTCAGAAATCGCTTACTGCAACTTTAACTTAAATTAGCACCACACAATCCTAATACACCTAATAACCTGTTATGAACTGTTATTGCATTAACAAACCTGAATTACAATCAGAAAAGAAAAAAAAACATATTGTTAATTAAAATTTAAACTATTAAAATTGTCACACAGAGTGTGAATTGTTTTAATTATTTGAAATAAAGCTGAAATAAAATAAAATAAAATATTAGATGAAAAACTTTGTTTAACTTTAAGAAAAAAAACATGTCAACATCTGTCGACATGATGCCGTTGAATTGCAGAGCTGAGGCAAACATATCCACATCACTCTGATCAGATGCTTTCTTAACCGCCGCTTTCTCATCGCTGTCATTTTTGTTGTGTGTTTATTTTGTTATTGAGAGGAGAGCGCACAGCACATATTTACAGATTCACCAAAAGTCGCTCCCAGCAGCGTGGACGCTGTCGGGATGTTCGTTAACAGCATATTGCTGCAAAGGTATTTCCAACTTCTTTTGACTACATAGCAAAGAACGAAAAAATAACTTTGCCATAGTTATATAGAGGGGCATTGAATCACGTTCAGTCTTTTATATGTTACGAGTGCGAGCACAAGCAATAAGTTGCTGGCTGCAGTTCACTTAATGATGTTTTATTAACAAAGTTCGGGAGGAGCAGGTTCAGATAATTAGCCAAATTATGCACAGCTGGAGATTAATCAGTAATCAACTCAATGACAGAGTATAAATTCACAGCAGACCTATCTCTGTTCATTGAAAGTTTGTCAGCATCCCTCCTCCACCCCATCTCCTCACTTACAGTTCCATCTACACTTACCAACTGGGGGGAGTACTTTGGGTTCGGGCCTAACTCCGAGCTCGGAGCCCTCCCCCCGGACAGCACGCCAAATACGCATAAACTTATTGTACTAATTATATGTATATGTATACAATTCTACTTTTAGCCCCTTTAAAGTAAAACTTTTAATTTGACATTATTACAACAAAGTATGTTAAGAAACAGTCATGCAAGTTTACTCTCTTTAAGTACACTTTTGTGAATTTTTTTCCATATTATATTATCTGCAAATACAGGGGTTTTTTTTATATACCTTACATTAAAGTACACTACAAGTGCACATTCAAAACAAAATACAATTAAGCACATTTCTTATTCACAAGGGTAGTTCTTCAGATATAATGCACTCAGATGAAAAACCTTTTGGCATGTTCATCACTGAAAGTGTGTTGGATAATACAAAGAGAGAAATGCATGCAGAAATAATGAACATTGTTTACCTGTGGGGACAGTGTGCCGACCCGCTGTGTAATGGGCTCGTTCAGCACAACTTCCAGCTTGCAGGCATCCTTTTCTCTGGGTATATGAAACTGCAAGTCCCCCTCCTGCAGAAAGACTGACTGTCCCCTCTTTACCTTAAGACCAAGGTTGGTTTTTACCAGAGAGCCCTGAATCTGGTGGAGAAGTCCCAGCATGAGGACAGGCAAATATGTCCTGTCTATTGCAGTCATTCTGTTCAGTTTGTGTGGATCAGGACCTCTGTGTTGATGGAGTGGACAAATCTACAGGAGGAACAGTTGTTTGGTCTTGCTCTGTCCACAGAATGTTATCATACAAGGTCATCTCCACTTTTTCTTGATATTAATCTGAGACAATTAGTTTCAGTTCATGGATCAGTATCCCGCTCTCTCTCCATTCATCAAATGAGATGTGATATCTGAAAATAAAACAGACAAAAATATTATTACACTTTATTACACTTTCACAAAGGTCAAAGGAAATGAAGCCTATTTTTAGGATTTTCCTGAATAGGTGCATTAATATTATTAATAATAATCAACATTCATATTAAAGAAAGACATTTATAGCCCAAATCTTTTTGCTGGAGGGCGAGATGGGACCTAGAGAAGGAATAGGGGGAGGGGAAGCACAGCTTTAGTGCAAATATATATATTATTCACATTGGTGAAGAGTATATGCATTATGCACATATATATTGTAAACATGTATAATATATTGTTCATAATAGTTTTATTTTGTGGTGGTGAAATATGATCTGCACATGGTCAGGAGATGTTTTTTGTGAGATTCACAAGTAAAGAATGGCAAAAATTGGAAAGAAGATACAACTCTTCAACTGATCCAACAAATAACTGGCAAAAGAAGGAATTTAGGAATCACATTCTCTTCAGTTTAAGGCTAAAACGTCTCCATCACCTCTCTCTGACATGTTTGTTGAGTGATAGGGGAAAAACTCCTTCCGAGCCCAGTCCTACTGAGGTGAGATGTCAACTTTAAAAAATGACCTTTGACCCTAAACAATCCCCAGGCCCTGGAATGGCCAGTTTGGAGATTGAGACTGTCTGATCTGTCAGCACTGAACACACTGCTAAAGATCCTTAGTTCTTCCACCTGTGGTTAAATGAGCCATTAAAACGCTGGCTCAAGTGAATGATAAATGCTTCCCACCTAACAGCTTCATTCGGACTCATGCAGTAATGCAGTAATATTATTCAAAATGATCAACTCCAGACTCCAAGCATACTGAAATATTTTTTTCTGTTTAATCAAATTTGTTTTATCAATACAAAATTAATTTAAGACAGATTTTTGACTCTTTGATTATTTTGCAAGTTACTTCAAAACAAAACAATGAAAAACCCAGTGGATTTGTACAGTTCATGTCTATGAATTTGAGCTCACTGGGTCACATTTGTCAAGTCTAGCAGCAATACATCTGGAATTAGTCCGCCTTTGTTTACTTACTAACGTGTTTTCTTTTAAAGGCCTCTCCTCTTTTCTTCCTGCTGTCTTCCTCCATTGGAAAACCCAATTTTCTAAGATTGTTCCACAGCCTCGGGCTAAAAGTCTAATCTAGTGTTTCATAGCTTAAAAAACAAGATGGTCAGATAGTAATCAGCCTGTTTTGTCAGAATGGCGTGAAATTTCATAGAGGTACAAACAGGGTCTACTCAACATAAAGTCTGTGAGAAACAAAGAGAAATAACAACTGAACACAAAACCATGAGCACAAAGAACAGAAACGCGTTACTGCCTCTGCTCTGTTTACCATTAGAAAAGTTTAAAGCTTTACTGTATGGCCACTTAAAGGTAGGGTATGGTAGGGTAGGGTATTCAATACTAGAAGTGGTCTATATATTACAACATGTACATATATCTTCTGTGGAAGTCTCAGAACCAAACATTGTTCGTCCAATCATTGCATTCAGTCCCAATGCAATAGTAAGATGTCCTACCTGCCTGTCAACATATGTATTTCCACGCACATGCTCACGCAGACATCACACGCGCGTTCTATAAGGCTATGCAGAGTTAGACAGACAGTCACCGAGCGCCACAAACAAACAGCAGCCGCCTTTTACAGTTCCTCCTGAACCCAAACAACGATCTTAAGCTGCGTTCACGTCATGTCGTAAATGTAATTACGAGCTGGAAACCTGTGACTTTCTACTGTTTTTACGAAGCTGTTCACGTCCTCAGACTCGGATTTATGCGTTTCTATGTCAACACTATCAACGCTGACGTGAATCTGAAGCAGTCAGGTGCAAGTAAGAGCTGTGTAAGTTGTTTACATTCATTATTGTTGTAATGTTATGTGCTTTGAGACATGAGGTAATTTAAGGCGTGGCTCTGGAAACACTCTGAAGGGAGGGTAGGATCTCATGCTTTCAAAGCTAGCTTGCTAATGCTAGCCGCTCTGAAATTGCCTACCCTACCTTTAACACCGTCTCTCATGACGCTTTTCAGAATCTGCTGTGTGAGTTCATGTGTTTTGAAGAAGGTGTGTGTGGCTTTGGAGACACTGAATATGTTTCTTATCTTAAAAATTCTTTAAAAGTTTTACTTTAAAGTATATTATAAATCAGTGTTTTTTAAAAAAACTTTTGTCATGCTTTAAAGTACACCTGTGTTATTTGTGTTGACTAACATGCTAAAGTATATGTAAAGTACTTAATTCTAACTTTAGTTTTCGATATTACTTTTAAAGTCAACATGACATACAGTACAGTTAAAAAGAAATTAAATTTTTCATTAAAAATGAGTATATTTTAGTTGACCCTAAATGCTTGTCATTTGTTAGTAAACTTAGCCATATTTTAAAGATAATGGAAGTAATTATGAAATAACATATAAAGATGTAATTAAGTCCTACTTAAGTTTGTCAAAAAAAAAAAACACTCATTGCATTTAATATAAATAAAAATTTAATTCAATTTTAACAACATGCAAGTGCCCAAAACATTACATTCAGCTTGCACTTATATTCTTTAAAAGTATATTATTTTATAATAAGTACTCAAATGTAGTTTTCAAATGTATGCTAAAGTGTACTTCTTTTTCATAAGGGCACTAGATGAATGATCAGACATGATGAAGGTGAAAATCCCACCTTGGGTAGAGTGAGATTTCTTACTGGTAATGTATCTAGTTAGGGGCTTTTTTAAGTGTCTATTACTTTTATTAAGCTAGTATTTACAGCAAATGCTGTAGTTTAGCTTGCAAAAAAAACAAAAGAACAACAGGATTTAGGTTAACATTTTTCCAGCGATCCAGAAATCCAGAATTTGATGTCATGTTTCATCAATGTTCATTTTTTACTAGCACAATTGCATTATAAAATGTGAAAAGGTGGTGAACTTATACCATTTTAATCATGATGTCAGGCAATATTGATAAAAAGTTAAACATTTTCATCTTGACCATGTGCGGCACCTTGATGATACCTGGAACCAGATGTGGTAAATTATTCCCTGTCCTGATCCCAAACCCTTGTTTAACTCTCTTCCAGTCCAGACACCTTTAGTTTGGCATTACATTATGCTTTTCATTGAGGGAATTTCTTTTCATTTTCATTCCAGCTCTCTCAACAGAGGCCTAAAAACACAGCAGTCTAAAAATTACTTCAGCTGCAAACGTCTAAAATCTGAGCTAAGAATGACTCTCAAACACATATCAAATCATTTACAGGCTATTTTAGCCCATCTTTTTAAATAAAAAGGCTTCCTTTGTCAGCCACTTCCAGTTATTTTAGGTGTACGTTTTATCATATTGTTTAATGTATTATCATAATCTTAAACACCCAGGTATGTAGGGAAATTAGTTTTACTGTTTACTGCACTTCATATTCTTTGTTATTTACCTATAATAGATAATGAATCAGAACATTCACAGGAAATTGCTTACTTCCACACTGAAGATGGATAGTACACAATCTCTCTTTAAACGCAATACTTTGTTTGATATATTCACACTATCGGCACTTCGAATTCTTACCGGAAATAGTAGACCATCAGGGTATCTTTGGAATAATAATTTCAACATACTACGATTTGGGACACACTACTTCAAATTTCAAATACTATTTAGGACGGATAGTACTGTATGCAAATTCAAACAAATCGGTTGAGTGAATGATTCCATGACTCATTCGTTTTAGCATTTTTAACTAATAATTTAAATGAATGATTCAATGACTCGCTCATAAAGACACTTGTCACTTGTTGCAAAGTAACCTGAAGGAGGAGTCCCTGAAAAATAACAAGCACACACTGACAGTCTGACGCAAGCACAGTTTAATAGAAACAGTGCTGTTGCACTGTTATCAGCACTCTTGGAAAGCTGCTCGACTAATCAGTTTTGAGGACCGGAATGTCTCCAGGATAAAAAGCACACTGACTTTGAACATTTACTTAATCACTTCACAACTGTCATGAGGATGCTGATCAACTCCACTGCCGTGATGTCATGGAGAGAGGATTTTGTGTTTTGTAAGCTAAGCTTTCACACCGCAGCCCCAGGAAGTCTGTAACAGGGAGGACTATGTATTCCCTTCACAGGTTATTCTCCAAAAAAGGAGCAAAGATTAGCACTGGAAACTTTTCACATCCCAACCATGCAGTAATAAAAGTAATTATGAAATGACATATAAAGACGTATTAAAGTCTTACTTGTAAAAGTAAAAAAAAGGTACTTACATTTAGTGTAAATCTAAACTATATACTACATCTATCTATAAATTACAGAAACGTCTGTCTGTGTGTCTGTCTGTGTGTCTGTTAACCACATATCTCTCGAACCGTTAGTCCGATGGATTTCAAATTCGACAGGTGTCTTGCCACGGGCACGAGTAAGTGCAGTGCCAAGTTTGACGTTGTTTGGATGAGAAATGCTAAAGATGTCTTTAAATATATCATTTTTAAAAGGTTGTGGTTTAAAAATAAACACTCTGACATAAACACTCAGTCAGCTACACTGTTTACTTCTGAATATTATAGTTTGGTTCCAGAACGTGATAAATCCATTTTGATTAATTTGAGTAAAAATGTGTTTTCTTTACCAAGAAAGTGGCAAGATGAAAACGACTATTTTCTGTTTCAAACTTTCACATAGCATCTTTAAGTTATAATAACATAAAAAATTCAAACCCAGATTTTGATTTTCAACGATCTATTATAAAAACGGATAATTTCCCCCAAAAATGCAATAAATTCATGACACTTTTTTTTTTCAAAATGCAATTAATCCATTGAATCAATATAAAAGTTATTTTTTATCATATTGAAACTGTTGAAATCAGCCATCGCTAAGAAATATCTCCTGAACTTTTTTGACGGTGATCAGCTCACAAAAATTGATTTTGCACGGGCACTTTTCACTGCTCCCTGAATCGACGCGCTTATTCATTTGTGGATGTTAACTGAATCTGTAAGTCAGCAATGCTGTTTACTTCTTCTGAATATTATATTTCATTCTGGTGCACTTAACGTTATCGCTACTGTGTAATAGTAGCCTATGCTATTCACCAACTAAACATATCCTATTCAATGCGTTCACAGTCTCTTTCACGGGCATCATTTGTAGTAGCCTATTCACAAACTGTTTGCTCAAGCATAGCGTTTTCTCTGAGTTCACTGTGTGCTTTTTCTACCATGCACAAATAAAAATGTCACTGAACTTTTGCTGTGTAATTGTAACAATGAGCACTCAAACACACCAAACCAACAATTACTAAAAAGACACACAAAAACTGATTGTGCACGGGCATTTTGCACTAGTTTTCATTAAATGCAATTAACATGCGATTAAGTGTTTGAAAATATTACATTCAGTTCGCATGTAGGTATTCTATTTAAAGTATATCATTTAAATAGTACTCTTTTTCACAAGGGAACCAACATTTAAAACCTATATGCCCAAAATGCCTTACTAGATTAACTACTTTTTCTTGCAAAAAAAAAAAAAGTCCTTCTGTCCTGTGATTAATGGCTTAAAGTCCCTTATGTGCCTCTGAATCACTTTCAGACGTTTTTGTGCGCACCACATCAAACAGACAGTGCATTCCCAACTCTCTTATGTGATCTCACAGTTCAGAAACTGTCAACGTTGTTCTCAGGGCATGATTCTACATGCTGTACAGTCTGTGATTATATGGTTCACCCCTGTTTGGGATGTTCTCTGTAGGTTTGGAGCAAGTTCAACAGACAAGTGTTGAAGGGATCCTTCACGGGTTCAGGTAAACAGCAAATTGTAATGAGGCTTGACTAGGAAAGGTTCCAGCAAAAAAATGCATTTAAGAGACAAAGACAGATTTGAGAACAAATGAAGGGGAAGTTCACTGAAATGTTTTGAACTCTTATCTTGCTCTCAGGTAGGCTGACACCTTAACAATCCCACCAGCATTTCCCCAGAACAGCTGCTGGATTCAGATGTGGAATATGAGATGCAAACATCTCACAAACACAGTGGCTATTCAACCAGCCGACAAGCCATGAGTTCACAAACAGTGCTATGTGGGTGCCAGAAGATATTGTGCGCATACAGAAAAAGATTTCTCATTTTCATATAACAAACATGTATAATTCCAAACAAGTGAGCCATTACTGACAACTCTTGTTTCTTATTAAAATGTAATCAAACATTTTTTTTTAAAAGAACAGGCGTAAAAAATAGTGACATTTAAAACCACAAAAGTACGACAATCCTACCAGTCACAAGCAATCAGGACTCAATTAAAGCCAGCTGATTGAAATAGCTCAAGCATGTGGATGTTATGAGAGCGTTAGAGGTTTATTTGTACTGATTGGATATTACTTTAGTAACATTTGTTTGTTCATTACGATGAGGCCTGGAGGAATGGGAAGATATCTTCAAGTTTAGCCAGTATTCACGTACTAATGTTTTGATGTAGATATAGCAGTGATTATGAGGCTCCAGTCAGGAAAGCCCAAGGCAGGCTGGGTGGGTGGCCCAGACCCCTCTGCACTCTTTCTAAACTTCTCTCTGCTTCCATTCAAACATGTGGGGGCAGTTTTCCTGTCATCAAAACGTGCCAAGACCAAGTGTGAAAAACAATATGAGCAATGACAAAATGTGCCGTTCAAAAATGTGCAGTTAAATTAAAATGACCATGTATGTGTCTTTCAGCAACATAAAGTTATTAAGCAATATAATACTGAGTTAAATAAAGGTTACACAGCGTTACTGGCTTTACTACCTCAACAATGCAGCAAAAACAAAAACATATTTATTAAAAAATGTAATCATCAATCTTCAAAGAACATAAATTTACCTGAGAAGCAAAACTGCACAAGATATTAAGAAAATATGAATTATTAATTGAGAGAATATGTCTTAAATGAGATATATATAAATATAATAATCATTATAATCATTGTTCCCTGCTAGTAAATTACACAAACACAATTCCACAAAGTAACACACTGAATTAAAGTGAAATTTTAAAGTAGAAAAACTGAAATAGTATTTTCTTGTAAAACATACTAACTTGTTTTATTTACAACTTCGACTTTTTTTTGCAGTGTATTAAGGTATAAACCTTTTCTAGATTCATGCTACTTTAAGAAAATTACAAATTGGGTCAGAAAAAGAAACATTCAATATATTCAATATACATTCTGTGAAAATGTTTTTTAATATCTCATGCAATTTTGCTTCTCATGTAATTGTATCTTATTCTAAGGATGTTTCAGTATTTTTACTGGAAAACAACAAAGGGTAACTGTTCTTCTTAAAAGGTGAGGTAAGGTAAACTATCATTTCCTTCCAATGGTCCTATTAGAGCTACAATTTCTGGGTCACACGGGGGGGAAAAAGTGCGTTCCTCTCTGAGGAAGTGGGCATTCTGTACAGCTGGGACTGACTGGAGACACCGGCTGGAGCCAGCAGAAATCGGCTGCCTTTCCTCACAGCGCTGTGCACTGCTTCTCATCTCGCTAATGACAGGGTAACGAGCAGCCAACTATTTCCAAAGCAAAGATGAGCAGAGGGAAAGGGGGAGGCCTTCGCTCTCTAAACAGCTTTGGCCCCCATTTGGCAGCATACCAGCATGACCGTTCTCAGTGTTTGCAAGTGCTGGAGACTCACAGATGAAAAAAAAAAGGGAGTTTGGTTATCAGTCGGGGGGATTGTTATTCTACACTCCTAAAAATAAAAGGTTCTTTATTGGTGTTGATGGTTTCATGAAGAACCTTTAACATCCATTGAACCTTTAAAATGCACAAAAGATGCACAAAAGGTTCTTTACAGCAACAACAACAAAAAAGTTTCGGTTCCTTAAAGAACTGACCACTGTAAGGTTATTTGGGGAGACAAAAATGGTTCTTCTATATGGCATTGTTGCGAAAACCCTCTTTATTTTAAGAGCATAAGCTTAAAGAAAGATTAATAAAGGTGCACTAGTTTAATTCATAAGGTGGACAGAGATGAGAAAGCTGTTTTCAGTGACATGCTTTCCACCTGACTTTCACCTGGATGAAGACTATACCCTGAGAGCCATTCCTCTTCTGACTTAAAAGAGTTACATCCTTCTCAGCCAAACAATACTAGTTCATAAACAGAACATTATTAAGAAATTATACAAATTCACATATGGAAAACAAACAGAAGGACTCAGTGGGTTTGCCAAAAGTTTAGATATCATTTCACGGATTTCACAGTGAGAACATTAGTTGGGTAAAAATGTACATTTTCCCATTATTTTTAACATTTCTCATTTGATAAAAGTTATATTCGGATGTTCTGTGCTACTTTATATTGAGTATCTTTAACTACTATCTATGTACTAACATTTAAGTTAATCATTTGATACAATGCACTTATTGTATACATACATGGCTTTATATTGTACCTATTTTTAAACAATACCTGCATTAATTTCTGTAATTACTGCTGACCCTTCGTTTACCCCATAAACATACCAATACCATTAAACCTTACCCATATCCCACCTCAATAGCAGCACAAGTGCTTTGCAATACAACACGGAAACAATAAGTACAATGTACCTTCATTTCTTATATTTAATCTGTTCTTTAGTTAATCTAAATGTTATTTAGTGGCACTCTTGCACATACATACACAAAACAAACACACACAGAGCACATTTACAGACAAGTTCTTACCTGAAACCACAGCACTTATAACTCCACAACTGATTATCTTCTCCTTTTCACTCCAACGCTTTCACAGCAACAGTCTAATTGACAAGAGTCCCGATGGCAATCCTCACCCCTGCGAAGAGATGGAAGAAGTAGAGGAGGAGGAGGAGGGTGTTCTGTGGAAACTCGGAGGAGGGAGGTGGGACAGTCCTGCTCCGGAGGCTTTTAGGGAGGAGTGAGGCTGGGTATGAAGAGAGCAAAAAATGCAGAGGCAATCGGAAAAGAGAGGCAAACACAAACAGACAGAGATCAAAGAAAAGCAATCTACGCTCCGACCGCACCACACCATTAGATAATGACAGATCGAGGAGATCTTCCATCAAAGGGTGTCTAGATGACGCCACTGAAAACATAGCATGTTTGTTCACAAAGATCTGTGAAATCAGTTTCTAAGTGTCTCTAAATGGGTAGCTGGCAAATAATATGGGACAAACTTCAAAATAACACAAAGAAAAACTATATTTTAGGTAACGTGAAACAAGTTTTTGTTTGTCAAATACACAAAGGTAGTGGATTATGTTGTCTAATCACCCCTCATGATTGTGCATTAAATATAAAAATAAGAAAAGAATATATGTAAATGTACAAGGAGGATGTCCATATGTTGAAGTCCATTGTGCTGAAGTGTAAAGTATATTCGCATATGACACAAAAAGTGCAAAACAATAGTTGCATTAAATTTGTATGTATTTGTATGTATTCTATTTTAAACACCTTTTAGATTTTTGCTGTTAAAAATACTAATTAATTAGAAAACATATATATGTGGTCATAAAACGTGGTAACACTTTATTTTACAGTGTCCTTGTTACATGTAGTTACTATACCAATACCTATAAATTAAGCATAACTACATGCAACTAACCCTAAAACTAACCCTAACCCTATAGTAAGAGCACAGTTACTTCAAATTACTCAGTACTTAAATAATGTGCAATTACACTGTAAAAATAATGAGTAACCGAAAATCATTTTAGATGATTTTAGAGTTTCACGAATCCTGATCATTTTGGGTCCCACTGCATTTGGTTATTTATTAACATCAAGATACAGCAAGACTAATGTAGTAGAACAATGTCCAAATGACATTGTCACACAATAACCATCAGCGTTTTCTGCACTGTGACCATTGACCTTGCAATCCCTGTTAATCTCTCATCTAAGGGTATTCGCATGGATATTTTACTTAAACATTCTTTCTCTGTGTGTTCACAATAGCTTGCAGCAGTTACTGTAGCTCTGAAGAGCATAATAGCTCTGAAGACTAAATAGACAGAGGTAAGTTGTTTAACCGGACCTCCTCACAGACGATTATCTACACTTTTCTCTTCCTGAGGTGTTTGAAATTGTTTCAAGAAGTAAGTGAGTCCAGGTCCCCTTATATACTGATGATAAGTAGACGTCGACTATCTGCTTTCAGTCGTATAACACTCATTTGTGTTCAACTGCATCTGGATGTTAGCAACTAAAGTCTATGAGGTGGATTATGGAGTCAAAGGGTTAGAAAGAAATGTAATCATTTTAAAATAATACTCAAGTTTTCAAATTTTCCCAACGCCATTAATCTGTGGTTATTGCCTAAGTAAGCCAGGAAAGAGTCAACAAACACTTTTTCTGGTCTTTCTCAGTTTCCTTTCAGTCAAGTTACCATGACTGCACAGTTTTGAATACGTAAGAGCTCAACTAATCTCCTAAATCTCTTCTCATAAAACAGATTAGTTAAAGTTTGTGGGAAAAGTCAACCATTTCAAGTGGAGAACCTCAATAGCATGTTTACAAAGTCAAGAAATGTGATTCTTTTTTATAAACAGTGTATAAATAAGCAAAACTCAAACAGCATGATATTGAAGTCACTTCAGTTGTATACAGTATTTCCACTTCCGATCTAATGTTATGGAGCCTAGCAGAGTCTAAATCTTGTAACGCAAAAAAATGATTTTCTTCCTTTTTGTGTAGTTTTCCATTACAAATGTCAAAAATTCTTAAATCAAGAAACATTTATTGGAGAAGTAAAATTACTTAAGGTAAAATCCGACAGATATTTGTTCTTGTTTTAAGCATCAATAGCATCAATATTTCAGCAAACAAGAAAAGTCATTTTACTTCTCAAGTAAATGTATCTTTATTTAAGAATGTTTAGATATTTGTAAGACAAAAATACAGAGTAAAATTTGTAAAATTTAAACTATTTATGAATCAACAACTACTTGTAAAAAAACAGTCCAATGTACCATGTTAAGATAACAGAATTTTCTATATTGATTCTTCACATGTGATTAACTGTTGCATACATTTTTTGAAATGTCCGTATAAAATGAATGAAAAGGGTAATGGTAATTTGCAGCCAAGATATTATCAATTTTTCTACAGTTTTTTAAGATCATTCTCAGGAATCTCAGAAAATGGCGCCATTTGTACCAGAAACTCAATCAAAGTTATCAGTCAGTCTAAATTTATATTCTATTTTCTGCAAATAATTAAATTGTAATCCATCCATGTGTTTTTAAAAGTACCAGCCATGAAAATAAGCAATAATGATGTCTATTGCTAACTTATTACCCACAATTTTCAAAATGAATCTCAAGGTTATAATGAAGAGCTTGCACTTGATACTTTGTTTGTGCCAAGAACGCAAAGGTTAATGAACATAGATTAGACGAGCACTATCCGCTTACATTGAGAAAGAGCAACTAGTTGAAAAGAGCCCTTGATTCAAGTGAAAGGAACTGAAGCCTCAAAACCAAAACAAGCCTGTTCACTTTCCGGCACTTCCACGAAAACTAAGAGCACAATGCCTGTCAAATGGAGTGTGACATTCCTGGGTTTTCTGTGGGAAAGCGGTAATTGCTTTTTTCAGTGTTTGGCTGTTGGTTTCATGGGCTTTGAATCCCACCCTCTAATGAGTGAGCGAGTTTCTGTTGTCCACACTGTTCCCTGACCGAGCTGTGTCGGAGAATCAGGGTTCGGCTTTCTTCTGTGAATCTGGCAGCTCTTTTTTTTTTGCAGAATGAGGTTTTCCGCATCGTTTTTATGCTTCCTAATTGGTCTTTTAGGACTAGGAGGGATTCGCAGTTTGGTGTTCATGGAAGATGAGGGGGAGGAACCGGAGGATAGAGACCTGAGCAAAGCTATTTTGGAGATGCTGCACATAAATAAACTGTCGGCACCTCAGCAAGCAAAGCCACACCCCTACATGAAGCACGTTTACCAGTCCTTGGACACACAGGAAAGAGACCCGAGTGGGGCAGATGGAACTCTTGTACAGAGCTTCCGGAGCATTGAAGGTAAGTATATGTTTTTATTCAAAGTAAACAATTTAAATATTAAAATTAAAACCATGTAGGAAGACACATCATGGCCAAATTCCAGGATGACAATGTTAAGATTCAACAGGCTCAAATTGTGAAAGAATGGTTGGGAGGAGCATGAAGAATCATTTTCACTCATGAATTGGCACCTCTGAGTCCAGACCTTAAATTCATTGAAAGTCTTTGGGATGTGCTGGAGGAGACTTTACAGAGTGCTGGACTCTTGCATTGTCAATACAAGATCTTGACCAAAAATTAATGCATCTCTTGATTGAAATAAATGTTGATGTTACTTCCATCAAAGATGCATACATTTTTGGTCAAGATCCCTTCAAAATTCCATTCATAATGAGTGCTATAGTTGTTTTCATTGATGTGTCTGTACATATCTGTTTAACATTTTTTCGGATCAGGTAATCCAAGCTGGTGTGAGTGGAGGCGGGGACTAATTTGCATATTAATGATCCACGTATAAACCTTCTTTTATGAGCCAGAGAAACAAGCACATAGCCATCTTTAGAATTTTGTCTTTGAAATTCTATTTTTGCGGTAGCTCTGTATATTTCTATGGCATTGCTGTCGAAGAGTAATTAGCTGGTGAAGTGGATTTACTTATTGTAGAGTTGACGAAAGTTATCATGTTTGAAGCAGGTGTCATAACAAATGCCAGTGACCGGGAAGATTTTAAAACGAGCGGTAAATAGGCTGTGGAAATACAAACGAGCGCAGGCCAGAAAAGGGGCGGGGCGGGGCTACATAAGGTCTTATAGATGCTACTAAATGAAGCATATAGAATTACATTTAAAGGGATAGTTCACTTTGAAATTAAATTTTGGTATGTTTTAGCTTACCTCAAGGGCATCCAAGATGTAGGTGTCTTTTTTTCCGCAGTAGTTTCAATTTTGATATTTTTAGGTCAAACCGTTCTTGTCTGTCAGTCATATAATGCAGGTCTATGGTCACTGTCTCAAAGAGCATGCACAGAGTCCAAATTAAAACAATTCCCCATCGTCCAAATTAAACAATTCCCCATCGTAAGTACACATTGATGGCCTAAGACACGAAACGAGCGGTTTGTGTGAGAAAACGAACAGTATTTATATAGTTTTTACCTCTTGTAACACAGCCACGTCCAAGTGATCTGAGGGAGCGAGCGCATCCTGGTGTGTGACGTGTGCGCAGACTGGTGCATAGATATATACACTAGATGTCGCCTTGGCTACGGCAGTTCATTGGAACGAATGTCTTTAATGCGACATCTAGTGTATATATACTATGCACCAGTCTGCGCACACGTCACACACCAGGATGCACGCGCGCCCTCAGATCACTTGGACGTGGCTGTGTATAAGAGGTAAAAACGATATAAATACTGTTTGTTTTCTCACACAAACCGCTCGTTTCGTGTCTTAGGCCATCAATGTGTACTTACGATGGGGAATTGTTTCATTTGGACGATGGCGAATTGTTTTAATTTGGACTCTGTGCATGCTCTTTGAGACAGTGACCATAGACCTGCATTATATGACTGACAGACAAGAACGGTTTGACCTAAAAATATCAAAATTGAAACTACTGCGGAAAAAAAGACACCTACATCTTGGATGCCCTTGAGGTAAGCTAAAACATACCAAAATTTAATTTCAAAGTGAACTATCCCTTTAAGGCATTAAGAAATGATTGTCAAAGGAAACAATGTTTGAATATGTCATTGTGATTATCAAAAATTAGTTTTAAGGGATAAAATTATTGACTGCAAGGGGGATGTTACCATTTTTTTCACTGTAGTTGTATTTTTTACACTTCTCTGAAGAGATGTTGATGCATAAAAAGATTTGATAACCTTTGAAGTTATATAAATACAACTAAATAAATATTATAAAAAAAGGTATAAAATGAATTCTGCTTAATTTTCACCCCAAAGACCCTTAAAAGATGTTTTTTTTTTTTCAAACAAGATTCAAAGTACGGCACTCCAGGATGGATCTGGTTCAACATGTCCCAGCTGAGTCCCTTCATGAGGGTTGCAGAGCTGGTCCTGCTGAGGAAGACTCTTCATCACAAGCCGCTTAGTGTGACGGTCACAGTCCATAGTCTTTCACCAGGAAGAGATAACCTGAGCATTAGTGGCCCTCTTGTGGAGCACTTATTGAGTCTGGACCGGGTTCCTCCGACAGGCTATGACGTTTTTGACGTGACAGCTGCAATAAGCCAGCCACAGAGCCACTCAGATATCCTGGGCTTCCAGCTTCGCTTTGGGGATGAGAGCGGCAGCCTGGTTCTCCACGAAGCCCTCACACAGAGCCTTTACTGCTTGAATGGCAGCTCTCTTCGCCAGCCGCTTTTAGTGGTCTACAGGAGCAAATCAATGGAGCTAAAGCAGAGGGCTTCAGGAGTGAGTTCAGAACACAGGCAGAGCTGCATGGTCAGCTCAGAATATGAGAGACAGCAATTACATTTGAGACATGGGAGACATGTAGCTGCATGCAAGCTGTATGTACATCATGTCAACCTTCATACGAGCAAGTTGAGTCAATGGATACTGCAGCCATCCAGTTTCAACATAAGTATTTGTAGGTATGAGCCTGTCTGTGTGTAATATATCACTACATGAATAAGGGGGCTTGACAATATGTAAAAGTTTAAGAATGTGCCATTCAAAACACGAATCGATTACAGTACTAACTAGATATACTGATAGTGTGCGATTTCCCTTGTGAAAAATACACCTAACCATATAGAATGTGCACTTGTAGTGTACTTTAAATATTAAAGGTATATTTTTAGCGCAATTTTCCACCGGACAAAATTGCGATTGTTAACTCATGATTTCTGTTCTGTCTGTGCGCACCAATCTTGCACTTCTATCTACTCCTCAACCAGACCACCTAGAGACTTCGGGTTTTCGGCATTATGTTAAGGAAGGTCTAATCTCGGGAACGCACAAAAAAAATCCAGGAAAAGATTTAATATCTCTTAGTGTTGTGATCCCATGACGTCAGAAAATTGCGCTAAAACACTCACTGAGTTTTTATTACTTGTTTTTTTAAACTGTATTTGCAGATAAAATAATAAATGAAATAAAAGGCCACTTAGCAAGTTATGTTACCTTGTCATACCAGTTCCCTTGAGCTAAGTGTTAAAGACTTTTAAAAAGTGTACATTGTAATAATGTCAACAATATGTACACTTATTTTAATGTGTTGACTAACATACTAAAGCACATGAAAAGTAATTGGTCATAATTTTATCTGTAGTGTGTTATTCGATATATTACGTTTAAAGTTGATATATTTTAAATTAAATAGGAACTTCATCATTACAAATATTTTTAAATATACAAGTTTCAATAGAAATGACATTAAAGTATATTTTAGTTTGCCATAAATTCTTGTCAGTACGTTCAGCAGTGCACATTTCAAAGACAATAGAATTATAAAATTTACATATAAACTAACTATATACTTAAAGGGTTAGTTCACACAAATGAAATTAACAATTACTCACTCTCATGTCGTTTCAGATACTTTAGTTCATCTTCGAAACACAAATGAATATTTTAACTAAAAGACAGTTAAAAGCTGAGAGATTTCTGTCCCTCCATTGACAATTCATGCAACTACCACTTTGTAAAAAGTTCATAAAGGGATTGTAAATATAATCCATATGAATTGAGCGGTTTAATCCAAATTTTCTGACGAGACTCGATCACTTTATATGATGAACAGATTGAATAGGCTTATTAAACATCGATCAGTGGACAGAAGCTCAAACGAAACTGCTTGCAAAGTGAGAACAAATCTCATTGTTTTTTAAGAAGCTTTTTAAGCTTCGATTGCCGAGTTCACGCGCGTGATCATAGGTACTAAACCTATGCGCGTGAACTCAGCAATCGACTACTTTGGACTTCACCCGAAAACAGGACGTAAACAAAGGTATTTGCGCTGGCTTAAATAACATCATTTTTATACATTTCTTTCACATCTACTGCAGTCAGATCCACTCGTGTTCACTCAGAAGGAATCACTCACATTTTCTGTGCACTTGTATGACACATCAAGGATGTTAAGAGGCAAAAAGCAGGTTTAGTACTTGCCCTATTGAAGTCAACAGGGTGCAGATTTTAAAAATAGAATAACTCGGTGTAGGCAACACCGATTTTTGTCGTTGTTCTCTGTATTGACAGCACTCCAAATGTACAAAAAAATGAGCTCAATGTTAAAATTGACCGGAGTTCTCCTTTAACATGAGAATGAACCTCATTGGTTCTCGCATATCTGATGTGCACGTTGATGAATGTTTATATGTGAATAAAAGCCTAAATTAAAACTGTTCATCATATAAAGTGATCGTGTCTCTTCAGACAATTTGGACTAAACCGTTTTACGATCTTTTTATGAACTTTTTGAAGTATCTGTCAATGGGACATAAATCACTCAGATTTCATTAAAAATATCTTCATCTGTGTTTCAAAGATTAACAAAAGTCTTATGTGTTTGGAACTACATGAGGGTGAGTAAATGTTGACAGAATTTTCTTTTTTGGGTGAACTATCCCTTTAAGTCCTGCTTAAGTGGGTAAAAAAAAATGAGTTCAACTAATTGCATTTAGGTTAATATAAATGTAGGCTATACTACAGCTACTACAGCCTAATACATTTTCGTTCAAATGTAAATAACTATATTAAATTTAGTTGCTGAAAATATTATTTCACCAAAATGACAGTAGTTCAGCTGTTAAAAGTAAAGCATTAACGAGCGACTTCTTTAAACAGCAATGTAGTTCGGCCAAACGCTAACGTTACATCGCTGTTTTAATAGCTGAGAGAATATTTAAACGCTCACCTAAAAGGTCAGGACAGTCCGGTTCTTTCTGGTCAGACAGCTGATTCTAAACATGTAAATATGTAGGCCGGAAAGTCTGATTATTCCTAGTAAATCGGTTGGCTGTAAATGTAACTTGTGGCCTTGGAAAGTCCAATTCGTTCTAATGAATCAGGTTCTCTGAATCAATCGGTTCATTTAGGCCTAAATACGATTCACCGAATCAAATCTCTGTATAATATATCGACTCAGTTATACTGTAAAGATGTTTTATTGTATGTAGTACGTGTTAATGTTTAAAAACGCTTGTTTAACTATTTCAGTTTTGTATCAAACACTTTCAAAGTAGCTTCCCAAGTTCCTCAACACTGGTTTGGATACAGCCCTAATGTTGTGCATAATAATTTATTGCATTAGCCTATATGTAGGCTATTCATTATATGTGATAGAAAGAACCAAATAATTATGTCCTTCTGTCTGTTTCCTTTTTAGAGGTATCTGTTTGAAAGAAATGTCTGCGTCACCCATGCCTGTTCAGAGACAAAGAAAACGCCACAGAGAAAATGATTTACTTCAAAGGTGCATTCAGTCTCCTATGCAGCTTTTTATAGTTCTGCATGACAATTGTGAGTCTAACACAGGTATGACCTTAAAACTGTCTTCATATATTTTATAGATCAAACTGCACTCCACAAGGACTGTCATCTCTCATCGTGATGTACAACAGTGACACTGCGGACATTATTATAAAGGAGCTAAAGGATATCAGAGCAGAGAGATGTGTGTGCCAGCCAACTGCTCAATGAAAAGGACTGCAAAAATAATCAAACTGCAGTATGTGAAGTATTTGCGAGCATGACAGTTGTAGGAAGAAGTAGCCTATGTGAACCCTTGGATTATGCATTTCTGCATTTGTCATATTTTATCTAATCAATATTCTTAGGATGTCTGGTGTGAATCTTGAGCTCATGCCAAAGCATCTGGGTTCACATACTTGTTTTCTGGAACTGTATTTATGTCTTTAAAAGAAAACAAAGTAGCCTATATTTAGTTTTTTGAGAACTTACTTGAGAACATTGCAGGTGCACTTTTGGCCACATGATGTCATAAGAGAGCAAGAAAACGTTACTTTCAATATTCATGGAGCATCAATGTTCACCTATGTTGAAGTGTTTCATCTCTATCAATGAGTAATTCTAAAAATGAAAAAATAGGAGAGAAAAAAAGATGCACCAGAGGTGTTTCAACTAAGTTGTATATGCATATGAGGAACTGTTTAATTCTTTGAATTTGAGACCATGTTTGCTGTTTGGCCTTTTGAAACCTCCTATTCTTATTTAGGACGATATCTTAAAGAAAGAATGTGAAAAATAAACAATCTGTTCTGCAAAACAATTTCCTTGCTGTTCCAGTGATTCCGTTGTCATGACATTTCGGGTCCTCCCTCGAAATCGGGTCTCCATATCAGATTCAGAATCAAAATGAGCTTTATTTACCAAGTATGTTTACACACACAAGGAATTAGTCTTGGTGACAGGAGCTGCAGTGCAGAAGAAAGTACAGACATAGTGCAGACATTGTTTCAATATTCTGTGTACACTGTAAAAATAAAAGGTGCCTTGAGGAACCTTTTGGGGTGCTTCACTTCGCCACACCGGCGGAACCGTCTGTAGATCCTCTAGGCACCCTTTAAAAAGGGCCGGTTCTCTGAGGAACCACACAGGTTTCCTGAGGAACTCTTATATTAGGCACTGTGTGGAACCACTTTGGGTGCCTCCAGGAACCAAATTTCATTTTTTTTTTAATATTTAATTTCATGTTGTTACTATGGTTACCTTTGACATCTATTATAATAAACAAATTGAACCAAATACAAAATAAGAACTGTTTATTACATATTTGATATTCATTCTTATACATACACTTCCATGCACACGGGGAAAAAAGCTAACTACAGATTAATATCAATGAATACACACAAAAAATAGTATAATACATAAGCAACATGAATAATCAACCATGTATATACAATAGATAAACAAGAAAAGACATCTCAACAAAATGCATGGAAACACATATGTTCCACGAAATAAATCAATGTAAAAAATTACATTTGAACTAATTAAAAATGTCCATCATACTTAACTTTAAAACATTTGTGTTTCAGTCCGATGGTTAATCTGACATCACTGTTTCCAAGTCCAAAAGCTCTATCAGATGCCAAAAACAAACAACAGTGCTAATATACACTCATTGTGCTGTAACCTTTATCTCTATACTGAAATCTCTGATGGTTAGTTATTCAGCTATTTTGAATCATAAAATGTTGAAGTCCGGGATGCCGTTAGACTGGAGACTGTAATGTACACTATGGCTTTTGAAAAGCTTAAATGTGCGACTTGAATCAACAGTGTTCATAAATGGTTGTTGAGTATTCTCATGAAACAAGATAGAGGAAGTAGAGGCTTCGACCCGGAAACAGAGTTAAGGTGCAGTAAAATGATCTGTTGTTCTGTGAATGTTCACTGGTGAATTCCAGTCATTTCAATAAGAATCCACACGATCAGCAATTTCGTTTGTGGTCAAAAATGTCACTATGGGACCAAGTTGGTGTGAGGTACTTAAAGAGTTAGAAAAGTGAAAAGGTACAGCATCGTTTTCCATTTGTTTTTCTTCTTTTCTGGTGGATGGTCCAGGCACTTCAATGATTTTCAGGTCTACAGGAGGATTTTTATTCTTGATCAAACTTGTATTTCAGCTTACTGAGATCCCTGCAAAGTACAAAATTTGCTGTTAGTAATGTTATTAAAGTGATAGTTGTGAAATTTAAATAATTTCCTCAGCCTTGTGACATTCCAAACCTGTTTGACTTTCTGTCTGTGGAACCCAAAAGCAGATCTCAGGCATAATGCAACCCCTGTCACCGTTCGCTTTCACTGCATGAAACACAAGCAGAAAACAATTGTGTAAATCATTCATGAAACCATTTTTATGCACACTTGTCTAGTTCAATTCAATGCAACAATTTATGTAAAAATGGTTAAGCTCCAAAAATGTCCCAGAAAAGATCCTAAAAATAATCAATGAGTTCACAACTCATGTGTTATGGGTTGTGTTGCAAGTCTTCTGAAGCCTAATTGCTTTTTCCTATTTTTTTATTTTATTTTTTTTTTGTCGAAAAAGACTAAACTTGAAGTTATAATTCAGAGTTAAAATGTCTATAGCATTTTTTGTGAATCAAACCTGTGATATTATTTTTCTGAGTAACATGAATGAGATTTGAGAGCATGAGGGAAGATTTTCAGAGAGTAACTGATTAAAAAACACAAGTACACAGTCAAACAATACAATTTCACACAGATAAAGTTCATAGTAATAAAGTACTTGCATGTGGTGCAGGTCAATGTTGCCACTGAAATGTTCAGATTATTTTAGAAATGTAGCCTAATGGTTGTTCTGGGGAAACAAAAGAACAAGCTGATTATTCACAACATAATATTTATTGACCAGTAAATGGAGAGAGAATGAGGGCACCTGTAGTAAGTAAAGTTAACGTTAGGCTAAACAAAAACAGAGCAAACTATAACCTGTTTTTGTTATTCATAACAAGCGCCAAGAATCAGAGAATTTTCTAAAGTAGTTAGGCTATATCAGCAATTTGAAGACACAGTTGTACAAAATATGTTGAATTGAATGACTAAATCAATCTAAGACAATAAGTCAATCATTTCCATTTGTTCATTAGATCAACGTAGTTAGCATCGCGGCTAAAACCTTCATACCAGATACTGTGCAATAAACGAGTGGTAAACACTGTAAAAACGTAGTAATGTATAATAAATTTAGTTTATATATATGCGTGTTTAAATATATAGTGAGTAGACTCTGTATTTATATTTATTTGGCGAGTTTACAAACCTTGTAATGGAGAGCCGAACAAACGGTGGAAGCTTTGATGAGAGGAGCCGTTACTTTCAAAACGATGACGTCGATCAGCTGAGCTTTGTTGCGCGCGAGCAGCGCGAGCATCACTGAAGCGACGACAGCAGAGGAATAGCAGCAGTTTCGTGACAGAATAATACTTTTCTCCTCCTGCTTCTTCTTCTTCATATAATATTATTATTATTTAGTGTTGTTGTTTAAGGTTTAAATGACTTAATAAAATAGGCCTATACTAAATATTTGTAAGCTACCCAAGTGAAAAAGAATAGGTTACTGTTAAATGTATTAAAAATGCATTAAAGTATATTTGTATTGTAGGTCTACTAAAAACACACTCAAGTACATTTTTAATACATTTAATAGTACATCTTTTTCACCTGGGTATGTATACTGAATCAAACTAACTTGCCTATAATAATAATAAAAATGCATTAAAGTATATTTGTATTGTAGGTCTACAAAAAACACACTCAAGTACATTTTTAATACATTTAATAGTACGTCTTTTTCACCTGGGTATGTATACTGAATCAAACTTATTATTAAGTAGCCTATAATAATAATAATAATAGGATAATAATAATAATAATAGAATAATAATCTAATTCGGGCCTCACTGAACCATTGAGTTCCTCCAGATGCTGGCTTTAACATAAGAGATCTTCCAGGAACCACTTAAATGTTAAAAGATCTTCCAATAACCCTTTTATCGCATTTAAGTTCCTCTATTTTCCCCCAAAGCACTTCGAGGTCTCATGGTAATGAAAAGGTGACTCCAGAACCTCTGAAGTAAATACAAAGTGCTTAAAGGATCCCATAAGTTCCAGCAAGAACCTCAAAGATTGTCAATGCTCCTCCAGTAACCCTACTATAGGAAAAAGAGCTTTGAGGCACCAAAATTACATTTTGAAGTTCCTTGAGTATCCAACAGGATACTTGAGGCTCCTTTAGTTTTTACAGTGTATGATCATGAAAGAAACAGGCTCCCATATGGGCAGTATTTCAGATACATGTATTTAAAATACGTATTTGAAATACAATATACTATTTTGTATTTTAAAGCCTTTGGAAAAAATCAAATGTAATTTGTATTTAAATACATTTAAGATGACTATTTTTGTATTTTCATGATTTTTGAATTTTTGCATTTCATAGTTCATCCCATGAACTCTCAACTAGCTTGTCAAATGTGTTTAAAGCATTACTGCATGTTAGGGCTGGGTGATATAACTCTACATATCATAGCTAACGATGATATTAAGTGTGAATTGATGGAACTTTTTCTAAATCGTTTACATAGATAAGATGGGTCTATTTGTGGGGTAAGCTAATTTATCCGTGCAGCTTTTAGTGGGGAGGAATTATTGGAACGCTGGAGTGGAAAAACAAACACTGATGAATGATACACCACAAAAATCTTCAGCTTTAAGTTTTATTGAACATAAAAAATAATAATAAAAAAGGGGTAAATAGTGTCAAATGAATCTAAATTAATTCTAATTTTAAATTTAAGATACACTTTCTAATTTCAATAAACTTATAGAAACAAATAAACTTTACATAAAATAAACATAAAATTACTTAAAAAGCATTGGACTACCTGCAACTACAACAACAACAACAACAACAACAACAAAAAACCTCAAAAGAGTTTGAAATTCAGTTTATGCTGTGGAATCAAAACTGATATTGAGAATTGTGAAACCATGATATTGTTACTGTGAAGTAAAACTGAGATTTTGGTCATATCGCCCATCCATATTCTTTGCGACATAGCAGAAAAGGTTCCCACAGTTTTACATACAGTATGAATTTTTCAATAGTGTTCACCACAAGTAATAGACTACATTGTAACCAGAAATAAGTACATAAATGGCTGCTATTTTGCACAAGTTTATTTGTAATTGCCAGAAAGAAAGAAAGAAAGAATGATAGAGAGGGCAGAGATGAGGTTAGGAATGAAAAGTCAGTAGGCCTGTGTAGTTGTGACCTATACCTGCACTGGATGGCCAATTGCACATGTATTTTGTGTATTTTCAAAATACTGTATTTATATTTAAATACATTTTTTCACACAGTATTTTGTATTTGTATTTCCACACAGTATTTTGTATTTGTATTTTAAATATATTTGCATGTATTTATGCCCATCTCTGCGCATACTCCCATGAACTCTCAATTCTTTATATTGTGTCTCTCTCCCTCTTCACTGGTTTGTTTTGTGTATGTACTTTGTGGTGTTTTCTGGTTTGTGCTCTTGAAAATATCCTTGCGCTAACGCTTTTTTTTTTTTTTTTTGTTATCCTATTCCCAGTATCAGATTATCCTTGTTGCTATTTTGTTTTGCTTAGCTTTAGCTCTTGTGCTTTATAATCTAGTTTGACTTCTCTCTTGTTTTAGAATTTTATTTTTAGTTATTTTCTTCAGTTCTTATTTTCCCTGTCAGGTGGAAGTATTGCTTCTCTTTAGCAACTCCAGTTCTTAGATCTTAGTTTTTTTACATTATGTATTCATTATATGTGATAGAAAGAACCAAATAATGATGTCTTTCCGTCTGTTGCCTTTTTAGAGGTATCTGTTTGAAAGAATTAGTTTGCTTTTTTATATATTTATTTCTCTACTTTTTCTTTCTCTAGTCATTGATCTTATCAGTTTAGTGTTGTTCTCTTTATTGTTGCTATATCTTGTCCGTCTTGTCTTGAGTCTCGTCTTGTGTGTTCCTGCTCTGTATCCCGAGTTCCCTGGCCACTGACTCTTAACTGCCTGGCAGCCTGACTGGTGCAGCTATCTAACCTCTGTCAAGCCTCTGGTTCTGTGAGCCTCTACCTGGTGGCAAGACTGGTGCTACATCTGAGATCTACATCAAGCTACGTGTTACTTGTGTTCCTGCCAGGTCTTTCCTTCAGAGCTGCCTCTATAGCACTCACGTTATCGTCATCTTACTGACGGTCTCAGTGGTCATCTATCCTGCCTGTCGTCTGCCCTGCCACTTCCGGAAAGTCAACACCAAGTTCTTTGCTCATTCTCAAATGTTTTCTGTTTCTTCTCAGGATTTGTCCACTTCCCATCTTAATTTCATACAATCTTTGCTCCACTGGGCTATTGCCTTTGGCCACCATTGTGTCTGTCCTGTCAGCGGCTGAACTCTCACTTTGTCCTTGTAGTGCAGCTCTTTGAGATCTTAGGCTGGACTGTCATAGTATTGAGCCTGTCTCAACTGTCTATTCTTGTAGTTGCCTGATTTGTTGGATATCAGTCCTGAAAACTCACACATTGGAGGTAGAGTTTTAGTTTGTCGACCCATCAGTGCCCTTGCTGGGCTGCTATCCTGTTGTATTCTGGTGATCGAATATTGCTATAGGTAAGGATCCACCCCAGCTCTTTTGGCTTTAGCCATATAAGCCTTTTTACACTTTTTACAGCTGACTCCACTTTTCCATTACTGTGTGGGTATCCCCAATTAAGACGTTTTGTGTGTAAAGTTCCAGGTTTTGCTGAATTTCTTGAATTGATCAGATGAATACTGGGGGCCATTGTCTGAAAACACCATGTCTGGAATTCCATACCTTGCTAAATGCGCTTTTAATTTGCATTTGATTGTTTTTGACTGTGTGTTTTCCAAGTGATCCACATCCCAAAAGTTGGTCAGATAGTCCACTGTGACCATGTAATCCCGGTCATTGAACTGGAATAAGTCTGTTCCAATTTTTTCCCAGGGACGAGTTGGTCCCTGTTTCTACCCATCTCAACACCCTGGAGTATCACTTTTTTCAACGACTGGAGTTTTATGTCTAATTCTGTGTCTAACCCATGCCTATTGAGATTTAAAAAAAAAAAGTGTTTACCATTATTGTGCCCCTCTATTACTGGTATCATTAATCACTTTTTATCAACTGGTCAGGTTCCTTCGGCCCTTAAGTTAGCTGCCATCACACCAGTCCTTAAAAAGACTGGTTATGATGTCGAGGATTTGTCTAACTATAGGCCTATTGCCCATCTGCCTTTTCTGGCTAAAATCTTAGAACGAGTTGTAGTTGGCTAGCTACAGCAATACCTGTCCTTAAACAATCTCCAGAACCATTCATAGTACTGAGACTGCCCTCTTCCGGGTCACAAATGATCTTCTCATTTCTGCTGATATGGGTGCCTGTAGTATCTTAGTATTGTTAGACATCACTGCTGCTTTTGACAAAATCTCATGCTGTCTTTCTTGAAAGATTGTGTGTATGGCTAGGAATCTCTGGTACTGCATTTGAATGGTTTACATCTTATCTCACTAATCGATTTCAGTTTGTGTCTCTGGGGAAAAACAAATATGTACCAACACTAGTTCAGCAGGGTGTCCCACAAGGGTCTGTGTTTGGTCCCATCTTATTTAGCATTTATATGTTGCCTTTGGGTGACATAATTCGTAAATTTGGGTTAGGGTTTCATTGTTATGCTGACAATACGCAGATATATATCAGCATGCACCCTAATCCAAACCTTGCAGTTACAGCTCTTACCACCTGCTTGGATGAGATAAAAGCCTGGATGCATGACAATGTTCTTAAACTCAACGAATCAAAAACAGCCAACGCCAGCCAAACAGTACGCCAACGGCTTTACTTAATCTTAACAGTTCTGGCAAGGACTTTGTTACTCCGTCCTCTCAAGTGCGCAACCTTGCCGTTATCTCTGACCCAGAACTGATGTTCGATGCCCATATTAAAATGGAATCGAAACTGAATTTTTCCATCTAAAAAATATTGCTAGACTACGACCTTTTCTATCGCTTTCTATTGCAGAAAGGCTTATTCATGCCTTTTATTACGTCGAGGCTTGATTATTGCAATGCACTCTATATGTTGGGATCCATCAAAAAATGACAATATATTCAAAATTCAGCAGCCTGGTTATTGACACATACAACTGCTCGTCAGCATATTTCCCCAGTACTCTATGACTTACATTGTCTGCCTATACAAGCACATATCAAATTCAAAACACTGGTTTTAACAAAAATGTTCATTTATATTGCCTATCCCCCTGTCACATGCCTGTCCTGTCTTGTGTAGCACATGTGGTGTTTGTGTTCCTGTCTCTGTTTTGACCCCACCCTCCTTGTTATCTCATTATTGGTTTCATTTGTCCCACCTGTTGTTCCCTCATTACCTGCCTGATTTGTCCCTTTTATAAGTTCCTTTGTGTTTGCAGTCTGTGTCGGATCGTTGTCTTGTACACGTCTCCTGTTCTCCCGTGACCCCTTTTGGTATGTTCGTTTTTGAAGTTGTTGTTTTGTATTTAGTTATGTTTTCCCCCTCGTGGGTTTTGTTTTGTGTTTAGTGTTTCTTTTGTAATAAATATCTTTTTCCCTTTGCATTTGAGTTCTCCCTTTGTTTTCTGTAATTTACGTGACAGAACGATCCGACCATGTCAAGGACTCAGCAAAGGGTCTCTTCCCCAGCCACTGAGCGGGAGAGGAGGCAAAGTTTTGAGGGGACCCGGTTGGTCATATTTCGCGGGACCCGTGGAGGCCGCAGTAGAGGAGGTGGGCGAGGGGAATTTCAAGACCACTCTCCACTCTGGCCCCTCCTCGACCCAGTTCCGGTGGTCCCAGTTCCGGTGGTTCCGAAACGGAGGAGGAGAGGAAAGAACCCCTCCGTGGCTATGTCGGTGGTCCCTGTTCCGGTGGTCCCTGTTCCAGCGATCCCGAGTCCAGTGGTCCCTGTTCCGGTGGTCCCTGTTCCGGTGGTCCCGAGTCTAGTGGCCCAACCCGAGACTGTTCACGTTCCGTCTGCCCAGTCAGAGACTGTTCAGGTCACATCTGCCCAGCCAGAGATGGTTCAAGCCACGTCTGCCCAGTCGGAGACAGATCGGGAGATGCCCATTCTCATGGCCGGGGGGGGCACTGATCGGCTATTTAGAGCGTTTAGCTCGGATCCTGGAGACGCCCTTCAAACCTTCAGTGTCTGTTCCTGAGCCGGAGCCAGTGTCTGTTCCTGAGCCGGAGCCAGTGTCTGTTCCTGAGCCGGAGCCAGTGTCTGTTCCTGAGCCGGAGCCAGTGTCTGTTCCTGAGCCGGAGGCAGTGTCTGTTCCTGAGCCGGAGCCAGTGTCTGTTCCTGAGCCGGAGCCAGTGTCTGTTCCTGAGCCAGTTCCTGAGCCCTCAGTGACCGCGACACTGGCCATTATGACCACAGCCATGTGGTGTGTGTGGGCTACGCACACACTTGGACCGGTGGTGTCTGTTCCTGGGCCGGTGGTGTCTGTTCCTGAACCGGTGGTGCCAGTTCCCGAGCCGGTGGTGCCAGTTCCAGTGCCCGAGCCGGTGGTGTCTGTTCCAGTGCCCGAGCCGGTGGTGCCAGTTCCAGTGCCTGAGCTAGTTCCAGTGCCCGAGCCGGTGGTGCCAGTTCCAGTGCCCGAGCCGGTGGTGGGAGTTCCAGTGCCCGAGCCGGTGGTGGGAGTTCCAGTGCCCGAGCCGGTGGTGGGAGTTCCAGTGCCCGAGCCGGTGGTGCCAGTTCCAGTGCCCGAGCCGGTGGTGCCAGTTCCAGTGCCCGAGCCGGTGGTGCCAGTTCCAGTGCCCGAGCCGGTGGTGCCAGTTCCAGTGCCCGAGCCGGCGGTGCCAGTTCCTGAGCCGGAGCCGTCTGTTCCTGAGTCCTCAGTGACCGCGACACTGGCCATTATGGCCACAGCCATGTGGTGTGTGTGGGCTACGCACACACTTGGACCGGTGGTGTCTGTTCCTGGGCCGGTGGTGTCTGTTCCTGGGCCGGTGGTGCCAGTTCCCGAGCCGGTGGTGCCAGTTCCAGTGCCCGAGCCGGTGGTGTCTGTTCCAGTGCCTGAGCCGGTGGTGCCAGTTCCAGTGCCCGAGCCAGTTCCAGTGCCCGAGCCGGTGGTGCCAGTTCCAGTGCCCGAGCCGGTGGTGCCAGTTCCAGTGCCCGAGCTGGTGGTGGGAGTTCCAGTGCCCGAGCCGGTGGTGCCAGTTCCAGTGCCCGAGCCGGTGGTGGGAGTTCCAGTGCCCGAGCCGGTGGTGCCAGTTCCAGTGCCCGAGCCGGTGGTGCCAGTTCCAGTGCCCGAGCCGGTGGTGCCAGTTCCAGTGCCCGAGCCGGTGGTGCCAGTTCCAGTGCCCGAGCCGTTGATGTCTGTTCCTGAGCCGGTGCCTGTTCCCTGGCCGCCCGATGGAAGGTCTCCGCCCTGGCCGCCCGAGGGAAGGTCTCCGCCCTGGCCGCCCGAGGGAAAGTCTCCGCCCAGGCCGCCCGAGGGAAAGTCTCCGCCCTGGCCGCCCGAGGGAAGGTCTCCACCCTGGCCGCCCGAGGGAAAGTCTCCGCCCTGGCCGCCCGAGGGAAGGTCTCCACCCTGGCCGCCCGAGGGAAGGTCTCCACCCTGGCCGCCCGAGGGAAGGTCTCCACCCTGGCCGCCCGAGGGAAGGTCTCCACCCTGGCCGCCCGAGGGAAGGTCTCCACCCTGGCCGCCCGAACTCTGTGGCCCGCCCTGGCCGCCCGAACTCTGTGGCCCGCCCTGGCCTCCCGAACTGTCCATTTCCCCTGCCCTACTCTGGTCTGTCCCTCCCGTCCCGCCCTGTTCTGTCCCTCCCGTCCCGCCCTGGTCTGTCTCTCCCGTCCCTAGTGGAGCGTCTGGTAGCCGCTCCTTAAGGAGGGGGTAATGTCACATGCCTGTCCTGTCTTGTGTAGCACATGTGGTGTTTGTGTTCCTGTCTCTGTTTTGACCCCACCCTCCTTGTTATCTCATTATTGGTTTCATTTGTCCCACCTGTTGTTCCCTCATTACCTGCCTGATTTGTCCCTTTTATAAGTTCCTTTGTGTTTGCAGTCTGTGTCGGATCGTTGTCTTGTACACGTCTCCTGTTCTCCCGTGACCCCTTTTGGTATGTTCGTTTTTGAAGTTGTTGTTTTGTATTTAGTTATGTTTTCCCCCTCGTGGGTTTTGTTTTGTGTTTAGTGTTTCTTTTGTAATAAATATCTTTTTCCCTTTGCATTTGAGTTCTCCCTTTGTTTTCTGTAATTTACGTGACACCCCCTGCCTATCTCTGCAGTTTAGTTACCTTTCATACTCCAGCTCGCTCTCTGCGCTATTCTAGGTCATGTATTCTTCAGCAACCTCGGTATAAATTAAAGTCTATGGGTGGTCGAGCATTTTCGGTCTCAGCACCACGCCTATGGAATGCTCTTCCATCGGGAATTAGAGACTCTCCAACGTTGGACTGTTTTAAGAATTCTTTAAAGACACAGCTTTTCAGCTGTTTATTGTAACTGAATGTCTGTTTTATTGTTGTTATTCTCTTTTTGTGTATTGTAGCGCTTTGAGTCTAAGAAAAGCACATTAGAAATAAAATGATTAATTCTGTTGATCTTTGTATTATCTGTAGTCTCTCCTTGGACACAGACAGATGTACACCATGTTGATAGACTACTTCTGACTCCACTTGGCCCCTGTCCTGTTCTCTGCTATCAGCCAGAAGCAGGTGTTTGCCTGGACAGTATTGAAGTCTCACTTGATACTACTGAAGATGCATAAGCAAGCATTGTAATCTCTTTGGTTCACTCAGAAGTGGTTTCGTCATTATAATCTCCAGCGTTTGTTTTCAGTCTTTACCGTCGTGTCCCACTACCACCATGTTTCAATATTCTGTGTATAGTATAATCATGAAAGAAACAGGCTCACATGTAATTCCATGAACTCTCAACTTTACTTCCCGATATTTCCTGCCACAATACACACAACACCCACAACACCTCAGGTGCCTCATACATGCATAATAAAGGTTTCATGCAACAACTTCACAATACACATACTGTCACAGACATGAAACATGCAAAGTATAAATAAAATATAACAATAATATAAGAAACAAAAAATGTAATGTGTTATATACAGTAGTAGAAATATATAGAAAAATATATGTATTTATATAGGCTATAGTTGTTTGAATGAATGTACAGATGTTATTTACAAGTGAAGAGTTTATGATACAATTTACAGATGTACAATTTTAAATGTTATGTACAAATGTACTGTTATGGTAGACCATGTGCAGTTACATTTTTCAGGATGAATATAGCCTGCGGGAAAAAAAACAGTTTTCGTGTCTGGCTGTTCTGATGGGACCAGCCAGAGGGCAATAGTTCAAAGAGTGGGCTGGGTATGTGGGGTCCAAAGTGAATTTCTTAGCCCTTTTTCTCACTCTGGAGGTGTAAAGATCATGGAGGTTGGGCAGGGGGGAACCAATTATCTTCTCAGCTGTCCTGACTGTCCTTTATAGTCTCCTGATGTCCTGTTTGTATAGTCCTGAACCATCAGTAGCTGATTTGATATCAGTTAATATAGGTCACTATATAGTGCATAATAAAACAAAATTAAAGTTTCTTTCATTTGATAAACTGTTAATTAATTAGCTTAATAATAATAATAATAATAGCCTAAGTGAATAATTGAACATCATTATATTGTTTTTGTAACTGAAATATTTGGACATTTAACACTTAATTTAAAACGTAATTACATTAAAAATGATTGTGAATAGATGTAGCAAGTACAAATGAGTGTATAAAGCTATCAGGCTAATCTTATCTGTATGCTATGCTAGTACATAAACTAACTAGTACAGACATTAATGGTCATTATAACAGTTCAAACAGCCTTTATAATAACATGATTTTTGTAGGAATTGTAAACAGGCGCTAAAGAGAGTGCCTATTAAAAGTTATTTGAGCCCTGGGGTCAAATGGGGTCTTGGGGTCCTAATGGAGACCTGATTTGTCACCACACCAGATTCACACACAAAGTTCTAGTGTAATTATAATTTAATTGTAATATTCACTTTAAACTGTATGTATACTGTGAGTAGAAGCCAAGTCTTCTATTTAAATTCCATCAGTTTTTTTATGGTCAGATAATATAATATAGGGTGAAATGCCCTAAAGTGGGACACTGCCTAATGTGGGACACCTAAGGTCTAGTGTTTGTTGGTCCCCCATAAATACAGTGGGGAGAACAAGTATTTGATACACTGCAGATTTTCCAGGTTTTCCTACCTACAAAGCATGTAGAGGTCTGTAAAAAAAATTTCATAGGTACACTTCAACTGTGAGAGACGGAATCTAAAACTTAGAAGCCCTCCTGTTCTCCACTCATTACCTGTATTAACTGCACCTGTTTGAACTCGGTACCTGTATAAAAGACCTGTCCACACATAGCCTGGCTAACGTCAGACCAAGTCTCATTTGGGAACCACATGTTCATTTTCTCGTATTTGAGGCGTTGCCCAGAGCCGTTTATTGGGCGCTATGAATGTCTATCAAATGCGCCTGTATGTAGCTCATAGCCAATCGCTTCAATTATACCAGATGACGTATGTAGAGTGACAGAAATTCGACGAGGAAAAAGACGATGGGTCAAAGATTTATTTGTACACAATGGCGTTTAGCGAATATTACCGTTTGTGCAAGATAAACATGAGGGTAGAAGGTAACGTCGAGTCTGATGCCATGTTGGATCCATAGATATAAACAAACTGCTTCGGTGTAGTCATCGTCTTGCTACTCCCTCCCCCTTCTGTGATTGGTTCCCTTTTTCAGGGGAAAATTTGGTCCATGGTGTCCAGACTGCCTAGCAGCGTGAATAAAATCACGCTGCGAGCAAGGCAGTATGGGGAAACCCAGGCTAGTCCACACACTCAGTCAAACAGACTCCAACCTCTCCACAATGGCCAAGACCAGAGAGCTGTGTAAGGACATCAGGGATAAAATCGTAGACCTGCACAAGACTGGGATGGGCTACGGGACAATAGGCAAGCAGCTTGGTGAGAAGGCAACAACTGTTGGCGCAATTATTAGAAAATGGAAGAAGTTCAAGATGAAGGTCAATCTCCCTCGGTCTGGGGCACCATGCAAGATCTCACCTCGTGGGGCATCAATGATCATGAGGAAGGCGAGGGATCAGCCCAGAACTACACGGCAGGGCCTGGTCAATGACCTGAAGAGAGCTGGGACCACAGTCTCAAAGAAAACCATTAGTAACACACTACGCCGTCATGGATTAAAATCCTGCAGCGCACACAAGGTCCCCCTGCTCAAGCCAGCGCATGTCCAGGCCCGTCTGAAGTTTGCCAATGACCATCTGGACGATCCAGAGAAGGAATGGGAGAAGGTCATGTGGTCTGATGAGACAGAAATAGAGCTTTTTGGTCTAAACTCCACTCGCCGTGTTTGGAGGAAGAAGAAGGATGAGTACAACCCCAAGAACACCATCCCAACCGTGAAGCATGGAGGTGGAAACATCATTCTTTGGGGATGCTTTTCTGCAAAGGGGACAGGACGACTGCACCGTATTGAGGGGAGGATGGATGGGGCCATGTATCGCGAGATCTTGGCCAACAACCTCCTTCCCTCAGTAAGAGCATTGAAGATGGGTCGTGGCTGGGTCTTCCAGCATGACAACGACCCGAAACACACAGCCAGAGCAACTAAGGAGTGGCTTCGTAAGAAGCATCTCAAGGTCCTGGAGTGGCCTAGCCAGTCTCCAGACCTGAACCCAATAGAAAATCTTTGGAGGGAGCTGAAAGTCCGTATTGCCCAGCGACAGCCCAGAAACCTGAAGGATCTGGAGAAGGTCTGTATGGAGGAGTGGGCCAAAATCCCTGCTGCAGTGTGTGCAAACCTGGTCAAGAACTACAGGAAACGTATGATCTCTGTAATTGCAAACAAAAGTATACCAAGTATTAAATTCTGCTTTTCTGATGTATCAAATACTTATGTCATGCAATAAAATGCAAATTAATTACTTAAAAATCATACAATGTGATTTTCTGGACTTTTGTTTTAGATTCCGTCACTCACAGTTGAAGAGTACCTATGATAAAAAATTACAGACTTCTGCATGCTTTGTAAGTGGGAAAACCCGCAAAATCGGCAGTGTATCAAATACTTGTTCTCCCCACTGTACATGAATGACAGTGAAACTATGGGTTAGCCAAAGCTGTGGTTTCATGTGATCAAAATCACATGACCTCTAAAATGTCCAGTCATATTCACCTTATTCCGCCCCGCCCACTTTTACTTCTGTCCAGTACTTCCGTTGTAAACCAACTTCCGGTTTAGCGGACCCTCATTCAATTTCGAGGAGAACTGCAGAGAAGTCTCACTGATAAAATGTCACATAAGATAAGCTAATTTGTGCCAAATGTGCTATGTACGTGTGTACCAACAGCACAGCAATGCACTGTTTCTCGGGGTAATTTTTAAACGACTTTTAGGTGTTTATATGACCCGTCTGCCTGTCTGATCGCAGCCCGGCCGATGTGTAGTGTTTAGCCTACATTAGCCACAAACATCTAATGTTGTAATGGTCTCACTACAGGACACATACACATGCTATACCTTGTTTGAAAGCTATGGTCCTCTAGAATTCAGTCGCTGGATTTATTTTACAGCCATTACTTGTGTTAAAGATCAAACCATAAGAAATTGCAGCTAGCAGTTAGCTAAGCTAACGTTACCCTCTTGTTCATCTAGTTGAGGCTCTACTTTCTTCCTACACCAGTTCGTTTTTTTCTCATCTGTTGGCTATACACTGCAAATGTATCTGGTGATTAAGCAAACAAACTGTGGTGTAATAATGTTTCAAACTTTACATGTAGTAGTGTTTGTGCACATCTTCATAAGTAATAGCTATTAGAAAGACACAGCTATTAAATAATTTGATTGTGGCATTGTTTCAAAAGCTTCAAGTGAAATGTACTTTAGTACATTGCAGCAGTTGCTAATAACCATAGGCCAACGCATTTGGCTATAATATTATAGTCTATCTACTTGTATCAAGACAGATAACAGATTGGACCAGGGCAAACAAAGCGCTAAGTAGCTAAACCAGGAAGTGAGATTACGCGGATGGCGCCACCCAGTGCTACTTCCGGAATAAGGTGAATATGAGGTTGGAGCAATCATCAAACAGGAAGCACCTTTTTGAGTTTTGACAAACTTGATATTAAGAAATATAGGCCTATAAATTAATTTCAAACAAAACAATCCTGCTACTTTTTTGGCCTAATGTGCTCATGAAACGTTTATCCATTAAAAAATAGTATAACTTTGTACGTATAAACTATATATTTTATTTTTGTATCAAATTTCCTAGTGTCCCACTTTAATGATTAGCCTAATGTGGGACAGTACTTTAGTCAGTCAAAAATGTGTGGTGACGAGACAGGGAGAGATTGTCAGACGCAGAGAAAGAGAGGCAGAATCAGGAAAAGGATAATAGAAAGAAATCAGTGGAGGCAGGACAGAATGAAAGGAGCCTTATGAGTATAGACATCGATGGTGGAGTTTCCATGGAATGTCCCTAAATCTACTCTCCAGCACAGAATAAAAGGCAATGACCACTTTCATCATAAAATAGGAAGAAAACCACTGATTAACTGATGGTGTTCAATATCCATGTTTCATCCATCAATAACCAAGAAAATGACTAACTTAAGAAGATTTTACTATTCTCAAGGTGATTTGGGCTTAGCATAGACTTTTCAGTGTCGCACATTAAGAAGCTGCGCATGACTTGCACTAAGAGCACTAATATATCTATCCATTTCTTTTATGAATGTGTTATCTGCATTTTCTCTTTTGAATTGATTGGGATACATCCTGTGGTTTTCAAAATGGTATTGGGTGTGGATTTAATGATTTGGCTACACATCGCAATATGTCACAGAAGTCTGAAATGCAAAAAAAATCCAATATTAGAGCTATTCACCTTAGGCCTAATATAATCTTATTATTTTATTTATTTTTATTTAACCAGGAAGATCCCATTGATATATTACAATCACTTCTTTCAGTCAAGGCAGCAGCAAATACACACAAAGATAACAAAAGGCTACTACAAATACACATATAAGCCTACAGTCAATAAATAAAGTGAGATCAAGAAAAACAATTAGAGGTCTAAAAAATATATAAAAACAATAACCTATGCTGCGTTCCAGTCCAAAATTGTCATGCCCTTCACTCGCTAAACTTCCCTCCATCTCGTTCACTCGGATGTACGTCATTGCTTACGTTGCACAAGTGCCCACTACTGGCGGAAACTGCAATGGGCTGAACTGGAACGTCCTAAGCCCTTGATCAGCTGTGGAGTTGATTTATTTATTTATTTTCCCCTTTAAGAATTTGTTTAATGCAGCATCCAAATGTTTATAGGTGTGTTTGGGTTGTTTTAAAAAATAATAATTTTGAATTAATATATCATAGAGTTGTTTTTTGTGCTGGCGATTAGATGAGATCTGTGAGGACGTCACAATCGTACTGCATTGAGGGACATATAGGTGCCTGAAGTGTACATATGAAGTAGACTTGCTCCCTCGGTCAAAATCGAGGGAACAAGGGTCTGTCCATATAAACTTCCCTCGTCCACTTCGCGAAGTGGAACGCACTTCAAAATGGCGGCAGGAATTCCCCCGAGGGGAAGTGCTTAGGGAAGTTCGCAAGTGCGTGTCTAAAAGTGGACTGGAACGCAGCACTAATCTAAAGCTAATAATGAATAGCATAAGCATTTTGGTTTATAAAATAGCAAATATTTATACAATATTTCAGTGTTCTCTTCCTGAAAGGCGATGTTAAGGCACTGATCTTCTCCTCTCCCACATTCAAACAGCATTGATTTAACTTTTTAAAAAGCAGTTTACGAAAATTTAGCAATACTGCGCGTGCACCCCTTTGTCGAAAACCTCTCATGCGCGTGCTTGTGAGAGGAGGGGAATCCTGGTGGGGGAGGGTTGAGGGACAACCCAGGCACAACAGCTGATTGGTTACTGGTGCTGTCAATCAAAGCAGCCATGTCAAGTGGCAAAAAAAGCGATGTGAACTAATTGCAGTGAAGAAGGGGCAGTTATTTCGAGATATACAGTGTTTAAGTCAGCGGTTTGGTGTATAAATGACAGTCGGTATTGTACCTTACGTAGGCGCTGTTGAAAGTGGTCAGCATTATGTTTCTTTTATGCGGGTAACAACATTACTGGGACAGTTTGACATCGATGTCCTAAGAACGGAATACTAAACTCAACCTGCTTCGGGTTTTATGCGAGCCAGTAGTTTGTGCTGGAGAAAACGAGCCAATGATGTCAGGAAAGCATTACAAGGTTCAAGAAGTCAGCTGCTGCATTAAATATTTCATATTTGGATTTAACATAATATTTTGGGTAAGTGCTTTGAGTGTGCACCACCATTTCTTTGTGTGTATCATTGTTTCTTTGTCATTGCGCGTGATTATATTAGTATATTCACCTGATATACGAGTATCTCGCAGGTCGGTCAATTAATTTCCTTTGTTCCGTTTGTTTGAAATGCGAGAAGCCGGTATACTGTACAAGACAGCCATAATTTGTCGATTAAATTAAGACCAATCGATTATTTTACGTTGAGCAGGCAGCAGGAGCCCCTGGTTCCGTTTCGTCTTAATGTAACTAATAACTAATTTCTTTGCTATCGCTTCCACTCGTTTATCTCAGATGCCAGCCGCCGAGTCAAGTGCGTACTACAGATAATCGGCTTTCTCTTCTGTGAAGCAATGCATCGACCTTCCCAGCTAACAGAAATATGTTTTGCTTACGTTCCATTTAAGTTCTGAAAACGTTATTTCTGAGTGCTTTCTTAACGTTTTTCAAAATCTCCAGTGTTTTAAATGGTTTAAAACGTTTTTCTTGGTTCTACAATTTTCTAACATTTTTCTATTTTTTTTTATCATAATGCAAACATAGGAACGTTACATTTGAATGTTCTCGAAATATTCTAAAAACAAGTAGTAAAATGTTAGACGAACGATGTATAAATAATGTTTTGTGTGTGTGTGTGTGTGTGTGTGTGTGCTAACGTTTTGAGAACATTAACAAAGACAACATGACGTTGAACAAACGTTCCAATAACATTACTGGAAATTTCATATTTTCATAACCTTTAGAGAACCTTACCAGAAGGTTAGCTAAATTCCTGAGAGCATTGAGCAATCCCTGTTTGATGGGTTACTGCATGGAAGAACACATGGATCCTTATCCTGGATTATATGCAATAACTGGAGTGACAAGAGATTATAACTCGGAAAATGCAGTTATTTCAAAAGCACTGAAAGACCCTAGAGTAAAACATTGTGTTTCAGTGTCTGTAACTCTGTAAGTGTTGTTGTGCTGTATGTCTATAACTTTGTTATAACATAATTCACGTTTATCTGCTTCAAATTAAATAGTTATAGTTATTTCAAAATATACAGTTTATTTCTAAACTGTTGAGGGGTGAGTTGTAACACTTACATTTGCAGTAATGCACTCATTTTAGTTTTGTGCATTAATATAATCAGATTTAATTCTAATTTAATTCAAAATTATATATTATGCCATGTTCAATATAGCCTACCTCAACTTACCACCTTTACTTTTAAATATTTTAAATCGTTAACATATAAAACAAAATTTAAAAAAAAAAAAAAAACATTTTAATCAGTGAGTGAATTTTCCAATGTAATTTTTAAAGTAATTTTTATGGGGATTTTTAGGGGTGCAATCTAATTGGGTTCATCTCGAGGAACCAGAATTGTAATTTGGCTTTTATATACAAAACATATATTTTTGTGGTCACGTTTATTAGTGACAAATAAAATAATGCCAGTGTCTGATGATTAAATGCCGTTTCTTTGGCTATTACCTAAATTGTTTGTTCATGTTTACAGCCAGGCAAAAATAAGTGCCCTGACTAATTTTTATAATATAACTTTTTTTGGCCAAATAAACTTTTAGGTTACACTTTATTTTAAGGTGGTTACACTGTACTTACTCAAATAAGTACTGAGTAATATTAACTACATATACTTGTGTATCTAGGCTACATCACATTAAAATAAAGTGTTCCCAACTTTTATGCCAATTGGGTCAAATGTTGGGGCATATGTTTCCATTCACCTATTTGTATGCGCATTTTGGGATATCGCATTTTAAAAAACACACTGGATGGAAACATCAGGATGCGCATAAATTCTAAAAATGAGCTGGATAAATGTCTCATCCAATAAGAAGACATGTGCATAAACTACAATGGAAACACATTTACAGAATAAATCCCTTGATGCGCAACAAAAAAACTCCTGTGATTTTGCCTCAACAGTGAATGTGATTGTATACCTGACAAGGTGGACCAATCGCATAGCACAGCAACATCTAAAATATTAGTTTGGTCGTTCTGAAGTGGTCGCTACTGGTTTGGTCGTTATTTGGCCTGAGCCAAAATCTATAATAAAAAAGATTAGGTATAGTTCCCTCTCAATAGCATCTCCCATGATTGCGTTCCCAAAAACCAGGCATCCGAACGAAAGAGAACATGAGTGTTTATTGTTTCATCAGTTTGCTCTGAGACGCAAGTCATTTATGATGTACGGAAAAATTGCCACAGTGGCTTCCTTGATGTGTTTATAGATAGTTTGCGCCAGTTTCCCAGGAAGTGGCAATTTTGTTCTCTTGAACACATGGGATGGAGATGCTGCTCTATTCGCAAATGTTTTAAGTAATATTCCAATTTTGCGCATCATTTAAATTTGCAGCTTTGAATGGAAACAGCTACTGTCCCATTTAATGTGGGTCCCATTCAAACTATGAACTAAACATAAAATTATTATGAGTCACACACCTTTTATTGTCACCCCAGGAGGCTTTTATAATTGGTTAAATTGGTTAAATTGATCATGTTACAACTCAACCCGTGTTACAACACTCCTATAGCCTAATGTAGTAAGATTTAGTGTTACAAGATAGATCACTTTGCTCTCTTCACCTACTTTTTACTAATTATCTGGGACGCTCATCCTTTCACATGAACTCTGATGTTCAATAATGAGGGCGGTATTATTGAGCGTTCGCTGTGCTACTTTACAGAACTCATTTACAATAAACCACTTGCTACATTAGCTACTGTATGTTTACTGTTGACTCATGACGTACATGTACTACACAAAAACTGGACACTGAAGTCAGAATTTGCTGTTATGATCTCATCCTAGTACTGCTTTTTGTTTTGTTTTTACATTCTTTTTTTGGATTAACACATTGGGGGTTTTGACACAGCTCACATATATTTTGACAGATGACTCATGAAACATGTAATTTGTAATTTCTCTTATAGGCTATATCAGAAAGCAGCTGCTAATTGAAGCGTATAGTCAGAGTCAGTGCACTATAGTCTTGTAGAGTTGATTTTGTAGGCACGTTTGCATACAGATGGATAACGGATGTACGATATAGTTGTGCACTGAACAATAATATTAATTTAAGCAATAGCAATTTTACTTTAGCATGATAGCATATAACACACCTCAAAAATATTGCTGTCATCTCAGCACAGTCTGAATAAATTTCCAAATTGAAAGTGAGTCAGGCTTCGCTAGCCTGTTCCTCAATTCAAAGCACTCCTTTGTTTCTGCATGACATTTTTCTGGCTATGCTATACAGAATATTTTCACTGAGGTGTATGTCATTTCCTCCAAGAGTATGAGGGTGATGATGATAAATGGTGAACAAGAACAAACTAAAAGGTTGTGTACACTAGTGAAGGCAATTTCAAAACACTGCTTCATGAAGCTTCGAAACCTTTACGAATGTTTTGTTCCGAATCAGTGGTTCAGTGCGTGTATCAAACTGCCAGAGTCGTGATTTCAGTCAACTAAGCTTCATTACGCCATAACTGTTTCGAAATACTTCGAAATTTCAATGGTTCACCGCTGAGGGCGATGATCTCTGTCAACCCATGAATCATGAGGAGGCACTGAGAACCACTGTGGGTTCTACCTGATCAGTTTTATACATTTTGTTTTAATAAGACATAAGTATAATTAAAATGAATAATGGTAGTTAATAGTCTCTTATTGGCCTGTTTAGCTGAGCCATTCCTAGAACAAACAAAACAAACCCTGACAATTGCTAAAATAACATTTGATAACTTTATTAGATTATTAGATAATTGCATTTGAAAGATTTTATATTCAATAAAAAATTTGCAATCGATTTGTAAAAGGTTTTTATGCATGTTTGGCTTGGGTTTTTGTTGCATTTACACTGTTCTGACCACTAGGGGTCACAGTGGAATTGGGTGTCGGATTGTTTCGAAGCCTCGAATACGGCACATTTGCTTCACCTGTTTCAGTGTTTCACGAAGCCTTGATCTGCCCACCACTAGTGTACACATTATGCTAAATTTTCCTCAAGTGAATGAGGCAAAATAACATTAACACATATCCACTGAAGGTGAGTTGAATTGAAAACCCAAGTGCAGCTTTTATTAACAAAACTTGAACAAAATGGACCATGAGGTGCGTTTACTCTTGGCATTAACATGCGACCTGTATCCGGATGTTGTCCAATGTGCTTCTGATCGGAATGTTATCCGATCAGCTTGTCCAGGTTCGGAGGTAGTCCAGGACGCATTGTGATCGGCTCTCAGTGTAATGTAAACACAATCCAGCCATCTTGTGTGCATTCACAGGTGGACGTCACACAAAACCCCGCCCACTGTCATTAATATATACATCGCAAATACTGAAATGTTTGCCTTCGCACCCGAAATTTGCAGAACCATTCATTTTCCGCGAAGAATGCGCATTTTTCCCAGCACAGCTGGAAACGTTCTCGGACCCATACGTTTCTCTGTTCTCTGTTTCCATTACGGCATCTGTCCACATTATTAGTACTTATAGCCTCTTCATCCTCTTCATTTTGTGAGATTTGTAAAATGTCCCCCGACTGAAAACTGTTTTTAAAAGAAAACCCACCACTTCAGGTCGACATTGCACTGGAGCCATCCTTTTTTTTCTTTTCTTTTTTTTATGCGAGATCCGATCTGTTATCCAGATACAGAAGCCACTTGATGTAGACAGGTGTAAACACACCATGTCCTGATTGGCTTATGGTCCGATCTGCTTGCCTTGATAGGATCACGCCACGGTGATCGCATGTTAATGCCAAGTGTAAACGTAGCCATGGACATGAGGGCTATTTATACACAGGGACTAATGAGTAACAAGAAACACCTGAGCATGATCAAGACAATCAACCAATGACAAAACAGAACTGATGAACACATGACCAAAACAACCAATCAGAACATTACACATGACTAGGGAAGCACATGACATGATCACATTACAAACAGGAACCATGACTGACTAAACCTTAAAAATAAAAGACATGAAACATAAACGTGCAACATAAAACCAACGTGCCAATTTTGCACTGCCCAAGGTTATATATATATATATATATATATATATATATATATATATATATATATATATATATATATATATATATATATATATAAAATAAGACACTAAATTGTTGTTCATGCTTCACTCTCGATGTCTCCGCATTCAGACATAGCTGGACGGATGCTTTGCGGCAATGAGAATTTCAGCAAAACATGCAGTAAAATATAAGAATAATTCATTCTCGTGTTGAAATTAGTGCCTAGCATGTTTATGCAAGGTTAAATTGCTTAATTTTATGGAATATATTAAAAATAATGCAAATACTATGTTGTACATTGACTATTGGCCATACATTGACCAGACTGGCTGGAAATGATCTTTGCAGTAATCTTAGGCTATATTATTTTCTATCTTATAGGGAGTGCAGGATAACCATTATGCTTAATCTTTACTGGAACATCTGGATGATAGTGATCATAATTTTGCATGTTTGCTCTGGCTGTAAGAAGGAATGTGCATTTATCCTGACAGTCCACAGAGACACGCAGCTTTAATATCACAAACAACACTCTGTGATGCTTAAACAGCGGCATTTATTCCGGTTTGCTGCCATTTTGCCGTGCAAAGTTGGATGGGAATGAATGGAGCCTTTGTTCACCACACAACTTCAGCTTTTGTAAACAAGTCCAAGAAACTAAATTGTACTTCATGCTTCACTCTCAAGGTCTCCCTCTATTAGAAACCGTTTAACAAATTAATAATAATAAAAAAAAAAAAATTCCTTAATGAGATGAAATCAATATTTGAAATCCCAATGAAACGAAAGTAGCAACAGAACTTTTCTTTCAGATTGTGAAGTACATCCAAGTGTAACGGATTAACAAAAATGTAGGGCGGGAACTTGGCTCTATGAAACGGTTGTAGATTCGATTTTGAGATGTGGGCAGCAAATGTCACCAGAGAGAAGTCTGACGTTTTCACCAGAAGATTAAGTTTGAAATTTTGATTAAACATTACGAGGTCAAAAAATAAATAAATGCACGGATGAATTGTTTACAATGTGATCTATAACATTCATTTAGAAAACAGAATTTTTATTTTATGCCGCCTTTAACAAATACAGTCAAACCAAAAATTCTTCATACACCAGATTGCATTTTGTGATATTTTTTTACTAGTGGATGCAGGATACTATACTAGTTCATTTATGTAGGTAAGGATAGCAAAATAAAGTAAACTGTGACACATTATACCCAACAAGTCTTCATACAGTGGACTACCAGTGTAATTTATAAAAATTTGGGAACAAAAAATTATTCAGACACTTTGACCTGACCATGTTTTGCTTAAGTGTATTTTTTTATTATTGCTAATGCGACCTTTTTACACCACAGTCTGAACAAAATTAACCATTGCTTGGTAATTGGTTGACCTAAATTGGTATTATCTAATTCTGTACAACATTTAACAGCTACTGACAACTGACAGCTATTCAACCTAATTCATTTGTGAGACAGTCTAACAGAAGGATGGCCAAAACCAGTGAAATATCAACAGTTTTGATAACTGAGTAGTTCTTGTCATATTTTATTACCACTATAGCGAATAAACTGTGAGAAATGTTGAAGGTGTCTGAATAAAGTTTGGTTTGACTGTATATGTTTATATGTTTCAGAACTGTGGATTAAATATTCATTAATTGTTAAAAACATTTTCGAGATGGCAAAAAATACTATTACTATTACCATTTCATTCTTTCTACTACCTACTTTCATATTTAATTCAATGTTACTTGTCGTTTCTTTGTCATATTGGTAGAATTGACTAGCAATTTCTGAGTGAAAATTGTTTCAAAGTAAATCCTACACCATTTTTTTTTTTTTTATATATAATTGTACATCATCTGAGTTAAAAGTTTATTTTTCAGTAAGAGAATTACAGGACTGTACACCAGTGGCATGCACATACTATTAATCGCTAATATTAAAGTTCCCTTTCGGTCGTATAGAACGTATTCACAGCAGCGCCATCTTTGATTTTTAACGGGAATGAAAGCATCTCTTCATTGGGTTGTACTGATATTTAATGTATTTTGGGATTTTTTTCTGCTGACGAAACACTGCAAAAATATCTTTCCAGTACATTTCAGTAGACAAAAACTCGCGACAATATGACCTGAGGAAAATGATTAGTGATCTAGGAGCTGCTTTATGCAGCGGATTGCCATTGATAAGTCTATCCCTCACAGCCTCGCTTTCATACCTGTCATGGCACTGCTCTGAATAAGGTCTATTGCGGAACGCGATGTCAACAGAGGGTTAAAAATGGGAACGTGATTTCCCCCTTGCAGCAGCGGAGGTCTGTGCATGCCATTGCTGGAACCACAATCACTGTACTGTTGTCTTGAGTAATTCATGTACACAAAAACCCTTGTGTGAGGCATAGTGCGACGCACAGTTGGTGCTCTGTAGATGAAAATATGAAGCGTTATGAGAGACAAATAGGGCCGTTTAGACTGAAACGACTTGGTGAAATGTAGCTGTGAATGTTTTTTTGAATAGTGAATGAAATTCTAGAGGTGTCTCTGCGGCCTTGAGATATACAAGGTGTTCGAACTAAAGGTCCTGATCCCTCTGAAAAGAAATGACACATCGTGTTCATATTTGAAATCGGTGATGAATATATGTAAAAAGGCATGCTCTTTTTCTTTATTTGGCCATTGAAGAATGAATCCGTGAATTTTCGGGGGAAATTGTTCCTGTTTCTTTCAAATGTACATTACAGAATTTAGTGAAATAAAAACCTGCCAATAATACATTTATTTGGAGGAATAACTTGCACATTTGTAACCCCAAAGTAATTTTCTTTGCATGGATTAGATGTATTTGTATTGCTGCAAGAGAATTTGTGAGCAACAACGTAAATTTGAACTCAATGCATATGTGTTTAACTAACAAAAAAATCATAGTATGTGAAGAAATAAGGTTAGAAATAAAAGCCATGTTCTCTAGTTGTGAAGGGCTTGCAGAATCACTGCCCTATGGACATAATGAGGACATACGTCTCATGGGAAGAACCAGATGTCTGCTCAGATGCCACCATGAAAAAGCAGATTGCAGAAATGTCATGGTGTAACATGAAAAGCTGTTGAAATTATTAAAAAGACCTGAAGAGAGAAATGGAGGTTTGCACCTTTTACATTCAAAGGCCATGACCTATTTTGTGGTCAGGCTGAGGAAATCTGATAAAATGCTTTTTTATCTCTAGTGTTCAGTATTAGCTCACCGGCAAAGAAGTTTTGAAATGGAAACATTAGGCTGTACTTTGGAGAAAAGCATTGTGGGTTCAGAGTTGGATATAAGAAGCAGATAAGAGTTGCTTTCCTATTTACTGACACTCTAAAGAACCCAAAATGGACCTAAAATAGTTTTGAACTGATAGCAAAGCACCTTTTACAGACCACTAATGTTTAAGGCCTCACTGTAAACCAGAACAAGTCGGCAAACTCAACATTTTAGTGGTAATCAGTAATATTAATCATTAATCTTGCACAAAAACATTATATAACGCTTAATTTTTTGCATTTATTCTCCCTTTCGGGTGTCATGGCAAAGCATGCTGGGAATCCCAGCCCAGTTTCAGTCAAATTTAAGTTTGTCTAAATTAAAAGAAACAAGTTCATAAACCTCAAAACAATGAAACCGTTCAGATTACTTAAAATGTGTCAGTTTTGTGAACTCAAAAGAATAAAAAAAAATTCTAAATTCATACTTTGTCCTACATTGTTTTTTAGGTGGCGGAGCATAACGAAGGGAAGGGTGTTTTTGTTTAGGTGTCTGTTTTAAATATCAAGTGTTTCTCAGGAAATGCATACTGCACCTTTAATCCATCTGTTCAAATCATCAAGATTTTTTTTCCAATGTGTAATGCACGCATACTGTAATATCCAAAAATAGACAGACACATCTCAGGTTTCATTAAAAATATCCCAATTTGTGTTTTGAAGATTACCAAAGGACAGAATTACAGAATTTCTTTTTTTGGGTGAACTGTCCCTTTAATGAATCAATTTTACCAGAGCAATGCCATCTTTCTTGTTTTAGTTGCTTGGAGTGGCTTTCCTTGGAATCGGACTGTGGGCATGGAATGAGAAGGTGAGCAAAAAAGTATCTAATGCATAATGCATAAAATTCATCTTTATTTGATAAGCATCTTAATGCACATGTGAAGTTGAGATGTCCCATGTTCTTCACATGAAATAGATGAGCTGCAGTGGTTTGTTGGAGACCTACATAGACCTACTATTATAGTTTTTATTAATATCTTGATTTTATATATATATATAAACTGGTAATTTGGTAAATAAATTGGTAGCCAATGTGCTATGTAGGGTGGGCCATAAAAAATACACTTTTAGACAGTTTAATATAAGACTGAAAATATTATTTACATTTTTCACTCAATGCTCCATCTGGTCTTTTACACACAAATATGTATAAACACACATGGATATATTGTGTGTGTCTGTGTATTCTTGATCAATGTGGCTCTTGCATTTTCTGTGCCATATTTGTAACTTTTAAAGAACACAAGTGGGAATATTTGCAAATATTTGTATCTGCTGTAATTGCAAACAACCACATTTGAAACAGATTGGAACAGCAATTCAGCTAATTAAAGCTCTCTGTCCTCTCTCTCTCTCTCTCTCCCTCTCTCTCTCTCTCTCTCTCTCTCTCTCTCTGTGTGTCTCTCTCTCTCTCTTTCTCTCTCTCTCTCTCTCTCTCTCTCTCTCTCTCTCTCTCTCTCTCTCTCTCTCTCTGTGTCTCTCTGTCCTCTCTCTCTCTCTCTCTCTCTCTCTCTTCCTCAGGGAGTTCTCTCGAATATCTCCTCCATCACAGATCTGGGTGGATTTGACCCAGTATGGCTGTTTTTGGTGGTGGGAGGGGTGATGTTCATCCTGGGTTTTGCAGGCTGTATTGGGGCCCTGAGGGAAAACACCCTCCTGCTCAAGTTTGTACGTTTTCCAAGTTTTTACTCTTATTAGGAGTTGGTGTAGCCTCATGCAAAACTGATTTGTAATGCCTTTTTAACACTTAAATGCATGGGTGTTTATGCAGTTGTTATAATATGCTTTGGTTCATTGTAAACCTGTATGAACTTCTTTCTTCTGCTGAACACAAAAGAAGATATTTTAAAGAATGTTGGTAATGTCGTAGATTTTTCCCTAAACCTAACTATCTGGGTTGTCTCCAATCGACATTCCCTGGGTTGTCTCCAATCGACATTCCCTTTCAGTTCTAAGTCTACCTGGGTTGTCTCCAATCGACATTCCCTTTCTATTCTACTGCGTTGTCTCCAATCGACATTCCCTATATAGCTACCTAACTAACTTGCTTCCCTAACTAGCTTTCTTCCTGCGCAGGAATAATCGACAAACAGACCTTAGCAAATGTCCTTTAAATGCTTTAATCACGGCCAGAGGATCTCTCGAGCAGTTCTCAGAGAATCTCTCCCAAGAAGAAGCAAGGCCGGAGGATCTCAGACAAATTCCATTGAGATTCCCACCAACTAAAAGAATACAACAGTTTTTATAGAATAAGGAGGTATGGCAAAAATGTGATACTGCATTACATAATTTCCCCAGTTTGATAGACAAACCCTTCTGTTACCAGGTAAAGCAAACTTTGTTTTAATGATTACTTCATTGTTAATCACAAGGTTCAAATTTAGTCATCTGTCTAGTTTTAATTCCCAAATGTGTTATTTATACACTCACACAACCAAAGTCAAAGGGGTATGGCAAGAATACAACATCCAAAAACACAGGATAGAGCGTTTTAGTACATTGTGTTTCAAAGTGTTATCATGTTAGGCCTGAAAAGAGAAGTAAGGTTAGATGTTAGAGACATGGTTAGTTTAATATTCAGTTTACTATTTGATCTATTAAAAATCCACCACTGTAACCAGACAGCTGATGGGCCCCATTGAATTCCATTGTTTTTTTTGTTTGTTTTTCATAATATGGAAGTCAATGGGGTCCATCAACTGTTTGGTTACCAACATTCTTTAAAATATCTTCTTTTGTGTTCAGCAGAAGAAAGAAATTCATACAGGTTTGGAACGACTTTTCATTTTTCAAAGAATTTTCATTTTTGGGTTAACTATACCTTTAATTTGAGTGTATTTGTCTTTCTCCTCTCCCAGTTTTCTGTGTTTCTGGGGATAATCTTCTTCCTGGAGCTGACTGCCGGCATCCTGGCCTTTGTCTTTAAAGACTGGATTAAAGATCAGCTCAACTTTTTCATCAACAACAACATACGAGCCTACAGAGATGACATTGATTTGCAGAACCTGATCGACTTCACTCAGGAATATGTAAGACTCAAGGCCAGAACTCATGTCTCAAACACAAAGGCAGAGAAAATACACTAGGAATTGAAAATGAGGAAAGGCGTAAACAAGATGAAAGAGAAATGAAAAGTGTGTAGGTGTGTGTGCACAGGAGAAAAAAAGGCAAACTATCAGTTTATCTGTGCCACATGTCATCACAAAAGTGCACACAGGCAGTTCCCATAGAAACAGCATGACTTGATGATTCCTTATCCACTCACAGAGATCCCTGTCTGTTCACATTTCTTTTTCTTAGAATAGTAAGTTGTCAGCTCGGAATTGTGTTTATTTCGAGGCTATTGAAGCTGTTAAAAAAAATCCTACATTTAGAAGGTTAAAGGGATAGTTCACCCAAAAATAAAAATTCTGTCATTAATCACTCACCCTCATGTCGTTCCAAACCCGTAAGACTTTCGTTCACCTTCGGAACACAAATGAAGATCTTTTGATGAAGTCTGAGAGCTTTCAGTTCTGTCCCTCCATTGACAGCTGTGCAACTACCACTTTGACAATTAGCTGTCAATGGAGGGACAGAAAGCTTTCAGATTTCATCAAAAAGATCTTAATTTGTGTTCTGAAGATGAACGAAAGTCTTACGGGTTTGGAACGACATGAGGGTGAGTAATTACTGACAGAATTTTCATTTTTGGGTGAACTATCTCTTTAAACATTCTTCTGCATTTCTCTGTTAACAGTGACATTTATCACAGATTAAACATGTGAAAGTTCAGTTTCCTGTTAACTCTACAAGTCGTTGGTCACACTTGTTTCCTGAGGAATAAAACAGTACGTTTGTGCAGCCCCACACAGCACAACTGAAGCTTATATATTTTTATTTTTTTCAGCTTTATGCTCTGTACTGCAGATTCCAGAACATGACTTTTCCTCAGGACAGATTTAATTAGATATCAGAGTCAGGCAGATGCTGTCATGTTATTTCCTTGCTGACCTTGCATGATAAAGAAGACAGACATAGCAAAGCACTGCATGTCAACATAATATACTCGTATAATGGGAGAACATGGGGGGATCGAGGTTTTCAAGCGCCTTATGCCACATCTTTGACATTGATGTGTGTTAAGCAGATACATTCTAATGCATTCAATGCATCTGTATTTTCACTGTACTTCCTTATAGAGTTGTGTCCAATATTCCAAATTATTGTAATTTGATCTAAATTTTATGATGAAAGTGCATTCTAGATTGTAATGTAATTCCATGTCGGGCAATATTTTTGTTTCTTTAGTGGGAATGTTGTGGGGCGTTTGGAGCAGATGACTGGAACCTCAACATCTACTTCAATTGCACAGACAGCAACCCCAGCCGAGAAAAATGTGGCGTGCCCTTCTCTTGTTGCAACAAAGACCCAGCGGTAAGAAATGCATTTTTTATGGAAACTGAAATATATAGAAACTTTGTGTTATTTGTTGCTTAAAGTTGCAGTCCGTAACTTTTTTGGGTTAAAATTATCCAAAATAAATTTTTGAGCAAGTACATTCAACCAGCCAGTGTTCAAAACTATCTGCTTGCCTTAGCTCGATTCAAAACGGTAAGCTTGTAATAATGTTGTTAATTCCAGCGGTACTGGGGGATTTCTGCGGGAAATTCGAGCATGTCTTTGCGTCATTACGTCACATCTGTACACATGAAGAGGTGTCTCGGCTAGTAGGCTATGAGTGTGAGGATGTTGGAGGTGGAGATTTATAGCCTTTTCTCGCAGCACTTGATATAATTAAAGTTATCAATTTGATGGCGGATCCAGAAAGGTTCAAACGACAATCACCAGTGACAACCAGTGACAAGAATTTTCTGGTGGAAAATTCTTATGTTGGTCATACCTCCAAAAAGTAGAATCTGTGATTGCGAATGACAGTATCTACACCGGCGCTGTGACTGACAGCCGCACATTCTCCTCAAAACATTGGATTCATCCGCGCTGTGCCGTGCCAAGGCACAACCCACGTAAAGTTGATAATTCCGCGAATAACTGCAATTGTAGATTTCGAACAGAGATGGCGACAAAGAGGAAAACCTACGGACTGCAGCTTTAATTACATTTTTATATCCTCATTTTGTTTTGGAGTCTCTTACAATAGGTTGACATGGATCCAAAACAAATTACATGGGTGAATTTTAAAAACACTTTCACTTTCTCATAATATACACTTCAGCATCACCTCTTTTTCTTTTTTTTATAACAGTAACAATGGCGTCAGTTTTACCATATCAATTCGAGCCAAGTCCTCATTTTTTTGAGGTGCATGCAAAGTGGATTTGCTCTCGCAGCGCAGAAAACAGCGTCTTTTTTTACCACTGAGATACTTGCCATCTTGCTCCCAAACAAAATGAATGCGGTTCTTTTCTAAGCACAATTTGCATGCCACTATTTTCCTGATTTGAGAGAGACTAAAAGCTTGAGAGGAAAGTGCAAGTATAGAACAGGATTTGGTCTACGTAGACAGAGTAAAAATAACATTTCGCGGACAATAGACAGGCACAGGAAGCACAACATCTATGGCAAAGAGGATGGAATTATGGCCTGTTGTGAGCTATTAACTCATAACAAATAATCATTATTGACATTTAATGATTCAGTTACGAGCCTTTCTGTGAATGCAGCCATTCATTATTTCAGCATGAAGGTAAACTGCAGGCGGTAATGTGTTTCATTCACAGTAAGTTATAATATGAAAAGCAAATAGTGAGTAATTTACCTATTATAACTTCACTAAAATAAAGAGTTTGTTCATTTCAAGAATGTTCAAATGAGATCACTGGACAAATGAAAACTATTTAAAGAACAACTATTTAAAGTGAATATAGATGCACTATATTCACTTTAAATAGTTGTTCTTTAAATAGTTTTCATTTGTCCAGTGATCTCATTTGAACATTCCTGTTGACATCCTGTTGACTAGTTTGTTCGGGGGGGGGATTTTATAAAATGATGAACCTACTCAAACTAAGCTATTTTCAGTCTTATCTCTTCACTCCACCCACACTGGAATTCTTCTGAATGTTAACATACTTTCTTAAAGTTGAAATGTTACCACTGCCCTGCATTAATACCACATGAATGACTTGTTTTGCAGGAGGATGTTATCAACACACAGTGTGGGTATGACGTTCGGGCAAAATCGGTGAGTCTTACTCTCAGTCTTACTTTCCACACACTCCATCAGTTTGAGGCAAAATGAAGGTGTCGGGCTCTGGCACGGTTTCCCCTACCTTCTGCTCTTCGCCTCAGTCAATGTAACGAACCGCACGACTCTCAAAATGAAGGCCGGTTTGGCTGACCTATACGGCATGTATTGGGGTGTAATGGTACAAATTACTCGTGGTTTGGATTTTATCACTGTTTTAGGGTCACGGTTCGGTATGTGCTATAAAAAAAAGGACTACTGTCAAATAAAGATAAAGAAAAGTATAAATAATCAAACAAGCAACAGCACAAAGAAATGCAACAGAGCAAAGATACAAATGAAATAAACAGCGCATTTTAGGTTTTTCAGGTAGGTCTAACTGTAGTTTTCAGGTACAGAAATTGAATCAAGTAATCAAATGTAAAATAACATTGCATATAATCTTCACTCTATAAATTAAATTACAAGTTACAAAAGCTATTCAGTCGAAAGGAGTGAGTGATTTCCTTGTCTTTTGTTGTTTGATTAACATTTAAAACACAGACAGCAGGAATATTAGGCTGCTGTCACTTTAAGATGTAACGCACGGATCCAGTACACTGATACTGATACACATGCGTTGTGTTTCTCGACTGTTTATGTTCACTTAAGATGTGGCTTTCCATGTTTCGGAGTGCACACAAATCTTTTCAGTTCTCTTTCACGTCTTCTTTGATTGTTTAAATGTGACCCTGGACCACAAAACCAGTCACATGTCACACGGGTATATTTGTGGCAATAGCTAACAATACATTTTATGGGTCAAAATGATCGATTTTTATTTTATGCCAAAAATCATTAGGATATTAAGTAAAGATCATGATCCATGAAGATATTTAGTACATTTCCTACCGTAAATATATAAAAAAAATATTTTTGTGAGTGGATGCAGCAAAATCGCTAACATAAATGGACAACTTTAAAGGCGATTTTCTCAATGTTTCGATTTTTTGCACCCTCAGATTCAAGATTTTCAAATAGTTGTATCTCGGCCAAATATGGGCCTGTCCTAACAAACAATACACCAATGGAAAGCTTGTTTATTCAGATTTCAGATGATACATAAATCTCAATTTGAAAAAATTGACCCTTATGACTGGTTTTGTGATCCAGGGTCACAAATGAGTAGTTAAAACACAGATAATGTGCTGTTCAGGTCTCACCAGCACTCGCGCGCTATCAACGCGATGATGACGTAAATGACTGGTCATATTAGAGTATAGGCACTCCTATTGAACAAAGTTTACAAAGAGTGACTGTTTTGTCCACGTTTTTTTTTTTTAATCATCCTGTTGTAACGTATTGGGAAGTCAGAATGCGTATCTATTGAAAGAAACATACATTAACCGAACTTTGTTTGTTTTACGCGTTATTTTTAACAAACCATAGGCTATTATAGATGCGTTGTCAGATTTAAGATGGACGAACCATGGGTGGAGAACGGATACGGTTAGATTTATTTATTTATTTTTTACAGAGAACCGTTACACCCCTAACATGTATGAATACAAAAGAAGGAAGCTGTTATTCATTTTATACACAACGGTAAAGTAATTCAAAATACTGTACATAGGCACAGTAAAGAAAAACTGAAATATGCACACATTTAAAAGTTTCCTAATTTATGAACTTAAGTTAACTTAAAACTTATAGACTTAAATATACTGAACTTGTATTTTCTTGTAAAACATACTCCATTACAAACTTTGAAACTATCTTTATTTTCAGTGCAAAATAAAATGTCACCACAACATATGCATAATTCTTCAGGTCAAGAGTCTGTAAGATGACTTGAGAAACTTAAATTCAAGCGTGTCCCAACTTTAGACTGTTCATGTGCATAGTTAGAAAGAGGAAAGTCTTGACCCTAATTTCATGTTCCTCAATACTCATTAGGATGCAGAACAGAAGACATACATTCATGTCAAAGGCTGTGTGCCGCAGTTTGAGAAGTGGCTACAGGACAACCTGACAATAGTGGCTGGGATCTTCATTGGAATCGCGCTGCTGCAGGTGAGAACGCCTTCATCTGCGATTGCAATGCTTTTCTTACTTAGTATTTTAGTATCGGTTTCCAGTCCAAATATCTAAAAATTCATAAATCAAGATGCATTTGCTAGATAAGTAAAATTAGATAAGATTTTATGTCTTGTTTTCTGGGGAAATAAATCAAAATTAAGTGAGTTTTTGTGGTAACACTTTACTTGAAGGGGTGTGCATAAGACTGACATGACACCTTCATAATCATGACATGGCAGATGTCATAAATATGAAGGAGGTCTTATGCATGTTTATGACAACTGTCATTACGTGTCATTCGCTCAATTATGACATTTTTAATGCAAATATGACATTGTTTGAGATGTCTTTGTTATGACAACTTGACATAAACCAATACATCATAACCTGTCAGTGTCTTTGTCATGACAACTTGACATTACCAAGACAACATAAATTGTCATAAATATGTCATAAACATGACATAGCAGAGTAACCATCAAACTTAAGAAACCACTTAGCTTTATGGGTTAACATTTCATTAAAGTGTCAGGTGGTTGGTTTTAGGCCATTATAACTGTGTCATGAATGTTTTTCTTGACCTCAACTACAGTGGTACAAATTTAATTTGTCATTAAAATGTTATAATGGCTTCATGACAGCCAATGTCAAAACCAACCACATGACAGTTTAATGAAATGTTAACCCATAAAGCTAAGTGGTTTCTTAAGTTTGATAATTAATCTGCTATGTTATGTTTATGACATATTTATGACAGGTTGTGTTGTCTTAGTAAAGTCAAGTTGCCGTAACAAAGACATCTCACACAATGTCATATTTGCATTAAAAATGTCATAATTGAGCGAATGACACTTAATGACATTTGTCATAAACATGCATAAAACCTCCTTCATATTCATGACGTGTGTCATGTCATGATTATGACGGTGTCATGTCAGTCTTATGCACACCCCTTCAAGTAAAGTGTTACCTTTTCCTTGTTTTAAGCAAAACTCACTACTCACTACTTTAGTAAATGCATCTTGATTTAATGGAAACAAGACAAAAATACCAAGTAAGAAAAGCATTTTTTGCTGACTGGATCTGCTATCTATACTCATTCTGTTTCTCTCCCTCTATTATCTGCAGATATTTGGAATATGCCTTGCACAAAATTTAGTCAGCGATATTGAAGCTGTGAGAGCCAGCTGGTAAGAACATACAGATGCAAACTCACGACACATTCTCTCTTCCTGCTCTAGTTTTGCACACTGCTACAGCGAGCAGCTCTTCTCTTTCGCCCCAGTGCTTTGATGTGTGGATTCATAATGCACATGAATGACTTGCTGCTCTAATACAGTTAATGGCTAAGCGTGTTTCTGGAGTCTTATCAAAACCTCTAAACAACCTTTCTTAGTTCACAGTTTTTGCTTCGAGAACTGCCACCGTGTGGACAAAACAGGAATAAAAAAAGATGTTTGGTTGAAACTCTCTTATCTCTTTTGAATGGAAACATACTGCTATATTACCTAATATTATGATTAATTATAATCATTTATACTATTAACTATACATTTGGAATAATTAAAAAAAATATATGTTTTTGAAAGTCTCTTTTTAAAAAAATACAGTAAAAAAGTTATATTGTCAAATAATATTACACTTTAAAAGAACAGTTTTCTATTTGTTTTCTAATTTATTGCTGTATTTTCAGCATCATTACTCCAGTCTTCAGTGTCACATGATCCTTCAGAAATCATGCTGATTTGCTGCTGTTATTATTGTTACTCATATGTTATATGTTTTTGCTGCTTAATGTTTTTGTGGAAATCGTGATAATTTGTTTCTTTGAAGAATAGAAAGTTCAAAAGAATAGTATTTATTTGAAATAGAAATATTTTGTAACATTATAAATGTCTTTACTGTGATTTTTGATCAATTTAATGTGTCCTTGCTGAATAAAAGTATATATATATATATATATATATATATATATATATATATATATAAAAATCTTGCCTCAAGTAGCAAAAAAACAAATTTTCAGCATTGATAATAATAATAAGAAATGTTTCTTGAGCATCAAATCATCATGTTAGAATGATTTCTGAAGGATCATGTGACACTGAAGACTGGAGTAATGATGCTGAAAATTCAGCTTTGAGACCACAGGAATAAATTACAACTATATTTTAAATTACAAAATTATACATTTTAAAATATTTCACAATAGAAAACAGTTATTTTAAAATTGTTATAATATTTCACAATATTACTGTATTTTTAATCAAATAAATGCAGCCTTGGTGAGCCTAAGAGACTTAAAAAAATATTACTCCAAACTTTTGACCTGTAGTATAGCCTTGCCTTATTAGTTATTCTCTCTCTAAGGTGATGTAAATGTGATTTACTCCCAATTAAACTCCTCACAACACACACCCACACACCCCCCTCCACTCACTGTCCTCCGTTCCTCACTATCTCCCACACTGTCATAATCACGGCAACTCGCTTCACAACTTCACTTCTCCTCCCCATGCCTTCATCAGGGTGCCGCCCCTCTCTTACGTCGCCCGCCGCCCTCCGCCCCACTACAGCAAGAAAGCCTCGGCGTACTCCTGAGGGAGGCGTTCGTCTGGTGGGTGTGTAACATGCCTGCTTGTGTTGTGTTTGTGTCCTCCTAGATTCTGACCGCTCTGTATTTCCTTGTTTGGGGGCTTGTGAACGTCCTTACTCCCATAACAGCCATCATTCGTCAAAAGTTCATTCACTAACATCAAACAAGTTACACTTTCACATTCTCAGAGGGATAGTTCACCCAAAAATGTAAATTCTGTCATCATTTGCTCACCCTCAAGTTGTTCCAAACCTGTATGAGTTTGTCTTCTGTTGAACACAAAAGAAGATATTTTGAAGAATGGTAGCCATTGACTTCCATTGTATTTTTTTTCTTACTATTGGACAATGCCTCCAAATTGAAGAGTTCATATGGATTAGATTTATGTTCTCTTTATGAACTTTTTGAAGCGTCAAAGTGGTAGTTGTGTAGCTGTCAATGGAGGGACAGAAAGATCTCAGATTTCATCAGAAAGATCTTCATTTGTGTTCCGAAGATGAACTAAAGTTTTAGTTTTGGGTGAACCATCCCATTAATGTTAATTTCAACAATTACTCAAAAGTTGTATATTTTAATATTATTTAACAGACCTGAGCTAACTTGAACCAACAATGAGCAGTTGTATTTATATTAACTGTATTGCTCATTGTTAGTTAATGCATTAGCTAATGGGACCTTATTGTAAAGTGTCACCATTTAATTCATAAGGATAACTTTTCCTCAACGTTCCAGTCCCACAGAGATCTCCCACTGCAGGACGAGTGCAGTAAATGCATAAAGGTGTCCCATTCCTCGGTCACTGTCATTTTAACCCCATCCTTTTTACTCCCTCAGATCCTCTCTCTCACTTTTAGTCCCGTTTAGCTCCTCGGACTGTCTGGTGTCAAGCTTCATCTCATGATAACCTTGATATCCCAGCTGGCCTTGCTGCTACCCTTCCATCCATCCCACATCAGTCATGTTCTCTCTAGCTGAAAATCATTCCGTCACACTGTAGATTGCAATGGTGATTTCTCTAATGCAAGGCCACATTTGTCAAGTCGGCATTAAAAAAAATAAAGAGCCCTACTTTGGTTCTATTGGAAAAGTCACTGGAGTAATGCCAACTGTTAATGAGGCCTCACACCATTGGCTTTAGATGTCCGTTTATGACCCGTGTCGTTTATCTTTTCATATCTCTCTCTTGTGCAGTTTGTTCACATGAAGTGGCAGCTAGTCGTTCAGACACTCACAGGTAATTAATGCATTCATACACTTTCATAATGTGGAATCCTTAAAGGGATAGTTCACCCAAAAATGAAAATGCTGTCATCATTTACTCACCCTCATGTTGTTCCAAACCTGTATAATTTCCTTTCTTCTGCTAAACACAAAAGAAGATATTTTAAAGAAGGTTGGTAATTAAACAGTTGCTGGTCCCCATTGACATCCATACTATTTTTTTTTCCTACTATGGAAGTCAGTGGGGTCCATCAGTCGTTTGGTTTCCGACTTTCTTCAAAATATCTTCTTTTGTGTTCAGCAGAAGAAAGAAAGTCTTACAGGTTTGGAACAACTTGAGGGAGAGTAAATGATGACAGAATTTTCATTTTTGGGTGAACTATCCCTTTAAAGTCAGTATGAAACCAAGGTGAATGTTACGAATGAAAGTAAATATTCTGACATAATATTCATACTGTGCCCTCATAATCAAAATACCTTCCCCTCCCTCTTGCAGCAACATCTCATCTCCTCTCCGATGATGCATTTACTGGCGTGAGGGCGGGGCAACCTGTCACTCACATGAGATCCACCAATAGCAAACCACAACCATCTAATCAATTCCCCATGGACAAAATCAAGTCCCGCCTACATTTCTTTCCATTCCAGAAGCTGTTTCAATAGGGACAATATGGGACAAACAATTATACGTCACAATAGGGAAGAAAAGGCTATCGCAACTTCTGTTGCATGCTGACTTTAATCAGTCCCTCCAGGATTTCACGATTTTTTGGTGTGATTTTTGCTATCAAAATGACTGATTTTGTGGTGGTAATTTCCAGAAATTTATGAAAAAATGTGTGATTTTTATATTTTATAATTAGGACATCACATTTACCATAATAGTATTATGTCAGATGCACAATAGCCATACATGATACAAATCACAAACAAAATGCATTAAGCTTGTTTATTTTGGTCTAATCAAATTCTCATCAAATTAACTTTTAAAACAACCTATGGGCAATTTTTCTACCTGACCTATGTAAATATTAACAGCAGGTGTAGTAATTTATACTGTAGTAGAACTGTGTGTAAATCCTGAGTTGAGGGGTCCTGAGCTGCAGTAGGCAACCAGTTACTTATAGAGCGGCGTTTTGCATGGCGTCCCCACTGCGTATAGCAACGCAATACGAAGTGACTGTTCGAAAGGGAACTACTCGGTTACTATCATAACCAGTTCCCTGAGAGTAGGGAATGAGTATTGCGTAGCCGGCCGCACTATAGTAACCTGGCAAGTTGTCGCTTCAGTCGTTAAACCTGCTAAAATGGCGTTTTTCGGGGACTAATATCATAGACAGTAAAATAATAATATAGGCTAAGGCTGCGACTTATAATGGCGTGATGCTAGCTCATTGGCGCACACGTCAGAGGCGCCCGCGCCATTGGATGTGCAGTTGCCGCAGCACAGCCAATGAGTGAGCCAGACACTCACTGTGCAGCTGCAAAATGCATTTTACAATATAGAATTCAGTAAATCGAGGAAAATGAGCTTCCCTTTTCCCGCAACATCTGTATCCACGTAAAAATGCATTGAAACATTAATTAAACTAGAGATATTTCAATTGGGTGATTATAATTTAATGTTTTGTGAGGTCTTTTTCATTTTTGTGATTATTTTGCGATTAAATTAGGAATTATGCAGGACCGCAAAGAAATGCGACATTTTGTTGATTTTGCTTTGTATTCAGCGATCGCGGAATCGTGAAAAACTGGAGGGACTGTTTAGTACCAACCTAACTAGAAAGATAAAAACATAATTGTGATCTAGTCACATTGTCCAAACCTGTATGTTACTTTTTCTTTGTAAACAGGCCTACGCCAGCTTGATGAAGGGAGCGAATTATTAACACAAGATGCCAAGTGCACTGGATCGTGTGTGTGTGTGAACCATAACTTTTTACCATCTGTAAATAGTGCTGTTTTTTCTAGAGTGTTTTATGTGTAAAACACGTGTAATACATGTGAGAAAATGTTCAGTAGCACTTTATTTTACAGTCCTGGTCCCCATGTGCATACTATGTACTTATTATAGTTATTGCAATAACTAACCCTGAACCTACTCCTAAACCTAACCGTAACATGTAGTTACCTTATATTCCCCATGCTTTCGTTGGTAAGGACACTGTAAGTACACGTAAGTGCACGTTCTGTAAAATAAAGTGCAACCAAATGTTTGTTCACTGTGAAAATTTTCCATCATTTGCCTCGTCATAAAATTCAAAATAACACTGTCAGAACACTGGCCAGGGAGTCAATGTCCAGTGCACTGAACGTTCACTCTCTAAGAATTCCCACAATGCACCATAAAACCAGTGAGCATTACTGCTCATGTTCCCTTGTCACATAAACAAATGAGTTTATTTTTGATTTTATGGGATTTTATATGGAGTTACACTTTAATGCATAAGTACATGTGTGTTTTCCATACAAAGTTAAGAATTAACATAATTAGTTACTTCAGTTATCAGTAATGCAATAATGTGAGCTTAGAGAGAACTGATCAACAGAACCTACCTGTTAAAATGCATCAAATATAATCCATTAGGCTTTATTTGTTCATCTCTCATATGGAACTGCGTTATAGGTTTTGCCCCCACAATAAAAACTTGAGATCTGATCATAAAACTAAGTTTTAAATATCATCTTACTAAGACATTTATGTGCAGATATAGAGTGACAGCTGATATTTATATTCATTTTATGTCAGTAGTCTCTAGTCTGTTGTAAAGATCTCATTGAAGTATCAGTAACTGCAGCATATTTTTGCTCAGTTTGGGCTCTGAATAAAATTGAGGTGTTTTTTATTTCCGTCCTCGTCTTGTATAAGCTCTATATTTTCTCACTATATCATACTATGTGAGCCATAAAAGCCTGATGTATCAAATATGACACTCAACAATAAACACGCGTGCAAAGATTGACCAAGATTCCATGATAAACATCTGGGCCTAAATAATAATAATCTTTTTTGAAAAAATGATGGATAAAATTGACAAGCGACTTCAAACTTTCAAAAACTCATTATTTGTCGCACTCGATCATCTCTGTGGGAGAACGTGAAGGTCTCTCTCTCATTGCCAATATGTTTATTTTGTTTTAGTTTATCCTGTTAACACTGGTTCATTTATGCACTTAAGTTACATATAATAATAAATATATAAAGCAAATCTTGCAGCTTAAGTTCACTGAAACCGTCAGGAAGTCATTTAAACATTTCATTTTATCCTTGCACTAACAAATTAGAGAACATTTCTTATTCAGATGTTTATCTTTCACAAACAATTTCTGATTAAAGAGAAAAACGTACCGTGACAGTATTTTTCTGTAATGTATGGACTAATCAGAAGCCTGTTTGTTGTAAATATGGAAGTGATATTTTAGCACTTTTACAATGCCAACACAGCTGGATGGTGTAACACTCTGTAACGCACTATGTAGCACTCGTGTGTCATTAAACTTCACTAAAAGTGATTTTAACATTGTGTCTCGCTTTTCTTTTAAGGAGCCTTTAGTATAGTAAATATCAATTTAGAATCCCTTCAGCAACGAATATTGGTCAGTGTAATGGTAAAGACTGCTGTTAATTTAGTTAAATTATATATTATTTTGAGTTATCATTTCAAGTTTTTGAGACATAATTATGAGGTGTTTTATGATTTACCAAAGCATGTGGTAGAATGGAATTTCGACTCATAATTGACGTCATAATTTGATTTTTTTTTATGTCATATTACTTTTTATATCATAACTTCGAGTTATCATCAGTTTTGACCGTCAATTTCAACTTTTTATCTCATAATTGTGACATCATCATTTAGAATTTGTCATGCTTATCTCATAATTCTTTACATTTTATATCATAATTTCAAGTTTTTATTATATTACTTTGACTTAGTGTTTCAACTTTTTATCTCAGAGTTATGACGTCATAAATTAAAAAAATTTGTCATGCCTATCATAATTTTTTACATTTTATATCATAATTTCAAGTTTTTATATAGTTTTGACTTAGTGTGTCAGTTTCAACTTATAATTATGACGTCATAAATTAGAATTTTTGTCATGCCCATCTCATAATTGTTTACATTTTATATCATAATTTCAAGTTTTTATTAAATAGCTTTGACTTAGTGTGTCAGTTTCAACTTTTTATCTCATAATTATGACATCATAAATTAGAATTTTTATGTCATGCCTATCATCATTTTTTACATTTTATCATAATTTCACGTTTTTATAGTTTTGAATTAGTGTGTCAGTTTCAACTTATCATAATTATGACGTCATAAATTAGAATTTTTGTCATGCCTATCTCATAATTGTTTACATTTTATATCATAATTTCAAGTTTTTATTATATAGCTTTGACTTAGTGTCAGTTTCAACTTTTTATCTCATAATTATGACATCATAAATTTAGACTTTTTATGTCATGCCGATCTCACAATTCTTTACATTTTATATCATAATTTCAAGTTTTTATTATATAGCTTTGACTTAGTGTCAGTTTCAACTTTTTATCTCAGAATTATGCCGTCACAATTTAGACTTTTTATGTCATGCCCATCTCATAATTCTTTACATTTTATATCATAATTTCAAGTTTTAATATATAGCTGTGTGACTCATAATTCTCATAATGATGAATCATTTTGAGTTATGTCATGTTTTATGATTTACATGAAGCATGAAGACATGAATTTACATTAAGACAAAGCATGATTTATTTCTTGTGTGGTAGAATGGGTTTCCATATTTTACTGTATATAAATATATTGTGTAATATAAATCCCTTGCTTGTGTTCATGTATATTTTTTTAATTTAAATATACACACAACAAAAAGTTTCTACTGTTTTATTAAAGCCTGTTTCAACCATTTCATCATCCTTTTTGACACATAGATTTTGTCTAACCACAATGCATCACTAGTGCTTCTGCTGATTCAAGCCACTCTCTCAAATCACTTTAATCTCTTCTTGACATCGAAATGAAAGAGGGAGTTTTAATACAACCTAAAGATCTATTCAATTGAATAAAAGTCTACTGCAGTGTATCATTAATCTGCTCAGTGAGCATTTCACTCAAGTCTTTCAGTTCAACATTTAATAAACTATATCCACCCAAATATGAACATGCCTGAAGGAACGCAACTTTGACAAGAAGGCAAGGTAGAATCACAGAGCATAAATTTGTCACCAGCAATTGTTTTAATAAGTTTAAATCTTTGAAATGTACAGTTCAATGACATTTACAACAATTATTTCCATTTATATTTGCACGGTTCCTACTGTAGATATATTGGATTGCCATGTGGTACAAATATGATAAATAAGAACTTATTTACCTGCCATAAAATGGCCACAGAACAGTGATTTTAACAGTATCGAACATGCGAGGAGGTGCATGTTCGGAGGACACTGGAGAGGATGGAAAGGAGGACAGGCAGCTCCACATGCAAAAAAAAAAAGACACTTTCTCGAAAGAAACATTCACAAAGAGTGTGTCGTCTGAGACATCATTATTCAGCATAACTGTGGCGGTCTCAGCTACACACATAACCCGTCCCAGCCCTTACATGTCTCAGTAATCTGCCATGATGAAGCCTAGTATGTGTGTGTGTGTGTGTGTGTACTGGCAGTCATGCTAGTCATATCCTGATCAGGAATGTGTTTTACATGATTCATACGTCGCTTTTTTGAACGAGGTGTACGCCAGCCTGAAATAATCAAAATCAACTTTAGTCCTTGGTACCAAGATGTATCGCTTCTTCATACATCCATATGACAATAAGCAATGATTTCTCGACTAATGATATGGAATTAGCTCTTCCCAGTAAAGATATGGATCGTGGATGGCACAATAGGACCAGGAGGCAAAATATGAAAAGGTCCACGCTGGTCCAGAGGTGCCCTATACAGTACAAACACATCTCTTGATCTCTACTCTTCTATGTAAATTAGTAAGCAGGAGGAGGAGGCGGGGCATATCATATGGGCGTGGCTTGGATAGCTGAACACAGATACATCAACAAACTGGACGATTTAAAAAAAAAAACATGCACAAGTCGGTTGGTTTGTGTGATTTTACATGTCATGAAAGCACAACTGCTCTATTTCCACTGCCAACATACATGTTGTTCTACTTTTATTTCCGCTTAAAGGGATAGTTCACCCAAACGTGACAATTCTGTCATTAATTACTCGCCCTCATGTCGTTCCAAACCCGTAAGACTTTCGTTCATCTTCAGAACACAAATGAAGATCTTGTCGATGAAGTCTGAGAGATTTCTGTTCCTCCATTCACCCAAAGACGCTTAAATAAATCCACGATCGTTTGAATGATTTCACTTAGGTTTTTATTCAGATATAAACACTGATCATGAACAAACATAGGGCATCAAATATAGTAAACGGAAGCTCAAGCATGTTCGCTTGACGTGCGAGAACCAATGAGGTTTGTGTGGTTGAGAAAGTGATCATGTTTCTTCAGAAGATTTGAATTGAACCGCTCAATTCATATGGATTTGATCTGAATATGCTTTCAATGGAGGGACAGAAAGCTCTCAGATTTCATCAAAAACATCTTAATTTGTGTTTTGAAGATGAACGAAAGTCTTAATGGTTTTGATCGACATGAGGGTGAGTCATTTTCATTTTTGGTTGGACTAAACCTTTAATGGTTTTACAGATGAATTTCATTTTTTTCTTTTTTTATCACAGCTATGGTCTTTTAAAAATATTTTGCAGTTCGGGTATGAATCTATTGCAGAAGGCTGTCTATAAAGTATGGCCGCCTTTGGGTAACGCGTCTCTGCATGCTTGGAGCAAACAGAGGGCTTTCAGAGTCTGTAGCAGGGAATGCAGAGGGACAACATCTTGGCACATGACAACGAGAGATATGTGTGTGTGAGGGGAAGCAGGCAGGGAGGAGATGGTGCGGAAGAGTCTTTTAGCTCTGTGCTGTTAACCTTTGCTCTGTGAGAGAGGCCTGGTGGGCCACCGTCTTGTTCTCGTGTGAGCGGAGATTGGAGACCACGTCGATGAAGGCCAAGCTCTGCACTTCTTTGTGAAGCGGCTCTAAGGCACGAGGAGAAAACACACAATTCAACCATTCAAATAAACTGATTCACGTGACTTTAGTTCGGCACATGAAACAACATACACAACACGTTTTACTTGCATTTTTACTTTACTAAAATGATGAAGACAAATGTCTATGGAATAACAAATGTTAACATTGATAATTGAATATTAATTTAATAATTAGGTTAACGCTACATTTGTGACCCTGGATCACAAGAACAATCACAAGTCGCAAGGGTATATTTCACAATAGCTAACAATACATTGTATGGGTCAAAATTATCGATTTTTCTTTTATGCCAAAAATCATCAGGATACTAAGTAAAGATCATGCTTATTTTTTATTTTTAAAGGGGTCCTTGTGATTTTTTAAATAATTTTCTTCAGTGTGTAATGTTGCTGTTTAAGCATGAAAAAGGTCTGCAAAGTTACAAATCACAAAGTCCCTCCAATGGGAGTTATTCTCTATATCAGTAAACACTGTTTCTGAACTCCCTGAATCGTCTCCATTGTAGGAACAAACACGTCACAATATTGTTCATTTAAATAATTCCCGCCCGAGGCATTCACAAAAAAATGGGTGCTGGATGAGTTGCGTTTGTAGTGTGTTGAAACTTGATTTTATGGTAAGGGGAGTGACATTTCCAAAACATGTGTGAAGATGCTGACCAATCACAACACACTGGTCCAGCCGACCAATCAGAGCACATTGCACTTTTCAGAAGGAGGGGCTTCACAGAGACCAGAACTAAAAGCGTTACTGACAGAATTGGAAAGTGCTGCAACAATTTAAAATGTGTGAAAAATAATGTTTTTTGAAAATTCAAGCTTGAAAAACTATTCAAGTAGAGCCCAAAAAACAAAATCAAGACTGATAAACGGCATAATAGGACCGCTTTAAGTAGAGAAGCACCGATTGCAAATTTCTTGGTCGATTACGAAGATTCCGATTTTCTTCCAAAGAACTATAACTGGCAGCATATACAAACAAAAATCGACTTTACTTCAATGCAAAATTGTATTTTCATAAAAAACAAGTAAAAAGACAGTAATAAAATAAAATTAAACAAATAAACAAATTTCAAACAACAGCACAATTAAATGCAATAGAATAAAAAGAGATATGAAATAAACACGGCTTTAAGTTTTTCAGGTGGGTATACAGTATATTCAGGGAAGAAATACTACAGAAATTAAATTAAATTTTAAATTAAATACAGATTAATGCTTACAATTAGTTACAAAATTTATTCAGTCAAGAGCAGAGAGTGATTTTTTTTCTTTTGTTCTTTGATTAACATTGACAGACATAAGCAGGTTTATTAGGCCGCTGTCACTTTAAGGGTTTAAGCACGGATCCAATATACTGTTACACAAATTGCATTATCTTTCTCAACTAATTAGGTTCCAAAACTGACTGTGTTTAACTGAATTAGTATTTCAAATTAGAATTAGTAAATTTATGCGCAATACAAGCGATATTTAACCGGAGCGAATGAGACGAGTGAGTGAGAGGAGGCGGGTGTGTGTCACTTCGCCGTCGGAGAGAAGAGAACGAGAACGCACAGCTGACGTTATTGCCTGTGTCACTGGCAACAAAATGGATCATTCAGAAAACCGGCCAATTCCGGTCCCTGGCCGGTCGATCAGTACAACTCTGTGACTATGGCGTTTTTGTAACTATGTAATTTAGCATTTAAGTACTGAGTAATAATAATTCACTGCATAAACTTACTATAGTGTTAGTATTAGGGTTTGGTTTAGGGTTAGTTAGCTAAACGTATGCATAATATAGTTATTTATTAAATAAATGTATTAAGTAAGCTTATTTCTAATTGCTACGGCAACATTTGTTTTTCCCAAAACTAAACTAACTTAGAAACTAATTCTGAAATTTTTCCCATCTAATATTTATAATTTATTTGATTTCAAATAGTTTTTGTTAACAATAATAATGCTGTTTAAGTGTAGTTTCAGGCTTCTTTTGGTTCAATCCTTCCTACACTTGTGAACGTGTTGAGTCACTTGTTTCTGTGATCTCTTGACTCACCAGATCCCATGATGGAGCAGATGATAATCATGGAGTTGTATTTGATCTCTGGTGCACTGTGCTCCTCTGTCAGTAGTTTGTGTAGAACCTGCACCAGATTGGAGTCGACAAAGTCCTTCTCTGCACAGTCTGAAATCAAAGCCGTGAAGTGACTCAGTTAAAAGTTCTAAACAGCACAAAACATTTGGACATACCTGAATGAATGTCCTTATCTCACTAAAGGCTTCAAGGGGCTATATGTAGTATTCAGAAACCCTTGTTATTAGCGACACCGGTGGCCGTTAAGTGAACTGCAGCCAGAAACGTATTGCTCGTGCTCGCACTCGTGCTCACGTAACGTACAATTCTTTTTCGCTTAGAAGTCAAATGTTGGAAATACCTTTGCAGCGATATACTGTTGGGCCCTGTTTACACCTGGTATTAAGATGCGTTTTGGTTGATCGGATCACAAGTGGACGATGCCAAATTCAGGTGTAAACAAGGTCTAAAGCGTTTTGAGCTTGTCCACTTTCGACCACTTCCAGATGTAGTGGAAAAAAATTCGATCAGATTGCTTTCGTAGTGTGATCCAATCGACCAAAACGCATCTTAATACCAGGTGTAAACAGGGTCTTAGCAAACATCCCAACGGCGTCCACGCTGCTGAGAGCAACGTTTAGATGAGTATGTAAATATGTGCTGCTCGATCTCCTCTCAATAACAAAATTAACAAAGAAAAAAAATGTCAGCTGTGAGAAAGCATCTGATCATAGTGATGTGGATATGTTTGCCCCAGCCAATTAAAATTACACTGTTATTATAGTTAGATTATAAAGTATATTTGAGACTATATAGACTACAGATCTGGCTATGTAAGACTATATTTTGAATTAATCCCTTTTCTTTGCATGACACATCGACATTACAGTACAGAATAGCTCTTTCGGAATAATCCTGAACATTGTGTAAGCATTCGCTTCATGTGTCATTGAACAGAAGAAAGGTTCTCCGGGGCGCACATAAATGTCACTCCTTTTGATTTTCCCGGCAAAAACGTCCCGAGGCTTTCACATGAGAATCAGACTACAGGCTTTCATAGACAACCTAGGAAATCGGGGAAGGTTCGTTACAAGTTGTTCACATATTGACAATGAAAATTCTTACATATAGCCCTTGAAATGCATGAAATTAGTTTTGGAAGGTCAATATAAATAAAATGTCTTTACACAATTTTAATTAAAAAGCATTTTCTAAATATTATAAAAAGTATGTTAGTTTGTAAGTTTAGCTATTTCAGAATTTTAATTAGACTATCAACCTCACCAAATTGCTACAAAAACTCTGAATGTGATCAAATAAGGTGAATTTATGTAAATTTGGACTCTTTTGCTACTTTTGTCAAGACAAAAGTAACCCAGTGTTGTTACTGTTTACTAGAACTAAAACTATTAAATCATTTTTGTTAATTGAAATAAGCCGAAAGAAAATATTAATATTAATATTAGATGAAAAACTTAAATTTAAAAAACACATTTAGACACCAACTGAAAAATTTGAAGTACTAAAATGAATAAAACGTAAACAACAAATTCGAGGTAAATAGAAATACCAATCAATAAAAATTAAAAGTGGATAACAAAAAGACTAAACTTAAACTAAAATATAAAACTGACACTATAAAAATAAATTGATAAATACTACAATAGCATATAGACAATGCTAAAATAACACTGCAGTGTAGTTGAATTCACCCTGCGGAGGACATTCAGATGTGTCAGCGTCTCTTTACAGATTTATATAACATACAGTAATCCTTGATTTTTACCCAGATCTAGTGCTGCTATGAGACCCAAGGCCACCAGCGCTTCATTCTGCATGATCATGTGTTCACTCGTCGCCATGGTTATCAAGTGCTTAACACCTTCACCTTGAATGACTGTTCGGACCACATCCTATTCAGAAAGAAAAAAAGCAGTCAGAACCTTCCAGAGGACATGAATCGTGATGGGAAAATTGGCTGCAATAACACATTTCCTTTGATGCACGAAGTTGTGAGTCCAATGAAATTTCCGAACCATTTCTCACATAACACCATGACTCAATGACCCAGATAATACATGTTTCGCCCTCACTAGAAGTGAAAATGCTGCATGAAACAACAAAATCAGAACCAATCAAGAACATATTTGATGTTTAATACACAGACATAATAGATGTTTAGTCTAAACTACAGTGCATTCCTTGTCGCAGTCATATCCGGTTAAAAACAAAAGATTTCCATGGTAGAGATGGGATTTACTGCTCGCTGCTCTAAGCCGGGTTCACACTGAACCAATTTGGCCACGATTCGGCCTTCTGAAACAAATATTGTGAATCCGAAGAGATTCCTCTGATCATAGGCCAAAATTTGAAGTCTTTAATTGCTAGTTTGACATGATCGCTGACAGCCGATTAATGACCATTGCGATCAAATATTACTTTCGATGAAATTCTGTCAGAGTCATAAGTTTTGAGGCGCAGTCCTGTAGTGTGACTTCTCCTACGACAACCGTCGAATCAAAAACCAATAGGACCTGAAGTGAAACAACAACTCTTTTGAGACTCCCCTGCTTTGCAGCAAAGTTAATGATATGCTAAACCCCCCCCCCGCACGTGATTGGTTACCAAATATTTGTTACATAGAGAACAATGGCGATTTCAAACCGCGTTTTTGAGAGTGTCTTTGATTTACTGCAGTTTTAAGGAGAAAATACTCAGCAATGGTGTTGACTAATGAATTTGCACATGGTTTGTCTTAGCATATTAAAAACACCACATATAAACAACATTAACAAACTTGATTGCCACTCATCTAGAGATTATTATAGTTTGCTATCCCCCATTTCTATCTCGCATGTAAATGCAGTCTCACAGTCACTGAACATGGTGACACGGAGTGATGATGTACATCTCTGGACGAGTCCTCTTGTTTTTCATCCGTTTTTAACGAGTCTTGACTGCTGTCATGTTCGTACAGTCTGACTGTGACTATTATAAATCGTACGGTGTGCACCTGGCTTTAGTCGTGTCAAGCCTGCTCAGGGTACGGTGTGTGATGATGCACGTCTAGTAGGGCTGTCAATCTTCCTCTATAATACTATTCGAATTCCATTCCTTATTTTATTTAATATTCGAATAATATTCGAATATTAAATGCTCAAATTCATCCTATTATTAATATTTACGACATTACACAGTCTTATGGATCGCCAATGCGTGATGTTGATCGGTCTCATATCTTCACAGATAAACCGTCAGTTTGTCTGTTATAGCCTTTTGGCGGACAGCTGGTAGCAGTTGAGCCCCGTGATGAGGAGAGAGGGAGAGGCAGAACATAAGTAATTCTTGCCTGTTTTAGCGGCGGTTCCTCGGACAGATCGCCTAGCTTGTCAGGTTGTAAGTTGTCATAAAAAAAATAACGTATATTTTCCTCTCCGTTTTGGCCTTCCGTCAGCAATGAGACGGCGTTTTTATTAATGAAAACGCACTCCAAAGTGTATATATTTGAAGACGCCGTTTTCACGTTGTAGTGTGGACTGAGAATCAAATTGTTGATCTCCGTTACCGTGGAGACATTCCTCTCCGCGACTTTTGACAGTTGTGATGATACAGCGTGGATAACGTGCACAATTGTGTTATGATTCAAAAACTTTATTGTTTATCAGACGAAACAAAAGCATTTAATTTTCACATGTGTGTGCCAAGGCGGCGAGAAAGGCAAGATTGCATTTTCTTTTAAAAGTATACATAAAAAAGCAATATTCGAATAGGAACTTCAGCATTCGAATAGTATTGATTTTTTTAATATTCGAATTATATTCGAATTTCGGAATTCGTTCCAACAGCCCTAACGTCTAGGCATAATGCTGCAACATCAGTAAAGCATCACCAGCTGTTTCCATCCAAAGTTGCGAATGTAATGCTTATGCTCAAATATTTGGAATATTGCATAAAACATTGGCGAATAAAGCACCATTTCCATCCCATGTGTTCAAAATCGTCACTTCATGGGAAACTGGTGCAAAATATCTAATTAAAAATGGGGGTTGCTGCAATCGGGGAAGCCACTGCGGCTGTTTTTCGTACATCATAAATGACTTGTGCCTCAAAGTGTGCAGATGAAATGCAATACATGCTGTTCTTTTGCGTTCGGACGCCTGGTGTTTGGGAACGCAATCATGTGAGACTCTACTGGGAGGGAATTAAACCAAATCTTTTTGATAACAGACTAAGGCATTTCAGAACGACCTAACTATCATTTGAGAGGCAGTGCAATGCGATTGGTCCGCTTGTTAGTCCAGTTATCCAATCACACCCACTGTTGAGTCACGTGAGTTTTTTTTGTTTTGCATCGAGGGATTTGTTTGGTAAATGCGTTTCAATCGTAGTTTAAAAATTATGTTAAAAAATGATCCGCCTCAATTGAGAGCATACGTTTTTGATGCACAATTTTAGAATTGATTTGCATCCTGGTGTTTCCATCCAGCATTTTTTATGCAATATCTCATAATGTGCATAAAAACAGGTGGATGGAAACATAGCTACTGGAATGAGAGAGAGAATGAAGTGCATGAGTGTGAGACCTTTGACTTGCTGTGTCGGATGAGAGCGGACAGCAGGCGGTTGGACTCTCCCATCACTCCGGCGTGGTCTTTCGCTTCACACCACTCCACCAGACGCTTCACCAGCTTTGGGTTTGTCCCCAGTTGCTCTGCTGCATCAGCTGCAACACACACAGCACTGAACATAATCTACCCAACACAAACCACAGTGGAGCACATGTTGCAACACACACCACACACAGACAGACAGACAGACAGACAGACAGACAGACAGACAGACAGACAGACAGACAGACAGACAGACAGACAGACAGACAGACAGACAGACAGACAGACAGACAGACAGACAGACAGACAGACAGACAGACAGACAGACAGACAGACAGACAGACAGACAGACAGACAGACAGACAGACAGACAGACAGACACACACACACACACACACACACACACACACACACACACACACACACACACACACACACACACACACACACACACACACACACACACACACACACACACACACACACACACACACACACACACTCACACACACACACACACACACACACACACACACACACACAAAGTCGCTGTTTGGATTTAAATAGGCAAATGCTTAAGTCTATCAAGTCTATGATTGGATCATTATTACAGTGATTATAATGTTTCTAGCATGTTACTGTACATGTTTGGCAACAGTTCTTCTAACCCTAATTGATGGAGTGTGTAGCTTTTCATTTCTTAAACATTTTACAGGATGAAACTGATGCACCTCAGCAGTGCAACCAAAAATGTATGCATCTCTTGATTGAAATAAATGTGATGTTATTTCCATCAAGAGATGCATACATTTTTGGTCTAGATCTTGTATTGACAATGCAAGAGTCCAGCACTCTGTAAAGTCTCCTCCAGCACATCCCAAAGACTTTCAATGAATTTAAGGTCAGGACTCTGAAAATTTGAAAATGAAAACTGAAAATTATTCTTCATGCTCCTCCCAACCATTCTTTCATAATTTGAGCCTGATGAATCTTGACATTGTCATCCTGGAGTATGGCCATGATGTGTCAATGGAAACACAGCATTCGACAACCATCTTCACAAACTCGTAATGGGAAGTGCTTATAAACTGGGTGTTGTTAACCTAAGAGAAGATTTAAGGACTGTGGTTTTCCAGGAAAAAAATTAAAGGAAGAGCTACTTTGTGGCTTTAATACTTTATGAAGCTACATTTGAACATCTAAGATATACTGATGTAGATCTTTTATGGCACAATCCTCTTAAAGGCATATTCTGGTGTTAAATATAATATAATAAATCATGTCTGTGAAAACTCATTCCCCTCAGTTTGTCAAAAAGCAAAAAGAGCAGGAAACGCATATACAGTATAACAGAAGCCGAACAGAATCATATTTTTGTTAAAGCTCTTACATGAAGGGGTTATGAATTAACTGTAAAGTGACTATTTCTTAGCTGGATCAGTTTTGCTATTGTTAATTAAAACTCAAAGACTATTAAAAAATGCTTTTTAGTAATTTAAATAAAGCTGAAATACAATAAAAATATTAGGTGAAAAGTTAACAGAAATAAAATAAGTGTAAGGGGAAGTAAAACATTTTTTAAAACAAACTGAATAGAAATATTAAAAAACACAAAAAGAATGACAAAAGCACACAAAATGATTTTACCTTAAAATAATGCAAATAAAAACGAATTCAAAATATTCATATTTTTAATCTTGATTAAGGCTAATATGTACTCATATTTTTTGTACAAAATAATGCATTATGAATGAATGTATTTACTAATGAAAAATGATATAAATTAGCCTATATTAATAAATGCTAAAAAATACAGTTCACTGTTAGTTCATTATACTTGCATTAACCAACAACTGTTAACAAATCGAACCTTATTGTAAAATGTTACCCATTATTATACTTTCTAAACATTGTGGTTGTTCGATATTTTAAATTTCTTCTCTTGTCTTCAAGGTGTTTGTGGTTTTCACTTGATTTTTCAAACTGAGAGACAAGCCTGTGGTAATTGACAGCAAGTCACAGACGCTGTCGATACAGCTTAAGCAGTATTTAAGTTTATTTACCCAGGAATATTCATTTTAAACCCAAGCTGTCACTGAGAGCTAACACGGCTGGACTGCTGCCATTGAATGGCAATGCAAATTCATCCGTGGCGGATCCCATGTCTGCAGATCCATAGTTTTTAAATGACAGAGTGCCATCGATCCTCTGCTCACTTAATATCAGAGACTAACTGCTGTGCGGCGGCAGCTGGGACGAGCCTGAGCCTGAGATCAAATGACACATGCTGTCTTTAACTGAGCTAAACACCTGTAAAGCATACAGTGATCTGGAAGATTATCAATTTTAATTAAAGCTGCAAGCAGCATTTATCGGGGTTCAAGCTGTTTAAGGCCTTTAAGCACATGCGTAAAAAGATATTATGTTTTATTTAGCAAGCATGTAAACACTTAGAAAACCAAACGTAATTTATAAAAGATCATATTAGAGATTCAGTCAAGAATCATTTCGTACAGACGTACATAATGTATGTTGGATTGATGTTTATAAGGAAGTTCATCCTGATAACGCATTGTCAGCATTTGAAAGACAAACATGCACCAATGAAAACATGTACAGTGAATGTTAGGGCACCATGGATTGGTAATGAGTTGAAAAACATTATGTTTGAGAGAGATGTGGCAAAGGGTACAGCAAACAGAACTGGGAACAAGAAGGATTGGGACGTATATTGCAAATTAAGAACTAAAATTAATAGGAAAAAGAAAAGAATGTTTTACAAAATAAGTGAATGTAAATATAATTGTAAAAAAAATGAAATAATGGATAGGAAATCAAGTCAAATTCCTTCTTTTATTGATACAGGTGACTCATTTTTAACTATTTTTAAACCATATGAAATTGGAAATTATTTTAATGATATTTTCATAAATAAAGTTGATAAATTAAGAGAGGAAATGTTGTTTGGCAGAACCAGTTTGCCACATCTTTAATATCAGTATTGATTAGCTTGGACAGATGCAAAGGTTATTCATCTACAGAAAAATGCAGCACTGGGCTTTAAAGGTTATAATAGTCGACCAATAAGTTTGCTACCAGTTCTTAGAAAAGTATTGAAAATGATAGTTTGTGAGCAAATTCAATTATTCTTTAAGGAGAATAATTTGCTCTCTAATTTTCAGCATGCATATTGAGATAGCACAGATTAATGACAATAACTTATTAGGAACAGTATTGTTAGATTTTAGCTTTTTTTGATGTACTGGATTATAAATTATTGCTGGATAAACTGAAATGTTACAAATGTACTTATACTGTACATTGGTTTAAAAGTTAACTGTCTAATGGGACAATGTGTATTTTATAATGGAAGTTATTCAGATGTGAAAGAGTTGCAATGTGGTGTGCCTCAAGGAAGCTGTTTAAGACCAATGATCTTCCTCTTGTTTTAAAGTGTGCATGGACAGTCATGTATGCAGATGATAAAAAAAACATATTTACCTGTAACATCAATTAAGCAGTTGTCTACTGCTTTGGATGAGGAAATACAATTGGTAGAAGAAAAAAAAATACAAAAAGTAGGTACGGAATAATAAGCATAGGATAATATAGAGCATTTTTCACCTTTATGACAGTTAAAGCGCCACCAATGGCCCGACGTCCATAAAAGTTTCCAAGCTTCTTTAGGATCACGTGACGCATGTGCACGCCCGATTTTGTGAGGTTGTATGCAAATGAGGCAGGAAGAGGGCAGCTTTCAGCCATTTCATGGGATTTGCCATAGAAATACATAATTTTGACACCTTTTTAACCAAGTGGCCAGTCACCGTGTCCTTTTTGACGCGACCACAGAATGAGCTCTTACATAGGTGTGCTGAGTTTGGTGAAAATATCTCGTTCCGTTCACGAGCTATAGCCAATTTAGCCAACTTTGAACATTTTGGCGGCCCTTAGGGACCGTGAACCGAAATTTCCACATTTTTTTTGATAACTATTGACAATCAGACTCCAGAGAATCTTGCTGCACTGGTTTGGTTCCGGTCTGGCCAAAAACCTAGGACTAGTTTGCAAAAGTAGGTTATTGGAAAAACCCAAAATACCCGAAAATGTTCCCAGGGTGACGAGCAAATGCATGTATGCGTCCGCCTTGAGCCAAGGATTTCAACGATATAAGACACTTGAGCCTATGCCTAACGGTTAGGAGTTAGGAGTTATAACTTTAAGTTATGAGCCATTTCGTACTTTTGACCGCTGTAGTAGCGCCCCCGTCAGGCCGTTCGGGGCGCGTCTTTGGTGAAGTTGTAGGAGGTGTGAGTACTACCAGCCCTCAAAGTTTCAAGTCTCTATGACTTACGGTTCGGTCTGCCCGATCAGTTTTAGATGGAGAATGCTGCATCATGGGAAAATTAACAATAACAATAGGGTTTCAGCGCTACGCGCTTGAAACCCTAATAAAAACCCATGGAATAAAGAATTGTGTTTTGTGGCTTTTAGCTCATATCTGTTAGCTTGAGGCCATCTAAATGCTAACTTTTTAACAGACATTTGAAGTTACAATTACATCGTTATTTTAGAATTATTTCTATGCTACATATAACATTTATATGCCACACTATTGTATTTATTTTGAGCTTTTATTTTATTTTATATTTTGTTTGCATCTTGATTTTAGTTTTTATTTTAGTCTTTTTTTATTATGTGCTTTTGTCAATTTTCTTATTTTTTATATTTCTATTTAGCTTTAATTTATTTTTTATTTCAGTTTTAGTTTTAGTAATCAACCAAATTTATTTATTTTTTCAGTTAGTTGCAAAGGCAACATTTCTAATTTGTTTTCTCCATCTTAAAATAATTATATAAATACAAATAAATATAAATAATATATTCTATTTCAGCTAATGAAAATTATTTTTAAAAGTTTTAAATTCATAGTAACAACAGGGACAAACATTAGAATGCAGTTTTTCTCTTTCAGAAAAAAAACAAACCAAAAATCTTGATGACACATCCTGCACTCATGGGCGTGGCCACATTTGTGTCCAATCAAATTCTCTTTAGAATGGAAATGCCCCACTACCTAATATAACATCAACAGCAAGCAGCAAATCGTAGTTAATACAGAAAAGAAAACATCAATCAACTAATCATTTCATGACTTTTTTTTTTAAGTTTATATATAGTCTAAATTATAGATAAGCGTGTCATTTTAATGCAAATTTTGTTTGAGCATCACAACCAGTCCAGCACAGCAACACTGGCATGATTCTGGGGCGGGACTATCTATAGATATTTTTAAACGTTTTGTTTTCAGAATCGTGGTCGGTTAATAAATACCCTGTGTGTCGATGAGCATCCGTAATGTTCCCAGGAGCTTGAACTGGACTGGTGGCATCTCGGATTTAAGGAACTTCAGCACTACATCCGACACACCAGCCAAGAGCATCTTAGACTTGTTGACCACTGGGGAAGACAGGGGAAATGATGCAGATTTAGTTTTAAGACACTTATGCAGAGGTTGGTGAATCATTCAATGATTGAGTGAAATTTCAGACGGACCCGGAATGGCCAGGTTCCTCAGAGCGCTGAGGGCGGCGTGCTGCACCGTGACGTTCCCCTCTTCAACATGTCTGTCTAACAGCTCAAGAAGCTTCTGTACAATACCAGTGTCTACCATGTGGATGCAGTTTCCATCTGTACACAAAAAAAGAAAAACGTATTCACAATCTGAACACAGTGACCACACGATCCTCCAAGTTCTTGTAAGCCTGAGGTCTTACCATTGCGGGCAAAGTTAGCGATGGCTAGCGCTCCCGCTAGCTGGAGCTGGTGGTTGTTGGAGGGCACCCATGAGAGAACCCTCTGAAACACACTGCCTTTACCACCCTCAAACAGCTTCTGCATCGATTCATCTACAGGAAAACACATCACACATGACTGCAAACACAACACATATACAGTAACATGAGAGAATGAGACAAATTACAACGCCTTTAAGATGGAGATCAACTAGGTTAAACTATTCAATGAACCAGTATTAGGTTTTGGCTGGTTGTGATAATACATCACAGATAATCTGCATTTTATTAAAGAGAAAGTGAAGTAAACTTATGGCACACTTCAAAAGAAAATGCATATTAGCATTTTGCCAAAATTGAATTTTGAGTGAAATCATGTTTCTTCAACTAAATGCCCTGTAACAGACAGTTTAGAGAAAATGGAGTGTGAAAAGTTGATTTAACAAAGGAAATTCTATCAAAAAATCTCTGAACCCATTTTTACCTTATTTTAGTTTCCTTTTTATAGCAGTATGGCTAATAAATCTGATATGGGACGTGAACAAGAAAACTTCCAGACTTCTTTGTAATGAAGAGCTGAGAGAGAAACGCACTTTACAATCTGGATGATTATTATGTTTGTAATGACAGAATATACATTACTCTTCAAAATGTTGGGGTCAGTAATATTTTTTCTTTTATTAATACTTTTATTCAGCAAGGATGCATTAAATTGCTAAAAATTTACAGTAAAGACTTTTATAATGTTAAAAAATATTTATATTTCAGCTAAATGCTGTTCTTTTAAAATTTCTATTATTCATTATAGAATTTTGACTCTTTTTGTTCTTTTTTTTCCACAAAATATTAACCAGCACAACTGTTTTAAACATTGATAATAACATTTCTAGTTTCTTGAGCATCAAATCAGCATATTAGAATGATTTCTGAAGGATCATGTGACACTGAAGACTGGAGTAATGATGCTGAAAATACAGCTTTGCATCAGGAATAAATTACATTTGAAAATATATTCAAATAGAAAAGAGATATTTTAAATTGTAAAAAAAATATTTAAAAAGAAACATTTAAAAATCTTACCAACCCCAAACTTTTGAATGTGAGGTTGGAAAAGGTATCAAAATTCAATGTCTTCAATACATTCATTGAAAGTAATTTTTAATACCCCACAACTTATTCAGCTAGTGTTTAATATTGATGAAGAGAAAAATACATCTGCCAGAAAGGACTCACTTCACCCTTACCTTTACTAAGTAAAAGGACGTGGATCCCTATATAGCCAATAATAAGCTTATATAACTGCTGGGAAACTATATAAAACGTTCTTGGGAATGGAAATTTCCATTCATTATACATACAGTATGAGGTCACAGCTTGACACCATGTCATTAAGTTTTATAAGGCCCTGCTTGCTTTATTCAAGCTGAAGAAATGACGTAATGTACCTCAAACTGTTTATTTAAGGGTTATTTAAGTGCTGCCAGAGTGTTGGTCCTGTACCTCCCAACAGCAGAAGGACCATGAGGTCCGAGGACGTCTTGAGCTGAGCCACGTCCTCCTCCCTGTCGCTGTCCACCGTCTGAGCCACCACCTCCAGAAGACACTCCACCAAACCAGCATCCACCAACTGAAGCTTGATCACATCTGAGAGAGAGAAAGAGACAGATCTTATAACATCTCAACCTTCATTAACACCTTCATGTCTAACAGGGATTTCACAGCCCATATTAAAATCCTGATGCACATCAGAGTTAGAGTCAAGACCAGATACAGACCAATATCTCACACACACACACACACACACACACACACACACACACACACACACACACACACACACACACACACACACACACACACACACACACACACACACACACACACACACACACACACACACACACACACACACACACACACACACACAAACAGGCGCACATATCTTTGTGGGGACTCTCCATAGACATAATGGTTTTTATACAGTAAAAACTGTATATTCTGTCCCCTTACACTAACCCTACCCCTACACCTACCCATCACAGAAAACTTTCTGCATTTTTACATTTTCAAAAAAATATCATTTAGTATGTTTATTAACCCATTTCCCTCATGGGGACCGCTGGCTGGTCCCCACAATGGAGGTGATCTCAGGTTTTACTATCCTTGTGGGGCCATTTGGTTCCCACAATGTAATATAAACAAACACACACACACACACACACACACACACACACACACACACACACACACACACACACACACACACACACACACACACACACCTTAAGACCCAACCTAAAACTAACCTCAGATTCAGGCTAAACCCAAACTCCAAGACCCAGATACCAAACCTAAACCTGTTGGTCCAAGAACCAGTCTGACATTATAATGAACTTAAGTAGAAAATGCTGAATTTAAATTGAGCTTACCTAAATTGGCTGATGGCTTCTTGTATTAATTTGTAAGTCTAATAACAGCCTTAGATGGAAGTTTGTTTCTGCCACAGAAATGAAATAAAAAAATTAAAAGATAACCTTTTTATCTCAAAATTCTGACCAAAAAAGTCACTGGATTTGTCACTTGGCCCTTTTTGGTAAAAAGTCGCTAAAAGGGTCTGAAATGTTGCTAAATCGAGCGGCAAAGTCGCTAAGCTGGCAACACTGGTAAGACAAACTCGCAATTGCAAATTATAAAGTCTGAATTGTGAGAGATAAAGTCGTAATGCTGAGAAATATTTCTGACTTTTTTCACGCAATTGCAAGTTTATTTCTCACAATTTTGAGAAATTGAAATTCTGACTTTTTTTCTGAGAATTGTGATGTAAACTCTAAATTGTGAGTTATAAAGTCAGAATTGTGATATATAAACTAAATTCTGAGAAAAAAAGTTGCAATTAATATATATACATATAGAGTTGTATATGTATAATGATTTTCCATTTTTATAAAAATAAAATATTTAGTTTGATTTTAGCACTTTAGTGTCCATCTGATCTTATTTGTGGTATAAATCAGCCTTACATTAGTTTAACAGCAGCCTTGTCTATCTGTCAGTTTTCAATGTTTTTATATATAAATATATATAAAATATTGTTTGATTTTAGGAACTTAGTGTACATCCAATCTTATTTTCCATTATGAAATTATATTACATAATTATCAGCATTGCACAGTCTAAAAACAGTCTAAGGATAATCTTTGTCAGTTTTTAATGTTTTTATCAAATAAAATAAAAAAATGACATTTTGTTTGAATAAAGTTGTTTTGTTAGCAATTCTGTGTACAGATGATCTTATTTATTATCATAACATTATATTATTTATATATCATTAAATTGCATCATCTATATATCAGCACTTTATTGGCCAACCATTTGGCTAGAAATTGGCAATGGCCGCTGAAATAAAAAATAAAAAATGCATATCAGTTGACAACTATCTCAGACCATAAACTGACCCAGATTCATACTGACTCCAATTCTGGTGCATTTAAATGCATGTTTTCCCCTTCAAATACATAGACTGAATTACATAATCCTCTGACCCATAAATACTAAACCAGACACAGTGATGTAATGAACGTAACACCATGACACAATTTCTGAAATATAAACAAATATAATTCATTGTATTTTGCATTCCAAAAAATGCAGAATAACAATCCAATTGACCGAATATTGATGATTCATGCAATCAGCGAATGACACAACAAGCCGGGGGGGAAATCTTGCAGGGATGGATTTCTGAGGTCAGACTGTTTCGCAGACATATGGGCGTCTCACTACGCATTTGGCTGGTTATGAAACGCCTGCATTGTTCAGGTATAGCGCTGCTCACCCTTTCCCCCTCTATATCACACACACACTCTTGCTGCGGTCCACGTGACTCACAGAGCTTGGCCTGTAGTGCTGTGTAGTGGCTCTAAGTAGGCCGTTGTCTTGGAGACTGGCAGTATGGGATAGCGGCGCTGTGCACAGAATGCTAACAACCAAAGCGCCGCTTTCACACATGCTCTCAATGCTGTCGGCTTTCCATCTCCCACACCTGCTCTCTCTCTCTCGCTCATACGCTCTATTCTTTTATGTGAACAGTCATGAATTCTTACAGTTCAAAATAACTAACTATATGTTATACCTAAGATTAGAAAATAATATAAAATAACAAAAATATTAAAACAATATATAGAATAACATTTTCATTTAAACATTTTTTAAATGTTAACATTTTCGAATTCAACATTTTCACTTTCATACAGTAACCAGCAAAAAGGGTTGTTAAATAAATGCTTGCTTGTTTATGCTAAAAACAAATGAAATAATCTGAAAATGGAATAAAACCATATTATATCTTTCTTAATCTGCATCATTTTATTTGATTTAAAACAAAAAAAAACACAAAAAAACAATAAGACTTGTTTTAGGAGAATCAGTAACTAAATTAGTTTAGTTAGTATAGTTAACTAATATATATATATATATATATATATATATAAAATCTCATATATACACACACATATATATATATATATATATATATATATATATATATATATATATATATATATATATATATATATAAAATTATAATAGCATCTCAATTAAATAAAGCAGACATTTAACAACATCTTGAGGTTTGTGTTTTAAACAAGAAACTACAATATTTTCAATGGTGTATGAAATAAAATAAAAACATCAAGATGTATTCTCTGAAAACAAGGCTGAAATTAGTGTGCAATTCTGTTTCTAAGGTAAATTAATTTTGTTTTAAGGATTTAAGGATCTGTTTTAAGTTATAGCTCTAAAACAAGACAAAGGCACTACGTTTTTGCAACGTATCAAAAATACATAAACAGAAACACTTATAACACCTCAATAACTACAGTATTTCCCTCCAACACACGCTTCAACAATTAAGATTCACCATCCAAACACAGCTTTCTTCCAGATGCACATTTCAATGTCACTTCAAATCCTCAGACGAGCTCACAGACAAAAAGAGCATCTGACCGTGGCGGGCGGATTTACGTTCAAATAAGCAAGTCCAGACCGCAGCTTTAAGCAGACCCCAGAGTCCTATTTTGAGGAAACGATGGATGTGGCAACGGCAGAGAAGACAAGTGATAACACTTATTATCCAGACAGCGAAGCAGCCGAGAAATCTCACGCATCTGCTTAATTGTAGCTTTCTCTCTCGCGACTCAACCGAAGGCAATAGCCAGAGTCCTGGAAAATGCATTTCGAATGATTTTCATTATCAAATTAGCAAGGCATTGCATTATGAGGCATGCCACTCTCTGTAGCTTGGATGGTTTTGATGTTCCAGCTTACATAAAAGAAAGAATAGAAAAGCAAAGGAGTAAAATTTGGTGATTTTTAAATGTGAAATTTGAACTCAAAATCTTGTTGGCTCACGCTCAAGATTTCTGAGACAAAACACAGCTGCAAACACATGCATTCATTTCATAAAGTTTCCTGTTTCCAACCACAACAGGTGGTAGAGTATGACTTTCTATATAAGTAACACAACATGCTCACAGCTGGGAGGAAAAGCCTTTGAGGCTGCTGAAGTCACTCAGTCACTGGGTCAGTGGGTCTACCGCGGGAAACGTGCCAACATCAATATCCATGTTCAAGCTTGATCAACAACTACTGTCCCTCAACTCATGCTGAAAGCAAACGCAGCATGACTAAACTTGGAAGCTTAACCTGTGCTGTTTTAATGCACATAATGAAATTATGGAACAGAAATATATCAACTATGAAATAAAGTGCCCCTATTATGCTATTTTAAAGGTTCCTCATTTTGTTTTGGAGTCTCCTACAATAGGTTTACATGCATCCAAGGTCAAAAAACACTGTAATTTTCTCATAATATACACTGCAGCATCACCTCTTTTCTCTCAGTGTCTGAAACGGCTCGATAAAGAATTCGGTCTCTCTAAACCCCTCCTTTCCGAGAGCCTACTCTGCTCTGATTGGTCAGATGGCTCAGTCTGTTGTGATTGGTCTACCGCTTACAGCGCGTGTCTGAAACAAAATGCTAATTACATGAATTACCATTATCTGAATTTCAGCTCTGGATCTTCCTCAGCTCTTGATACACAGTGATACGAACAGTAACGATGGCGTCGATTTTTCATATCAATTCCAGCGCGAGTCCTCATCCTTTAAAGTGTATGTAAAGTAGATTTGCTTTTGCAGCGCAGAAAACAGTATTTTCTCGACATGTCGACAACATGAACCAAACTCTTCCAGTCTCAGAAAAAACTACAGTGTTTGAGGGGCAAAGTAGACGTTGTTCGCAGGCAACCAATGAAGAACATAGGCTGGCATTATGCAAATTAGCGACAAACCTCCGTAGATGTTACAGAAGTGAGACTGGGAATTGCTGATTCAGAATCAATTCTTTCTTTTAGGACACAACAACTTTATTTGTTGTGCACTACTATGATCTTTAAAACTTTGCAGACCTTTTACATTCACAAACAGCTTTATTACACACTGCATGAAAGGTAGTCTACGAAAAAGCATAATAGAGGCACTTTAAAAACACTGGTCCGCCTTCAAAACAAAGATAAATGGCACCGCTTTACAAATAAATACTGTGGCGAAAACAAGATATAGTGAGAGTATCAGACGGTAATGCTATATGATTACCATATTCCTATATCTTGGTGTTTGCATGGTTCTCCACAATACTAAAAGGTGCAGTTTTTGGTTCAACTTTTCGGCATTGGCTGATGGTTTCTTGCATAAATTTTTTAAAGTCTAACAGTCTTGTATTTGGAAACTGGTAATCTTTATCAGTTTTTATCAAAAAAAAAAAAAAAAAAAATCACAAATAACTGAAGAATAATGCCAATAGCCTGGTACCATGCTCAAAAATTCTACTGTACATTTTGTAAGTGTTTCAATTAAAGACACTACATTGACTGGTTCATTCGTGTTCATCATTACTCAATGTCAATCACTGTGATTCTCACCATTCTCAGCAAGCGGTGCCAACACCTCAAAGATCATCTCCTTCTTCTCATGTTCCACCTGCTTACGGAAGAGCCGGACCAGCTCCTCGGCAATATTTGTAGAGGCGAACTGCTCCTTACTGGACTCTGTTTGAGGATCAGTCAAAAGAGATGTGTTAACTTTATCCAATACGTTCTAATAACAGTATTTGAATATATGAAAATGTGGATATGTAGATGGGCAATGTGACTGAATTGAATCGGTAACTCACCAAGCTCTGCCAAGTTGCCAAAGGCAATGAGACACATCTCTGTGAGCGCGGTGTTTTGAGAATGAACACCCAGCAGTCTGACCAGTGTTGGGATCACACCCATGCTGATCAACTGGGCCTGCAACGAGTCTAGAGCGGAGAGGAAACACATGAGATTTTCTGTACTCTAGTTCATGCAGATTTTGATAATATAACAGCATTTTTTATCAATAGTTAAAGTCCAGTATTCATCATTAATCTGCTAATTACATTGCAAGAAAATTGATTATCCTCAAACATCATCATCATCATCATCATCATCATAATAGGAAAAATCTCAACTTCTTTGTCTGTCTTTTCTTATGACAGTGTACAATGGCAGCAATGTTCAGTCAAAATGTCACAGTGATAAAACCGTGATAACTTGCTATTTTTCTCAGTTATTGTTAATTAAAAGTAAAACTAAGGGGCTGTTCACAGAACACGCTTTCAAAAATGAAATCTTTTATGCGCTTTGGCCATTCATTTACACAACGTTTTAGGGGCCTGAAAATGCAAAACGACACTATTATTGTCTCTGAGTAAACTATAAAAACGTGAATTTGCAAAAACGGTGACGTCATGCGCATACATATACGTGTTGTCTATAGGCGCATAGTTTCTTTAAAAAGTGACATCGTCAACTACTGGCCTGGCATGAATAATACAGCGTTTTTATTCGTTTTAGCTGATCCATGTGAACAAGAATTATTTTGACAACATCTGTATGCGAAAAACGTGAAAGGAAAAACGTTTCTGTTTTTAGTACATCGTTATCGTGTAAACTTACCCTTAAACTAAAACATTTTCAGTAACTGAAATAAAGTTGAAATAAAATTAAATATAATATTCCATTAAAAAATTAAAACACTAACTGAAATAAATAAGTTTAAGAACTAAAATGACTAAAACAGAAAAAAAAAAAATGTAAAAGCTATATAAAAATTACTGTTTAAATTAAAAAAGTAACTAAAGTTTAGTGAACACAATTTTTTATCAGTGAGTGTAACTCACAAGATATATTTACTAAGAGCTGAAGGTGCACGTTTACCAGTCATGTACATCTAAACTATATTTTGAGCATGTTTTCCAATAATTATTATTTAGTTTTTAATTATCAATCATTACATTTTTTTATGTACATGACTTGATTTCTTCAGCAAGCCTTTCAAAACTACATTGCTTTTAAAAAAAGGCATAAAAAATTAATCAATTGTTATGAGTGATTTCATCACTGTTTACATTCTGCAATTGTGTATGAAGCAGCAGATTAAAAGAGCCCATCCACCAGATCAAAGTAATACCAGCAGTATGTAAAACTCAGCCACATTATATAACGCTCTGACATTTCATTTTTGTAGAGTGCTTTACTGAGACTAGCACAGAAAATATATAGTCTCGACCTGAAAATGTGAACGATAAATCAAGCCCACAGTGGAACAAAGGACTGCTAAGCCATCACTTTTAATGCACAAGCACAGGTCCTTCTTCCTGAGCTCAATCACACTTGCTCTCCAGCAGAAATATCTAAATGTCTTTAGAACAAATAAATCTACCTGAGAATCAAGCTTGCGTAACATTTTATGATCTATTTTAGAGAATACCTTTTATGCGTGTATTTTGGCAGATATTTTAATTATTTGTAGAGGCCGGCTGATACACCATCAAGGCAGATATTTTACATATTTAAATTATTGGTATAGGTTTTATTGTTTGACAGATAAGTGTCAGAAGTAGCTTTTATTTTGACAGCAGTTGGACTTTTATTTTGACAACGCTAAGAACGCCAAAGCCAGCAGGTTAGTTGGCAAAGCCATGGCGTAATTTACAAGATTCTGACTTGTAAAAGAACTCGTAATTACAACTTGTGAACTTGAGTTTTCTGAGAGCTCCGACTTGTACCGCTGCGGATTCATTTTGGCATTGACAGTGTTACCATAGAAATACATCATTCTGAATCTCATAATTACGGTAATTAGCTGTGAGCAAAATCCTTCAATGCTGTGCTATATCCAGTTTGCTGCTTTCACATACATGTCATATGTGTACTGTATGTAAAATTAACATTACCTTCTCTTTATTTGAACAAATTTACGTTCACCAGGTTACTGAGTGCCCTATTGGTTGCAGTGTTTATTTCCTTTTTAACGATTTCTTTATTTGTGAAATTACAGAATCAAGAAGCTGCTAAAGTATAAATCTGTTTATTTTTGTTCATTTTTTTCATATTGTATATAATTATAATTTAGCAAATATGTCAAAACAAGTAATAAAAACTCGGTGAGTGTTTTAGCGCAATTTTCTCACCTCATGGGATCACAACACTAAGAGATAGTAAATCTTTTCCTGGATTTTTTTGTGCGTTCCCGAGATTAGACCTTCCTTAACATAATGCCGAAAACCCGAAGTCTCTAGGTGGTCTGGTTGAGGAGTAGATAGAAGTGCAAGATTGGTGCGCACAGACGCACAGAACAGAAATCAGGAGTTAACAAGCGCAATTTCCGGGGGAAAATTGCGCTAAAAATCTAAATTTCATTGCAGTAATTGTTATGCATGTTAATTAAATTAAATAGTGTAATATCATTTAGGCTTTATATCGGCCATCCTGCTCTCTAAAATATCAGTTTTGGCCATCAAAAAATCCATATCAGTCGACCACTACTTATTTTAATCATAAAGCTCACAAAATGTATCATTTTATGTCTTGTTTACTTTTAGTAAGAGTCAAATTATGCATTGCTGTTAAAAGTAAGCCCGGTTCAAAGATGTTCCAGTTTGTCCTGAAATGTCCCCGTGACACACCAAATATGGGCGGCACCGTCCGGCACACATCTGATGCCATGGATTTGTCGGGAAGCAGATGTTGATCAGTAAATTCAATGAAGCAAAGAGGAGATGGCAGCTGAGACAGCAGAGCACTGTTAAGAAGACAGTCCAGGAAGAGGAAAACATCCGCAGTTGAAAAAGGAGAAAAATGTTATTGAGTATGAGTTGAAGAAAGAGTATAAGGCACTTTAAAACACTTATGAAACAGAAATCCCTTCATCACATTTAACAAAAAGTTGACAGTCCGAAATGCTTCTTCCCTCCGATATAATTTCCTGTTATTCGCTTAATCCACCACAGAAGCTTTGCTGGTCTGAGCAAGAGGAATATTTAAGCAACATCTATTGGGAGAATGTATCAAATGAGAAAACACAACATAACAAGCCTTGGCAGAACTGGACGCAAGCCAGAAATCATTGAGGAACTCTTGCCAGTAATCGAAGCCCAAATCACGTCAGAGAAACCAGGGACCCGCAGAGCTCACTGATGGAGAATGAGTCATGTTTCCTAAAAGAACTATGAAGTGTTTGCATCTCATCTCAAGCTCATGCGAGATTTAAATGTTTAACGTCCCGGCGAAGCGGAGGGCTATAACACTGAGAGTGTACAAACAGCAAAATTTAGCCGTCACAGACTCGATTATACCGAAGAACTGCATGACTAGTGACTCTGCATATATTCTTTACAATATAAACAAAAGAAAAATGCATGCAATTAAAAGTACGCTTCCACTACTGGATGCTGATTGGTAGGGCTGTAACGATACACCAAACCCACGATTCGGTTCGTATCACGATTTTTGACCCACGATTCGGTTCGTATCACGATTTTTTTTTTTTTTTTTGGGGGGGGGGGGGGTCATTTTTATTAAAACAATATTTTTTATTAAATAACATTTGTAAAACCTTTATAAACTGAACACCAAAGAACAAGATTAACTATGCAAATTATTAACAATATAAATAGCCATATATAAAATAAATAAATAGCCAAAGCTATAACACTTCTGTTTTCTTTGTAACAAAATACTGTTGAAAAGCAAACAGAACTAAACTCCATTGTGGTGATGATTCGAGCATGTTGAAAATTCTCCTTCAATCAAGTTCTCTTACATTTACAAAGTAGGCTAAATTAAATGGCTACTGTTTCACACTGAGGTAACTGAGGCTTACTGCCTGTGCTGCAAACACCAATCAAACCTTACAAATTGAGGTAAATTGTGTTTTTTCTTGCTTTTCCCCAGTCTTAAAGTGAAAAAGGTAGTATTTAATTAAATACATTTATAGTGAGATTACTACATTTTATTTAATTAATCGCATTTATTGTCAATCTGTGTTCATTTTGACCACGAACCATGCGCTGTCACTTTAATTCAGCGCGTGCAGCACAAAAGAAATACTCGTTGCGGAAACGATCGCTGCACTGCTGTATACGCACGGCAACTGGAACGGATCGACGGACGGCAACCGCGTGCAGTCTGAAAGCTCTGACCGGTTAACATGGGTAGGCTACGTAAAAAATATGCACCGCATACGCACTGCAAACGGAGTATGTGTGAAACGGCCGTTACTCTGAGAGTTGGAAGGGGTGTGTCGCGATTTTGCCTTCTCACACCGCGAAACAGGATCATGGATCCGAGTGTCGCGATTTCGATTTCATATCGCGTATCGTTACAGCCCTACTGATTGGTCAATACAGCCTGTGTCAGCCATGCTAAAATAGATTATATACTAACAGCTATTTCAACAAATACAAATAGATGTCGTAACCATTTTATAAAAGCAATAAGGCTCTTGCAGCTATGCTATGTTGTGAATATAGTCATTGACAGTGAAAGTGTTTTAACTTCTGAGAGTATATTAAAAAATATAGCACAGCCTCCTGGTCCTACATTTCAAGAGCTGATATGCCTTGTGAAAAAGAAGTGCATTTAAAGGGTTAGTTCTCCCAAAAATGAAAATTCTGTCATTAATTACTCACACACTCATGTCGTTCCAAACCCGTAAGACTTTTGTTAATTTTCTGAAGATCTTTTTGATGAAATCTGAGAGTTTTCTGTCCCTCCATTGACAGCTACGCAACTACCAATTTGACACTTCAAAAAGTTCATTAAGAGATTGTAAATCCATATGAATTGAGCGGTTTAGTCCAAATTTTCTGAGGAGACACGATCGCTTTATTTGATGAACAGATTGAATTTAGTCTTTTATTCACATTTAAACATTGATCAGCGAACATAAACAGAAGCTCAACATGTTTATGCTTGACGTGCGAGAACAAACCTCATTGGTTCTTGCTGAAGCTCAAACGTGCTGCGTAACACGAGAATGAACCTCTCGCAACCTTCTCGCATGTCATGTGAACATGCTTGAGCTTCTGTTTACCACAACTGATGTGTGAAATTCAATCTGTTCATCATATAAAGCGACCGCGTCTCTTCAGACAATTTTTACTAAACCGCTCAATTCATATGGAGTTGCGTAGCTGTCAATGGAGGGACAGAAATCAATTATATTTCACCAAAAATATCTTCATTTGTGTTCAGAAAATTAAAGGTCTTGCGGGTTTGGAATGACATGAGGGTGAGTAATTAATGACAGAATTTTCATTTTTGGGTGAACTAACCCCATATTCTTTTAAAGTAAATTATTTGTGTAATAATTCCTCTTTTAAAAGTATGCTGAAGCGCACTTCTTATTCACAAGGGTATTACAGTTCAGTGAGTATTTTTGGTTACAGATATGCTAGACAAGTGTAATGTCTCACCAGGCATGTAAAGTCTTTTCCCATGTGAAAAAAAAATCCCAAAGTGACAAGCTTATGTGATTAGATGAGTCATTTATCTTGGTGGCTTAGTAAATATGATGACAGGCTTTAAGTTAGAACAGATAGACTTTGCAAGAAAACGCAATCTGTTACAAGACAACATTTGAGTGAAACAGAGATGAGAGAAAGAAAAAGGCCGTGGTTCAAAACAGCATGAGTGTGATATCAGCGATAATAAACAGCCCACTGGCAGTTCTCTTCCATTAAATTCATATCTGACCATTTATTTTCATCAGGACACCGAAAGCGAAAATGCCTGACCTAAATTTGTTGATTTGCACTAGCCTCTGGATGCGAGGTGTAATAGATCGGAAAAAAAAGCTATTACCATTTCAAGCCTTGCTGGCAAACAGGGATGAAGGGCGCAGCGCTTGGCCTGTCCATCAATTATTCAAGGACATCAAGTCACAGGGATGTAAATACACTGCCTGCATTCCCTTAAATATTTAACAATGCACTGCATTGCTGCAAAACACAAGGGCAGAGCCTTATGTAACCTGGGCATTTTACAACTGATACGGATACTCGAAACCGTAGAATGTGTTTACTTGTGTCCCAATAATGCATCCCGCTGAACTTTTCTTTTAAAGGCGAAGTGTGTCATTTTTTCAATGTTAAAAGTGTAGTTTAAAATGCAGAGCAAATTAAAACATTGCTTGTTTGTTTAAGCAGTCCAAACTTGGTGAAAGCTATTTCCATTCATATCAATGGCAGTTGCTTGGCTGGCACATTTAGCACCGCAAACAGAAAACCTGCATGCTGCCTTCTCTTATCAAGGGGACTGATTGGTTGATGGAACCACAAGAACGTGCCAATGAAATGTTTGCATTTTTTATGCATAGAGAATTTAATTTTTTTGTCAGAAAACACAGTTACTTTTAAAAATAAAAGTCAAAATTAAACATTTTACATCGTGTTTTTAAATTAAAAATGTATTTCTTATTAAACTAATTTTTTAATAAATAATATTAAAATTATGTTTACAGTAGTGGTAAAAAGTGATGTCCGGCCTAGGAAAACTGACATCTTCACCCTTTAATCAAATATTATTAAAATTTGCTAAAGATTTTGTAAGCATATTGCGTAGTTGTGCTTGGAGTCAATCATTTTTGGCCAAGCTTTCATACAAATAAATTATAAACACATGTAAAAACAAGAGAGAACCAACAAAATATTAAAATCTGATTATGTTGCATTTAATGTTTGCTTTTTCCTGTGAGCTTTCTGTTTTTCTATGATTTTTTTTTAAATAGTAATATTTAAATAGATATTCTGATTTTTTTCCAAGAACATTTTACCAATTCCAAACTACATCAATCTTAATAACTATTATTACATTTTGTATGTAATCATTTATAAGTGATATCATTTTGGAATTTCTAGTATTGCATTAGTATTGCATCCTTCTCATGGGGCATTTCATAATTTATGACTTTTCAATGCGAGTTAAATCTCTTTTTTTTTGGCCCATTTTACCTGTTTAATAATGATGCACATCTAAATAAATACAAGGCGTTTTTCATGAATTATATATCAATTGTATTATATACAAAATTAATCATAGTTATTAAGATTGATGTGGTTCGGAATTGGTAAAATGTGCTCGAAAAAAAATATATGATCAGAATATCGACTTGCATAATAATTATGAATGCACTGTCATTTTTTTCAAATAAATACCTCTTCAAACAAGTTTGTTTTGCTTTTCCTTCATATTTAAAAGTATTTTAAATATTTCCATCATTTAACCGAACTTATAAGGTCACAAAAAAACAACAAATATCCCCGCAGAACATCACTTTTAGCCCATACTGTATTTTTGCATTTAGTCTATGTACGGAAAGCGGCAAAATTAGACAATATTTATTAGGGATGGTGAATAAAAAATTCAAGATAGCTGGAGTCACAACATTACTAAACATTAACACCACCACCAGCTGCAAAGGACATTAAAGCTAGTCGCCGATCAAAGCAAGAAAATGTAGCCATTTAGCAAACCTATCATGTCAAATCAGTGAAAGACATTAGATTCAGAATAAATAAGAGAAGTGAAACAGGCTTTCTTAGAGTGGTCCCCTACAGATATTACCATTCATGTTCAACCGTGAGGTAGGCTATAACTGTGCTAGTCAGAAAATCAAATGTGCATGCCTATTTTATAGAGAATGAGATAAAAGTTGTCATATCTATGTAGACCTGATTAATATGCGAATCATTTAGTGAACATCTCAGACTATACCAATAAGGGACCATTCAAAAATATCGCCTTCTTGGTTTGCGGGATTGGTCATTACCATTATCATTGCTATAGTTCATCAGCATGCCACAAAAGACAGTCAAGAGCTTCCCGGTGGCCGGGTCAGTGCTTTGGGCCAGAGACTTAATGTGCTCGGCAACTATCTGAGCACCACCCGCTGCGTCAACTGCACTTCTGCCCTCATCTGCAAAACAAAGAGGTCACATAAAAAAGAAATAAACAATAAAAAAGGCAACAAATGACACAAAGAAACAGCAACCTGAAACACAATGACAGAGAAGAGGGCGTTAAAGGAATAGTTCATGTCATCCCGACCTCTTCAAATGATTCAGAATCACAGAATTTCCCTTTTTGGGTGAACGATTCCTTTAATGGAGAGACAGGATGGGATCCATGAATGCATCCGTATGGAATGGAATATGACAACTGATAATGTTTCTTTGAGAACACAAGAAAATGACAACTTTGAGATAAAAGAACCGCAAATGAGATCAAAAAGTGTCTGCTGAAAATGCATATCACACCAGCACAGGATTTGTTTACAGCTGTGAAGTTGAGGTGCAGACGCAACTAAAGGCAAACCAGAGTCTAGAGACCAGAAGTGCAGAAGAAGCACAGCAAAATCCAGACTGCAACACCCTCACTAACAAGGGAAGGTGTTAAAAGATCCACAGAGACACCGGGGTTCAGCGGAGTTGACGTCATAGCCATTGAATCACTTCCATGGTATTTTTTTCCTACTATGGAAGTCAATGGGTGCCGTGTCAACTGTCTGGATCCTAACATTCTTCAAAATATCTTCTTTTGTGTTCAACAGAAGAAAGAAACTCATACTCGTACACTTGAGGGTGAGCAAATGATGACAGAATTTTCATTTTTGGGTGAACAATCCCTTTAATTTAAGTGTATGTGTCTGTCTCCTCTCTCAGTTTTGTGTTTCTGGGGATAATCTTCTTCCTGGACAGACTTTTCATTTTTGGGTGAACTATCCCTGTAACACGGACACCTTAAAATAAAGTTTATCCAAAAAATGCCATCTCATGTAACTCCACTCGCTCCTACCCTACACTACAACGTCCTACTTTACAACACCATTTGACTACATAAAAGTGATTTATGAATCACGAATCTGCAGTTCAATCCCGTATACAGTACTTCCACCCCATATTTAGTCATACTTTTCACAGAAGCAAAATACTGTCCTATACACCAGTGATTTATATTATGCTATGTATAGCTAGGTTTTCCAGTAAACTCAGTGAACAGAGGACAGTATTTGTGTGTCAGATATGAGTCAGCTCAGTTGGTATGAACAATGTTTCAGGTTTGTTTACACTGGTGCTTGCCCACGCAAAGTCTACGACGACTGCCTACTATCACACAATTCAGGAAGAGAGATAAAAAAAAAGGTGAGAAAGTGATTTAAATGCAACAAAACGAAGTAAAAGAACAAGAATACGGAAAACAAAGACGTTGAAAGATTTCCAAATGGCGTATAATATTGGTTTTCGGATGCGGTGTGGGGAAAAAGACACTAGTGCGTGGGGTTTGCAACTCAATGAAGTCCTTGAGTGAAATGCATGACTGTCGGTTGACATGTGTCATCTTTATCAAAGGATCAGGGTCATCGGGGATCAAGATCAGCTGCTCCGTCAGTCAGCTTCACCATTAAAACCATCTGTGTCCATTTGCCAAGAGCTCTTAATGCAATCTCATGTTTGTATTTTTATTAGTAACCACATAAATAATCAGAAATGTAACAGTTATTATAACATAATCTTTACTTAATTGCTAGTAATTCGAGAACATTTTTACAGTTTAACTAGCTTGATCTCTATAAATGCACCAATATCATAGACTAAGCCAGTTTTCTAATCTTTTTGTCTTATTTAACCCCACAGACATCTTTTTTTATCAACACTAAGGTGGAAATGTGTTATTTTAACTCAAAATTTCATTTAGCATCATAATTACAGCTGCACTATTCATCGTTAAAAGACTGCGATCTCCTTCCTATGTCTATAAACATTAAAATCTGTGTTCGTGCTGCCGCTGACCCAGAAAAAGCAGTTAGGCTATCTAGGTATGAAACAGCTTCACAGTCACACACAGTATCCTTATTTCTGTGTAACAAATTTTCATATTATCACAGAAGTACTGGGAGAAAAGTTTATAGTTCAGATATTACACTGACGTCTACGGAAACAATCTAAATAGAGCAAATCACCTTTTTCCACCATATCTTTATGTACACAATAATAATCTTTTACATTGTAATCCTTTTATTTTCAATATTTGGCATATTTGTGTGCTGCTGTGCGTCCCTGTGTGTTTAATAAGCAGAGTGTACGTGCTTTGTGGACCAGCCTATAGGCGCACATTACTAACACGCTCTTTAAATTACAAAAAAAAAATATTGCATTGACTTTAGACCAGGTTTCAGTTGGTCAATGACGCAGTCTATTTCTGTTGCCTCAAAATAGCAACGCGCCAACAATGACCCAGAACACACCTCGTTTTCAGACCAGCACACCCATGGGTGCACAAATGGGCGCAAATGCATTTGCTTTTTAAACAATGTGGCGCAGGACGTGAAAATGATAACTGCGTCAGGCTTAAACTTGCAAAAATCAAGCGCCGGGTATAAGATAGGGCCCACTAAGGCAATTATGCAATTAAAAGGCAAAATTATGAGATAAATACCTAAATTAAAAAGTCAAAATGATGAGATATTAGCCTAAGTCATAATTTAAATAGTCCAAATTATGAAATACTAAGTCAATTATGGAATACAACGTAAAAATTATGATTTATTTAAAATTATGATTTAGCAAATTTCATTTGCTACAAACAACTTCAAAAATAAATAAATACATGTATATACATTAACTGTTAAAAATTATATGCACTCACATGAGATGAAGAATCATATCAGTTGCCCAATTAAACTTTCTTGTGTTCATGTTCCTTTTTAAACAGGATGTTTGAGAGCTGCATATTGATGTGCTCGCTCCTCTTTTTAAAAATAGCCAGGCTGTGGTTGTCTCACAGCCACGAACCATTGCTGCGTCCCAACTCGCCTACTTATACTTCTGAGGAAAAAAGTACATACTTTGTATGTGAAGAATCAAGGACTTTTGAGTGTGTAGCAAAAGAGTAGGCAAGCTTTGGGACAAATTACTTCATCATCTTTAACGGACAGCTCTGTCGCTTAGTTACGTGCATCCTGTCACCGTAAACTGCCCTGCCAATCATCTTGTCACAGTTAAATTCCTCCATTAAATTAAATTAAATTTCCTACAGTTTCGGAGAGAAATGTTGTAGCACTTTGATCTGCCAGTCGTGGGTCTTTAATGCAGAGACTCTCCTCGTGTGTTTGCAATTTGAATATGATGATGCATTTAAAAGTTAATGGCTAAACGTATCTTTACAAAAGTTCACAATACTTCTGCAGATGAAATATAATGAGGACAACATTGAATAAATACATTTTCATCAGGTTAGATACCGATAATCACTCAAACCCCTTTATCTAAACTTCTCTATAGCCGCCGGACTCGCACATCCTCCATGTTTGTAGTTTTTTAAACACTTTTTACTCGTGTTTGTAGTTCTATTCGAATCCTCGTCCAACGCGCAATGGTTTGTGGGAAATATTAGCCGTTAGAGTGTGCACGGATCTGCACTTCAGATTCTGACCGGAAATAGTAGACTATCAGGGTATCTTTGGAATACTCATTTCAACATACTACGATTTGGGATGTACTAATTCTATTTTCAAATACTATTTGGGACGGATAGTATGCGAATTGGGACGCACCGCATGAATTACTACTTGCTGATTGGTTACAGGTGATGTTAGGGGAGGGACATTATCGTTCTAGAGAGCATTTGATTGGAGAAAATTCTGTGGAGTGCAGGATGAGTCAGCAATATTTTTTGGAGTGTACATTTTAAATGTATTTACATGCTAAAAGGGAATTTGTCAGTTCAGAGGTACACTATAAGTAAAAACTCTTTCATCCTACTGCTTTTTATTAAGATATGATTTATGTTTTATAGGTTTAAGTGGACCCGGATGGAAATAACTGGATTAAGTCCATAAATCTGCGGAAAAATGGCTGCTTCCTCATGTTTTCATCAGTCAAAATCACCAGACTCAGCTGTGATCCAGAGAGCTGCTCGACAGACACCCTCAAACACACTCTTGGGAACGGCAGTCTTCCCGTTTTTCATCCAGACAAAGCTCTTTTCTTTTCCCTAAACAAGTCCCAAAGGTTTAAGACTTCTACAACATACAGGTCAATACGGTTCACACCGCTGTACTGTTACGATTACAAAGCAAGCAAAAGGAGCAAGATGCATTAAAACCATAAATCAAACTGTACACTCTCCCTACAACAAAAAGCAAAAATTCAGAGTAGACAAGTTAGCATTAAGATATCATTTCAATTATCAACCACTGCTAGTTCATCAATATGGTTCAAGTACAGAATAATTAACAATGGACTGTTACATTAATGATAATTAATTGTTGAAAGTGTGCATGAATTCAATAGTCTAAAGTCAATTAATCCACTCATAGCATATTCACGTATCATCTATGGGACGATGAGAATTTAGGAATGGTAAAAGCTCTTGTGCAATTACATTTTACATTTAACCATGAGCGAAAGGAATGTGTGCAAGAAGAGTTTAGCCATGCATCTACAATCTATCTTCCTCACGTCACTCCGTCAGACAACTGCACCAGCAGTTCCCCTTCAAATCATCAAAGAGACAAGAAAATATCTCACTGTCGATGCACCGGGGTTGGAATGGCTGAGGGAGCGATAATGGGCACTTACGGCTGTCGTAGCAGATGTTGCCGAGGGCTCGTCCCGTCTGGAGCAGAATTTCCTGGTCTTTACAGTTTAGCAGCTGAACCAGTGGAGGAATGAGCCCTGCTTCCACACACGGGCTTCTCATGAACTCTGCAGAGAACGGCAACAATTAAAGATCAAGAAATCATTATCAGATAAATACTTACCGATTTTAAAATCTCGCTCATGTTCACTTTCTGCTGTGCAATCAATGTCTGCGTGGTAGAGTCAACCAACCAAGTTCAATGCCTTTATGCATCACTAAGTAAATATCATATTAAAATACTAAAATGTTGGGTCCATAATGGGAACGAAAAATAATTCTCTAATAATAAATGAAAATTCTACTGGATAAACATTTGAAAAGCTGGGAATTTCATTTTTTATCCAATAATAATTTATCTTGGAATAAATTCCTAATTAGCAATTTGTTAGTATTCCTTTTTAGGATTTATGACTAGATGTTTATGGAGTTATATACCTCAGTTTTCTTTTAGGTTACCTAAAGTACTGTGTAAATTACATGGTACATGAATGTGAAAATCATTTAGTACCACTGTATTTAAAACGGTACAATGCGCAGTGTTATTTTAATATTATTTATATACTATTATAGTATTTATTAATATTCAGAATTAGCTTTTTTTTTAGTTTTAGTTTTTAATTTAAGTTTAGTTAAAATGTTAGTAATTTTGTTATATCTTTTGTCATTTTTACTTTTTTTTTTTAAATACTTCAGTTTAGCTTTAATTTATTTTTATTACATTTTTGTAATTTTAGTACTTTTAATTAAACCAATTTTATTTTAGTTAGATGCCAAGGCAACATTTAGGCAAAGTTTAAGATTGTTGTCTAATATTTACATTTGATTTTATTTCAGATCATTTTTTAATAGATTTAGTTAACAAAACTGGCAAGCAGCATCACTCACATTTTCAAAAAATTAGAGTAAATATTATTTTACTAAAGATATCCACAAACCAACCAGAAATAAAAGATTTAATTCTCCGAATGTTTAAATATTTGTAAGTGGTCACATTTTTCTTGTGGAAGATTTAAAGGTCCCGTTCTTCGTGATCCCATGTTTCAAACTTTAGTTAGTGTGTAATGTTGTTGTTAGAGTATAAATAATATCTGTAAAATTATAAAGCTCAAAGTTCAATGCCAAGCGAGATATTTTATTTAACAGAAGTCGCCTACATCGAACGGCCCGTTTGGACTACATCCCTCTACTTCCTTCTTTAATGACGTCACTAGAACAATTTTTTGACTAACCTCCGCCCACAGGAATGCTCCCTCAACTCTACCAAAATTCGTTTATGTACTTGCGCACTTCTTTTAACTTACTGTGTTTACTTAGCTCTTACAGTGATTTTCTGAAGTAAAACTAACGCTTCATCTTTTGTGTGATGTACAATAAACTTTATTAAACTCATCAGTATGTTTGATCATCATTCAGACAGCAGACTTGTAGGCTATTAATAAATAATGGATAGCCTACATACAAGCAGAAGACAAATACGTTATAATAACCGTAATTAAACTACTAAACTATACCTGTTCCATCTCTATACAGCACTCTGACTCTGTAGGCATTATTGTCCGACTCGAAATGAACACCGTTACTGAGAGTTTCTGATATTATCATCATTTCTTGAGATGAAAATATCCTGAGAGACTGAGCGCGAGCTCATGAAGCTCCGCCCCCTGGGTCGTCCAGCAGCAGCTCATTTGCATTTAAAGGGCACACACTAAAACAGCACGTTTTTCTGAGCCCCAAAAAATGACAATTTAAACATGCTGTAAAAAATGATCTGTTGGGTATTTTGAGCTGAAACTTCACATACACACTCTGGGGACATCAGAGACTTATTTTACATCTTGTGAAAAGGGGCATAATACGGGATCTTTAATGTACAAGTTTAAGTTTTCCATCTAACATCTACATTTAATCGACGTTTTATTTTATTTCAGCTTTATTTCTAATAGTTTTAGTTAACAATAACAACACCGGTACCATGGAATTACCATCAATTAGGGATGGGTACCGAAACCCGGTATTAAACGGGCCCCGGTGCTGAATTTTGAAATACCGCTGGATCGATAAGCTCGGACGTTATCGGTTCTGCTGTCGGTACTGGAGAAATTAAGAAAGTGCTATTGCTATTAAGAAATTATTATCTTGCTAATTTAATCTCGCCAGCCACTTCTATATATAATAATATTTAACCATTTGACTGTGATGCATTTTTGCTAAAGAGAGAGAGAGAGAGAGAGAGAGAGAGAGAGAGAGAGAGAGAGAGATCTTTAACGCGGAGCGACGGCGCGCACATTACAACAGCCCTGCTTAATGAGTGACGATGAGGACAGAACTAAACATTCAAATGGTTAGGCTACACTTTAGATCTTTGATATTAAACTAATTTTATTTTAGATTTAGATTGTGGCTTCCAATGATTATAAAAAAGATATTTGAGGTATAACCATTAAAAACTAAAGCCGCATTCATTCTGTTTAGCGCAACTTCCCCTCACAGCGTTGCGCTGTCATTTCTCCCTAAAACCCAAACGTAATGTCAGAATCTGCACGATCGGTGATTGTTGTAAATTGTGGTCTATACTGTTGCTAAACTCCGGGACGCGTTTGATAATAAAAGGCAAGTACCAAAATTGAGCAAGAGACGCTGTTTCAAATGAGGCGCGCGCTCCGAAACACACCGCAACGAGACAAGCAACGTATATTTTGGGCTTTGTGCGGTTCTAAACGATCAAATATACACAAAAATATATCAAAATGGCCGTCTTGGAGATTCACTTAAACAGTTTATTCACTTAAATACAGTTTATGTCTTAAATGGGCGTAAATAGTTGGGAGAAAATATGAGGCGTAATAATGATTAGATCTGCATTTGGTCTTAAAGAGGCAGCAGTCTAATAAACCTGCTGACGATTGCTCCATTAATGTGAATCAAACAACAAAAGGCAAAGTGAAAATCAGTCGCAGCTCTTGAATGAATAATTTTGGCTTTCATAAGCTTTAATCTATCTATGATTTAAACTATGCAGTGTTATTTTAAATCTGACTTTATTAGATGTCTTTTTAGCCCATATTAGGCTACTCTTGAACAGTAATGTCAGACATTACTGAAATTAAAGCACTGGGTATATAATTTGTATATTTGTTTTATTGTATACTTTTTTTTGTTTGACCATGTGTTTGTACTTTGTTTTTGGTGTCCTATGTCTTAATATAAATATATAAAACACAAAAGCCTGCACCCTTCTGCATAACACAGCCTACATGTTTTATTTGTTTTGTTAAAGCATTGCTTTTTCTTTTGCTATAGATATTTATTTTACATTTCAAAATATAAAGCAATATTAATTATGTTCTAAATAATTTTTTTCCTTTTTTTAATATAACAAAAAGAACCGATAAGAATACCGTTAAAGTACCGGATCGATAAGGAGTATCGGTAAGAGTAGTAATACCGTTAAAACCTTAACGATACCCATCCCTACCATCAATGTGCAATAGTAACACCGCAGTAAATCATACTGAAGCAAATGCATAATTTAAATCCCTAAAATATATCTTTCCTAATAGAAAGTGCTGGAGACATCAGTGGATGAAACACAGATGTTCCCAGAGGAATTGTGACAGCAGAATGCCAGCAGGAGCTGCCAGAGATCTGGCACACCAGCAAGCCACTGTCATTAGCTACCTAGCAAACTGCTAAAAGGCCATTCATTATTTTAACCTTTTTATCTCAGGCACTCTCCATACACTTCCAAACCCCAGCTCTTATCTGTCTGAAGAAACACTTGTGTAATTAGACTAAGAGCTTTAGGTGAAGAAGAACACAGAGTCAGGTTGATGTGCTAGAGCTGTAATTACAAAGCTAAAAGCTTCTTTTAGAGAAGAGATTTGGGAAATATTTAATAATTGGCTTTGTTTTTTTATTAAATATACCAAACCAAAGCCTGGTAAATATTTAATGAAAGTTATTTAAAAAAAAAAAAATACAAAAAAATGATGTACCGGTACTTCAAAACAGTTAACAGAAAGACTAATTAAGCTGATCAAAGAACGAAGAATAACATTCTGCACTGGTGTGTTCTCACAATAAATTTAATTGCAAAAATAAATTTGATTTGCTGTTGTGCATAAACAAGGTAACTTAGGCTTTCTGTTGACGACTGGCTCTTCAAAAACAGACTGAAATTATGCCTACAAAGCAAAGTGCACGAGTACATTTACATCTCCATATAGAAAGGCAAGGCAAGGCAAGTTTATTTATAGGCCTATAGCACATTTCATACACTATGACAATTCATAATGCTTTACATAGAAAGGAATTAAAATTTCACACTATGGCAATTCAAAGTGCTTTGCATAGAAAATAAGCACACAATAAAAGCAAGGGAAATGAAAACAGTTATATAAGGAATTTGAGTAAAATGAATTAAAGTAGTAAAAAGATGATACATAGAATAAACTTATTATCTTATTTTGCTCTAACCCAATTCTCAGTGCCACTTGAGTTCAGTTTAGAATCAAAAGGAAGAATACAGTGCAGTCAGTCGGACGGACAGTCATAAAAAGAATTAAAAGATATAAACTGGCAAAACACTGGTGTGTCATATTTTGTACAGCTGCTTGTTATACTGTGAGATTATCCCATGTGGATTGTACTGTGGATTGAAAGCTCTCCCATACTCTAGTTTAGTCCGCCAAGCTGTTATTCTGTTAACATCACATCTGTGACTGGATTTAAAAAAAAGAAAATCACCCACTGAGAATAATGCTGCTGAAACTTGCAAATGGTACCATCATAAAAGCACAATACATATTGAATATTATAAATATTGTTGTTGTTATGATATTATATAAATAAATAAAAACAACGATCAGATGTGCATGACTTACAAGTGCGAAAAAAACTCATTGGTCACTGGTATGGTCGAGTTTTCGTTGACCATATGTGATGAGCTCGATGTATGTGCGTTTATTGATTTTTTTTAAAAGAATGAAATCTGTTCATTAATTAAAATGATTGTTCATTAATTAAAATGATTGTTCCTCTTTGGTAGACTTGGATTAAACCGCTCGATTCGTAAGGATTACTTTTGCGGTGTCTTTATGTACTTTTTGAAGCTTGAATATGTTGTTTACCTAGATATTCAATGGATGGACAGAATATTATGAGAGAATATCAGAAAACATATGCATTTGAGTTTCAAAGATGAATGAAAGTCCTATAGGTTTGGATGACATGAGGGTGAGTAAAGGATGACCGAATTTCATTTTTGGGGTGGGGTCCCTTTAATATCTTATAAAACATTTCACAGACAGAGAAATCAGGACCTCGACAACTAATCAAGAAAACTGATCAAGAAAATAGGCTGGTTATTTTTATATTTAAATGATGTAATGCAAGTATTTATGTTTTTTTTTAACAAAACCTACATTACATTTATATTGCATACAATGTTTGTATTTTAAATTCCTTTTTGCACTGCATGTACAGCATACAGTCACACACTTACATTTATTAGTGATGTGTTCCCCCGAATAAAGTACAGCATCTTTTTTTATCAGTTTAATTGATGATTTAAAGCAATAATTGATGTCTTAATTATCAAAACAGCTCTAATTGAAATTTGATTTTAAAAAATGATCATACGTTTTTGTATTAAGTGTTTCCTGCAGGAAAAGTGATTTCTTTTCTCATATAGAACTGCATATCTCAGGATTGCATCATGTGTAGTGCAGCGTGTTTATGAGTCAACTTTTCTCATTAAAAATTGAAATCTGTTTTGTTGGTCTGTTTTGAGATCGACTGGTTCTGCTGCACTGATCTTATAGCTTACATGCGAGGCTATCATTTCCTTCACACTGCCAACAGCAGTAATAATGACACGCATGAATGGCCACAGACTCGACTGCAGCATCAGTGAAACTGAGGGCCAGCAGAGACAAACAAACAGACCTATGAGGGGGAAAACCATATTTAAAAATGCTATTAAACAGGTTTCTATTAAGAGTGATATTACACACTAGTACTAAGGCCAGTGAAAATGAAGGCAGAATATTAAGGCTCTTTTCTTTTTCATTTTAATTAAAGTTTTAGTAGTTTTGTTGTGTGTTTTTGTCATTTTTATTAGTCTTTGTTGGTTTTTACATGTCTATACAGTTTTTATTTCAATTTTTAGTTTTGGTTATTTTAGTATATCATATTTAAAATCAGAAATGTTGCCTTGGCAACTAGCTGAAATAAAATAAGTTTTTTTTCTCAAGTAACAAAAATGTTTTCTTTATGGTTTTGGGTTTAGTTAATGATTATAATAACCCATGGAGACTGCCATGTTGAGCTTAATTCTACTAATTTTATATGTGACTCTGGATCACAGTCACAAGTCGCACGGGTATATTTGTGGCAATAGCCAACAATACATGGTGTGGGTCAAAATTATCCATTTTTCTTTTATGCCAAAAATCATTTGGATATTAAGTAAAGATCATGTTCCATGAAGATATTTAGTAAGTTTCCTACTGTAAATATATAAAACATTTATTTTTGTGAGTGAATGCAGCACAACTTTAAAGGGCATATTGCCAGTTAGAGTACCCCTACCCAGTGAGTCAATGTATAGAAAAATAATGTAGGAACTAGATTTAAATATGAATATATATTTATGAAATGCTATTAAGGGTTCTAGAGTTGTTTTTGTGAGAAAATTTTACTTCCGCATCTGAAAACCGCCAAACCGGAAGTGACGTAACGGGAGGGAGTGCGGTCAAAATAAACAATAGGAAAGCAATGGATCGCAATGACAGTTCGGACGCTGAGGAAATTGTAAATGTTTACTCGTATGAAGAACCTCAGCCATATAAGTAAATTATGAGCCTGCAATGCAGCCAAGAGAGCAGGGACAGGCCAGGATTGGACAGAACGGTCAGAGGAGACGAATTGAGTTGTGGTGTGAGGAGAACAGGGCAGGTGTCTTGCTGAGAGACCAGTGTTAGCTTATAGATATATCCACGTTATGTATAACACTATGCTCAGATCACAATATTGTACAGATTATTATCATGTATCAGGCAATAGCAAATTATTGGACCCTTACCTGCATGTGTTGTGTCAGCCATTAGCAGTCAGTTTCCAGTTTCCATTTAACTGTCTTACTGTATAAAAACTTTATATGTAGAAACAGCCAACACAAACATTAAAGGTCCCGTATTATGCCCCTTTTCACAAGATGTAAAATAAGTCTCTGATGTCCCCAGAGTGTGTATGTGAAGTTTCAGCTCAAAATACCCAACAGATAATTTTTTACAGCATGTTTAAATTGTCATTTTTTGGGGCTCAGAAAAACGTGCTGTTTTAGTGTGTGCCCTTTAAATGCAAATAAGCTGCTGCTGGACGACCCAGGGGGCGGAGCTTCATGAGCTCGCGCTCAGTCTGTCAGGACAATAACATCTCACAGAATGATGATAATATCAGAAACTCTCAGTAACGGTGTTCATTTCGAGTCGGACAATAATGCCTACAGAGTCAGAGTGCTGTATAGAGATGAAACAGGTATAGTTTAGTAGTTTAATTACGGTTATTATAACGTATTTGTCATCTGCTTGTATGTATCCATCATTTATTAATAGCCTAACGTTACAAGTCTGTTGTTTTGGACCAGGTCCGAATGATGATCAAACATATACTGTTGAGTTTAATAAAGTTTATAGTGCATCACACAAAAGATGAAGCGTCAGTTTTACTTCAGAAAATCACCGTAAGAGCTGAGTAAACACAGTAAGTTATAAGAAGTGCGCAAGTACATACACGAATTTCGGTAGAGTCGAGGGAGCATTCCTGTGGGCGGAGGTTAGTCAAAAAACGGTTCTGGTGACGTCATTAAAGAAGGAAGTAGAGGGATGTAGTCCAAACGAGCCGTTCACTGTAGTCGACTTCTGTTAAATAAAATATCTCGCTTGGCATTGAACTTTGAGCTTTATAATTTTACAGATATTATTTATGCTCTAACAGCAACCTTACACACTAACTAAAGTTTGAAACATGGGATCACGAAGAACGGGACCTTTAAAGGCACACTGTGCAGTTTCCGTTTTTCTCAAACAGCGACCCCTAGAGTTGCTGTGGAGTACTTGTATTTAACGGGATTGTCGTAAATACCACTCACGCAGAGCCGTCTCTGCACTCTTCCGACCGCGCTTTCTTCGTTTTCTTTGTCGATTCACGTCTGAAATGCATGCTGGTGTCTTCCATAGAGGCTGCTTCATATGTTGTTGATGTATGTGACGTCGTGCCGTAAAGCAAGTCGTGATTCTCGCGAGATTTGGCGGGGCTCCACCTCTCAAACCTGCATTGCTGGTTTTGCCAGCGGTGTCCCCCCCGCCCCCCGCTTTGCTATGGGATGATTCGCCCTACTAGAGTTCATTTACCATCGAAATGATTTCGAAGCTATGATATTGAGGTACAAATCTTGCATAGAGTGCCTTTAAAATGGTTTTGTACAGATTGAAAATGAATTATAGAACTATTTATGATGATAATAATAAGTTTCGGCTGCAGACTAATAACAAACACATAAATTAATTACATTACAAGTTTATGTAGAATATGTTCATGAATTAAAACAAGGCACATTTTGTAAAACAGATGTACAATGAGTGATCTCTGACCATCATGTTTCCCCCCGGCGGCCGAACCACATTCTGACGACGGACCGGGCGACCCGATGAAGATATTGTGACAGTGTGCAGACTGTGCACATATCGCCGTCATTATATAACTCCATCTATAGTGAACGCTACACACTACCGCGTTTTTTGAAGCAGATGCAGAAGTGAAGTCCTGGCTTTTCACCTGCACATAACGCACCCAGGCACGTAAGATAGCACCATCCTTTTTCTTGTTCGTAAACCTGTGGACTTGAAGTCCTGACAGGCCATAATTCACAATAATTTGCCACGACGATAATAAATTCAAATACAATAACCATCGAAAACAAACTAAATCACGACCGCTCCTACTGAATACCAACCTACTCTGCACTGAGCGAACGCAGAGCCCGGCAAACGACTCCCTCTTGTGACGTAATATGACGCGATGATGAAAAAAAAAAAAAAAAAAAACGTTTTTTCAATACGGTCAAGGAAACTGTCACATTTTCTACTAAATTTGTGCCCTTTATGTCTTGCAAAACAATTTTAAATCCTGCATTAACTTTTCATATGGTATCTTCATACAAGGTTATATATATATATTTTTTTTTTTTTCAGGGGACCCTGCAATAAGCCCTTTAATGGTCCACTTACTTTTAGTGCATTTCTACAATGACATGGTCAAGTGAAATCTTTAGCGTGACCACGCTGCATCCACACCACTAGGTGTCAGTAATCCAAGAAGAGCAACGACTGATGTAGTAGCACTTACCATTTTTGGCCACCTCTGCAATGATGTTGGCTACTTTTGGTGTACATGAGTTCTGCACAGACAGAAGAGCGGGCATCATGGCAAGAACACCCATCTCCCGGACCTTTTCACTAGTCTCAACATCTGAAAACAGAGTGAGAAACATCAGTGAATAATATGATACTATGAAATTATCTAACCTGCAAAACACAAAGGTTGAAGATTCAGTCACAAGTAGTGATGCAGGAACCGAAGAATCATTGAAATAGCACACGTCCAACGTGACATCTAGTTGAGATATGGTGACTTCGGTTCATATTTCTGCAACGAAAATGCTGTGTTCATCTATAGACCCTTTTTTTACAACATTTACTGTATAACACTAACATTATTAATATTAGTATTGACTCATACTTGTATTAAAATTTTATCGTACCTTGGCATTTAATTACAGAAATCTAGTTAACACTGCGGCAAGCAATGTTGAGGGTAAATCATTACAAGTACCGAGAGTTACGTAATCAGATTACATATTTCAAGTAACGAGGAAAGTAATGCATTACTTTTAAATTTACAACAAAATATCTGAGTTACTTTTTCTAATAAGTAACCCCAGTTGTTTTTCCATTTATTGACTCACAGCTCTCCTGTCCCCATTCTGAGATAAATCTTAAGTGCAGAGGCGTTGTATGTGCTGTGTGAACATGATGGTTATTGTAGTTCTAGTCTAAATGTGAGCATTTGCTCATCTCACTTGCACAAAAACAGATTCAGTATTCCTCAAAATGAATAAAAATAGTAAAATGCAAACTCAGAATATTACACAAACATGCAATAATTAAATGTTAAACAACAGAAATATACTTTATGTATTTAACCTCACTTTATTTACCAATGTCTTTGCTGCTGACCTTTGATGATCCAATTCAACCATACTAATAAGCAAAAAAGACTTTAGATAAACATCACTGTGGAAAGCAGGGCAGGGCTGAGAGCTGTGGGAATGAAGTGATTGTTAATGAGCATCACCTGTGCGCCACACCAGTCTCGAGTCTCACGGGGGAACTCCAGAGGGATGAAAGGAGGAGTGATGACAGGAAAGGACCAGGCCTGGACTTTATGTTGGTGTTTTGTTTTAGTCTATGTGGCAGCCGTCCATGAGGGGCTGCCGCTTTACTTTCGTTTAGTTGTTTATGTATTTTTTATCATTCAAATTTTACGTTGAGTGTTCACTGACTTTGTTACAATCACATTTTTGGGGTTTTATTGCTAAAGTAAGTGGGTTTGAACTTTCTTCACCTGTGCCCTATTCTTCTGTGATTCAGAATGACAGGCGTGAATTTACATTTCCTTTTGTATCTGCACTTTTGGTGGTGAGGGCCTTTACATTTGCCAAAAATAGCACTTATATTTATTTATTTATTTTTATTAAAAATAAATAAGCAAGTCCAGCCCAGTTGAGAAAAATGGTTACTTTCCATAAAAAAGTAACTTTTAAAGGTCCCGTTGCATGCGATTCCATGTTTCAAACTTTAGTTAGTGTGTAATGTTGCTGTTAGAGCATAAATAATATCTGTAAAATTATAAAGCTCAAAGTTCAATGCCAAGCGAGATATTTTATTTAACAGAAGTTGACTACAAAAAACGGCTCGATTGGACTACACCCCTCTACTTCCTGCTTTAATGATGTCACTAGAACCGTTTCTTGACTAACCTCCGCCCACAGGAATGCTACCTCAACTCTACTGGCTACTTGCGCACTTCTAATAACTTAGGCTACTGTGTTTACTCAGCTCTTACGGTGATTTTCTGAAAGGGGTCATATAATGCCATTTTTGTACAAGCTAATATGATTCTTTAGGGTCTAAATTAAAAGTTTGTAATATACTTTAATTAAAAATTCTCATTAGTATTGTAAGAAAACACAAATTTTACCTGGTCAAAAACAGCTCTGTTTTCAGCACGCCGTTTCAGTGCATATGTCTTTAAATGATAATGAGCTTTGCTCACCCCGCCCCTCTGTTCTGTGGGTACACCGTATATTAGACATTCTCTGACCGTATCTAACACAATAACCACGTGTTATTCGTTATAAACGTGGGATTATGAATTATATTGAGAACGTCGTACATTGAAAACATGCGTAATGTACCTTGAGTGTAAACCTTAGACGCATTCATCGTGAAGCCTGCAGCAAGGTTTGCAAATTTCGCAAAGATTAATATAAATACTAATATAAAGGTTAATAAAACATTACACTCACATCTTCTGGAGGTTCAGCAGGAACACGTTGGTACCGATCCGTTTTTTCTCGTTTGTGAAGCTGTCTGGTGTGAAATGATTCGCGCAAACATGAAAGCACAGACGATCGTGGGGAATCCCCGTGAGGGAATCCCCGCGTCAATCCTTTGGGCATATCGCTTCAAAAACAAAACTCAGCCACTGCTTCTTCAACGGCTCGGATTTAGGAACATCCAAATGATTGCTGTGTTCCTTATTACATCTAAGAACAGAACACCACAATCGCTTAGACGCCATTCTACTCCAGCATATCAACAATGGCGGACTACAGACGACAGCTGTCACAGCTCGCTCAGGGCGGGTCTTGTGTTGAAACACGGCTGTCAATCACAATAGCGGGAGGGGCGTACGATCTTATGACGTCACAATATCGAACGGCTTGATTTCAGAGATGGTCAAACATATAAGGAGATTAAAACAAAACCACTGGATGGATTTTTATCATGATAGGATGGTTGTGTACAGGCACTGCCAACAGACATTTCAGTGCAATCAACTTGTAAAAGTGCATGTACCATTATATGACCCCTTGAAGTAAAACTGACGCTTCATCTTTTGTGTGATGTACAATAAACTTTATTAAACTCATCAGTATATGTTTGATCATCATTCAGACAGCAGACTTGTAGGCTATTAATAAATAATGGATACATAGCCTACAAGCAGATGACAAATACGTTATAATAACCGTAATTAAACTACTAAACCATACCTGTTTCATCTCTATACAGCACTCTGACTCTGTAGGCATTATTGTCCGACTCGAACTGAACACCGTTACTGAGAGTTTCTGATATTATCATCATTCCGTGAGATGAATTTTTCCTGACAGACTGAGCGCGAGCTCATGAAGCTCCGCCCCCTGGGTCGTCCAGCAGCAGCTTATTTGCATTTAAAGGGCACACACTGAAACAGCTCGTTTTTCTGAGCCCCAAAAAATGTCAATTTAAACATGCTGTAAAAAATGATCTGTTGGGTATTTTGAGCTCAAACTTCACATACAGACTCTGGGGACATCAGAGACTTATTTTACATCTTGTGAAAAGGGGCATAATACGGGACCTTTAAAAGTAACTTTCCCCAACAATGGCTACAAGTTTCTAACACAACGGCTGATGTAGATGGTAAATTTTACTCTTTTTTTTGTTTATTTCGAATGTGTTGCTATTGTTATTAAAAATAAAACTGTTAAAATTGTTTTTGTTAATTAAAATAGAGCTGAAATCAAATATAAATGTATAGAAATGTTGCCTTGGCAACTAACTGAAATAAAATAACTTGAAGTACTAAAATTACTGACATAAAATTAAAGTTAGAAACATAAAAACAAATAAATATGACAAAAAACTTAATTAATTTAAAATTAATAAATACTATAATAGTGCATAAAATAACATTGATCCACAAGGTAGATAGTTGATCCAATACACAGAAATAACCACATAATGAAAAACTAGCCACTGAATTTGCCAACATTTGCAATGGCATTAATCTTTGAAAGATAAAGTTTTGTCTGAAGCACTTAAGGCATTTAAGTAAACTAAACAACCATGAGTAGAACCGTATGTTCTACTTCGTTTTCATTGAGTCTGTATAGTCAGTGTTTATTTTCGACAGACATAAATTCTCATCACAAAGTCTACACACATTTACCACTTCTATTCTGTTATTTTCTGCATAACCATTCATGGAAACTGATACACCATTATTCTAATTATAGGCCTAATATTTTCCAAAATGGTCTATTATTGTTGTATAAACCATTTAATGTAACCTCAACCTTAAATGGTACATAAAACGTAGTCAGAAGGTCTTTTCCGATCTAAATGAGAGAATAATGTTGGGGAGAATTGAGCTTTCCATTGCATTTTAAATGATGCTTTCCATTTATTTAATTTTTTATATCTTTGGCTACATTAATCGCAGCAACGTGACACTGCAAGGTCCTTATCAACAAAATGGATTTTATTCAACCCTGCATCCTTGGATAACCTGAAGATAATATATATGAGCCCTGAGCTTTAGTTAAGGTTCCTTCCCTTCGCTTCTCAATCATTCTTTATTTCAGCTGCAAGTAAAGATAAAAAAGAACAGCTATATAAAAGATAAGCAGACTTACTATTGTGGGCCAAAGCTTTGAGCAGGCAGTCCAAGCAGCCATCGACGCTGTCTGAAGCGCTGTCTGCCGAGGAGAGCTTCAGCGTCTTCAGGGCTTCGCTTAGGTTATCTGCTGATGACAGGGAAATAAACAACAGCTTTATATCGCCAATAGTTTATAACTGCAGAGGTTATGTAAAGATAAAATACTTGTGTTTATAAGGCATTGTTCTCAAGGATCCCAAATCATTTAACTTCACAAGGCTTGTTAAAGAATTAAATGAAAAAAATTAAAGTGCCCCTATTATGCCTTTCATGTAGTGTGTAATATATCTGTTTGTGAATGTAAAAGGTCTGCAAAGTTTAAAGATCAAAGTGCACGACAAATAAAGTTATTGTCTCCTTAAAGAAAGAATCCAGAGCTGAAATTCAGATATGGAAATGGGAGTTTAGTTTTGGACATGCGCTGTAAGCGGTAGACCAATCACAACAGACTGAGCCATCTGACCAATAAGAGCAGAGTAGGTTCTTGTAAAGAAGAGGTTTAGAGAGACAACGGACTGTTTTAAGAAAAATTAGGTGAGGTGCAATGTATATTATGAGAAAATGTAAGTTTTTGACCTTGGATGCATGAAAACCTATTGTAGGGAATCTCCAAAACAAAATTAGGAACCTTTAAAATAGCATAATGGGGCACTTTAACACTTTTTCTTTTCTTTTGAAGGGCAATTGAAAGAGAATTCAAGTAGCCTGATTAAAACGACAACAACAAAAGAATAACTATGGAAGCACCGAAACTTCGGCGCACCAAAAATTTTCGGGTTTTATTATCAGTGACATTTAAGTAACAGTTCAATAAACAACTAGTTTAATATTAAGTGACTTAGATTTTAGACACAACACTGGCTGTTTTTGCTCTGTTTCGCCAACAAAAATAGTTCAGAACTAAGTCATTGCTAAAGCAATGTTCAAGCAACACACAACAGTGTTTCAATAATTACTGAATGATTCAGCGTTTCTGAACAATTTGGGTGAGTCAATGATTCAATGACCCAGTCACTTGTTCAGATTCATATTTAAAAGTATCATTGCATTTTTCCCAACATTTCATATTTGTACATTCAGAAAATTTGATTTAGAACCTGTAAATTTGCTTTTCAAATACATCTAAATGCCACTTCAGGTGTAGCATCTGTGTCAGTACAAACATAGATTATGTTAATACTGATTTAATTTGATTGGTAACAGCCCTTTAGTGTCTTATTATACTAATTGAATTTGATTTGATAAAATGTAAGAATTTGACATGAAAGATGATGCATACATTTAAAAGTTAAGGGGAAAATGGGGGGGGGGAGATCTATATTAATGTATATTAATGAGATCTATATTAATGAGATCTATATTAATATACCAGGGTTAGAGGATTAGTTTTGAGTTAACAAACCCAAACCAATCTAATCAGGCTTTGTTGGTAACTAACATCATCAACTTTATCTGTCAACTCAGGATTTGAAGCTCTTTTAATAGGTAGAAAAGCTCCACTAATATGACAAGGCCAGAAAAGAAGCCAAATTTGGCCAATTAAAGTGTGAATGGTGATTCTAGAATACACTTGTCATTCTATGGATGGATAAATCAAGTGAAGCCTTCATTCCATTAACAGACTAAAACAAATCATGTTGAGGAAGGCCAACAGAGAAAATGAGTCAGATCTAATATCAAATCACCAATGTCTTCTACTACATATTTAGTCTAGCAAAAAAAAGCAAACAAACTATACCGTAATCCTGTATAGAGCATAACAACAAAACTGATTAATACTAGCTATAAGTTCATTAAAAAAAAAAATGTTTAAAAAAATAAAAAAACAAATATACCTTAAAATATATCTTTCTTTTCTTTTCTTTTTTTTTTGTTGTTGCAATTTTCAAGAACAGCCTTCTTTGTCTTCGGTTAGAAACTGCAGTTAAGGTTATTGAATCCAGCAAACACACACTTATGCTTTGGGGTGTATATAATTCAATAATTAGCCTATCACACTGGGCAGAAATATGATGGAAGCAAAATTAATTAGCCTACCTTTACCTTGTTGGGTAGTATTATGCAATATTTCTCAGTCATTCAGTCAGGTACAAAAAAATCTGAAGACTGTTGCTGTTGTACGAAATTACATCAGTTTCAATCTGATTTGCTTACTGTACACAACTAGGAGTTAGAGCACGCAGGTTTTCTAATCTGTAATGTGCAATATTAATATTACAGTGGAATGGCCCTTAGTTTAGCAAACAGGATATTCAGAAAAATAAGCTGAAACAAAAAGAAACATCCGCAGATACTTTAGGACTAGTCAGAAACTGACCCATACGTGCAGCTCTGGTGTAACTGCTGCCTTTTCACAGACTGAACATGAATTACAAATCAGCATGAAACCAATGCATGTTACTGGTGTTATTGTGAATGATTCAGGCATGCATTTTATACTTTTTTTCTACTTCGAAAATCAGTTAAGAAAATAAAAGATTTAAAAAAAATTTGATCTGCCACTTCATTCAAACATCATTATATGGTAATAAAGTCAGTTGCAACTTTCATTTCATATCAAATTTAAAGAGATAGCCCAAAATTTTAATTCAGTCATCATTTCCTCCCTCTCATGTCTTTCCAAACCTGTACAACTTTTCCTCTGTCAAATAAAAATAAATTTTGACAAATGTCTCCATGTAAAAGTCAATGGTCACCAAAACCAACATTCTTCAAAATATCCTATTTCTTGTTCTGCAGAAGAAATTCAGATTTAGAACGGCAGGAGGGTGAATAACTTACATAATTTTGAGGAAATAAAATAAAATAATGTGTGTAACGTTTTTAAGTCCAATCAATTTGTGTGGATGACAAACGTAGCAGAATGAATATGGTACTATGTGTGTTTTCCACTCACAGTGTGTATTCTTCTTTCTATAATAACATTATTAACAATGCTAAATGATTAACTATAATATTAGATTTGCTGTCGCATAATGGATACTTAAGCCTTATTTATGGGGCTGTTGGAGTACACAAGTCAAAAAAGGTTGGGAATCACTGTCCCAACACACCGCAGCCCATCCCTTGATCACAATATATTAGGCGTATGTCTGCTTATATGTGACCTCTGCAGACTCACCATCTTGCTATTGCATGATCCAGATTGTTCATATTCATTCTAATAACTTGAACATGCACTGGGCTATTTATCTAGTTCACATATTTGTGTCAAGTTTCACATCACAGGCTGTCAATCACACAATACTGTCTAAGAAATATGAACTTGATTTCCTGGCAGCAGGGATGAACATAGATTCCCAGCAGATTTAAATACTCATCTCATTAGCTGTTTCCAAACAGTGGCGATCACCTCACCAAACCAGATGAATATAACTGGCCCCAAAATGAAGGATGCGTGATGATGAACATGTGTTGTCATGTTGTGCATTTGTGAATAATCCATGGAAACGTTGCATCACAGACTCCCTTAAGGATGAGATTCTGCATACTGTCTCCAAATCACATAATGTTGAACATGGACACACACTATCGAGTCTGTTTATGGCTCAAAACCGTCAGTTACAGCCTGAGCTACTCACACACACACTTACTAGTGTGCATTTATCCTGTGGATTGCATTTGTAAATGTTTAATACTGATCAAGAGTTCATATTCTCTACCAGATATCTGCAAATGTTCATGTTTCGCCTTACTTACCCATCTGGCTAGTGTGTGTTATTGTCCAAACGGTCTCCGAGTGTAGTCTCTGGAGGACTAACTATGCTGGTTATCTTGAGGCGGGTACCGGATCGGTTTTGGTTCGCTTGTCAGACAGATATCCGGGCAAGGCCCACCTTAACCCACGCTGCTCCGGTTAAAACAGCCTCTACAGCTCCAGATGTACCGGGGAGATGAATACACCCGGGCTAAATCCCTCTGTTCTGATGTCAGGAATTACGTAATTTTATCCGAAGAGATGAATGCTCATGTGCATCATAATAAAACCAGTGCCACTTCAGAAGCACTTCCTTCTAGCGAGCAAGCGGTCTGATTCTCTGCACAGCAGACGAGAGCGGCGACGCCCCGCCTTCCACTCAGCTGATTGGTTTGTGGTCTGTACAGAAGGTTCTTGTCTGGACGCTGATTGGTAGACTGGGTTGTCAGTAAAACAAGCCGCGCCTCCTTAGGGATTTGTTCGAGTCATGTTGCTTACAACTCAAATATGAAATGGAAAGTCCGATTCGTTTACGCGAATCGGCTCTTTCGAACGGTTCGTTTCAAATTAACGCTTACAAAAAAATGAATCAGTGATTCGTTTACGTTGTGACGTCATTACGCCATCGCGTGGTCAGTCTGTTTGTTGCGTTTTATTTCGATTAGGTTTATTTATTTGTAAGACCATTTCATGCGTCCCATTTGAGTTTTCGCATGAATTATTCTGCTCATAAAAACATAAAAAATGTATACAGTTTCAATATAGTTAGCTGTTACATTAAAATGTATTCACATGTCTTGGCTGGAAAATGTATCCATGTTTTAATAAAATGCTGTTTTAAGTAGCCTACGTTTTATTTATACTGCTATTAAGATAAACTCACGTTTAGCCTCGTGAATTAGTGAATTGTAATGTTTAATATGTCAGATTCTGCTCCAACCAGAAAACAACAGGTAAGATGTCTACTAGTTTTATTCACACCTCTAAATAATAAAGTCACGCCCTCTACTGGACGTCTTTGTGAAGTAAATTCATAAAGCTATTTGCATTTCTACATGAAGATAATGCCCGATTTTCTTTTGTAATTATGTAACTGTGAGAATAAAATGACGATGACAAAATTATATTATAATGATCCATGAATTTACTATTATTATAGACCGAATGTCTGATTTTAATGACAGTCTACTAGGCCAATAACAACTCCATAGGCCTATTTATTAATGCAAACATTTTTTACATAATAATAAAAATAATAATAATAATAATAATTTGCATTACCTAAATGTTAAAAATCTAATCTTTGTATATAAATATTATATGTTTCTGATATAATGAAGTTCGGATTTGCTCCACCAATAAATACTTGCAAAATGTAAAGCAATTAGAAGTGTTGTGATGTTTAATTTGTTAATATTTTCCCAACTTGTATTTATTTTAATATATTTGAAATGTAAAAAAAAAAAAAAAACTTTTATACTACACTGCATCATCTGTTTGTTCACAAATCAATGCTGAACATGTATATCTTTAAAGTTTCATATAAAGATGGTAAATCCAATTTTAGATTACACAATAGAAACATTGGTAAAGTTCAATGAGAAGCTGCAACATAATGTATTATCAGTGGATTATTGTATAATTTCATTTGTACAATCATTCTCAAAAAAAAAAAAAACTAAATGCAGAAGTAATGGCATATGGAATGCCAGACCTGATAAAATAAATAAATAAATATATATATATATATATATATATATATATATATATATATATATATATATATATATATATATATATATATACGAAGAAATGTAAAAAATAATATATAATCCTTAGAGACCCTTGTGAAAAAGAAGCATACTTATTACCAAAAAAAAGACTTTAAAAGAATATACGGTAACACTTTATTTTACAGTGTCCTTGTTACATTACATGTACTTACCATAGAAATAACAGTAAATTATGCATAATTACATGCAACTAACCCTCAACCAAATCCTAATCCTACCCTAACCCTACATAGTTGCTTAATATTACTCAGTACTTAAATATATAATTACACTGTAACAATGACACCTTAAAATAAAGTGTAACCGAATATACTTAAGTATGAACTGATTATAATGTTTTTAGTCACTTGAAATTAAATTGTATAATAGTTTAAATCTATAAATTCGCTGAACTTTAGAGTTCTTTTTGACTCCCTTTGCGCTTTAGGCGTAAGACTGCGTATGGCCGCTTGGCCGGAAGCTAGAATTTTACTTTGTAACGTGTTAAATATGAATATTTTTCTTACACAAACTCATCGCTTTGCTTCAGAAGGCCTTTATTAACCCCCGGAGCCGTGTGAAGTTCGTTTATGATGGATGGATGCACTTTTTTGAGCTTCAATCTGATGGTTGCAATCCACTGCCATCATAAAGCTCGGAAGCGTCAGGGTGTTTATTAACTTCGATTGTATTCGTCTGAAAGAAAAAAGTCATTTACACCTATAGGATGGCTTGAGGCTGAGTAAATCATGGGCTAATCTTCATTTTAAAGTGAACTACTCCTTTAATTACCCTCCACTGAACCCACTGCAAGCTTTGTGGTAAAAGTCAATGGGCTCAGGGGAGGCACGAAAGACGCGGACTCCCGCTGTAACTTTACCTGCTGGTGTCGCTGTTGGACACTGTTAGAGAAACTAGTGATTCATACACTATTTCATTTTATTTTACGTTGTTTTATGTAATATGGGTTATTTTCTCATCCAACTTTTTTGAAGAGGCCCCTGATATATTGCAGCTATCTGCGCGATAACGAGTCCCGGTCCGATAGGCCTACTTGTATTATAGTGCTTGGTGCACACAGCACACTTCAAGCACATTCAAGTAATTAAAATCAATCCAATGTATAGAGGGATGTGCAGAGAGTGTCTTAGGGGCAGGGGCTCAAAGGTCTATCTATCAAATAAATATATAGCCTACCGATCCTTGAGATCGTCTTGGGACATCCCTGACTTCTATTGTCTTTGAAATATGGTTTAAGTGTAGCCTACTGCTGAATGTGCTGACAAGCTTTATGGTAAAAAATATACTTTAATAATTACATTTCTGTTGTAAATTGTATAGCCAATTAATTAGATTTCTAACTACGCATTTGTAGATGAAGTTGTAGTTTAGTATTTGAAATTTTTGTCATAATTTACTGTATTATCATTTACACCAAGCCTGTGTTCATTTATTTCTTGTGCTGAACACAGAAGAAGATATTTTTAAGAATGTGGTATATATATGAAATATTGCTAATGTCAACTGTCTGGTTTCAAACATTCTTCAAAATATGAAGAATATAAAGAGGGTAAATTATGACATATTTAAAATTTTGGGTGAACTATCCCTTTAAGTAGCCTTTTATGTCATTAATATTATCTTATCTGCAAGTAGGCACAAGTAGTAGGCTATATTAACCTACATTACACAAGTAACTACAAGTAAGCACACTTCATTTTCACAAGACAATATGAAAGCATCTAAATTCTCGTTGTCTCTGTGTTTTTCACGTTTGCTTGACTAAACTAAAATTAATCTTTTGTAATATCTTTAGAGACTCGTTTAGAATTCAAATAAGTTTGTCATAAATCATTGCCTATTGAAGAAAGCAAATGTGCGAGCGTGCTTTCCTCTTAAACTGAGTGTCAATTGTTAATCTGAACAAACATAAAAAAGGCAAGATTTGTAATGTTTAACTATCGAGAGAAAGAATACGATTTTTTATACTGTTAACAATACACCAATATAGATTACGTGGCTTTGCAACATGCACGAGCGCGATGTCAGTGATATGTTGTACTTTCTAAATTCCACTAAATTTATAACGCACAGTCTTCATTTATGAGACGAAATAAAGGTAAATCAGAGGTCAATCTGCAATAAACTGAGCAAAGGTTATCAAGAGAGGCTCAGACAGAGAAGACTCCCTCGCATCACCCCTCCCAACAGCAGCTGCAGCTTCACAGTCACACAAACCTGCCTCACATTATTCCAACGGTCCTCCGTCTGACTGAAACGAGCGCGAGCCTCGCCATATTCATTCGCGTTTCCATATCAGCCCGTGTGCCTGTCCATTATGGATATGTTGGGAAAGAAAGAGCGGAGAGGCAGAGATGTGAAGGGCTTGCTGAAGAGGAACTGGATTCTAATTGCAACCATCGCCTCGGTGATACTGGGTACGATGCGCGCCTTCATCTTCCTTTCAGCGCGGCCACATTTCTCTGCATTTCTCTTATATCTCGCTTCATTGTGCTCTATCACACCTCATTCCTTTAATTATGTATCCACCGCTATTGTTTTATTAGTGGCAGCTTTTACATTATGGACCGCCGTTGTGATATCGATAGCTGATTTGACAATAAGAGCAATTAAAGTGTTTTATTTGTTGCATGTATGCACGTACAATATCTGCAGGTGTTTTGATGGGTGATTGTGATAAATGAAGGCATTGATCAGTGTTTGTGTGTGCAGATATTTTACTACTGCCACAGAGAAACGTGACCAGACTTCCAGTGTGACACAGTAAAATCTCTCTGTGCTCCACGTGACGTCATGCAAGCAGTGACAAGTATTATGAATTAGTGTAGATCGGGGCTAGTTGTCACACTTTACTTCAGTGACTTTGCTGTTTTATGGTCAATTTCTATAGACATGCCTAAACCAGTTGAACGTGTCTGTCGTTATTGGCTAGGAAAAGAAGACACAGTTCATTGATAGGCTTACATTTATCTTTTGTTAGCCTGGTTAACACCAGACCATTCTCAGTAGTAACTGAGTTATGGTCTGGCAAAGCTTCATTAATAACTCATTTCCAAAGGGGCGTCACCAACGGACGTCGCTCAAATGCCTCTGGGCGCAATTGGATAGACCTAAAACCAATCAGAGCGATCGTCATCGTGTAAAGTCATATGCTGCGTCCCAATTCGCCTAAGTTACACTACGCGATAAAAGTATGTACTCTTTTTGTGAAGAAAATCTATTTACTTTTGAATGTGTAGCAAAAAAGTAGGCAAGCTTTGGGACATACTACTTCGTCATCTTTATCGGACGGATCTGTCGCGTGCATCCTGTCACGTAAACTGCCCTGTCAATCATCTTGTCACAGTTAAAATCCTCTATTAAATCGAATTTAATTTCCTACCGTTTCGGAGAGAAATGTAGTAGCACGTTCATATGCCAGTGGGTCTTTCATGTAGACTGTCCTCATGTGTTTGCAATTTGAATATAATAATGCATTTAAAAGTTTTTCTTCACCAACGGACGTCGCTCAAATGCCTCTGGGCGCAATTGGATAGACCTAAAACCAATCAGAGTGATCGTCATTGTGTAAAGCCCGCCTCAACGTTTCTGATTGGTGCCGAGATTTCGACGGATTAGAAATGGGCTTGAATGAGCTCTTTGCCAGACTACTTGTAGAGCAAATCTAAATTTCTAAATTTCCCAGGCTAATCTTTTGTGACAACATCGGCTAAAAGGGAACGTTTTTTAGAACTTGGGCTAATGGCAAGAGTGTGAACAAACGTTATTTTAATGTTGACAGAACGTTCTTTCAAATCTGGTCTTGTTACTTTTGAATGCTCTCTGAACATTCTGAAACGTTTCTAGAAATGTTTGCAAAATACTAAAATAGAATGTTCCCTTAACGTTCACATAACCGAGAAAAACATTTATAAAACATTTTGTAAAAAAAAACTGGACGTTTCAAACATTAAAGAATAGAACATTAAAAAAAATACGTTTTTATAACTCAATGGGAATGTTAGCACAACATTCTAAGAACATATTTTTGTTGGCTGGGCTGGCCCTTTTTATAAAGCCATATTTTACAATATAGTTGGATTCAAAATGCTGAAAAACATGCCTAAACCATGCAGCCTAAATATGGTTTGCTGGTCTCCGAGTTTAACCAGGCTGGTTTTAGAGAGGTTTTTCAACTTGGAGAGGTTGGGAAATCAGCTTGAATCAGACCAGACAAGACCAGCAAACTAGCTTAAGCTACGACTTTTCATGAAATGAACTATTATGTTAACAATACCAACAGTGTAAACACAGTGATACAACATGTGTGTAATTAATAAATTACAAGTAATAAATTACTTGGCTGAGAACACTGAGTTCAACCTTTCTGTTCAAATATATCCTCATCACATACTGTAGTTGAACCTTGTCTTAATGAATATATGTGACCCTGGACCACAAAACCAGTCACATGGAACAATTTTATGAAATTGAGATTTATACATGACATGAAAGCTAAATAAGCTAAATAAATAAGCTTTCCATTGATGTATGGTTTATTAGGATAGGACAATATTTGGCAGAGATACAACTATTTGAAAATCTGGAATCTGAGGGAACAAAAAAATCTAAACATTGAGAAAATCGCCTTTAAAGTTGTCCATTTATGTTCGCGATTGTGCTGCATTCACTCACAAAAATAAATGTTTTATATATTTACGGTAGGAAATTTTTTGCATAAAAGAAAAATCTATAATTTTGACCCATACAATGTATTGCTGGCTATTGCCACAAATATACCCGTGCCACTTATGACTGGTTTTGTGATCCAGGGTCACATATATCAGTGTGGTTAAACCATGTTAGTTTGTTTGTTAATCAGTTATTAGCTTACATTGAAGAAAATATAAGCTTAGTGTTACTGAGACAGCTTCCCCCGAATGCCAACTCCTCCATAGGCTACATTGTGCAGAAGTGTACAAAAAAAATGGACACTTTATGACAACCATTTCATAATGTGCAATTCTTGAAAATAAAAGCTTTTAACTGTAAGTAATCAGAAATTAGCAGTTATTTGCCTTGCACACAACTGGCCAGTTCATGAAGGCTTAATCATCAAAACATTAATGGTTTAATGTTTTGCAAAATGCTTAGAACTAATAGGCTGTCCAATAAAATCTCACTATTGCTCTATTAGGCATTTCTGAGCTGATCGGTGAGGCAATTAAGCAGAGGTCATAGATTATCACTGTATGTACTGACAAGACAACAAAAAAAGGCTTTATTGCAGTGATGGCATGTGCACTTTTATAATATATTTTAATATATGTCTATGTGTAGCCTATATTATATTTGATATGCTATATATTATATATGTTTGATACTAAAAGTAAATTATGCTAACAGTATTTTATATGTTTGTGCACTGTGAAAAACACAGATTATTATGATGCACACAAGCTTGTGCAGTCACCATAGACTGTAAAAAATAGGCAGTCACCTACAATAAAACAAAAGGCAGGTCAAGCAAATCACTGTTATTTTCTCAGTCATACGCACCATAATCAGTATAATACTGATTAAAATGTAATAAAGATAAGATACTGTACAACAGAAACTATTGTAATTCACGTTGGCTTTTTTGGTTATCTGGGTTTGGTTTAACCTTCAAGACTCCTCCGTGATGCGTATTTGGAAGTTATCTGATATGGTTTTGCATTTTAGCCAAATAAATAGTTGTGAAGCTAATCATTCTGAACCATGATACTTTTATGGCATGTTAATCGCAACTAAATGAAAATGCATTACAGTTTATATTTATATATATAAACCTTTGTAATGGTGAAGCGCAATTTAAAATATATTACCTTTAAATGTAGTGTCGCAAACACACTACAGTTAAAATTATAATCAAGCACTTCACATGTGCTTTAGTATGTTAGTCAACACATCAAAATAAGTGTACATCTTTAAAGCATGAAAAAGGGTTTTCATAACATTTCATTTGACATTATTGCGAAATGCACTTTTTAAAAGTGTGCTTAAGTCTGTTAAGAAATACAGTCATGAAAGTGTATTGCAAGTAGCCTTTTATTTGTTTAATACTGCAAAATTGTGAATTTTGCTAACATTACAGAAAGAAATTAGAAGCAGACACATATATAAATACATTTCCTGTAGCTGCAATGACTTCATTACGTTAATTGGAAACCTTTTACGTCATATCTGACTATCAAAATCCATCTTTATACAAGGATGGAACAAAAATGATGAAAACTCAAAATGATACATTTGTCTGAAATATCTTTATCAGTTTAACAGCTGCAGATAATTCAGCACATCTTGTGTTTTGCATCTGTTGACAACATATGCAGGGAATTTATTTGTTCCCTGAATGTCACAAAGCATCATTAGCATACTCTCCAAATGTCAGATCTTTGTCAGTGAGATGACGCTTTGTTTTTGTGATCATTTTTCTACAGTACACTAGTTATTATGGAAGCTTGTTTCCGCCACAGAATAAAAAAATGTAAAAGATAATTGTGACTTTTTATCTCAGAATTGGACTTTATAACTTTCGCAATTGCGAGGAAAAACAAACAAACAGCGGAAACAAGCTCCCAGAAATAATTCACCACAAATCAATATGAATTTATACACTCTTAGAACAAAGTTTCAATGGGGTTCTTGACAAAAAGTTTCTATACAAGAAGAAATGTCTTAAATGATTGCATAATACTTTCATGTTTAACAGGTTATTCCCATTTTTTCTAGTTATAAAGAATGTTTACGAGCTGCTTAATTCATAAAAATGTATTAATTTAAACTAAATCCATAATGGGAAGCCCTAAACGGTTCAGAACCTGACAGAACCATTTAAGATTCTGAAGCTTTTCTTCCCAGAGTGGATCTTTGTGTGGTTGAGATATTCTTGGATATATTTAGCTCTGCACATTCAGTCTGGCTTGATGTAGATTAGGCACAACTAAGAGCTTCGCATTTCCAGTCAGTTTGACGTGTTCTCTCTATCACTCTATCCATTGCAGGGATCGGGCTCGGAGTGCTGGTGCGGGACTATACCTCTCTGTCCCAGCTGGAGAAGCAGTACTTTGGCTTCCCAGGAGAAATCCTGATGAGAATGCTAAAGCTGGTCATCCTGCCGCTCATCGTCTCCAGCATGATAACAGGTATCTCTCTCTCTCTCAGTCTCTCTTTCCCTCTTCAGCCCATCACAGTATCTACATTTATGACTGGCAGCGAAAATTCAGAGGTGGTAAAAGTTACCAATATTTTCTTTTAAATATTTGTATCTATTTTATTTTTAACCATAGAGCAGTCACCCACCATATGCATGGGTGTGCAAGAATGAAAAGGAAAATTGCTGTTCATTGAAAATCATTTTACTTGCATATCACTCAAGGATTATAAAACTGACTGATTGTAGGCGTCAATCATCTGAGCTAATATTGGTTAAAAATTTACCTGGGAACACCAAAGGTGTTACAGTTTTTCAACACAGCGTAAGAGTTGAGCTTAGTACATAAAAAAAGCAATCAGAACACAGTTTAGAGATTATTTGTAAATAGCTAGTATTTGTCTAAGTTCTGAATTCATTATTTTAATATTTGTGTACTTTGCATTGTCCCTTATCAACAAAATCATCTCAAAAAGATAAGGATTTATGCTGCTGATTATGCCGAAAACGCCACGCCTAAGTCCCCTAAAAAATGTTTATTAGTATGACCCAGTTGCAATGTAACTTGCATTGTTGTTGTCATTCTAAAGTGTTAACGTGTGGCCTTGCTTCCTGAAGGAGTGGCAGCGCTGGACTCAGAGATGTCAGGCAGGATTGGGCTTCGTGCAGTGGTTTATTACCTCTCCACTACCATCATTGCTGTCATTCTTGGTGAGTCACATAAACATCAAATCTATAAACTTTAAAGACATATATTGTGGTTGTTTAACAAAAATGTTGTGCTCAAAAGGAATCGTTCTTGTGACGACTATTAAACCTGGGGTCTCTCAGAGTACTGAAAACATCGAGAGAGCAGGAAGCACACCAAATGTGAGCACAGTTGACACCATGCTGGACCTTGTTAGGTAAAACATTTTTTTTTTTTTACTTTTTTTTTAATTGCACCCCTTGGTCTACATTGGAAGAAAGATTATGACACCTGAGGAATACTTAAAATTGTATAAATAAACTTATGCAATGACATGTTGACCGTTTTTAGTATGGCTTATGTGTCCAAATATAATATAATATAATATAATATAATATAATATAATATAATATAATATAATATAATATAATATAATATAATATAATATAATATAATACAATATAATATAATATAATATAATATAATATATGTATTAAGCACTTAAGTTATTTGTTTTTCTCATTTCTTCAAAGGAATATGTTTCCTGAAAATCTTGTGCAAGCCTGTTTTCAGCAGGTAAAATAAAAAATGTTTTAACATATTGCTTAGAACAATCCAAATATAATACTTTGTTGAAATAAACTTCACCTGTGTTTTAGTACAAGACGCAACGCAAAGAGATTGAGCCATCGAAAACCAACACAAACACAACTAATACAACTACATTTCCACCCTTCACCACCATTATTTCAACAGTTGCACAGGTGAGACAAAGATGTTAAAGAATGTATGGTGAAGAAAGATAAATTAAGGAATGTATGCATTTATTTTTGCCTTCTTTATGCTGTAGAATTTGACCCAAGACTACAAGATCGTGGGCTCGTATTCAGATGGGATTAATATTCTTGGCCTCATCGTATTCTGTGTGACTTTCGGCCTTGTCATCGGCAAGATGGGAGAAAGGGGACGCATCCTGCTCGAGTTTTTCGATGCTCTGAATGAGGCCACGATGCGACTTGTTCAGATTATTATGTGGTTAGTTCTGACACGTTAAAAGCATGTCTGTAGTGGCAAGAACACCCTAGAAACCACATAGCAACCACCCAGAACACTCTAGAAACCACATACCAACTCCCTAGCAACCACCCAGAACACCATAGAAACCACATAGCAACTCCCTAGCAGCCACCCAGAACACCATAGAAACCACATAGCAACCACCAGAACACCATAGAAACCACATAGCAACTCCCTAGCAGCCACCCAGAACACCATAGAAACCACATAGCAACTCACCAGAACACCCTAGAAACCTCAAAGCAACTCCCTAGCAACCACCCAGAATACCCTAGAAACCATATAGCAACTCCCTAGAAACCTCCTAGAACACCCTATAAACCACACAGCAGGTCCCTAGCAGCCTCCCAAAACCCCCTATAAACCACATAGGCATAGCAACTACCCAGATTACCCTACAAACCACCTAGCAACACCTTAGACACCACATAACAACCGCCTAGAACTCCCTAGCAACCACACAGAATACCCAAGAAACCATAAAGCAACTCCACAAAACACCCTAAAAAACACAAAGTAACTCCCTAGCAACCACTCAGAACACCCTAGAAACCATATAGCAAATCCCTAGCAACCACCCAGAACACCCTAGAAACACAAAGCAACTCCACAGAAAACCCTAGAAACCTCATATCAGCTCCCTAGCAACCAACAAGAATACCCTAGAAACTACATATCAACACCCCAGAATACCCTACAAACCCTATAGCAACTATCTAGCAACACATTAGAAACCACATAGCAACCAACTAGTACTCCTTAGCTACCACAAAGCCACTCCTTAACAACCACCCAAAATACCCTAGAAACCACATAGCAACCACCTAGTACTCCTTAGCTACCACAAAGCTACTCCTTAACAACCACCCAAATACCCTAGAAATTACATAGCAACCCTTTAGCGACCATTCAGATTACCCTAGGAACTGCATAGAAACCATCTATAGCAACCACTCAGAATACCCTAGCATATGCATAACAATCACCCAGTATACCTTAGCAACCATTCAGAGTCAGACTACCTAGAAACCATAAAGCAACAAACAAGAACACACTAGAAACCACATGGTAACTCCTTAGCAACCATTCAGAATACCCTAGAAACAGCATATTAGCAATCAGCCAGAAAACCTTAGCAACCAGTTAACTACACCTTAGCAACCAGTTAACTACACCTTAGCAACCAGTTAACTATACCTTAGCAGTAGCACGTGTTTTGCACAGATACACCTTTAAATCTAGTTTTTATTACCGTTATTCACTTAAAGAATATTGTAGGAAGATATAAATGAACATATTCTCAGGTGTTTGTGTGTCATATTGATTATAAATGTACTGATACTTAACGAATGTTCTTCTGCAGTTACATGCCCGTTGGCATCTTGTTCCTGATTGCTGCTAAGATCATTGAGGTGGACGACTGGGAAATCTTCAGGAAGATGGGCCTGTACATGGTGACGGTGCTCAGCGGGTGAAGAAGCTTCTTTAATGTCCCCTTGCTGATTTACTGGCCGTTTACTGTTCCCGTACAGCTTCATATCAGCTCTGTTCACTCGCAGATAAGAGCCAAGGACATTCAAAACTGCTCAAGCTGCAGATGTGCTAATAAAACATTTCATAAACTCCAAATTTCCACTTATTAGAGTGATTTAGGCAACCGAACATCAGTCAGGAGATTCTATAGCCGGTGTTAAACAAATGCCATCTGCACTCGTGTGGAATGGACCGAAAGGACAGGTTTAGATTGCACATTGCTGAGTCAAACAGAAAAAAGAAAGAAATTGTAGGATATAAATCCAAGGCCTGGTTTCACAGACAGGGTTTAGATTAAGCCTTAGTTTTATTAGGACATTTAAGTAGCTTTTATAAATGTGCCTTAGAAATGAACATACTGGTGTGCATCTCAAAACAATGGCTCTGACATATTTTAAGATAAGTTGCTTTCAGTTAAAGGTACAATATGTAAGTTTTCGCCGCCAGAGGTCGCATTTTTTATGATGCTATGAAAGAGTGGAACGATGGGAGATGTTAGTTTCATGTCATCGTAATGAATTAGCTGCAAGGAACGTGAAATGTAATGCTATATTAGCCTGTTACTGATATGACTATTTGTAAAAACAATCGTACTAAAAGTAAATTTGAACCATCTCAACAGTATTTGCAAGTAATGGCTAAATATTTTTGTGCAACACGTACTGTATATAATTTCACTGCCATAGACTTGGTCACCAGACTTGATTATAAAGTGTTACTGAAGTACAAACAAAGTGCAATATAACTATGTTTACAATAAATAATATTTGCTTACCTGTCTATTAAAACACATGCGAGAGCGGAGTCTCTGTCAAGTCCAAGTTTGTCGTGAAGCTCTCTCCGTCTCAGAAACACCACGCCGGTATTGATCCTTGTTTTATTTCTCCGTTTTTCCCAAAGCCTGCTTGCCTCAGTTGATCTACGTTTTAGTTTTTTGGATTTTCTGTACTCGCCAATCAATAATCACGAACCATGATGACTGAACGACACAACTGCGGCGTGCGCGATACTGTATTATTGATAAATAAATATATACGTAGATTCCCCATTAGCGGATTAAGTATAGCAGCCCATTGAAAGGGACGCTAATCCATGTATATATGTCTATGGTTTCTACAAGTTTCTACTTGTAAATGTTTACCTTGAAATGGTTTCTTCAAGTTTCTACTAGTAAATGTGTACCTTGAAATGCAATGTAAGTCGCTTTGGATAAAAGCGTCTGCCATATGCATAAATGTAAAATGTAAATGTACAAGCAGAAACCGAGGATATAGCGCGGACATTACGTAATTGATAGGCACGAGCCATTATTAAAAACTGGAATTTCTCTGGATTTACAAAACCTTGGGAACTTTTAGGATAATGGAAGTACACAACTGGTTTTTGAATATTTTATTACAAAAATCGTACACATTGTGCCTTTAAAACAGCTCAAACCTGCATTTTAGTCTGGGACTAGCCTTGTCTGTGAAACCGGGGGTACGTGACCTTGGTAAAAATATATTGGATGTTCATTACTTATGATAATGTATAATAGATTGTAATGTTTAATGTTTTAAAATATGTTTTCCTTCCACAGACTCGCCATCCATTCCATCATATTCCTCCCCTTGATATACTTTGTGTTTGTGAGGAAGAATCCATTCACCTTCACTCTGGGAATGGCACAGGCCTTGGTAACGGCTCTCATGATTTCCTCAAGGTGAGCCAACGAATATTCTAGCATCTGTATTTTCTGGGCATGTTGACAAAAGGGCTGGAATACACTACACAACTTTTCAAATCTGAACAGATTTTAAAACACTAGCACTGCGTCCAAAATCGAATACTTCCCTACTATATAGTATGCGAAAAACAGTACGCCAACAGAATAGCATGTTCGAATGACATATTCTGAACTGATTCAGAAGTGCTCATTCGGTGGAGACTTCACCATCACACGAGGCCACGGGAAGAGGATTTATGAATGACAGTGAAGCGACGCAACAGAGTAGAACAGTGCCCGGCCACTTTTTCAGCACCATATTTTTTCCAATCATTTCTCCCATAGGGATTTCAAAAAAGTCTTTGTTAAAGCTTTATAAGCCATGAACCAAGCCAATCATCGAGGTGAATCATAACATTACAAACTTTAATTGGAAGCAAAAAAAGTATTTGAAAATCAGACAAAAAGACAAAGGTACAAGACTATATAGACTATGTATATATATATATATACAGTATATATATATATACACACATTTACATTACATTTACATTTAGTCATTTAGCAGACGCTTTTGTTCAAAGCAATTTAGGACTAAGTTAAAGGGTTAGTTCACCCAAAAATGAAAATTCTGTCAGTAATTACTCACCCTTATGTTGTTCCAACCGCGTAAGACCTTCGTTCATCTTCGGAACACAAATTAAGATATTTTTGATGAAATCTGAGCCATATCTGAATCCTCCATAGGCTGCTATTGTGTCCGAAACTTGCTGGCCCAGAAAAGTTATTAAAGAGATCGTTAATATAGTCCAAGTGACTACAGTGACTCAATCTTAAGTATATCAAGCGACGAGAATACTTTTTGTGCGCAAAAACAAACAAAAATAACGACTTTATTCCACTATTCATTTCCTTCTCTCTGGGCCTCGTAGTGTTTTTGCGCAGCGCGTCTGTGTTACACGTCACCACGTAGGCTCACTATTGGCCGACGCCAGTCATGTGTGTGATGCGTGATGACGTGCAACACAGACGCGCAGCGCAAAAACACTACGAGGCCCAGAGAGAAGGAAATGAAAAGTGGAATAAAGTCGTTATTTTTGTTTGTTTTTGCGCACAAAAAGTATTCTCGTCGCTTGATATACTTAAGATTGAGTCACTGTAGTCACTTGGACTATATTAACGATCTCTTTAATAACTTTTCTGGGCCAGCAAGTTTCGGACACAATAGCAGCCTATGGAGGATTCAGATATGGCTCAGATTTCATCAAAAATATCTTAATTTGTGTTCCGAAGATGAACGAAGGTCTTACGCGGTTGGAACAACATGAGGGTGAGTAATTACTGACAGAATTTTCATTTTTGGGTGAACTAACCCTTTAAGCAAGTCATCGTGAAAAGGCAAAACCAACACAAGAAGTGCTCCAAATACAAAGTTCAGGCATTGTTCAGAGTAGCATAAGCCTGATAAGGGAGGATTATAGGAAAGGAATTTTTTTTTTTTTAATGAGGTTAAGTTCTCACGGAGTCGTTAGTTGTCTTTTGAATGTTGTCAGGGATTCTGCATTCCAGATGAGGGTGGGGAGAGCATTCCACCAGCATGGAACTGTGAATGAGAATGTTCTGGAAAGTGATTTTGTGGCTCTCTGTGATGGAACCACGATAAATATATATATTTTTTAAAGCTACACTGTGTAATTTTTCGTCGATTATTTGCAAAAAACACTTTGTTCTTTCAAAATGATATGTGCTCATTAATGTGTAATTACTTCTACCAACTAATCAAGTATTCTCTTGAGCGTAGAATCTGCCATTTAGAATAAATACGAGCGAGTCGCTCGAATGGCGGCAGCCATATTGCGCCTCCATCTTGAAAATACATTAGCCAAAGAGGGACATACCTGGAAATTCAAGCTTCGCCTTTCGCGTTTTTACACTCAGTGGCACCGTGACGAATGCGAGGGGGAGATTACTCGCGACTGCCGGCAGATTTGAAATAATACGTCCACCGTAGGAGTTAAAACGCCCTCGGAATGGGAGGGGCTAGAAAGTAATATTCAGTTGGTAGTCATATACAATTTCACCGCTTGATGGAAGAAAATCCTACACAATGTAGCTTTAACGCAATGAAATTCAGATGTCTCAAGTGGCACTCAAGTGTCCCAATACTTTTCTGGCCACTGCACAAACAAAAGGCATAAATTCCTTCAATGCTATAAATAATTCTTTAAAAAAGTCTTTGATGTTGTATTTTGATCATTATTTTTGAGCTGTTTATAGCAGGACTTCCTGCTTCTGAGGATCTGTCTCTCCAGTTTTAGACGTTTTATGTTTTTTTAAACCCACAATAATCAATGAGAAACTGTTATTCTGGCAAGTATTATGCTTTTTATAATAACAAGAGTCTTTACTAAATCAGCTCAGCCACTCTGCCGGTCACATTCCGGTGTGCAGAAGAGAACAACAGGATTGACAAGAGGATCACTCGCTTTGTCCTTCCAGTTGGTGCTACTATCAATATGGATGGCACTGCACTGTATGAAGCTGTTGCTTCTATATTCATAGCTCAGTTGAACAACTATGATCTGGACGCTGGCCAGATTGTAACCATTAGGTAAGTTGGATATACGCCAGTTGGTGTGATTTAATAGAGTTAAGTGGCTTTGTGAAAGACAAAAGCCCGAATAATACTTTTTTGACATGTTCTTTTCATAGTATCACAGCAACAGTCGCCAGCATTGGTGCAGCAGGAGTCCCGAATGCTGGACTGGTAACCATGGTGATAGTCCTCACAGCAGTTGGCCTTCCAGCCAACGATGTCACCCTCATCGTTGCTGTCGATTGGCTGCTGTAAGTATGTCGGGTTTACTTAATGTGACACAATAGAGTGCTGCAGGATGACGTATTTTTGTAAGTTAGCATCACACTGGTGCCCTCGACAGAACCCAAATAGGATTTTTCCATTGGCTTTTAGATTATTGCAGAAAATAAGCTCTTCACAAATGAACACGGCTTGCATGAATTTTGAAGCCTAAATGCTAAATGCTATGCAACTGAAACTTTGACGCTTCAAAAAGTTCATAAAGAGATTGCAAAACTAATCCATAGGAATTTTGCGATTAGTCCAAATTTTCTGAAGAAACTCAATCGCTTTAATAGATGAACAGATTGAATTCAGGCCTTTATTCACATATAAACACTGATCAGCGAATTTAAACAGAAGCTCAACCGAAACTGCTTGACGTACGAGAACAAACCTCATTGGTTCTTGCTGAAGCTCAAAAGTGCTGCGTAACACGAGAATGAACCTCATTGGTTCTCGCACATCAAGCAAAAATGCTTGAGCTTCCCTTGTGGGAGTTGATGAATGTTTATTCTGAAGTGTGCATACGATGGATGAGGATCATATGGATCATACTATCCCATGAGGCCACGGGAGGGGATTTATTAATGGCAGTGAAGTTACGCAACCAATGTTTGTAGGTCACATGAAAGTAACAACATGGCAGATGTAGTTTGTCTGAATTTCATTCATACTACCCACGTTTATAATATATAGAACATACATTTTTGAATGGTCGCAAAGTAAGTTTCAATTCAAAGTACATACTCAGACAGAATGCGATTTCGGACGAAGCGAGGGTTTAGAGTTTCCTTCACCATTGTGATAGCTTTCATGTACATTCAACTGGTAAATATGATGTTTCTGAGATGACTTGTACTGTGTTCATGCCATGTCGTAATAACCGTAATTACAAGATGACAGCACGTGATGTTCTACTCGCAGCTGTTCACGTTTTCGGACTCGGAATTGTGTGTTTCTATGACAATATTATCGATGTCAAACAGAGTGCAAAAGTCGGTTTTGGGAAGTAAAAACTCATTCATTTTCTCCATAAAGAAAATGTATTTTGAACGATAACTTATAAACCTTTAAGGACAGAACTACTGTGAGCTACGAGGTTGTTAATCCATGATATTTGCTTCTATTGAAGCCATTAGCTTATTTTTAAAAATAATCATGTTTAACAGTGTAATTCCTGGTGATAACCTACATTACCCATGATGCTGTACAGAAAATTACACCAATCAGAGAGTCGAAAAAAGCACCACTGAAAAAGGGGGTGTTATTGCATCACTCTATTGCATTTGCAGCGGTCAGGTGGTACAGAGGTCACATGGTACAAGCTCTCAGAAAATTCCCAGTATACAAGTTGTAATTAGTTAAAAGACTACAGGTAATTGCAATATATGGCATGAATGAACATTGTAATGCAGTATAGGCCCTGTTTACACCTGGTATTAAGATGCGTTTGGTTGATCGGATCACAAGTAGGCGAGGGAGACACATTCCCGTTTACACCTGGTGTTTTAATCCGTCTCTTTTGTCCACTTTCAACCACTTCTGTCCCGATTTCTTCGAGGGGAGGGTCTATGGGCGGGTAAATGTATGGGTTTTTCAGATCTTTCGATTTAATGGATGAAATAAGCTCACGCAATTTACATATGAACGCACCTGGAGACGATGGAAAAAGACCACGTAAGACTCTTGACAGCCGCAAGATCACGCCGAACACTGCGAGTGTGTGGTAGAAATCAGGAATGGTGAGAGAACGTTGTGCTTGGTATGTTTTTCATCCTTAAACCAAACTTTTTAAACCAAACCAAAAAGTTTAAGTCCCGTCTGGCAAGTGCGCTGCTTCTTTTGCGGCTGTTCGAACACATTTGACCGCATGAGCGTTTACATTACGAAAGCAATCTGGTCGAATGTGTTTTCGACTACCCGTGGAAGCGGTCGAAAGTGGACAAGCTCAAAACGTTTTAGACCCCGTTTACACCTGCATTTAGCGTCGTCCACTTTTGATCCGATCGACCAAAATGCATCTTAATACCAGGTGTAAACAGAGCCCATATATAGGCCAATTCACACTGCACTGATAGACGCCAACCAATGCGGACAATCACCAGATTACAGCAAGTCACTTCTGTCATTCCACGACCAGACAAGCGCGATTCAACATGTTCAATCAGCAAAAACAAGCTTCCGACAAATGCCAACAGACATTGATCCGACAAAACCCTGACGAAGTGTCTCGATCCTGCCGTCTGTCAGTGCAGTATGAATTGAAATTGATTTTTGAAGGTGAACATTGGAGTCATGGCTGCTTAATATTCTACAGCTGCTATAATGTGAGAGTTAACATGAATTTTCCAATCAAATCAGCGATCGCTTCCGAACCATGATCAACGTGTTGGGAGATGCCTACGGTGCCGGAATAGTCCAGAAGCTGTCTAAGCGAGAACTAGAGAGGATGGACCTGATTTCAGACGTGGATGCGGCCAACCCCTTCGCCCTAGAGACCACGCTGGACGACGACGAGTGCGAGAAGAAATCTTACGTGAACGGTGGATTCACCATTGACAAAAGCGACGCCATTTCCTTCACCGAGACCTCGCAGTTCTAGAGGTAACGTGACAAATGTGACATCACTGAAAGGAGGGTTCAGAGAGGTAGGAGCCATTCATAAAAGCTGTGCCATGACTAGGACAGAAAGTCATTACCAAGGACATGATTGAGCGCAGACATTAGCAATACCTGCCCTTGCGGTTCTCCTTCCTTCATTTTCCTAACCATGCTCTTGAACTTACGTGTGCGCTAGACAGAGAGAAAAAATGGCCGTAAGGAAACTTTGTGCTTCCACAGCTCATTTACATGTTGCCATGATTTATGCAAAGCGGTTTTTCCTTTAATTAACTGCAGTGGTTTTCTTTGGCTTTGTACTAATGAATAGCTTTTTAGCAGTAGGTGATTTTTGTATTGTACAACAAAGAGCATGTTGCTAACTAGCCAATGTTATTATACACACACACAAAAAAAAAAAAACGCAGAATTTAAGGTTATCGAAATACGCTTTTTTTTCTTCGCAAATTATGTTCATATGTTTTAGACTCGGTAAAGTGTGAAATTTTGCCAGTTATGTATTTGCACTTGCTAATGAGAGCCAAATGTTTATGAGCTTTGCGTGTCTTTCATTTCAGATTTGTGCCAATTTGTTGATATGAAGGGGATCATTTTTATACAAACTTCTAAAATTAAATGAAATATTGCATGATAAGGATTTGATATGAAGTACAGGAATGGCCTTGAGAATGAAAATCAGATCCTTTGTACACAATTATTTTGTCATGACACTGAAGGTGGCAAGCCTTAATAGTTTCTTCAGCAAGCCACTCATTTTATGGTTTTACTTTGTTGTTGTTGTTGTTGTTGTTGAATCAGAGCTATTTTGAAGAATATTTTTTAAAAGACTACACCGATGAGGTTGTCAGTGCCAAATTTCTGCCATTGAAGCAGTTTTTTAAGTTTCTTTTACAGCATTTAATTTCTTTATATTTTGTTACATCAGAAATGAGAGAAAACGATCAATGTGAAGCATTAATGGTCTATATTTGAGGTTCTGGAACTGAATTAACACCATAAAGCACACCATTGTACAACTGTATTTATACAGTACAGTAGTCAAATTAGTTATACTGTATGATTCAACAAGTACTGTATGTGTATCCACAAAATAAAAAAGACAAATGTCAACACCTGAAAAATTGCCTAAATTGATTTTTTTTTCATGTAACAAAATAACATGAGATGTTGTTTAACAAGTTTCAGCTTGCATTGTTTAATTGTAGAGTGTAATGTTTCTAATATTCTTTGATATACACTACCGGCCACTTTATTAGGTACACATGTTCTATTGCGCATTAACGCAAATATCTAATCAGCCAATCACATGGCAGCAACTCAATGCATTTAGGCATGTAGACATGGTCAAGACGATCTGCTAAAGTTCAAACTGAGCATGGTTTGAACGTGGCATGGTTGTTGGTGCCAGACGGGCTGGTCTGAGTATTTCAGAAACTGCTTATCTACTGGGATTTTCACGCACAACCATCACTAGGGTTTACAGAGAATAGTCTAAAAAAGAGAAAATATCCAGTCAGAGGCAGTTCTGTGGGTGAAAATGCCTTGTTGATGCCAGAGATCAGAGGAAAATGACCAGACTGGCCAGATTGGACAATAAAAGATAGGAAAATGTTGCCTGGTCTGAGTCTCGATTTCTGCTGTAACATTCATATGAAATGGTCAGAATTTGGCGTAGACAACATGAAAGAATGGATCCATCCTGTCTTGTATGCGTGGTTCAGACTGGTGGTGGTGGTGTAATGGTGTGAGGGATATATTCTTGGCACACTTTAGGCCCCTTTAGTACCAACTGAGCATCGTTTAAACCAGTGTTTCCCAACCCTGTTCCTGAAGGCACACCAACAGTGCACAATTTGGATGTCTCCCTTATCTGACACATATTTCTGGTCTTGGAGTCTACTAACAAGCTGATGAGTTGACTTGGAAAATATGTAGGTGTGCCTTCAGGAAAAGGGAGTATTGTTGCTGACCATGTCCGTCCCTTTATGATCAGTGTACTCATCTTCTGATGGCTACTTCCAGCAAGATAACACGTCATGTCACAAAGCTCAAATCATCTCAAACTGGTTTCTTTTGATAATGAGTTCACTAGAATCAAATGGCCTCCACAGTCTCCAGATCTCAATCCAATAGAGCAGTTTTGGGATGTGGTGGAACGGGAGATTTACATCATGGATGTGCAGCCGACAAATCTGCAGGAACTGCGTGATTCTGTCAAGTCCATATGGAATAAAATCTCTGAGATATAATTTCAGAACCTTGTTACATCAATGCCATGATGAATTAAGGCAGTTCTGAAGGCAAAAGGGGGTCCAACCCGGTACAAGCAAGGTGTACCTAATAAAGTGGCCGGTGAGTGTGTGTGTGTATATAGACAGATGTTCTTCATTTATTTAATACTCAAGGGGAAATGCAGTCCAAGGAGGAAATGCAGTAGACAAAAACACACCTGAGGCTCCCTGACACAAACAGAATAAGCCGTTTGAACTTCATAATCTACCAAAGAAGGGATTTCATTTTAATTCCTGATAATTGAAAGGCAACATTTGCATAAAAATGCAACAAAAAAAAAGAAGAAGAAAGGATGTCATCAAAGCACTGCTGAATGGTCATTTTAGAAGATTTATTCTTCTTCTAGAGTTTTTGTATGTTATTAATAGACCTTTTCCTTATTTACATAGGAATCTCATAGTGAAACGGTGCATGTCAAACACTTTTATGACCATGTGCGATGCTACTGCACCACAGCTTCGACAAGGAAGCCAACTTTTTTTGTTATGAGGGTTATATTACGCACATGTACCATTTTAGCATCACAAAAGTGTCTTTTGGTCTCCACTACATGACACAAGCTTATCTGAATCAGGTGTGGACTTTTTTGGGGCCTCCAGGAACAGGGTTGAGAACCACTGTGCTTCAAAAACACCAGGAATATACTATTTCACTATAAAAATGCAATACAAACACAACTACAAACAAACACACTCATAATTGAATGGAAAATGATGCAATGCCACAAGAAATCACAGGGTCCTCTGCTTCATCTGTAGATAAAGAGAAGGACGCTCTGTAAACAAATACCCACTGAAGCTGTACAACCCTTGAGAAAAAAGAAGTTTGCTTAACTGGCTTAATTGTATTAAATGTGCACTTGTATATATATATATATATATATATATATATATATATAAACTGCAGATAATACAATATTAATGAGATAAAAGCCCACTTAAGTGTACTTAAAAAGAGTAGACTTTCATGACTGTTTCTTAACACACTTAAGTACACTTTTAAAATGTGCACTTTGTAATAATGTCAAATTAAGTTTTACTTTAAAATACATTTTAAATCATGTATTAATAATCATGATATTTTGGCATGCTTTAAATAAGTACACTTGATGTGTTGACTAACATACTAAAGCACATGTTAAGTACTTGATTATAATGTTAACTGTAGTGGGGTTTTTTATATTACATTTAATATTCAAATATTTAATGTATTAAATTGCAACTTCATCCTTACAAATGTGTAACAAATATATTTAACTACATGACATACAAGTTTAAATAGAAATGACATTAAAGTATTATTTAATTTATCATAAAGGCTTGTCAGTACATTCCACTGACATTTCAAAGACAAGAAGTAATTATGAAATTTCATAATGATTTAATTAAGTCCTACTTAAGTGGGTAAAAAAAGCAATTCTAAATAGTTGCTATTTGTTTTCAATATCAATTTAAACTATAATACACATAATAAACTATAATAAACATTTAATTGCAATTAACATGCATTTGACTGAAAATATTACAAATATATTCTTTTGAAGATTATGGCCAAGACTCTTATTATTATTGCAATAATTTATAATTTAAGCATATACGTACCACTTCCTTATAACACACACCTTTTTGGTGTTTAAAATGGGCATGAGTGGGCCATAACACATCTCCGTATCAGTACTTCGTCTATCTCAGAGTCTGTGGCACCCTGACATCAAAAACAGAGGCAGAGGAGGTTAAATGATCCATCCAACAATCTGCATAACATTCCACTGCAATAATTTCTGAAATAGAGTGTGTGTGTGCGTGCATTTGAATGGTACTCACACAGGCTAGTCTATGAACTGCTTTGGGAGATGTTAAAAGGCTCTGAACCCGTTCCTGAACCTCCTCCCAAAGGTCAGAAGAGCCCAAGAGAGAGCTGCAGAAAATAACACAGTATTTAAATTTTTTGTTTTTAAATAAGGCATCACTATTACAAACTGCTTATACTTAAAGGTGCCATGTGTCAGAATTGAGGTAAAAATATAAAAAAAATGAGCTACACGCATCAAAAGAATGAGAAGAAATAAGGGCGATGATGTCATTAAAAAAATGACAAGTTATAGTGCTGCAGAGATATCAACCTGAATTAGCATAAGCATTACTAGCCACGGCACGACAGGTGTCGTAATACCAGTTTCGGCCATGGGAGGCGGTATGCGGGCAACATGAATAACTTGCACGGCTTGTGGGCGTACTTGAACCTGATGTCAATTGTGTGGAAAGTAGCCTACTGCCCACTACTACATTCAAATAAAATCTGATAAAAAAAGGAACAGAACCAGAGTAAACATTGGCACTGCTTTCCATCGATGGAGACAACTAATGGACATGAAAGAAATGAGGTTCGACTCCGAACTTGCAACATTTCTTTTGGATTGGTAAGTAAGATGCTGTTAGTATTTCGTTAGAAGTTTGTTTTATATGTTTGTGTAGTTTTTTCAGGAAGTTGTAACAAAGAAATGTATCGAAGGCTGTTTGATAAACGTATATATAAAGTACATAAATATAGTATTGTAATAGTACACATATATAGCACAATCTCTATAGCTCTTTTTTTCTTGCCAACTACATGACCTATATTATGTTTATTAAATGGCTTTCCTGAGGTAAATCTGACATAATTGTTCTCCAACTGTGTTATTGACCTCTTCACGCTGATAAAAAACACTGACTGGTCGATATTATGTATGAGGAATACATTTTGGTAAGTTGTAGCCTACTGTATCTTTCAACAGTGTTCGTGTTTTTTTACTATTAGTAGAGATGATCGGTTCACGTGCGCTAGGGATCTGTCGTGTAACATTTACAAGCGCCAAAACGGTATTTATTGTTTGAATTGCTTAATAAAATTGACAGAATCTGAGAGCTGAGATTTTTTTTTATATCATAACTAACCTGCTCTGTCTAGTCTGTCGGTATCCGTGTCCTCTTTGCTTCGCGATTTTTCTGTGCGTGAGAAAATTGATGTGTGGCGTGAGAGCGTGTGAAAAGTGTCAATTGCATGAGTCTCACGGTGGAAGCTCTGGTTACGTTGGCGCTAGCTTGGTCAACATCAGCGAATGCTGTCTGTCAAATTAATGTAATTCAAACTAACAATAAAAATGTAATATGAACAAAACGAATATGAACATATTCACTGGTAAAGGTGAAGGGGAGTAGCTTGAAGATGTCATATTCATACTCTAGAGCAGTGGTTCCCAAACCTGTCCTGCCGGCACCCCAACACTGCACATTTTCTTTGTCTCCCTAATCAAACACACCTGATTGAACTCATCAGCTCATTATCACATGGGTTAATGAGCTGATGAGTTGAATCAGGTGTGTTTGATTAGGGAGACAAAGAAAATGTGCAGTGTTGGGGTGCCGGCAGGACAGGTTTGGGAACCACTGCTCGAGTAGACCAACTCACTTTCTGGAGGTATACTGCCCCCATCTGGTATGGAATGTGGAGTATGAATTTATTTTTTTTTGACACAAGGCACCTTTAAGAACAGTGAACAAACGACTCAAATCAATGTATTAAAACTGGCAAGTAAACTGTACTGCTACAGACATGAACGATACTTCATATTGAGCCGGTTCTACTAAAAAAACATCAATCAAATTCATTCATGCAAATCTACCAGGGGATCACACACAAACATACCCATTTTGCCTCTGGCGTTCCATGCTGGAGTAATTTGGGCTGGGAGATCCCTCATATCCCATAAGGGAATGATGACGGCCCACTTCCTCAGCGTAGTCGAGGAGATCATCTGTGTCTGAAGAGTCTTCATCGGCCATCTGAGGAATATATCAGATAATGAAGGACAGTGGCAGCTCATGTCAGGCTTTTCATTAAAGAAATACCCTTGTGAAAAAGAAGTGTGCTTAATTATATTGAATATGTTGAAATGTTGTGTTTTATTATGTTTATATGTGTCAGTCGTCCGTGAGGGCCTGCCGCTTTACTTTAGTTTTGTTGTTTGTTTATTTTTGGATTAAAGATTACGTTGAACTTTTGCTGGTTCCCGCCTCCTTCCCTGAAATATGAACATTGTTACAGTGCACTTGTAGTGTTTTTTTTTTTAAACTGTACTTGCAGATAATTTAATATTAAAGGGCCCCTATTATGCTATTTTAAAGTTTCTTAATGTTATTTTCGAGTCTCCTACAACAGGCTTACATGCATCAAAGGTCAAAAAACTGTTTCATTTTCTCATAATATACATTTGCGCATCACCACATTTTCAATGATTCTCAAACGACTCGTCAGATGAATCAGTCTCTCTAAATCCCTCCTTTCCGTGAGCTACTCTGCTCTGATTGGTCAGACAGCTCAGTCTGTTGTGATTGGTCTATCCTGTACATCGCACGAGTCAAAAACAAAAACACCCATTGCCATAACGTCAGCTCTGCTTGTCCCGAGGCTTCCTACACCATAAACTAAACACAGTAACGAACAATGACGTTGATTTTACCATATCAATGCGAGCGCGAGTCCGATGATGAAACACTGGAAGAACTAGTTATTCAACCCGAACCTCCATCGCAAGGACGACTCGAGCTGGACGTTTCTCAGTGATACACTACTCAGTTTGAGATACATTATGAGATGTTGCAACTGTAATTCCTCACCATCAGCATTAACAAGTGCATGTCCATCAACCAAACCGATAATTTTACTTATTTATTTACCGAATATTTTTCTAATTCATTGCGGTGAACGTGGAAACTGTATCAATAACAGTGCATACATTAGCCGAGCTCTAGCGTGAATGACTGATGTAACATAAACGTTGGTAAAACAAATCTTGCTCCATGCTTAATCTTTACTCAAAGTAGTGAGAACGACAGACAATCTGCATTAATAGACACAGTTTTAGGTAATAGTAACTGGGTACTGACCCGTCTTTCTAGACAAGTGTTTTGCAAATCCTGCATTGAACTCCGAGATTTGAGATGCAATCGTCAGTAAAATTAAGTGAAAACAGCAAAAGTTTAGGATTATACTGCTGTGGTATCATGGTAACGTTAAAGATTAATTTTGACCACTGATTCTTCACATGCTCGTCCTTGGGCAGAGAAAACAAACTGGCTTTACCGTCACATTGTAGAGCACAGCGTCTTCTCAATATGATGCTATCCAGTATCCACAGGAATCAGCTGCCGGTTTGAGGTTCAAGTTTTCCCTGGTGTCGGCGCGGGCAATATGTGGGCGGGCAATATGCTAATGTTTCGTCTAGACGTCACAACGAAATGGCTTAGGATTCGTTTGAAAAACGATTAATTTCATTGACTCGGAGTCGACTCTTACTTTTATAGAGACAATAACTTTATATATACGGTGCACTTTCAGATTTAAAACTTGGTCACTTTGAGCTGTTACACACTACATGAAAGGTCATTTTCAAAAATCCATAATAGGGGCCCTTTAATTTTTAACTTCCAGATCAGCATTTTGTGTTTAATAGAGTAACACACAGTGAATGACAAACAATATTTACAACTAACCCAAGGTCTGGAATAGCCTCTTCTCAGGTCTCCTGAAGAAAAACAAGCAGTACACAGAATAAGTATGGTTTACCCATTAACATTCAGTTGGTTAAAGTCAAACATCACAAAACTTAAAGGGGTCATCGGATGACCATTTTCCACAAGTTGGTGTGATTCTTTAGGGTCTTTATGTAAAGTTTGTAACATACTTTGGTTAATGGTTGTGTAAAACAACACCCTTTTTACCTCCTCAAAAACAGCTCTGTTCACAGCGATGCCCGTTGCGGTGCATGTCTCTTTATATGATAATGAGCAACTGCTCACCTTGGCAACCTGCCTTGGTAGACAGTATCCAAATGGCTGAGGGCGGAAATATGCTAATACGGGACAGTCCGTCAGTGGTCGTGGGCGGAGCCTGAGCAATATAACATCATACTGAAAATCCAAACGGCTTGATTATTGAAAGTGTTTAGGCTTTTTGAGGATTAAAAAAAAAGGAGTGAATGGATTTTTTCCATTGTATGGTGGTTGTGTCCACACACTGCAAAGACACATTTATATCCAAACACCATATAAAAGTGAATTTTGCATCCGATGACCCCTTTAATAAAGAGAGTTGTAAAGCTTATACAAATGAATTATGACCAAATATGACAAATACATTAATGGTTGGTGTTATAGCATTCATACCTGCTTCTCTTGATGGTTTTGAGTGATGTGGTGAAAGACTTCTTAATCGGGAGTTTCTGTCAGAGACGGGTGAATAATGGGAAGAGGGCCGTCCACCTGATCTCTGAACCTACCGTGGGCAAGTAAGCACAAACACACAGACGTTCAGGAACTGAGGGGCCAATTCCATAAACTTAGCCACCATGGTGAGACTGTCTTAAGAACTAGTTTGTCCCCCTGTAGTCAATAATTTTATTTCTTCAAACTCATTTTTGATCACCAAAATGACATATTTAAACGTTTTTTCCTTGGGAATTTTTTTTTTTTTTTTTTAGTACACGCGGTTCTATGAATATGGAAATTAGCCCCGCCTCCACTCACTCACACCTTGCTTCAAAGTTTAGCTTCAACCCTGATCAAACACAACTGAACCAGCTAATTAAGATCTTAAGACAGAAGCACTGTCAACCCGCCAAATGCGGATGGATATCAGCAGCGGCATGTAGCGTAGTCACTCCTACTAGCCACTTTGGCCGGTCAAAATTGATATATAATATATACATTTTTCAATTGTAGTCTATTAAAAATAGCCTGGAAATCCAGACCCAAATCTGAAAGATTAATGGTCTGGCATCGACTAATGAAAATCGGCCAGCTCGAGGGGCGGCACCAAGCATGCATTTGAAAATCTCACTGCACGCAATTGGATAACACTATGACTAATCACAACAATAAGCCCCATACGCTTAGCTACCAGTGGAGCTAACTGGTAGATTAGACTCTTGCCGTATCCGGTCGGCAAAACAGCAAAAACGCCCTTCTGGCAAAGGAACGATTCGAGCGTCGTCTTCTGTTCCTCTTTTAGATAAAAAGCCAAGTCTAACTCGTTCATTGTAGCGGCCAAAGCCGTTTCAAACAACTGGTATTCATCCATAGCCGTCTTGCAATGTTTACTAATGACTTCGACGTCACAGCGCTGTCGTCATCTGTTTAGCTCGCCTCTGGCCCGCCTATATCAGATAACCCGATGTGATTGGTGCAGATTGGCTACAAGGGCATATTTAATGAGCATCATTACTCGACACCAGAGTGACTCGCTGAGCAAATTCAATTTGTACTCTTGCGAGAACTCTGGATTTCCAGTGTATATTAAAAAGGCATCTGAAAAAAAAAAAAACTAAGTGCAATGTAGTGTTGCGAAAAAAATAGATTTTACATATTGATACCGAAATATCAGAAATGCTTCCAATACTCGTTTTTCACAGAATAGATACAGGATACCAGCTGCGCTTCGTCGCTCTCTCATCTTGACACACAAACCCTCCTCCCCTCACTTACTCGTTTCATTTGCTTTGGATGAATATTGTTGCTGCTACAGCTTGAATTTCGGCGTGGGGTTGCGTGTATTGCACATCATTTTACTTAGATTTTATTCTCAAACCCAAAGTGCACGCACATAAAGCTGCCTCTCAGTACTAAATTGAGCTCTTATCGCTGCTTATTGTGCTTAAACAGTCAAATACACACAAAATAATGTCAAAATACCAGTCTTGGCGAGTATTCACGTAAATACAGTCAGTTATGTTTTATGTTGAGAAAGAAAACGCATGTGTAACAGTATAATGGATCCATGTGTGTCAGGTCTTAAAGTGACAGCAGCCTAATACTGTATATCTGTGGCTAGTAACTTTGGAAAACCACTACAACATGTAACATTATAGTAATGTACCAACTGGGGTTCCCCAAAGTATACAGAATTAGTTGAGACATCTGATACCTGATCTCTGTTGCGGTGTTCTCTCTGACTCCATGAAACAGACGGGAGATGTCTTTGGGATGAGGTGATATCCTGTTTCCGTGACTTTTTTGAGGTTTTCCTTATTGCCCTCTAAAGCAAATAAAACATCTTCCAAGTTTTTGCATTCAATATTATAAAGCAATACAGCTAAAATCGTTCTTCCATTTCAAAATCTGTATTTTTACCACAGGAAGACTCAGGAAGCCATTGTTACTGGAGATGTCACTGATTTTCGTCTTTGTGGAGAACTCTAATCTTGGAGAGATACCCTGAGATGAATCAATGAATATAAAGACAGATTTCCCATTTTAATAGGCCTAATGCAAAATAATCCATTATTGGTGTTGGTAAGCAAATATATTCAATTAGTATGGTAAATGAATAAGCACTTACAGGAAAATTGTGATGGCGTGTCATTAATACCTCTCTCTCTACTCCAGAGAAAGATGGGACCAGCTTTGGCGCTGGGAAAAGAAAACTTCGAGCATCTTCTTCAAAACTGGCCAATATTTCTCCAGCTGTAAAAAGGCAATAAAAAGCAAATAGAGATTCAACTGAGTCAGCAATCTGCAAAATGATTTATTTAGTAATATTTGAGAAATAATATCAGCTGTACCTGGAGGAATCAACTGAATGAGTTCTATTTTCACTGGTTCACCTGGGAAAGAGAAGCACACTTTAATATCCCTTGTGAAAAAGTAGTGTGCTTCATTGAACTGAATGTGCACTTGAATTTTAATCTTAAAAATATATTTTTAAAAGCTGTACATTCAGATAATATAATATTCATGAAATAAAAGGCCATTTAAAGAGAGTACACTTTCATAACTAGGCTATGTTTCTTAACACTTACAGAAGAAAGTCATATACACCTAAGGCTTGAGGGTGAGTAAGTTGTGGGATAATTTTCATTTTTGGGTGAACTATCCCCTTTAAGTCCTACTTAAGTGGGTTTCAAAAGTTCAGCTAATGGAATTGTATATAAATGTAAACTACAATGTACATTATGACATGCTATTATAAAGTGTCAGAAAACGTTACATTTAGTTCTCACTTAAGCATATTATTTCTGTAATGAGTACTCTTTTTAAAACTATGTTTAAGTGTACTCCTTTTTCACAAGGAAAGGCAGGGGAGGATTAGCTAGATGAAGGAGTAAAGGAGGAGGGAAGAGAGGGAATAAACGTAGCTCACTCACACTGCAGGAATTCTGCTATTGCTGCAGGATCGGTGGAGGAATTCAGGATCTGCAAGAAAAAAGACGAGAGTTTACAAAACAGTTAGATGGCTTTTTTTAAACTTTATTTAAAATATAGAATGGTAAATCACACCACCTTTTCAAACCTTATTTTCTCCCGAATCAGTAATGGAAACACTGCAGGAAGACATTCTGACTTCCTGTATTGATTCATAAGACTCACACTGAGGTAAACATCATCTTTGGCTGGTAGATGCACACCTGGACAGGTGATCTAAAATACAAGTATGATAAAAATCTGCATATTTCAATGTAACAGAAAGACACACAATAGTGTGCACTGCACTGTGGCCATTCACTTAGGGATAGTTCACCCAAAAATAAACATTTTGTCATTATTTACTCACCCTCAAGTTGCTCCACACCTGTATGAGTTTCTTTCTTCTGTTAAACATTAACGAAGATATTTAAAGAATGTTGGAAATCAAACAGTTTATGACCTCCATAGTAGGAAAAAATACTATGAAAGTCAATGGCTACCGTCAACTATCTGGTTACCAACATTATTTAAAAATATATTATTTATTTTGTGTTCAACAGAAGAAAGAAACTCAATACAGGTTTGGAACAACTTGAGGTATGTAATGAGTAAATTATGACAGAATTTTTATTTTTGGGTGAACTATCACTTTAAGTGGCGGTACAGCGTTCTCATATTATCCACAGTTATCTAAGATAATTATCGAAAAATCCTCACCGCCCTCAGGTGAAGTTCAACGATCACTTTAACTGCTTTATGAGACATTCTGTGCTTTGCTGTTACCGTTGGCGAACTGTTATTTTCCCGAGATAATTTATGGTCAATCCAGGAGAGCGTCGCGTTTCCATGGCATCATGTGCACTGGGAAATCCAGCTCATTTCCGCGATTCAATGTATTCGAACAGTTCATTTCAAAGAACCGGTTCAGGTTCAGACACAACCCAGTGAATCTTTTACGTCACGACGAAATTGCGTCATCATGCATGCCTAAAGCTTTTTAAAATGGGCTTTTAAAGATTATATTAACTACGTTTTCTTCGTGACATTTCTGCTATTCGCTCATAAGCGAGGATTTGACTATAACAGTGGTTATTCATCTGCAAGTGTATAATTAATTGTCATTTGTGAATCGGTGCAACAGATGAAAAGTAACGCTTTGCTTACGAATAGGACTTTTATTTTGAAGCAGATAGTAACCGGAAATCAGAAGAGTCGTATATATATATATATATATATATATATCATAGACTGTAAAAAAAAATTATATATATATATATATATATATATATATATATATATATATATATATATAAATATATATATATATATATAAATATATATATACACATACACACACCTTACTCAATCATTTGTCCTCTGACAACCAGAAAACCTGTTTGGATTTACTTTAAAAAAATATAAATATAAAAAATATAAATGTACTATGCATACCCAGGGATGGGCAGTTTTACTATTTTTTATTTTGTAATACTATTTTGTATTTTAAAGCATTTAGAAAAACGTAGTTTGCGTATTACGCGTATTTTTGTATTTTCAAAATACATAAAATACTTTTTGCCAGTCATCCTCTTTATCAAGGTAGCCTACTAATTTCGTGCATCAACTAGTTCAGACACGCCCCCTCATGCATGTGAGCTGCAGGACAACTCAGCATTGGATCAGCGATTTTTCTGGAATAAGGTGAGGATGTCATGATCAATTCTACTTGTTGGTTGAAGTTAAAGTAGTGCATTATATATTCAATCAGTCTTGATCGGTTGTTGATTTTTATCAACTAGCTTGTCAAATGTGTTTAAAGCATTACTGCATGTTAAGGCTGGGTGATCTGACTCTACATATCATATAAAGTGTGAATGGATGGAACTTTTTAGCAGCTTTTAGTGGGCAGGAATTATTGGAACGTGGAAAAAGATGCACTGATGAATGATACACCACAAAAATCTTCAGCTTTTAGCTTTATTCATAATATATATATATATTTATTCAGTGGGTAAATAGTGTCAAATGAATCTAAATTAATTCTAATTAAAAATTTTAGATAAACTTTCTAATTTTAATAAACTTATAGAAACAAATAAACTTTACAGAAAATAAATGTTTGAAATTCAGTTTTTGCTGTGGAATCAAAACTGATATTGAGAATTGTGAAACCATGATATATTTTGTTACTGTGAAGTAAAATTAAGATTTTGGTCATATCGCCCATCCGTATCCTTTGCTAAATAGCAGAAAAGGTTTCCAGTTTTTAATAGTGTTCACCACAAGTAATAGACTACACTGTACCCTGGTCAGAAATAAGTACATAAATGGCTGCTATTTTGCACAAGTTTATTTGTAATTGCCAGAAAGAAAGAAAGAAAGAATGATAGAGAGGGCAGAGATGAGGTTAGGAATGAAAAGTCAGTAGGCCTGTGTAGTTTCTTCATTCACTGTGACCTATACCTGCACTGGATGGCCAATTACACATGTATCTTGTGTATCTTCAAAATACTGTATTTGTACTTATACATTTTTTTATTTTAATTTTAAATACATGTCCATTTATGCCCATCTTACCTTACTCAATCATTTGTCCTCTGACAACCAGGAAATCTGAATTTACTATTTACTGAGAATATATATATATATATATATATATATATATTTAGTAAATAGATCCTCACAATTATAATAGACTAGAGGATCTTGCTTGTTTCCTTTCTCTCTCTCTCTATATCTCTATAGAAAGGAAACAAGCAAGATCCTCTATTATAATTGTGGACAGGCAGAGTTATCATTTGCAATATTTAATTGTTGCACAGCTGTTTCCCTCTGAGCTTCCACATTAAGCATAACGCTTGGTTTACTTTACCAGATGGTAAGATAAAAAGACGACAGACAAATTTTGCGTGCGTTTGGTTTATATGGTCATCGTCAAGGGTACCAGAAATACAGCTAAATACCGAGATAAGAAAAAACAAAACTGCAAATAAAACTTGCACTTTAGATTTACAACTTAAAATAAATCTACCCAGCTACATTTTTAGGTACAATAATAAAAGTAAATCAAAGTAACAACAGCATATTAGACTTAGCTGATAACCGAATACACTTTAGTGCGAATTCTCCACTGACTGACCAGCGAGTGCTGGACTGCACATGCTAGTTAGAAACCATCTAGAAAGAGCAAACATTCGTTTATGGTCAGAAACATTAAAAATGAGCATGACTAGGAAACAAAAGCTGAAATCAATTCAAAATGCAACAGTCTCAGTGACATTTTCATTGTATTAGAGCTAGCGCCTGACAGTTTTGTAAGACACCATTTTGTAGGAATAACGAAAAATGGAAAAACTACTTCTTAGTAAACTCTAATAAACATCAGAAACGAAAGGATAAAAACATGAAAGGAGATATGATCGAATCAAAGCAAAAGTGCATCTGATACTTCAGTTCTGAGAGCTCTAGGCTGCCAGAATGACGTCTATATCTTGTTTTAAAAGGAAGAAAGAGAGGAGGGAGAGGGGGTCATTTCCCTTTGGCTCTATTCTCCATACACACTCTCGTCACTGTAGGCGATGTAAAGGAAGAAATCTTCTTCATGATGTTCCTGTGTGCATGAGAGAACATGAAATTATCAGAGGAACAAAATAAAACCACTTCCATATTGACGAGGAAAGAGTGAAATACCTGGTACAACTGGCCCATGGTGGCAGAGGTAGGGGGAATGACATTGTTTACGAAGAAAAAGAGAGCATCCTCGGCTCTCAGGTGGATTCGTTTTCGGATGAGAAAGTAAAACTGGCCCACTACAACAACAACAAAAAAATATATAAAACTAAAACATAAAAGAATATAATATAAAACACTATAGAAAGAAAAACATATTTGACAGTGCCCCTATTATGCTTGATCAGATATTACCTTTCATGTAGTGTGTTATATGGCTGTTTGTGAATGTAAAAGACAAAGTTTTAAAGATTAAAGTGCACGATGAATGGAGTTATTGTCTCCCAAAAGACCCGATTCTGAACTGCCTCAAATGTAGGCCTTTTCGGACGGGACTAGTTTCACAGGGGGGCGTTAGAGAAATTTCTGTTTCAAAGACGTACTTTGAGATTTTGAGATCTTTTTCTCACACGACATCTGTAAAAATTCCAGAGCAAATTACCTACTGTTTTTCGTCAAACTCGGCGGTCCTCAGAGAAATCGAATCCCGTCCGAATGCAAATGTCTGTGATTGCCGAAAATGTTTTTTTTTTTTCAAAACGCTTTTTCTTGTGTGCTTTGGTCAACGTGAACTACCGTACAATCTCTCGCTATAGAGAGCCTAAGTCCCGCCCCTCCGCTTCCAGCTCATGGGACCTTATTTCGGAAAAAATATGTATGGAAGTCAATGGCGAGAGACAACTTATCTTTTTATTCCGTCTGAACTGTGCCCTGAACTACACATATGATGTTTGTCAATTTAAAAGGTAATTATGAAAGTCAAGAAAGTCGCAGTTTGTCATAAAACAGAAGAGTTAAGTTTAGTTTTATGTGAAAATTGCTCAATGAACTACATCTCTCGTCTCGCACTATGTACTTCACAAGATCCGTTGCTCGTATGTGTGTAGTCCGGCTCAAAACACTCAGGCATGACGGCGTAACGTTACGATTATAAGGTAAGACTATAGAAAAAATGTCAGACGTTAGCTTCAGTAAAGTTAGCTTCATTCATTGAGAGAAAAGGTATGACGTCACATGTGCGCCTTCTGGCTTTGTAGTCTCTGTAATTACGTATTTTCACAGTCTTATACCTCAGCAGTTTTACATCAAACTGCGACTTTCTTGACTTTAAAATGTATCTTTTAAATTGACAAACATCATATGTGTAATTCATGGCACAATTCAAACGAGATCAAAATATTTGTTGTCTCTCGCCATTGACTACCATACAATATTTTTCCGAAATAAGGTTTGTAGGCTCTCTATCGCGCCGGTATTCAAGTTTCTGATTTTTGCGCACCGATAATGGATGTAGATGTGTTCGGTACACTGCGAAGAAATAAAAGAAACCTCAGTTCCTCAAAGAATGGGCGGCGTTGTGGATCCGACCCCGTCTTCTTGTTATGCTTCACACATTCGCGGTAACACGTCGTTTCAGATATTCTATGCGGTCTTTGCACTTCACCCAGTCAAAGGTATTTTGTATAGATGGATAAACCTCACAAACTTTTTAAAAAAGTGCCTCACACACAGGGCCGGATTAACAATTTCCTGTGCCCTGGGCAACAAGACTCAAGGCCCCCCGTAGTTAGGGGGGTTCGGGGGCATGCTCCCCCGAGAAAATATGGATTTCTCTGACCTACATATGTGCAATTTAGGACTTTTGAAGGCCAAAAAATTATAAGAAATAGGCTAGCTTTAAAACCTTGTCATTAGATTATTTGTCTGCTCTCTCCTCATCTTCATATTTCTTATTCTCTCAGTATTCTTATACTGGCCTATTTCTACCTCTCCTAAAGCTGAACTTTGACTGATAGTCTTTTCATTTTCGTCTGTGTCAGTGACGAAAATAAACATAGGCTCAACTGATATTTATACGTTTTATGAATCATTTTCTTAGACATGTTAATTTACTCAAGGCTACCAGGAAAGCTGTATAGCTGTAAAGTCAGTATTGACATTAGGAACCTTCTGCAAGCTTTGGGATTTGAAAACGTCTGTTTTTAAATGTTAAAAGTAATTTTAAATAATACAAATTATAGACTACGTTTAACGCAGTTGGTGGAATTGGCAGACGTTCCCTTAAGCATCGTGCGCTGTGGAAACGCGTCAAAGCATTCTCAGGTATAATTATGCAGCATTAATGCACGAATGATTTAGAACGAATATTTCATCATGTCGATATACAATGGTCACATAATGTTAAAACTAATCTTGCTATTGATATCTTTGTTAGACTACCGACCCTATAGAACAAATGTCCGGCTAATATCGAAACTGAAACGAACTTTACCGCGCTCAACCAGCGGGAGTGCATTTCACGAATTAGTAATCGCTGGCGTTCAGCGGGGAGGGAGGAAAGTCGCGTGAACCCGCGTAGATGCACTTTATGCAGTGAAGAAGATCGTAAAGAGTTTGATAACTTTATTAAATTTCTGTGTATTTCCTACCTGTCAGGGCCCCCTAGATGTCATGGGCCCCTGGGCAAGTGCCCAGTTGCCCTAATGGTTAATCCGGCCCTGCTCCCACACCTTGTGGTTATGTATACAATTTTCAAACTGAAACTGAAACGTAGGTTCGCTCCAAACAGAAATTAAAGATAATGTTTCCTCCCTACTCCAGTGTCGCGTCACTTTCTTTTTCGCCGCCATCTTGCCATTGATCGGTCATATGACCACACGCAATCCACGCATTCTGAACACGTGATCTTCTGCAATGCCCACAAGTAAAACAGACACTCCTACCTCGGTAATAAACACGGAGATGTTAGTCCCGTCCGAATCCATACATGAAATCACAGACGTAGGTTGATAAGAATTGTAACTCAAACGTCGTTTGGAAAACTAGTCCCGTCCGAATAGGGCTTTACTTTCTGCACGAGCCTACGTAGGATTTCAACATGTGTGCATACTATGGTCTTCATTGGCTGCCCACGAACGACGTCCACTTTCCCCCGGTCCTCAAACACTATACTTGTAGCTGAGGCTGGAAGGGTTTGGTTCATGTTGTCGACATGTCAAGAAGACGCTGTTTTCTGCGCTGCGAGAGCAAATCCACTTTGCATGCACTTAAAAAAAATGAGGACTCGGGTTCAAATTGATATGGTAAAACTGACGCCATCGTTACTGTTCGTGTCGTTCGAGTATCAAGCGCTGAGGAAGATCCAGAGCTGAAGTTCAGTTATGGTAATTGAAGCACTGTAAGCGGTCGACCAATCACAACAGACTGAGCCACCTGACCAATCAGAGAAGAGTAGGCTCTTGAGTTTAGAGAGACTGAATCCTTCATCGAGCCATTTCAGACACTCTGAGAAAAGAGGTGATGCTGCAGTGTATATTATGAGACAATTACAGTGTTTTATGTACCTTGGGTGCATGTAAACCTATTGTAGGAGACTCCAAAACAAAATTAGGAACCTTTAAAATAGCATAATAGGGGCACTTTAAAAAGTACTTTTACTATGCCAACATAGAAAAGCTCAACAAAAATGTACCTTCTTTTCACAGAATTTTCAGCAATCACTGACATTGTAAATGAACATCCTTTAAAAAAAAAAAAATTAGAGACATAAAACGACTTACCTGTCAGGTCAGAGGGGACCAGGTATTTCTTCTTGTCTAGGTCACCTATCCTGGCTTTAGGAGCTTTTTCCACAATTACCTAGTACACAATCAAATAAACACTTGTTTTAGTGTAGAAATGGTAGAGTTAACTAACTGAATGATGATTCACTTTCGATTGATTTTCGCACCGTACATATTTCAAGCCTACCATGGGTGATTTTTGACTTGGCACAAAGAGGATCTGAGAAAAGCTGTGCTATTTTTGATAATTAGGTTGCAGATGAGGAACAAGATAACTATACAAAACACTTTTGGACCCAAGACTACTTAAGACTGCTAATGTTGCTACATTAGCAGTCTTAAATGATTCATGATTGTTTGTTTTTTCAAATAAAAATCAATTCCAGGTCTAGAAATTATTCAGGACTTAAGGAAAAATACCACCTGACAGTAACAATAGTAGAAATTCTTCTTTAAGCAAACGTAACGTAAATGAAATATAAGCAGCCATGACTCTCTTCAGACATCAGTGACCCGTAGCCGCCAGAAAGCAATCACTACCTCAGATGTGAGTCTTGTTGAATGTGTTTTTGTTTTGTTTCCTCAAAATTAGTGTTTCAAAGGTTATTTCACGACTGTTTCTAAGATATGCAATCTGGAAAACCTGCACTTGATTCGATGAGTCTAAGTGGTAAAAAAAAAAAAGGTCACAAATTGGATTTTTCACCCATAGGAAATGAAAGAAACGCAGTGCAATTTTTTAACAAGTGTTGAATAAAATCTATATATAAGCCACAATGTTGAACAAGCACACACAGAAATAAGCAGTGAGACTTACAACATCTAGAATGACCACGAACAGCCAATGTGTGAGCTTATTGTGTACAATACTAGAGCTACTTTTATTGTCGATGTTGAGTTTAAAATTTTCAGTCATATTTGGGCACTTAAAACAATTGATTCATTTGAACCAGATATAAAATGACTCGCACTTTTTTATATGCTACTACAAAACACCACCTTATTTTGGTTGTAAGTGATCTAAACAAAAGGAATATAATGAAATCAACATTAAAATTATTTCAAAATGTAATCTTTAGAGGATTGCTTGTTTTGTTTTTTTACTGGCTTGGTTATAAGTCAACCTTCTGAATGTAAACATGTTGACTGTACAGGACATCGAGGCTATTTTAAGATTCACCACTTCAACATGGTCCTAAATGTATTATTTTACCCATAAACAAAATTTAAATAAGTTCATACACACATATTACACTTAATTAAGTTCAATCTTTTCATAAAGCCTTGCGGATTAATGTAGACGAGACCATAAAAACAAAACGAGCTGAATGAGTGTTGAATTGTTCGCCTTTCAAAGAAGATTTGAAAAAAGTGATTTGATTTATAAAACCGTTCAAATACGCATAGCATACCATGGGTAGGCTATTAATTTTAATAATAATTAAGTATTTCAGATGATACATCAACGTGGCCTTCAGCAGTTTCGCCCTTCACGTGCTACTGAAGCTAAAGCTGTTTTTGTTCGTGCAACTTATGCTTAGAAAGAACGAATATACACAAGATAAGTTTGTTTTGTCACGGACGAACCGTTCAAATAATGTATATCAATCACGCCTTTCGCGTTTTACTGGTTTGTTGTGGTTCCCTATAACGCGAGCTTCTGTTTACACATTTCAAACGATACAAACCGACTTACAGGAACCCTGTCTGGATATTTCTTCCTGATTTTCTCTCCCTCTGATCGCCTCTTCTCAAAAGGATGCTCTTCTTTGTATTGAAACTTCATGGTTGCTAAAGGAAGAGTAAATTTGTCTCAGAAACACACAGAAGTGTCAGAAACGTAACCAACGCTTCTCTCTCATACACAGTTGCTTGCTAGTGCTTTGCTTTTCCTTCTGCGCATTAATACGGGCACACTATATTTACATTATTTTTGTCAACTCAAACTCGTATTTTTCTGAAAACCACGCATCCTGAAAAAAATATATATTTAAAGTATTTGACGCAAGACTTATTGAAGGTGTTCGATTGTTATTAAAGTGTTTTCTGACATTTCGTTGTTATTTGTAAGGTGGGGACTACTTTTTTCGGCTGTACACACTGTAGAATTTTCAAGCGGTGCTCCGGTCAGTCATATGACTATCTGCCCTCACTTCCGGTATTCAAAGTGACGCAGAGGTGTTTATGGTTTAAGAGCAAATATGCAAACGGTCATTATTCTTGAATCAATAAATAAACAACAAACAATTTCTATTAATCGACCTTAACGTCAGTAAACTGTCCTCTTTGCTGGTAAAAAGTTAACATTTAAAAAAAAAAATTAAAAAATTAAAAAAATATATATTTTTTAAGACATACTCGGACACAGCATTATTACACTTTAAAAATATATAATCGGCTTTTGTCTTGTCCAGTAAAAATACTTGAATTCCCTCAAACAATTTATTCAAGTTTATGGTTAAAACAAGAACAAAAGTATAGTCAAGTATAGTGACTAAAAATTCTTATCATACACTATTTTAATTATCTCTCTCTCTTTATACACACATAAATCCTGACCAGTGATTTGTGATTAAAAAGGTAGACAATTAAAAGACCACTAAACATCTTACCATTTTTGGCATGGCCCATTTTTTCTTATTTTGCCTTGGAGAGAGTGAGAGTGAGTATGTGTGTGTGTGTACATACATAAATACATACGCTATTTATATATAGTTGTAAAAAAAAAATCTTTTTTAAAGGTTTTTTTTTTCTTTTCTTTTTTGGTGCAGCAAAAGGGTAGAAGACATTTGTTGCCTGCTTCCAAAATTATGCAGAGTATACTATTAAAGGTAAAATATGTAAGATTTTTGTAATAAAATATCCAAAAATCACTTGCACGGTGTTATATATTTCCTGCAGTTGTCCCAAAAGTTCCCAAAGATTTTTTATTTCAGAGGAATTCCAATTTTAAATAATGGCTCGTCCCTTGTCATTGTCGCCTGTCAATAGAGACAGAGCGCAACGCGTCATAATCTGAAGACCACGCCCACTGGGGGGGGGGGGACCATCCAACCGTCTCCGTTGACTTTGCATTGCGAGAGGCTGCCTCCTTGTCTCCTTCATTTTTGACTTATAACAAAAGACAGAAAAATGCATAAAAGCTGCTGTGTGACAAGGTGTACAGCAAACAAGCTAAAAAACCCAGAAATAAGTTTTTATAATCTGTCGACCCCAAAAAACGAGTGTTTAAGGACACAAAAGTGGGCACAGGCTGGAACGAATGGGTCAATTGGGATCCTGACACTCAGTATGCACTAAAAAATGCAGTAAACATTTTGTCACTGGTAAGTCAAATATCCAAATGTCAGTTTTATATATTATATTTTTGTAAAATAAGTTATACTGTCGCCAATTACGTTCCCTGCTCCAGTGGACATAGTTCTCAGAGTAATATGACACCTTACGCTCTGTTTCAATTGCCTGTATCCACTTTTGTGTCCTTGAATGTTTTTTTGGGGTCGACAGATTATAAAAACTTATTTCTGGGTTTGTTAGCTTGTTTGCTGTACACCTTGTCACAAAGCAGCTTTTCGACATTGTTTTGTTTTTTGTTATAAGTCATAAAATGACAAGGAGGCAGCCTCTCGCAATGCAAAGTCAATGGAGACGGTTGGATTGTTCTCCCCCCCGGTGTGGGCGTGGCCTAAATACGCTCTGTCTCTATGACGTAATATCCGCGTTATCCCTGGTTTCCGCTCGTACTGCCATAGTAACCATAGACATCATGTCTATGATAGTAACCATGGCGACAGACGTGGACATCTGCGTTACGTCTAGCGGCACGCTCACGCTGTTGTTGTTTCGTTCAAACATTATGGACCATGGCAAGCAGACTTTGGGACAAAAGGAGAACTAAAACGAGGATCAATATTAGCGTGGCGTTTTCGAGATGCCGAGAGCTAGCGTCCGCGACAAACTTCGACTTGACAGAGACGTGCAAATGTGCATTAAACTAATCAGTGTTATATAGCTCAACATGATGAAATGTTAGAATATGATCAGTATGTTATTCTAATGTTGATCTAGCTTACTGCTAGTCTCATACAGCCAACAAACTAACGCATAGAATAACATTATAACTTTCAACACACTCAAATGCAGTTTAGTATGATAGTGTAGACCAAGTGAAACAGCGCTGCGTTACCTCAAGTTTAATTCTTCAAATAAACTGACCTATGCGAGTAGTATTTCTGCATTTGCGTGTAGTTCGGTAGAATGAAATGTCTTTATTCCTTTATATCCGCGGGACTCGTGTGACGCTGATATCTGTCTCTCATTAGCAATCGCACCCTGCTTCACACCACAGTCATGTTAAAAACATCAGTGTATTCACTCATCCATAAACATTATTAGATCCATCAGCATGACGACAAGTTCCATAATTCCGCTTATGCGTCATCAACCTACGCCTTTGTTATTGTAAGAGGTTAGCGACCCCTAGCGGCGAAAAAAATAACAAAAAAAAAAACATATAATGTAAAAGGAAACTGAACCCAGAGTATGAGATAGTGACACGTTTTTATTAGTAACGTGCACAGGTCTATGGACTCCTTGTGTCCCAGGAAGCTGCCTTGAGACTTAACAAGTGTTTGATTGATGAGAACAGAATTGACATTATCAGACAGGTGCAGAGAAACCAACAAGGCCTTGAGTAAAAAAAAGGTGTCTGTTGCTCAGTCAGCTCTTCAATACAATGAAGTACAAGTTTTATAAATTCAAGTCTTGTCATTATTACATTTTCAGGAAGGAAAAAAATACATTGTAAAAAGGCGCCCAAGTGGTAGGATTTCGTAACCGACCACATACATTCTTGTAGAGAAGAATTAGAGCAGAAAGGCTTAAAATCTGTCGTTTAGCTTCGTCAAAGCACATATTCTATTACATCCTCCCTGATAATCATGAAAAATTCATTTACTGCCAAAACTAAAACAGGATGACAATTGACCAGAATAAAAAATAAAATAAGAATTTGCTGCAGAATATGGATAATACTATCTTCCACATTCTGAATTTTGACAGGTTAACCATACAGAAGTTGTTAAAACCCATGTTTTCCAAGACAGTACCTCAATAATAGCATACACAACTCTACAACAATAACCCCCGACTTGTCTGTGACATCAATAGTTTTTCCAGTGAACTATAGGATGTGCAGAGTGTCTGTGGCTTTTTTTTTTAGCCAGTCTGTTTAGTAGATCTCCGTTTGCGCCACCTTTAGAAGTGAGGTATGACGTCCCAAACTGGAATTGAAGACGCAAGTCATGAAAAGGTCCGTTTTTATCTTGCTTCAGCATCCAGCCACTTCATATCTTCAAATAATTAAAAAGAAAAACAGCAGATGTCCTCATCCACACATAGCACAAACATAACTCGCACACGATCAGCATAGGTAGAACTGTAAGGCAGAGACTCCATTCTGAAGAAAAAAGAAAAAAAAAAAAACCTAGGCAAATAAAGCTTCCTGAAACATCCTAAAGTTTGCCTTTTCCATCCCCTTTGAGTTCAGGATCGACTCTCCTCCTGATAGACCTCATGTAAGGCCGTTTTTGGAAGGTGATGAGTCCAGAGTCGAGGGAGAATGATCAGGCGGATGTCAGATAGGGAAGCAGTTCGACAAAAAAAAAAAAAAAAAAAAAAAAAAAAAAAAAAAAAAAAAAACGGACTTGAAGAAAGCCCTCGGTCGGATGATCACCAGAGTCGATGCTGGTGGAGATTTCTGCTCAGGACGGACCGTATGTCTGCGGTGAACCTGAAGAGGGAACACATAATGAAGAGGTGCTATGAGATTTCAAGTGAACAGCATAAAAATTGTTCCATGTTTTAAGATCCTTACCTTAGTGCATCCAGCATGGGCAGCAGGTTAAGAAGTGCTGTGTCACTGGGGTCACTAAACCATGACTTTATAGGTATTGCATTATCTATGGGTCAGAATAAAAGAAATGTAGAAAACAATTACACATTCAAACCAAACCACTTTTTCCTCAGTAGACCTTTTATAATACATGGGTTTTCAAGAAAACTTGGGTGTCTATACGGTAGAAAGGTGAAATCATTTCTGAAATCGGTGCTACCTGACTAGAGAAAACAAAGAAAAAAGGCTGTCATCTTCCCTTTTGCCAAATAGGTAGGAAAACTTAAATTTAACAAATAAGAAACAGGTAATAACAAGTAGGAAAACACCCATAATGCACTGGGCATGTTGTCATCCAAGGCCACTCCAAGTCTGTTATTGGATAGGCTTGACCAGTCAAATACCGCTTTTGCTTGACTTCTTAGCAAACTTTTAGACACAACAGTGTTGACTTGTATTGCTCCTGGGTGCAAGAATGCAAAGAATAAACATTTAGCGGGAGCAAGTTATTTTCGGTTTCCAGTGAAGGATCCAGTGTTGTAGGCAGAAGCTAAAGGCTGCAAAGAATGGGAAATATGGAGACGACTGGACACTGCGACGGAAAATCTGTAAAAATGTTTGTAGTCTACATTTTAAACTGAATGACTATGAACACAGCATTTTAGATGAAACAGACGAGAGGGAAAAAACGAAAGAAACCGCCATTTCATCCGTTCGTTTAGAAAAAGAGGAACGGGGAGCGCACCTTCTGCAAACCAGCCGAAACAAAATGCCATCATGTAGGCTGTTGCCACAGTATTTTTACAATAATGCTTTTTAAAGAGGAGATGAACCCTCTGTCAATCCGACTCTCAGTGGGCGGGGATACAAAAACGTGGAAGTATAATCTGTAGTTTTCACGAAAGCTCTGGAGCTGTCAAATGGACTTTTGCAAATAAACTGGAATTTCTCAGTCCAGGTAACAGAGAAAAAGAAACACGCTGTTAATTTATATAAACTACCGTCATTGTACCAATACAAAGCAGGTTGAAAATCAGCAAACATACATTTGAATCTATAGTACTGTGCAAAAGTCTTAGGCATGTTAATACCACCCCCCCAAAAAATAACTGTTTTTAAGTCAGTTATTTATATCTTTTGCTGTAGTGTGTCAGTAGGAAATATCAGTTTACATTTCCAAACAGTATTTTTGCCATTAATTGTAATAATCCAGTGAGATTTGTGTATGCACAAGGAGTCTGACAACAGCCGGCATGATCTGATCTCACCATCATCGAGTCCGTCTGTGATTACATGAAGAAACAGAAAAAACTGAGACAGACTAAATCCAGAAGAACTGCGGGAACGTCTCCGAGATGCTTGAAAAACCCTTCCTGCAAAGCTGAAAAACTATGAGCAAGTGTACCTGGACAAAAGCCTTTTTAAACGCAAAGGGTCGTTACACCATATATTGATTTGAATTAGTTAATAGAAGTTAAATCATAAATAAATTCAATTTGTGATTTTATTTTTGAAAGCATTCTCACTTTACAGCATTTTAACACAAGTGCCAGTACTTTTCACAGTACTGTAGCTTTGCAGGAAGGTTTCTTCAAGCATCTCGGAGACGTTCCCGCAGTTCTTCTGGATTTAGTCTGTCTCAGTTTTTTCTGTTTCTTCATGTAATCACAGACGGACTCGATGATGGTGAGATCAGATCATACCGGCTGTTGTCAGACTCCTTGTGCATACACAAATCTCACTGGATTATTACAATTAATGGCAAAAAGAATGTTTGGAAATGTAAACTGATATTTCCTACTGACACACTACAGCAAAAGATATAAATAACTGACTTAAAACCTTTTTTTTGGGAGGGAGGGGGGGGGGGTGTTAACATGCCTAAGACTTTTGCACAGTACTGTATATATATATTTGTGACTAAATGTGCGGTTGGTTACATTTATCATTGTTGGTCTCATGGATTCGCTGCACTGAACAACAGAAATCTGCTTGGTTTGAAAGTGACTTACATCACTGCACTATTGACAATGACAACAGACAATGGACCTTTTTTGTCAGTGAAATTTCTCTCATGTGACAACAAAAAACCCCATCACAGAGCAGTAAAATGTGTTTTATTCAAGACCTAGCTATTCATTTATTGATCAGTTCTTTCTAAAGTGTTGTTTAAATTTTATTTAGTCATTTACTTTGCATCCTAAAGTTCAGATGTTCATTCTATGTATGTGTATGATCAATTTCAACTTTATAATTTACTTCCATAATGTAATGCATTTCAGAGTAAAATTCATTCGAAAAAATAGGGGAATTCATCAGGAATTGACTATATAATATGATATATAAATCCTATATATGATCTTAAATCCTGCTTTTGCATATGGCATAGATTACTGTGATGCTGAGCATGCTAAACACGGTGAGGCTGAAATGGCCTAAAGTACACAACCACAGATATCATGCAGTGAGACCAGCTGGGCAACTGCTCACACACAAGTTAATCCTGCAAAGAAGCAGTGCAAACTGCAGCGCGTTGTTATAGTCTTACCTGGATGACTGCGATATGCCCCTGGCGAGTTGTCAAGAATGACTACACTTGATAAGTCATCATGTACAACGGACAGGTCTTTAATATAACTACCTGAATCCAGTGTACAGTGCTGCACAAGATAAAGAAACGGAGAGTGTTGTTGAAATATATCCGTGACTAATGTCTGCCTTTTCCATATTTCTCATAGGAAAGGTTTAAGAACAATGAAATGTAAAGAGTTTCAGTGGTTACCTGTCTGTAGTATCTTCTTTTTAGGATCCCCTTGTTGTTATCCAGCTTATCAGCTACTGCAGAGCCATAGATCTCCATACTAGCAGTGAACACTACTAACTCATACCACTGACTGACCACCTCTAAGAAGAAGTCGACATGCGGCCTTTTATGTACAAAGAATCTGACTGGGTGTTTGTCTATTACCACCTGCAAAAAATGACAGTTTACATGAGAAAATGAAAGAGACATCTGGGTGAAGATAACAGCGATTCATGATTAAACGAGAAGCATTAAAAAGGGCTGTACAGTGCAACATACAAAAAATTGTTCTGCGTGATGAAAACTTACCACAGTAACACGCGTGTAAGACAGACCAGTTTGTTTGTATTAGTGCTGCACGATTAATCGTATCGCAATATGACGCAAAATGCTGCGATTTTATATTAAATAAAAAAATTACCGCTGTTAACGCACTTATTAATGCACTTATTAATGCAAATGCTTTTAAACCATTCATGCGCGATAAGACAAAAGAACGAGCTGCATGTGAATGTCCTCCTGACACACACACACACACACACACAGATAGACGCGCGCCAGTATCAAGTTCTCTTTCGCGGTAGAACGAACAACACACATGTATGCCAAAATGAACGCGCTGCATGTGAATGTCCTGACTGTGACAGACAGAAAGACTCGCGCTAAAATCGTGCGTGCGCACAAAACAGCATGCCAGAATACAGCTCTCTTTCGAGCTTGAACGAACAATAACACACACAATTATGCCAAAATGTCTTTTTGTCGAGTGTCTTCATAACATAAGAGTAGTCTTAACCTGCTTTTAGGCTCTTAACATCCTTGATGTGTCATTACAAGTGCACAGAAAATGTGAGTGATTCCTTCTGAGTGAACACGAGTGGATCTGACTGGAGTAGATGTGAAAGATATGTATTAAAATGATGTTATTTAAGCCAGCGCAAATACCTCTGTTTACATCCTGCTTTCGGGTGAAGTCCAAAGTAGTCGATTGCCGAGTTCACGCGCATATGTTTAGTTACTTATGATCACGCGCGTGAACTCGGCAATCGATTACTTTGGACTTCAACCGAAAAACAGGATGTAAACAGGTATTTGCGCTGGCTTAAATAACATCAGTTTTATATGCAGTCAGATCCACTCGTGTTCACTCAGAAGGAATTACTCACATTTTCTGTGCACTTGTAATGACACACCAAGGATGTTAAGAGCCTAAAAGCAGGTTTAGTACTTGCCCCATTGAAGTCAACAGGGTGCAAATTTTAAAAATAGAATAACTCGGTGTAGGCAACACCGATTTTTGTTGTTGTTCTCTGTATTGACAGCACTCTAAATCTACAATAAAATGAGCTCAATGTTAAAATTGACCGGAGTTCTCCTTTAAGATGCATTTTGGTCAATCGGATCACAAGTGGACGACGCTAGATACAGGTGTAAAGCGTTTTGAGCTTGTCCACTTTCGACCACTTCCAGAGGTAGTCAAAAACACATTTGACCAGATTGCTTTCATAGTGTAAACGCTCATGTGGTCGAAAGTGTTCGAACAGCCACAAAAGACAGTCTCTCCGTCTACTGACCTAATGTGTGAACATTATGGGAAGCGCACTAGCCAGAGGGGATTTAAACTTTGTCGGCTGGAGACCCAAGTTTTGTTTGAAGACGAAAAACATACCAAGCACAATGTTCTCTCACCATTCCTGATTTCTAACACACACTCAGCGTTCAACGTGTTTTTGTGGCTGTCAGAGCAGAAACGAAAGCTGATGCTCACCGGATGTTTTTCAGTCATCCCTGGTCGCGTTCATATGTAAATTGCACAAGCTTAGTTTGTCCATTAGATTGAAAGGTCCATTTTGTCCATTTACCCGCCCATAGACCCTCCCCTCAGAGAAAAAGTGGACAAAAGAGACGGATTAAAACACCAGGTGTAAACAGGAATGTGTCTGTCTCGTCTACTTGTGATCCGATCGACCAAAACACAACCTAATACCAGGTGTAAACAGGGCCTATGTCAAGCATGTAGGGCTGTAGCGATAACCACAATTTTGTAATACTGACAAGCCAACCGCAGTGGAATGCAATGTTCACATGTCCTTCTTGTTTTACACTTCATGCATTTGTCATGAATGTTAAACAAGTTAATAAAAATAACAAGAGTGATGAATGTATTTTTTTTTATTAAGACTCCATGTACCATTGTGATTTGTACAGAGTCTCTGTAGATTTGGACTAAACAAGTGAGAGAGAGATCGACTGACCGTGTGCGATTACCTGCGTCTTTCCTTCTTCAGATGAAAAAATGTGTGTATCTCACAGATTATAATAAGATTAATAATAAAGATATTAGGAATTCAGATATATTATGTAAATATACTGAAGTATAATAATAATTAAATAAATTAATAATTTCCTGGGAAAATATGCTCATGAAAAATTGGCTCTTTGTTAAGTATATTTTTATGAGACTTCTATTCATATTTATTTCATTTACTTTGGTCCATAAACTCAAAAACAACAGAATAAATTATCACCCACCCTTAAACGGGAGTGATTGATAACATAATTAGCATACATATATAGTATGCATGATGAACTATGGTTGTTTTCAGAAATGGTAACAGGCGTTTCATATGTTTATAGCACGTTTCATTGTGCTATAATTGCTATAAAACTTTCAACATCTCTAGCACCAGCTACAGCAATATCATAGCAATGTTCAAAATAAGTTAACGTACAGCCCTGATAATAATAGTCTATAATAATAATAATTATTATTATTATTATTATTATATTTTAATATGTAATATTTTATATCGCTTTTTATACGTTTAATAAATATTATAATTATTTTACTTTTATAATGTATAATCAAAATAGTATTTATGTATTTATAGTATCAACAAAGAGCAGCTGCTATTTTATTTAACTATTTTAGAGCCAAGCATAACTAGAAAAACGTAACCGTAAATGGACGTTTTTAAAAAAGTTAACGTACAGCCCTGATAATAATAGTCTATAATAATAATAATAATATTTTATATAGCTTTTTATACATTTAATAAATATTATAATTATATTAATTATTATAATAATATTATAATTATAACTATTTTACTTTTATAATGTATAATAAAAAAAATTAGCCTGGGTGCCAGCCCGAACCCCGCCCACAACATTTTTTGGTCGGGAAGTTCGGTCTGGACTCGATCCATTGAGGAGTAATTATGCTCGGCTCCTAGAAGGCCGAGCCTATCAAATTGCCAGGGCGGGCTTTAATCGATGATGGACAGATAGTCTGCGGTTACGTAATCACCCACGTCACCAAAGAGCGCTTGATTTGAATTAGTTTACAACAAAGACGACTGCAGCTGGAGAATTGAGATTTCACGAGTTCACATTTACAAATAAGTCAGATAGAATAAATGCGTTGGCTATATGAGATGTCACGAGTTCACACAAATAAGTAAGACAGAATAAATGCGTATATGACGTGCTGTCCGAGAGGGCTGTGGGCTCGGTAGCCATACTCCCCCCGTGTTCCTGGTTGTGAGAGAACAAGACAAGAGTGAGGATTCGGGGTGGTGGAGGGACCGAGGGATGCTGAAAAACTGTCAAGGAGTGTTAGGTAAGTTGACAGAGTGAATATGCTTCCTCAGTAACGTTAGACATGGTATTGTTTGATGACAAGTTGATATTGGATTGATTATTTATACGTGCTCCTCCCGAACTTTGTTTATGAAACATCATGTGTAGATTCCGCCATCGCGTCTGTTATAGAAGATATCGACAGCGCATTCATTTTAAAAGAGGAACAGAGAGCCGCGCCCGCGACATTTTGTTGGTTGAAAATATGAATGAAGGACATGCGTCATTTACTCCGTTGCTCTGATTGGTTGTAGGTCTATCCAATTGAGTGCAGAGGTTTTTTTTTCCTAGTTCGGTTGAGACACGCCCCATAATCAAATCTCTATGGAGCGGTATCAGACTCACATTCTGACTAGAATATGAGTATGACGAAGTCAGGCTAAAAAAAAAAATAGTATTTATGATTTTAATAGTTTTTAATTTATTTTAAAAAATATATATATAAGAAAAATCTTTATTTTGTAAGAGCAACAAAGACTATTTTAGAACCAAGCATAACTAGAAAAACGTAACCGTAAATGGAAATTTCCATGAATTTCCCTGGCCTGGAATCACAATACTTGATATTTCTAGGTTTTTAATGAGCGTTGGTCTATAGATGTGCATTTTATAGTGCAAATGTAATGTACTCTGTAACAAAAATGTTTCATCTTACTTTGAGGATGAAGTCTGGCGGTGTACCAGGCCGCACTGTAGGTCTGAGGACTCCATCGTGATGCGAGTGGATCAATGTCTCGTCAAGATCTAAAACTAGGATCTTCCGCTTAACGGTGTCTGAACATGAATACAAACACAAATTGACAGGTCAGTCAACGCATATGAAAAGACTTCACACAAACACAACACTGTCTCAAAGACAAGTAACACTCAGATTGGGCATGTTAAATCTCACCGGCAGCTTTGTGTTGTCATAATAATCACGTATTAAACTTGAGGAGAAGAAAAGATATACTCACTGAGTCGGTTTCTGGAAATGGGGGACAATGGTAAAATGTCATATCGCACCGTTTGATACTGGATTATCTAGAACAGGAAGACGACAAAACAGGAAACAGTCCACCTCAGTACAGCACAGCGCAAGACACGTGTACAATGCAGCAGAGGACATTTTTACAGATTATTTAGCAAGATATAATGGTTTTAATGGAACATTTAGGTCTGCATTTATCAACTCTGAACTTTTCAGAACTCACTAGTCTCTAACGACAAGTGAATAACGACCATTTAAACATCACATGAAAGCACAATAAAAAAAAAGCTTGTCTATCACTGCTGAAGCAGGTCGAACTTTACAATATCCAGAATTTAAATAAATAAATAAAAAGTATAGTCAATTTAAAAATACAGGTTGTATTAAAAATACTGTTGACTATCTATCAATCCAACCATTCATCCAATATTTCTTTATCTATCCATCCATCCATCTCATATCTATCTATCTGTCATATTTTCACCCCCCCCCATGTACTTAATTTTTGTTATTAATATTTTTGAAATATTTATTTGTTTATATTTATTTAAAAAAAAAGAAGCAATATTTAATTAAATATTACTATTAAACATTGGCATTAGGGTGCTTCTGCTCTCCGTATTCAAGATTGGCAAACGAAAAATAATAATAAAATAAATATATGGATAAAGAAATAATCATATTCATGATATATAATCAATATCGGCTGATCATTCAAATTTACTATAGAAATCTCCATGCCTAATAATGTTAATAATAACATGTCTAGGCCCAGAAATGGACAATTTAGCCGGATAATACAGGTTTTCCGTGACCGTGAGAACCCTAAATTAGTCAAAATGAACACAAGGGGTGTCCTGGACTTCACAACTGGTCAATTAGCCGCTTACTCAAGTACACAACCTTCAGGAACTGAACTGAGCTCAAACTCAGATCACTGTCTCTTTAAGAGGTCCGAGACCCTCTGCTTCAGTCCAGCACTCACCACAATGTGGATACTCTTCCTCTCTTTCTCCAAATCCCTCTCTTCTGAGCTATCTTTAGCTCTCCCAGCTGTCTAAAAGCGTCAGAGGAACTTCGGAGAGAACAGCCGAGCGAAACTGCCAGGGTGACTTTGAAAAGGGGGCTGTTTATTCCCAACTTGCATTAGGCCTCATTCATAATATCAGGTCGAACCGACCCGATGCTTGCATGACTGTAAAGCATGTTCAGAGAAGCGTCCGCTACTCCGGCACCCATATCAGAGTCCCAGACGAGTAATACTTCTATAATTGCGTCTTAATGATCATCTTAAAGATTATTACACAACTGGCTCGCCAAAGCCTGTTGTGCACAGGGGGATTACAGCCTGTTTTCCTAGTCAAAGTGTTTACATACTCATGTGACCCATTTATCAGCTACTTCTTAAAAACAAAAACCTACTGGATAATATTCACATATTATTATTAGTATATTATGTTAGAAATGATGAATCCTCTTTCTTTTATAAATATTATTAAAAATGGTTTTTGATTTATCCATCTTACCCTGATCATTATTGCTTTAGGCTCACAGTAAAACATCATATATACATTTTAGTTAAAGGTTCTTTCTCTTAAACTTATCTTAATTTAATGTTTTTCCATCAAATATTTATATTTTATTTAAGCTCGATTTTAATGAACAAAATCTTGTTTTCAATAGTTTTAGTAAAAACAGTAACACTGGTTGCAAATAATTAAAGTTATTTAAAATGAAAACAACTAATTTTGGTGTCAAGTCTTATTTTGCACTTATCTCCCCGGATCATTACTGCTTTAGATGCAGTGAAATGTCATAATTTCTTGAATTTCTTGAAGAAAAATAACTCATTTTGGTGTCAAGTCTTATTTTACACTAATGGTACATGTTCGGCTGTTTATTAACGGTTTACGCAACAGTAAAGTGTCACATTTACCAATTTAAGGAGTTGACAACTCAGTTGTCATTAGTTTGTAAATGTCAGTGTTTAATGGAATCAGTGTAACATGTTATTCTTCATAACCAGCAAACAAGTTGTGCAGTTACCAACGTCTTAATGGACATATGTGTCTCTCTAATGAATCACAGAATAAACATGGGTAACACTTTATTTTAATGTATCCCTATAACTGTGTAATTACACATTTAAGTACTGAGTAATAGCAATTAACTACATGTACTTACTATAGGGTTAAGATTTGGGGTTACACTTTATTTTAAGGTGTCATTGTTACAGTGTAATTATATATTTAAGTACTGAGAAATATCAAGCACCTACTATGGGGTTAGGCTTTGGTTGAGGGTTAGTTGCATGTAATTATACATAATCTACTGTTGTTATTACTACAGTAATCACATGTTACATAATTATGTAACAAGGACACTGCAAAATAAAGTGTTGCTGGATTTGGTTTAGCTGCATGTAATTATGCCTAATTTATAGTTACTATAGTAATGTAACGTGTAACAAAGACACATTAAAATAGTGTTACCTAAACATGAAATAATAAGCCACTGGCTACTTTATTTACATCTAGGAGAATGGGAATGTTTCCAGACAGGTGTCTGCTCTCCCTTCAGACACCTGCATGAAAGTCCAGTGCCATGTCACGAAACAAAAGTTGCTCACACATGAAAAGGACACTCACCGTCCGTATGTGCTTCCTGAGGATGTATAAGAAGAAGCTCCACAGCCTGGATGTCACGCCGAGGAAAGTGCGCACACCGAGCAGACATTGGCGGGTCTTTAGCATGTCAACCATAACACCAGAGTCCGTGAGGTGTGATTTACACCGCTGACAAGAGCAACACAACACACCTGTGGAAATAAGGTCCTGCCAACCATTCACAACTTCACACCTCACGCGCCTTGATATGATTCAAACAAACGTTTGAAGGGTGCTAAAGTGCAGCGTTCGCAAAACAAAAGTGCGTGGGTTAAATATCACTTGGTGAATGTCTTTATCTTTAGAGAGGTAGTTTTCTCTGTCCGGCTCCTTCAAATGCTCGCTGGCTAAAGGTGGTCAAACAAACTGGAGTGTCGAACAAATGTCTCCGTTCTGCCAAAAGCCACGCGAAGTGCGACCGTCCATCTGTTGCAACATTAAAACCAATATGCGTATTCCGCTTCTTTGTGATAATCTTTGAGAAAGCGAAAAGAAAAAGCGTACAATTTCTCAGCGCCGAGAACAGTTTAAAGCCAATACGGTAGAGCAACACGGGCCGCCATCGCTTCCCTGACGTCACTTCCGCGAAGAGACATAAAGTTTGTGCTCACGTGGCCGCGGCGTTTTTCAAAAAGACTTTTGAGTTCCCATTCAGTGTTCACCAGTGAGAATTCAAACCGTAGGAAGCTTTCACATTTTTTTTTTGTCATTTAATTTATTTTACTGATGACAGTGGTTAAGTAAAAAAAAAAAAAAAAAAGTCCTTATTTTTGTGTGATATTAAATTATTAAAATGAACGAACAATTTTACGGAAGCGTATTGCATTCACTTGAAGAAAAAAAAATCTACTCTGTTTTTCTGAATTAATTATCTCAGAATTATGAGATAATTTTTCACGAATAAAAAGTTTTTGCTCTGTTTTTCTGAATTAATGACTTAATTATCTCAGAATTATGAGATAATTTTTTATATAAAAAAAATATTTTATTCTGTTTTTCTGAATTAACGAGTTAATTATCTCAGAATTACGATAATTTTTCATGAATAAAAGTTTTTGCTCTGTTTTTCTGAATTATTGAGTTAATTAAGTCATTAATTCAGAAAAACAGCAAATTTTTTAAATGAAAAATGATCTCATAATTCTGAGATAACTCGTTAATTCAGAAAAACAGAACAAAATATATTTTTTATAAAAAATCATCTCATAATTCTGAGATAATTAAGTCATTAATTCAGAAAAACAGAGCAAATATTTTTATTTCAAGAAAAAATTATCTCATAATTTTGAGATAATTAAGTCATTAATTCAGAAAAACAGAGCAAAAACTTTTTATTCATGAAAAATTATCTCGTAATTCTGAGATAATTAACTCGTTAATTCAGAAAAACAGAGTAGATTTTTTTTCCTCAAGTGAATGCAATACGCTTCCGTACAATTTAGCGTAGTGATGAGATTTTGATTCACCGCGCCAGTCTTTTAACTTTGCTCACCAAAAGATTACTTCAGAAGCCCTTTAAAGTCACTATGAAATCAAACCGTAACATTCTTTTCAAAATATTTTTATTCGTATGCCTCAATCTTTAATCAAAATAACTTCCCCTCGACCCCTCCCACTTGCAGCAACATCTACTGGTGCGAGGGCGGGACAACCTGTCACTCACATGAGATCGACCAATAGCAAACCACAACAATCCAACCATCCAATCAATTCACCATGACAATATCAAGCCCCTCCCTATATTATTTTCTTGTTCGAGAAGCCGTTTCATGCCGAATTTAAGCATGTTACATTGTTACGCCAGTTTATGTTATCAGTTTGTTACTAACTTACTCGATTTGTTATATTTCACAGGGAAAAAACGCCCAATGTCTATTGTCAGTGTAACGATGTATGAAGCACAGCTCATACAGAAATCACTTTCCAAACAAGCAGCTTTCTGTTGGTCAACACACATCAGATCTAGTAAACCAATGAGGTTCATTCTCGTGTTACGCAGCACGTTTGAGCTTCAGCAAGAACCAACCAGGTTTGTTCTCGCAGGTCAAGCAGATTCGGTTGAGCTTCTGTTTATGTCCGCTGATCAATGTTTAAATGTGAATAAAAGACTAAATTTAATTTGTTCATCATATAAACCGTTCGTGTCTCTTCAGAAAATTTGGACTAAACCACTCAATGGATTAGTTTTATGATCTCTTTATGAACTATTTGTAGCATCAAAGTGGTAGTTGCATAGCTGTCAATGGAGGGACAGAAAGAGATTTAATCAAAAAGATCTTCATTTGTGTTCAGAAGATGAATGAAAGTCTAATGGGTTTTAGTAGGGTGGTTAAGCGCAAAAATCGATCACTTTGCGATAAAAGCATCAAATTTGGTAGGAAGGCTCACAAAGGGGGTCTGATCAGATTTAGGACCGTAGGCGCTTGAAATTTGACCCCTGGGGGTCATGGCGGCCATTTTGAAAAATGAAAAGACCTTCTATGTGAAAGTGTGCTCATATTTACATGTATTTATGGTGAAATGTGTTATTGCATTTTATGTTTCTGGCAGCTTTTAATTCATTTTCCCATTACGAAATCTATATTTGGCGGCCATTTTGAAAAATGGCCCTCAGGGGCCAAATTTTGAGCGCCTACGGTCCTAAATCTGATCAGACACCATTTGTGAGCCTTCATACCAAATTTCATGCTTTTATCGCTAAGTGATCGATTCTGGTGAAAATTTGCGCTTAGCCACCCCACTATTTGGAACGACACGAGGGTGAGTAATTAAAGACAGAATCTTCATTTTTGGGTGAACTATCCCTTTAATAACTCTGGTCAACAAAGCTTAAGTCAAAAATGTGTACAATTTGTATGTATGTTGGACTTTCAATATAATTTTATTGATAATTTATTGTACTTTACTTTGTTTGGAGCATGTCTGACCTCACATGGCACAAAGTTTGAGTATCGTCCCATGAGCTTTGTTCAAGATCTCCACCAACAAGTGAAAAGTTGCATGTCTACAACACGTATAAAAACCCAGAATGATATAAACTGTAAAAAATGAGCTTAGTGATAAGTCAAGAATAGTCCAAACCAGTGCTTGAAAATAAGTGCTTTTTATCCACAAATACAAAAACTGCATAACATTACTAAGAAGTTAATCAATTTAGGTCAAAATAAAATCCTCAAACCTGGTCTTGTAATAGCTGAGAACAAACTGACTATTTGATTCATAATAAAAATAAAGAATTATAAATAAATATTTTTCAAAGATGGATTTGACATTCCCGGATTTAGGACATGATGAGGACTGTCTTCATTCACACATCAAGATCATCATCTGGATCCTCCTCATCAAAGTCATCGTTGGCATCAGGCTCGTACATGATCCGTCCCGAGCCAGGAGTCGGCCTCAGAAGAGCTGATTTTCTGCGGGGGGAAACAGATTACACTGCAGCATGAAAGACTGAACTTCTCAGAACATCAAAATTGTTCAGATCTTTATTTTACAGTTTCCTTGTTACATATTTTACATGTACCAATATAACAGTAACTTTAACAGTAAATTATACATAATTACATGTAACTAATCCTAAACCAAACCCTACAGTAAGTATATGTTGTTAATATAGTTTAGTCAAACTATAACAAGGGCACCTTAAAATAAAGCGTAACCCAGATTTTTTGTTTTTAATTAAATAATCAGTTTTGTATTACAAACAGTATTTTTATTGTCAACTAAAACTATGAATTTTTTTTTTTGTTCATTGAAATAAAGTAAAATATAAATACTAGATTAAAAAAAACTTGAAAAAAAAACCTTACTAGAAATGGTGCCTTGGCAATTAACTGAACATTTATAAAACTAACTAATACAAATTTAAGTAGTAAAATTACTAAAACTGAAATATATTTTAATCAAACCTAAATAGAAAAATACAAAAATAAAAATGACAAAAGCACATAAAAAAATACTAAAACTTTAAACTAAAAAACATAAAAATAAAAGAATTTAAAATATGAATAAATATATGAATGGTATATAAATATTACCAAAGACTATATATCTATATATATATCTAAATATCTATATCTATCTATCTGGTTGAATATTAGACGGTGCACTAATATTACTATGAATGGGAGAAAGTGCAATGCACAATATGGTGGAATAAGTCCCGCCTCCTAAATAAAAGAGCCAATCGCTGATTGGTAAAGTCGTTAGGTGTGTTAGACATCTAGGGCATGTTCAAGCTCAAACCGGCGCGCAACGGGTTTTGTCAAAAATGTCAGCCCAATCAGCAGCAACATGTATATAAACCACGCAGTATTAAAGCAACAGCTCGCACGATGGGTCCAAGTAAAGTCGTTTACAAATGTGTCCGCTGCAGTTCGGTATGTGCGCAACAATTGAAGATATTAAGAAGACATGTTTGTCGTAAGAGTTTTATAGTAAAAATATAGCATATCAAGTGATCAGCAATAATGATAAGCCTAATACTCACAATAAAAATAATAAGGTCATATAGCTCATAATAACACAGTCTCAGAGGTAAGAAGTGGATCACAATAATTAGGAACCACAGTTTCCACAAATCCCTTCACTCGATTGGGATGTTCTCTTTTATTCTGGACGGCAAGGGCAGTGACTGTAACAGAGCGTATTTTGCAGTATTAACCACGTATTTATACCGATTTCATCAGGCTCCGAAAATTCTTCACAAAGAATGGCCTTCTCAGCTGCCATAGTTGCAACTCTTGCGTCATCAACGCACCACAGTTTCCGTTTAAAAAACGTTTTGCAACTTTTTGTCGGGGCTGAACGCAGCCCAAGACTATTGTGTTACTGCAGCTGCTGTTAGAAGCTCCGGTTTAGAAACAGTCAGTGTTCTGAGACGAGCGCCTAGGACTTTGGCTGGTCCATCCTGAAAAATGCAGTTTTTTTGTCATGATTTAAGCTTTTAGAAACAAAATTGATGGCCGTTCATTTACAAAACAGCAGCGTTTTGGGGGCCTGAAACACAAACCCTTTCAAAACAGGTTTCAAAGTTTACGTTTTTTTGAAAACGATTCTGGTATGGTCTTCGTGTAAACTACAATAATGCGCATTTTTTTAAAGCGGTGACACCATGCGCATGCGTATGACGTGTTCAGTCTATAACACTTTGTTTCTTCACAAAGTGACTTCGCCAACTACTGGTCTGGCAGCAGAATACAGCGTTTCTTTTTTTTTTTTTACTTTTCCGTGTTTCATACATCTTTGTCTTGTAAACATACCCTGAAATAGCTGCCCAAAAGGTGTTTCAAAGATGGTCGCCGAGTGAAATGACTTGCCAGATTGACTTTGATTTTACTAATGTTGCCTTCATGTGAATCAGAAATTTCCTACTTCCCACTTCTGAAGTTGTGATTATGAGCTTGTCGTTATTCAAGTGCTTTGTTGTCAGAAAGAACAGAAATCTTTATTAAATATCATTATGACTTCTTATTAAAGCCAAAATGATATTTAGCTTTCCATTCATTGACAACCAATTAAACATTCACCATGCTATCTAGATAGTTAATAAAATAGCTTGCTGACAATTCTAGAATAATGGTCAAATACAGGCTATTTTGTAATACAGTATGCTTCAAATGATTATTCATATATGTAAATATGCACTAATGATGAGACAAGGCTATGTAGCTGTTGTGGAAATAACTAATAAAGAATAGCAGTCGTTCTCCCCTCGGCCATGTTTAAAGTTTATGGCCCGCCCAACTCTGGGACTTGGGTATTAAAGTCGGCATGAAACAGAAGTTGAGACTGTCATTTTTTCCTTGTTATGACGTATATCCGAGTGAAACGGCTTCTGAAATTAGAAAAAAATGCAGGGCGGGGGTTGATTTCGTCCTTCAGGAATTGATTGGATCGTTGGAGGTTGGGGCGTTACAAACAAAATGGAGGCAGATATGAATGCCAGTTTACATTCAGTTGTGGAGGATTTCTCTCCACCGGACTCCCCACCGTTACCCTCCCATGAAGGATTTTTTATTTTATTTTATTATTCCCGCGAACCAAGATGAGTCAAGTCAAGTTATCAGTCAAGTTCACCCTCGAGAGCATCTCGATAGCCGCACCCTCATCGGCTCTGGCCGCATGGCACGTGACCGAAAGAGAAGAGAGCTCGTTTCGAGGGGGGAGGGAAGGGTAATGTATTTGATTAAAGATTATAAGGGTACATGAATTTTAAAAAAAATTAAAGCTGCAAGCAGCATTTATCGGGGTTCAAGCAGTTAAGGCCTTTAAGGCCTTTAAGCACAAAAACATCAAAAGACATCAAGTTTTATTTAGCAAGCATGTAACCACTGACATCATAGATGGAAAATACCATGTTTTAGCATGATTTACCATGATTTACCATGATTTACCCTGTTCTAGCATAGTTGACCATGAATTTATCTTAGTTTACCTTGATTTACCATGTTCTAGCATGATTTACCATGATATACCACATTGTAGCATGATTTACTATAGTTTATCATGATTTACCATGGTTTACCATGATTTACCCTGTTCTAGCATAGTTTACCATGATTTACCATGGTTTACCATTATTTACCCTGTTCTAGCATGATTTACCATAATATACCACGTTCTAGAATGATTTATCAGGATTCTAGCATGATTTACCTTGATACACCACATTTTAGATTTATTTACTATGATTTACCATGCTTCTAGCGTGATTTACCATGATTTACAACACGTGAAGTGTCAGTGCAAATGAAGTGATAAACACTGACAAAATATGATTTTGTTATAATAGTTATTGTTATATAAGTGATTTTATAAGTGTCTAGAGTGACGCAAAATCACCTGTGAAAAGACTTCATTAATAAGTAGAATGGCCAGCAGAGGGCACTAGAAGACCACTTATTGGCTCAGGTTCACTTTAAATTTCATTATTTTCACCAGTTTTCTCCACTAAAGCTAAACACGGAATGGTTGCAGGAAGGCACGCGGAGACAAGGATGAACATACAAGATGCAGGTTTAATAGGAATTAAACTCAGGATATCGGAACAGGCAGCAACACACTCTAATTACAGCATAGAACTGACAAAGAACAAGGCAAAACTCAGGGCTTAAATACATGGGAGAACTGATCAGGGAAACAAGACACAGCTGACAAGACTAACGAGGAAACAGGTGTGACAGATGCACTAAATGACAGTTACCGTGGAAACCAAGGAGTGGCGGGAAAACAGAACAAAGGAAGACATGTGATCAGAGACAACAATACTCAGACAGAACACAACTGTGACAAAAGCAAACCAGTTTTACCATTTTAACTTAATGCATGCTTACACACACACACACACACACACACACACACACACACACACACACACACACACACACACACACACACACACACACACACACAAAGACAAATGTTGTTGTTGTTGTTTTTTCAATGCTATTGGGATATGTCATTATGAAAATATATTTGAATGGTCAATTAACATTTCACAAAGTCTTTGTAAGCTATTAATCAGACGATTCAGAATTTATTCAGAAACCTAAGACTACACACACATTATGTTGTAGATACAGACAGTTGAACTATATGATGTGATCAAACTGTCAGTACTAATACTTTAACAGATAGATTTTGACTAAATGTAATTGTAAATGTTAAAATAGGGATTTTATAAAGTCTAAATATAAATTATAGAACAATATGACAAAATTCCTATTTTAAACAGCAGGGGGCAGTAAAATATCACTTATTGGCTTAACATGCCATTATATTCATATCATTTTCACCTTTTTAACTGTTATAGAGGCAAATTTTGTCCGATCTGTCTGAAAATTTTCATGCATGTTTAGAGTGATATTTCACATGTTCTGACTTGTTTTTAAGAAGGTCTGAGTAATTCATTAAAGAGATATAGGCTTTCGGGGACACTTGGTAAAGGCTACATTATGAAGTGAACCTATTATAGCTATCCAAATGAAGTAGTTCAACTTTTTCTGACAATTATTGATCTAGTGAGTCCAGAGAATTGTATTGCACTAGTTTTGAACATTATGATATGAAAATTATATGATCAGAGATGGAAAAGACCATTTACAGCCAATACAGGCAGTTTACCATAGGAAATATATGGTTTTAAAGCTTTTTAACAGTTATAGCGCCACCTATCGTCCGATCTCCATAAAATTTTGCATGCTTGTTAATGATGTTATGTCACATATGCTGACCAATTTTTGTGAAGTTCTGCATTTTCATTTATGATTTATAGGCTTTTGACTGTATTTTGCCACGCCCATTTTATAAATGACCCTATTACAGCCATCCAAATGCAAAAGTTCAACTTTTTTTTGATAATTATTGATCTAGAGAGTCCAGAGAATTGTCCTAGACTGGTCTGGTTCCGATCGGGCGAAAAACCTAGGACTAGTTCGCAAAAGTAGGTTTTAGACATATTCGTGAATATTTAATGAACGGTTTGATTGACAGCAATGGTTCTTGAGGCAAAGTTGTTCAGCATGAGCAGATCTATCAAATGATATGCATATTGTGTGGATGAGTGTAACACCACGTGATTACAGAGCCATAAAACTCGTTAGCGCCAACTAGTGGCTGATTTCTTTCAAAATTCTTACAGACCTCTAGGGCCATAAGACGAACATGCCCATCGAGTTTCGTTCCGATCGGCCTCCGTTAACCTTGTCTAATCGGTGCTCAAACTTCATTGGCCGATGGCGGCCATGTTTTTTGAGATACGCCAATGTCCTCATAGACATACATGGCACCTTGGACCAAGACACTGCATACCAATTTTCAAGTCAATCGGACTAACGGTCAGGTGGTTATAGCCTGTTTTATGTTTTTTTCATGTTATAGCGCCACCATGTGGCCAATCGCCGCGATTTTTTTACTGTGACCTCAGATTGACCTCTTACACATGTGTACCAAGTTTGGTTAAAATACCTCTTTTACTTCTGGAGTTATAGCCATTTTAGTAAAATAGGCTCCTCCCACAACGTTAATTTTGCACCCCCTAGCAACCATGAATCGAAATTTCAACTTTTTTTCGATAATTATTGATCTTCAGACTCCATAGAACAATTCTGCACTGGTTTGTTTCCGATCGGGCGAAAACCCAGGGACTAGTTCGCAAAAGTAGATTTTCGACAAAATTCAAAATGGCGGAAAATCTATCATGGCGGAAATAAAATCGGAGATATACGTTTTGTTCGTCAGGCGTCCAGCTTTCCAATGATATAAGACACTTGAGTCTATGACTTACGGTCTAGGAGTTATGAGCAGTTTCGCGCTTTTGGTTGCTATAGCGCCACCTATGGGCCAATCGGGGTCATAATTTGATAACCTCTCCTCGATTTTTGTACTACCATATGGCAAAGTTTCAAAGCTCTAGCCCTTACGGTTTGGGCTGCACGATGCGTTTTACGGCAGAATAATAATAATAATAATAATTAAAGCTGCAAGCAGCATTTATCGGGGTTCAAGCATTTAAGGCCTTTAGGCACATAAGCATTTAAGACATTAAGATTTATTTAGAAAGCTTTTAACCACTGAAATAATAGATGGAAAAGTCCATTTACAGCCAATACAGGCAATTTACCATAGGAAATATGTGTTTTTTAAAGCTTTTTAACAGTTATAGCACCATCTATAGTCCGATCTCCATGAAATTTTGCATGCTTGTTAATGATGTTATGGCACATAAGCTCACCAATTTTCGTGAAGTTCTGAGTTTTCGTTTAGGATTTATAGGCTTTTGAGTGCATTTTGCCACGCCCATTTTCTTTATGACCCAATATACCCATGCGAAAAATGCAAAAGTTCAACTTTTTTTTGATAATTATTGATCTTGAGAGTCCATAGAATTGTCCTAGACTCGTTTGGTTCTGATCGGGCGAAAAACCTAGGACTAGTTCGCAAAAGTAGGTTTTTAACATAATTACGAATATTTAATGAACGGTTTGATTGACAGCAATGGTTCTTGAGGCAAAGTTGTTCAACAAGAGGAGATCTATCAAATGGTATGCATTTTGTGACAATAAGTGTAACACCACGTGATTACAGAGCCATAAAACTCGTTAGCGCCAACTAGTGGCCGATTTCTTTTAAAATTCTTACAGACCTCTAGGGCCATGAGTCGAACATGCCCACCGAGTTTCGTTCCGATAGGCCTCCGTTAACCTTGTCTAATAGGTGCTCAAACTTCATTGGCCGATGGCGGCCATGTTTTTTGAGATACACCAATGTCCTCATAGACATACATGGCACCTTGGACCAAGACACTGCATACCAATTTTCAAGTCAATCGGACTAACGGTCAGGTGGTTATAGCCTGTTTTATGTTTTTTTCATTTTATAGCGCCACCATGTGACCAATCGCCGCGATTTTTTTACCGTGACCTCATATTGACGTCTTACACATGTGTACCAGGTTTGGTTAAAATACCTCTTTTACTTCTGGAGTTATAGCCATTTTAGTAAAATAGGCTCCTCCCACAACGTTAATTTTGCACCCCCTAGCGACCGTGAATCGAAATTTCAACTTTTTTTTGATAATTATTGATATTCAGACTCCAGAGAACAATTCTGCACTGGTTTGGTTCCGATCGGGCAAAAAACCAGGGACTAGTTCGCAAAAGTAGATTTTCGACAAAATTCAAAATGGCGGAAAATCTATCATGGCGGAAATAAAATCGGAGATATACGTTTTGTTCGTCAGGCGTCCAGCTTTCCAATGATATAAGACACTTGAGTCTATGACTTACGGTCTAGGAGTTATGAGCAGTTTCGCGCTTTTGGTTGCTATAGCGCCACCTATGGGCCAATCGGGGTCATAATTTGATAACCTCTCCTCGATTTTTGTACTACCATATGGCAAAGTTTCAAAGCTCTAGCCCTTACGGTTTGGGCTGCACGATGCGTTTTACGGCAGAATAATAATAATAATTAAAGCTGCAAGCAGCATTTATCGGGGTTCAAGCATTTAAGGCCTTTAGGCACATAAGCATTTAAGACATTAAGATTTATTTAGAAAGCTTTTAACCACTGAAATAATAGATGGAAAAGTCCATTTACAGCCAATACAGGCAATTTACCATAGGAAATATGTGTTTTTTAAAGCTTTTTAACAGTTATAGCACCATCTATAGTCCGATCTCCATGAAATTTTGCATGCTTGTTAATGATGTTATGGCACATAAGCTCACCAATTTTCGTGAAGTTCTGAGTTTTTGTTTAGGATTTATAGGCTTTTGAGTGCATTTTGCCACGCCCATTTTCTTTATGACCCAATATACCCATGCGAAAAATGCAAAAGTTCAACTTTTTTTTGATAATTATTGATCTTGAGAGTCCATAGAATTGTCCTAGACTCGTTTGGTTCTGATCGGGCGAAAAACCTAGGACTAGTTCGCAAAAGTAGGTTTTTAACATAATTACGAATATTTAATGAACGGTTTGATTGACAGCAATGGTTCTTGAGGCAAAGTTGTTCAACAAGAGGAGATCTATCAAATGGTATGCATTTTGTGACAATAAGTGTAACACCACGTGATTACAGAGCCATAAAACTCGTTAGCGCCAACTAGTGGCCGATTTCTTTTAAAATTCTTACAGACCTCTAGGGCCATGAGTCGAACATGCCCACCGAGTTTCGTTCCGATAGGCCTCCGTTAACCTTGTCTAATAGGTGCTCAAACTTCATTGGCCGATGGCGGCCATGTTTTTTGAGATACACCAATGTCCTCATAGACATACATGGCACCTTGGACCAAGACACTGCATACCAATTTTCAAGTCAATCGGACTAACGGTCAGGTGGTTATAGCCTGTTTTATGTTTTTTTCATTTTATAGCGCCACCATGTGACCAATCGCCGCGATTTTTTTACCGTGACCTCATATTGACGTCTTACACATGTGTACCAGGTTTGGTTAAAATACCTCTTTTACTTCTGGAGTTATAGCCATTTTAGTAAAATAGGCTCCTCCCACAACGTTAATTTTGCACCCCCTAGCGACCGTGAATCGAAATTTCAACTTTTTTTTGATAATTATTGATATTCAGACTCCAGAGAACAATTCTGCACTGGTTTGGTTCCGATCGGGCAAAAAACCAGGGACTAGTTCGCAAAAGTAGATTTTCGACAAAATTCAAAATGGCGGAAAATCTATCATGGCGGAAATAAAATCGGAGATATACGTTTTGTTCGTCAGGCGTCCAGCTTTCCAATGATATAAGACACTTGAGTCTATGACTTACGGTCTAGGAGTTATGAGCAGTTTCGCGCTTTTGGTTGCTATAGCGCCACCTATGGGCCAATCGGGGTCATAATTTGATAACCTCTCCTCGATTTTTGTACTACCATATGGCAAAGTTTCAAAGCTCTAGCCCTTACGGTTTGGGCTGCACGATGCGTTTTACGGCAGAATAATAATAATAATAATAATTAAAGCTGCAAGCAGCATTTATCGGGGTTCAAGCATTTAAGGCCTTTAGGCACATAAGCATTTAAGACATTAAGATTTATTTAGAAAGCTTTTAACCACTGAAATAATAGATGGAAAAGTCCATTTACAGCCAATACAGGCAATTTACCATAGGAAATATGTGTTTTTTAAAGCTTTTTAACAGTTATAGCACCATCTATAGTCCGATCTCCATGAAATTTTGCATGCTTGTTAATGATGTTATGGCACATAAGCTCACCAATTTTCGTGAAGTTCTGAGTTTTTGTTTAGGATTTATAGGCTTTTGAGTGCATTTTGCCACGCCCATTTTCTTTATGACCCAATATACCCATGCGAAAAATGCAAAAGTTCAACTTTTTTTTGATAATTATTGATCTTGAGAGTCCATAGAATTGTCCTAGACTCGTTTGGTTCTGATCGGGCGAAAAACCTAGGACTAGTTCGCAAAAGTAGGTTTTTAACATAATTACGAATATTTAATGAACGGTTTGATTGACAGCAATGGTTCTTGAGGCAAAGTTGTTCAACAAGAGGAGATCTATCAAATGGTATGCATTTTGTGACAATAAGTGTAACACCACGTGATTACAGAGCCATAAAACTCGTTAGCGCCAACTAGTGGCCAATTTCTTTTAAAATTCTTACAGACCTCTAGGGCCATGAGTCGAACATGCCCACCGAGTTTCGTTCCGATAGGCCTCCGTTAACCTTGTCTAATAGGTGCTCAAACTTCATTGGCCGATGGCGGCCATGTTTTTTGAGATACACCAATGTCCTCATAGACATACATGGCACCTTGGACCAAGACACTGCATACCAATTTTCAAGTCAATCGGACTAACGGTCAGGTGGTTATAGCCTGTTTTATGTTTTTTTCATGTTATAGCGCCACCATGTGACCAATCGCCGCGATTTTTTTACCGTGACCTCATATTGACGTCTTACACATGTGTACCAGGTTTGGTTAAAATACCTCTTTTACTTCTGGAGTTATAGCCATTTTAGTAAAATAGGCTCCTCCCACAACGTTAATTTTGCACCCCCTAGCGACCGTGAATCGAAATTTCAACTTTTTTTTGATAATTATTGATATTCAGACTCCAGAGAACAATTCTGCACTGGTTTGGTTCTGATCGGGCAAAAAACCAGGGACTAGTTCGCAAAAGTAGATTTTCGACAAAATTCAAAATGGCGGAAAATCTATCATGGCGGAAATAAAATCGGAGATATACGTTTTGTTCGTCAGGCGTCCAGCTTTCCAATGATATAAGACACTTGAGTCTATGACTTACGGTCTAGGAGTTATGAGCAGTTTCGCGCTTTTGGTTGCTATAGCGCCACCTATGGGCCAATCGGGGTCATAATTTGATAACCTCTCCTCGATTTTTGTACTACCATATGGCAAAGTTTCAAAGCTCTAGCCCTTACGGTTTGGGCTGCACGATGCGTTTTACGGCAGAATAATAATAATAATTAAAGCTGCAAGCAGCATTTATCGGGGTTCAAGCAGTTAAGGCCTTTAAGGCATTTAAGCACAAAAGCATCAAAAGTTATTAAGATTTATTTAGCAAGCATGTAACCACTGACATAATAGATGGAAAAGACCATTTACAGCCAATACAGGCAATTTGCCATGGGATATATATGGTTTTAAAGCTTTTTAACAGTTATAGCGCCACCTATGCTCCGATCTCCATAGAATTGTTTACTGTGACCTCAAATTGAACCCATACACATGTGTACTGAGTTTGGTGAAGATATCTCATTTACTTCTTGAGTTATAGCCATTTGAGTAAAATAGGCTCCTCCCACAACGATTTGCCACATTCTAGAATTATTTAATATGATTCTAGCATGATTTACTATCATATACCATGTTCCAGAATGATTTATTAGGATTCTAGCATGATTTACCTTGATACACCTCATTTCAGTATTATTTACTATGATTTACAATGTTTCTAGCATGATTAACCACATTACTAGCAAATATGTGAAGTGTCAGTGCAAATGAGGTGATGAACACTGACAAAATATTATTGTGTTATAATAGTTAGTTATATACGTGATTTTTAGTGTGTGTCCAAGTATGAATGCAAAAGCACATGTAAAATATTTCATTATTAAGTAGAATGGCCAGCAGAGGGCAGTAGAAGACCACTTATTGGCTCACTTTCACTTTAAACCAGTTTTCTGCACTAAAGCAAACCAGTTTTTCCATGTTAACTCAATGCATGCTTACACACACACACACACACACACACACACACACACACACACACACACACACACACACACACACACACACACACACACAAACACACACACACACACACACACACACACACACACACATACACACACACACACACACACACATACACACACAGCATAGTTAACCATGATTTACCATGATATACCACGTTCTAGTATTATTTACCAGGAGATAAACGACAATCTAGTATTATTTACTTTGATTTACCATGTTTCTAGCCTGATTTATCACATTACTAGCAATTATTTGAAGTGTCAGTGCAAATAAAGTGATTAACACTGACAAAATATGATTGTGTTATAATAGTTATTGCTATATAAGTGATTTTTTTTGTGTGTATTCAAGTATGAATGCAAGCACATGTTGAAATATTTCATTAATAAGTAGAATGGCCAGCAGAGGGCAGTAGAAGACCACTTATTGGCTCACTTTCACTTTAAACCAGTTTTCTGCACTAAAGCAAACCAGTTTATCCATGTTAACTCAATGCATGCTTACACACACACACACACACACACACACACACACACACACACACACACACACACAGAGCATAGTTAACCATGATTTACCATGATTTACCACATTACTAGCAATTATTTGAAGTGTCAGTGCAAATAAAGTGATTAACACTGACAAAATATGATTGTGTTATAATAGTTATTGCTATATAAGTGATTTTTAGTGTGTATTCAAGTATAAATGCAAGCACATGTGGAAAAAATTAATTAATAAGTAGAATGGCCAGCAGAGGGCAGTAGAAGACCACTTATTGGCTCACTTTCACTTTAAACCTCATGATTTTGACCAGTTTTCTGCACTAAAGCAAACCAGTGTTTCCATGTTAACTCCATAATGCATAATTGCTACATATGCTACACACAATAATGCTACACACACACACACACACACACACACACACACACACACACACACACACACACACACACACACACACACACACACACACACACACACACACACACACACACACACACACACAAATGTTTCAGTGATATTGGTGTCACATTCACCTTCATCACATTCACCTTCTGTCTTCATCACATTCACCATCTGTCGTCATCACCTGCACCTGCTCCTCATCACCCTCCTCATCATCACCTGCTCCTCATCATCATAACCGTCACCTGTTGTCCTTGTCTTGATCTGTGTATTTAAGTTCCCCTCTCATCCATTATCATTGTCGGTTATTGTTTGTGCACTAGCACTCTGTTATGTTTGTTTTCATGTTGGAAAATAAAACCTTTGTTATATTTGTACCACACACACACACACACACACACACACACACACACACACACACACACACACACACACACACACACACCATCATTTATCATGATTTACCATGGCTGATACCAATACCAATATGAGAAAATGACTATTTTAAACAGCAGGGGGCAGTAAAATACCACTTATTGGCTTAACATGCCATTAAATCATATCATTTTCACCTTTTTAACTGTTATAGAGGCAAATTTTGTCCGATCTGTCTGAAAATTTTCATGCTTGTTCAGGGTGATATTTCACACGTTCTGACTTGTTTTTAAGAAGGTCTGAGCATTGATTAAAGAGATATAGGCTTTCGGGGACACTTGGTAAAGGCCAGATTTTGAAGTGAACCTATTATAGCTATCCAAATGAAGTAGTTCAACTTTTTCTGACAATTATTGATCTAGTGAGTCCAGAGAATTGTATTGCACTAGTTTTGAACATTATGATATGAAAATTATATGATCAGACATGGAAAAGACCATTTACAGCCAATACAGGCAGTTTACCATAGGAAATATATGGTTTTAAAGCTTTTTAACAGTTATAGCGCCAACTATTGTCCAATCTCCATAAAATTTTGCAAGCTTGTTTGTGATGTTATGACACATATGCTCACCAATTTTTGTGAAGTTCTGAGTTTTCATTTAGGATTTATAGGCTTTTGAGTGTATTTTGCCACACCCATTTTATAAATGACCCTATTACAGCCATACAAATACAAAAGTTCAACTTTTTTTTGATAATTATTGATCTAGAGAGTCCATAGAATTGTCCTAGACTGGTCTGGTTCCGATCGGGCAAAAAACCAGGGACTAGTTTGCAAAAGTAGGTTTTTAACATATTCATGAATATTTAATGAACGGTTTGATTGACAGCAATGGTTCTAGAGGCAAAGTTGTTCAGCATGAGCAGATCTATCAAATGATATGCATTTTGTGACAATATATCTAACACCACGTGATTACAGAGCCATAAAACTCGTTAGCGCCAACTAGTGGCCGATTTCTTTCAAAATTCTTACAGACCTCTAGGGCCATGAGTCGAACATGCCCACCGAGTTTCGTTCCGATCGGCCTCCGTTAACCTTGTCTAATAGGTGCTCAACTTCATTGGCCAATGGCGGCCATGTTTTTTGAGATACACCAATGTCCTCATAGACATACATGGCACCTTGGACCAAGACACTGCATACCAATTTTCAAGTCAATCGGACTAACGGTCAGGTGGTTATAGCCTGTTTTATGTTTTTTTCATGTTATAGCGCCACCATGTGGCCAATCGCCGCGATTTTTTTACCGTGTCCTCAAATTGACCTCTTACATATGTGTACCAAGTTTGTTGAAAATACCTCATTTACTTCTGGAGTTATAGCCATTTTAGTAAAATAGGCTCCGCCCACAACGTTAATTTTGCGCCCCCTAGCGACCCTGAATCGAAATTTCAACTTTTTTTCGATAATTATTGATCTTCAGTCTCCAGAGAACAATTCTGCACTGGTTTGGTTCCAATCGAGCAAAAAACCAGGGACTAGTTCGCAAAAGTAGGTTTTCGACAAAATTCAAAATGGCGGAAAATCTATCATGACGGAAATGAAATCGGAGATATACGTTTTGTTCGTCAGACGACCAGCTTTCCAATGATATAAGACACTTGTGTCTACGACATACGGTCCAGGAGTTATGACCACTTTCGCGCTTTTGGTTGTTATAGCGCCACCTATGGGCCAATCGAGGTCATAATTTGATAACCTCTCCTCGATTTTTGTACTACCATCTGGCAAAGTTTCAAAGCTCTAGCCCTTACGGTTTGGGCTGCACGATGCGTTTTACGGCAGAATAATAATAATAATAATAATAATAAAAATCAGTACAATTACAATAGGGTTTCAGCACTTCGTGCTTGAACCCCTAATAATAATTAAAGCTGCAAGCAGCATTTAGCGGGGTTCAAGCATTTAGGGTCTTTAAGCACATAAGGCAGTCTAGTGAGTTGTCTGAGTTTTTGTTTAGGATTTACAGGCTTTTGAGTGTTTTTTGCCATACCCATTTTCTAAATGATCCTGTTATGGCTACCCAATGGGTAAAGTTAAAGTTTTTTATATAATTAATAATCTAGAGCTTCCAGAGAATTGTACTGCACTGGTATATTTCCGATCGGGCGAAAAACCTAGGACTAGTTCGCAAAAGTAGGTTTTTAACATAATAGCAAGTATTTAATGAACAAATTGATTGACAGCAGTAGTTCTTGAGGCAAAGTTGTTCAGTATGAGGAGATCTATCAAATGATATGCATCACGTGATTACATAGCCGTAAAACCTGTTAGCGTCAACTAGTGGCTGATTTTTCAAAATTCTTACAGACCTCTAGGGCCACGAGTCGAACATGCCCATCGAGTTTCGTTCTGATCGGCCTCCGTTAAGAGCAAACTAACAGCTTTGAATTAAAATGGTGAGGTATCCTGTTGTAAACATCAACCATGCCTGTTGACAGTTTTGTGGGAAGGGAATGAAAAGTTCTCAAATCCACAGCACAGCCTCAGACATAACATTTATATCCATGATCTGCCATTTTCACTATTGTCCTTGCTTGCTTCTTCACAATACCTGCAGATCTTCTGATGATTCGGCTGTGCAGGTCCACATTAACACTGCCTGGCCTAGAACATGGACTGGAAAATGCAAATTTGGGGGGTATAAATATTAATGATCCTGACTCCAACGTCACAGTCGGTGTTATGGTGGGATTCACTCATTTTTCAGCGGTCTTTTGCAAACAGGAGATTTACACAAGAAGGAGGAAACAATGGTGTTTGAGGCTCACGGTATGTCAGTTCCATGTCCAGAACTCTTATCATTCAACTATGCCAAGATAAATACAGTTTTCAATTGTATGGCACCTGTAAAATAGATGATTAGTAATATAATGCTTACTTGGAGTCTGAAATGGCTTTAACAAAAGAAGAAAAATAGTCTTAGATTTCTGTTCATTCTAATCATGTACAAATAAAGTAGCACAGTAAGATTACATTTATTTGAATGCATTAGTGAGTGTGTGATTGTGCTGTGTGTGCAGCGTGTCAATACTAAAAGTGAAGGTGTAGTTGATATCTTTGGTGATAATATCTGTAGTAATCATAAAAAAAAACACTTAAGAAATAAAGAATTAAAATTACAAATAATATTCTATTAAGATATGAGTTACAATAACATGATTTGCAATAGTAATAATATCAATAATATATGCACAATACACACAGATTAGACTATCAGGTCTGTGTTTTACAAAAACATTAGTATTGCAGCCAATGTGAGTCTGTGGGATTTATAAACAGACAAAATATGATTTGAAATGTTATTTTAATGATTTTATTAAGTTTAAACAATATTTCAAATGGAAAAAAAATTAAAAATAATATTTTAGTGAGCAGAATGAACCAATGAGTGTTCTTCTTCTGGTGGTTAAAATGTAAATGAAAACAATAATACTTAAACAATAATACTTAATACACTAACCATGCTTGAACACACACATGCACACACATTTTGTTGTAGATGGAGATATTTAAAATAAAAGATAGGTAACAAAATGATAATTGCAAATCTCCTCTGTATAACACCATTTTCAGATTTCAAATTAATCACTGAGAGGCAGAATTGTTCAAACTGAGAGCTCAGTAAAAATGAAGTGATAAACTTTGACAAAACATGACTGTGTTATAATAGGTGATTTTCATGCAAGTAATTTGATATAGTCCAAAAACTAATGCAAAAGCACAGATGAAAATATTTTATTAAGTAGAATGTCCTGCAGAGGGCAGTAGAAGACCACTAATTGACTCACTTTCATTTGAAATACTTTTTTATCCACCAGTAAAACAAAGCAGTTTCTTCATGTTCTTTCCATTAAGCATGCTTACACACACACAGACACACACACAAACCCACACACACACACACACACACACACACACACACACACACACACACACACACACACACACACAAAGACAAATATGTTTTCAATGTTTTTAGGATGTGATATTGTGAAAATATCTTCATCTCCTCATCTTGAACAACTTTGCCTCAAGAATCACTAATGTCAATCAAACCGTTCATAATCATAATAAAAAAAAATAAAATATATACAAATATCATAATAATAAAAAAAACATCATAATAAAAAAGATTGCTTCTTAAAGCATTTGTTTATTTCCAATACTGAAGCGAATTAAAAGATCATGCGTAATCCTGCTGCTCCCTCTAGTGGACAACAGTGGTATTATAGCTTACATTTTACAGTTGAAGTGTTTGAATGAATGGGAATTTGTTTTTTTACTTATATCTCAGGAACCAAAAGGCGAAAAATTCTGAAACTCAGAGCATAGATAGTGCTTGAGGAGCCCTGTTGAATGAGACCATCAATGTGTTTTTGGGCGATTGGGGCTGGGAGTTATGACTGTTATAAGGCATATCTGTTCGGGCTATTATCTCTGGAATGCCCAGGGCAAATAACACCACATTTGAATCGAAGCTAGCCAAGGACGCGCCCTTTCCAACGAGCTCTCACACAATGTTCGGGGTGGTCTGGGTCGGGAGTAATGGCCGTTCAAAATCGGGGGTCCCGCGGATTCGCGATGCGCGGGGGGCGCGCTCCCGAGGCCCGCGACGACACGTTTCGATCAAGAGCCCGGAGAGGTCCTCACCATCAAAATTTGAGCGCGCAACGACTTTCCGTTTTCGAGTTATGAATGGATTTGTATTCGGGGGCGTGGCTTAAATGCCGTTATACTTTCGTTTCATTTCATTCATTTACTTTCGTCCATTTCCATATCTCAGTGTAACACAATTGTCAATAGTAATACTCAATAGATGAGTTTTGACAAAATGTGATTGTAAATGTTAAAATAATGATTTTAAAAAGTCTAAATATGAATTTTATAACAATATTAGGGAGTAGTATGATGAAATGACAGCAGGGGGCAGTAAAATACCACTTATTGGCTTAATATGTCATTATATTCATATAAAATCACCTTTTGAAGAAGTTAAACTTTTTTTCTGATAATTATTGATCTAGAGAGTTCAGAGAATTGTGCTGCACTGGTTTTGAACATTATGATATGAACATTATATGATAAAAGATAGAAGACATCATTTACAGCAAATACAGGCAATTTACCATAGGAAATATATGGTTTTAAAGCGTTTTAACAGTTATAGCGCCAACTATCGTCCGATCTCCATAGAATTTTTCATGCTTGTTAATGATGTTATGTCACATATGCTGACCAATTTTTGTGAAGTTCTGAGTTTTTATTTAGGATTTATAGGCTTTTTAATGTATTTTGACACGCCCGTTTTATAAATGACCCTATTACAGCCATCCAAATGCAAAAGTTCAACTTTTTTTTGATAATTATTGATCTAGAGAGTCCAGAGAATTGTCCTACACTGGTCTGGTTCCGATCGGGCAAAAAACCTAGGACTAGTTCGCAAAAGTAGGTTTTTAACATATTAATGAATAATTAATGAACAGTTTGATTGACAGCAATGGTTCTTGAGGCAAAGTTGTTCAGGATGAGGAGATCTATCAAATGATATGCATATTGTGTGGATATTTGTAACACCACGTGATTACAGAGCCGTAAAACTCGTTAGCGCCAACTAGTGGCCGATTTCTTTCAAAATTCTTACAGACCTTTAGGGCCATGAGCCGAACATGCCCATTGAGTTTCGTTCCGATCGGCCTCCGTTAACCTTGTCTAATAGGTGCTCAAACTTCGTTGGCCGATGGCGGCCATGTTTTTTGAGATACGCCAATGTCCTCATACACATACATGGCACCTTGGACCAAGACACTGCATACCAATTTTCAAGTCAATCGGACTAACGGTCAGGTGGTTATAGCCTGTTTTATGTTTTTTTCATTTTATAGCGCCACCATGAGGCCAATCGTCGCGATTTTTTTACTGTGACCCCAGAGTAAGCTCATACACATGTGTACCAAGTTTGGTGAAGATACCTCATTTACATCGGGAGTTATAGCCATTTTAGTAAAATAGGCCCCTCCCACAACGTACGTTTTGGCGCCCCTTAGCGACCGTGAATCGAAATTTCCACTTTTTTTCGATAATTATTGATATTCAGTCTCCAGAGAACATTTCTGCACTAGTTTGGTTCCAATCGGGCAAAAAACCAGGGACTAGTTCGCAAAAGTAGATTTTTGACAAAATTCAAAATGGCGGAAAATCTATCATGGCGGAAATAAAATCGGAGATATACGTTTTGTTCGTCAGGCATCCAGCTTTCCAATGATATAAGACACTTGAGTCTACGCCATACGGTCTAGGAGTTATGAGCAGTTTCGCGCTTTTGGTTGTTATAGCGCCACCTATGGGCCAATCGGGGTCATAATCTCTGAACCTTTCCTCGATTTTTGTACTACCATCTGTCAAAGTTTCAAAGTTCCAGCTCTTACGGTTTGGGCTGCACGATGCGTTTTACGGCAGAATAATAATAATAATAATAATAATAAAAATCAGCACAATTACAATAGGGTTTCAGCACTTCGTGCTTGAACCCCTAATAATAAAAATCAGCACAATTACAATAGGGTTTCAGCACTTCGTGCTTGAACCCCTAATAAAAATCAGCACAATTACAATAGGGTTTCAGCACTTCGTGCTTGAACCCCTAATTAAAGCTGCAAGCAGCATTTATCGGGGTTCAAGCAGTTAAAGCCTTTTAAGCACAAAAGCATCAAAAGTTAAGATTTATTTAGCAAGCATGTAACCACGGACATAATAGATGGAAAAGACCATTTACAGCCAATACAGGCAGTTTACCATGGGATATATATGGTTTTAAAGCTTTTTAACAGTTATAGCGCCACCTATGGTCCGATCTCCATAGAATTGTTTACTGTGACCTCAAATTGAACCCATACACATGTGTACTGAGTTTGGTGAAGATATCTCATTTACTTCTTGAGTTATAGCCATTTTAGTAAAATAGGCTCCTCCCACAACAATTTAGCACATTCTAGTATTATTTACTATGATTCTAGCATGATTTGCCATATTCTAGCATAATTTACCATGATATACTACATTCTAGTATGATTTACCATTGTTTACTGTGATTCTAGCATGGATTACCATAGTTTATCATGATTTATCATAGTTTACCATGATTTACCCTGTTCTAGCATAGTTTACCATGATTTACCATGTTCTAGCATGATTTACCATGATATACCACATTCTAACATGATTTACCATAGTTTATTATGATTTATCATGGCTTACCATGATTTACCCTGTTCTAGCATAGTTTACCATGATTTACCATGTTCTAGCATGATGTACCATGATATACTATGTTCTAGAATGATGTACCAGGATTGTAGTATGATTTACCTTGATACACCACATTCTAGTATCATTTATTGATTTACCATGTTTTTAGTGTGATTTAACCATGATTTACCACATTGCTAGCAATTATGTGAAGTATCAGTAAAAATGAAGTGATAAACTCTGACAAAATATGATTGTGCTACAATAGTAATTGTTATATAAGTGATTTTTTAGTGTTTTATTGTTATATAAGTGATTTTTAGTGTCTAATGAATGCAAAAGCATATGTGGGTAGACATTAATAAGTAGAATGGCCAGCAGAGGGCAGTAGAAGACCACATATTGGCTCACTTTCACTTTAAACTTCTTGATTTTCACCATTTTTCTGCACTAAAGCAAACCAGTTTTTCCATTTTAAATCCATAATGCATGTTAACACACACACACACACACACACACACACACACACACACACACACACACACACACAAGACAAATGTTGTTTTTTCAATGCTATTGGGATATGTCATTATGAAAATATATTTGAATGGTCTATAAACATTTCACAAAGTCTTTGTAAGCTATTAATCAGATCATTCAGAATTTATTCAGAAACCTAAGACTACACACACACATTATATTGTAGATACAGACATTTGAAATATATGATGTGATCAAACTGTCAATACTAATAATTTAACAGATGGATTTTTGACTAAATGTAATTGTAAATGTTAAAATAGTGATTTTATAAAGTCTAAATATAAATTATAGAACAATATGACAACATGACTATTTTAAACAGCAGGGGGCAGTAAAATACCACTTCTTGGCTTAATATGTCATTATATTCATATCATTTTCACCTTTTTAACTGTTATAGAGGCAAATTTTGTCAGATCTGTCTGAAAATTTTCATGCATGTTCAGAGTGATATTTCACATGTTCTGACTTGTTATTAAGAAGGTTTGAACATTCATTAAAGAGATATAGGCTTTCGGGGACACTTGGTAAAGGCCAGATTTTGAAGTGAACCTATTATAGCTATCCAAATGAAGTAGTTCAACTTTTTCTGACAATTATTGTTCTAGTGAGTCCAGAGAATTGTATTGCACTAGTTTTTAACATTATGATATGAAAATTATATATTCAGAGATGGAAAAGACCATTTACAGTCAATACAGGCAGTTTACCATAGGAAATATATGGTTTTAAAGATTTTTAACAGTTATAGCGCCACCTATCGTCCGATCTCCATGAAATTTTGCATGCTTGTTAATGATGTTATGTCACATAAGTTCACCAATTTTTGTGAAGTTCTGGGTTTTTATTTAGGATTTATAGGCTTTTTAATGTATTTTTCCATGCCCATTTTATAAATGATCCTATTACAGCCATCCAAATGCAAAAGTTCAACTTTTTTTTGATAATTATTGATCTAGAGAGTCCAGAGAATTGTCCTAGACTGGTCTGGTTCCGATCGGGCAAAAAACCTAGGACTAGTTCGCAAAAGTAGGTTTTAGACATATTCATGAATATTTAATGAACGGTTTGATTGACAGAAATGGTTCTTGAGGCAAAGTTGTTCAGCATGAGCAGATATATCAAATGATATGCTTTTTGTGACGATAAGTGTAACACCACGTGATTACAGAGCCAAAAAACTCGTTAGCGCCAACTAGTGGCCGATTTCTTTCAAAATTCTTACAGACCTCTAGGGCCATGAGTCGAACATGCCCATCGAGTTTCGTTCCGATCGGCCTCCGTTAACCTTGTCTAATAGGTGCTCAACTTCATTGGCCAATGGCGGCCATGTTTTTTGAGATACGCCAATGTCCTCATAGACATACATGGCACCTTGGACCAAGACACTGCATACCAATTTTCAAGTCAATCGGACTAACGGTCAGGTGGTTATAGCCCTTTTCATGTTTTTTTCATGTTATAGCGCCACCTAGTGTTCAATCGTCGCGATTTTTTTACTGTGACCCCAGAATGAACCCATACACATGTGTACCGAGTTTGGTGAAGCTATCTTATTTACTTTTTAAGTTATAGCCATTTTAGTAAAATAGGCTCCTCCCACAACGATTATTTTGCGCCCCCTAGCGTCCATGAATCGAAATTTCAACATTTTTTCGATAATTATTGATCTTCAGACTCCAGAGAACATTTCTGCACTGGTTTGGCTCCGATCGGGCAAAAAACCAGGGACTAGTTCGCAAAAGTAGATTTTCAACAAAATTCAAAATGGCGGAAAATCTATCATGACGGAAATGAAATCGGAGATATACGTTTTGTTCGTCAGGCGTCCAGCTTTCCAATGATATAAGACACTTGAGTCTGCGACATACGGTCTAGGAGTTATGAGCAGTTTCGCGCTTTTGGTTGCTATAGCGCCACCTATGGGCCAATCGGGGTCATAATCTCTGAACCTCTCCTCGATTTTTGTACTACCATCTGGCAAAGTTTCAATGCTCTAGCCCTTACGGTTTGGGCTGCACGATGCGTTTTACGGCAGAATAATAATAATAATAATAATAATAAAAATCAGTACAATTACAATAGGGTTTCAGCACTTCGTGCTTGAACCCCTAATAATAAAAATCAGCACAATTACAATAGGGTTTCAGCACTTCGTGCTTGAACCCCTAATAATGAAGTGCACAGATAAATCATTTATAATAAACACTACAATATTACATATAAAAAGAAGATTTGTCAAATTTGATTTCATGCCGACTTTAAAATTATCTCCGAGCTTGAAAGGGCGTTCATGTTACATTTTTAACTAGGAAATTCATATTTACGCTAATTCCGATAGCACAAGATAACACCGTTTTCATCAATAGAGGTCTCTTACTTCTCTTTGCTAAACACAAATGGCAGTGCCACTTTCTCCTTGGCTTTTCTCTCCTCCTCAGACAGGCGTAGATTGAAGGTCAAGTTTGATGCTGGATCAGCCTGCTCAGATCACAGTGAAAGACAAAAAGTTACAACAAAAACCTCCATCTAAAGTCATTGAGAATCAAAGCGGCTTTGCTCACCTCTGCTACCTTTTGCTCTTTCTGCACATGCCCAGGTTGATGGAGTTTGGCCTGTACAGAAAGGGTCACGTCCTCGGACACACTGAAACACTCTTCCTATAAATTGATTACACACTTATGATTTTAGTTTAGAATCACGTGTTTATTCAGAGTAAAACCTCACGGCTTACCTCTCGCATAACTTTGCCTGACTTTGTGCGTCGTGTAGTCGTAGCCACGGCATGATGCTCATTGTTTGCAGGTGCCACAGAGATAACAGTACTGGCTAAGTGGCTTACAATCCCTACAACACCTTGTAGATGCAAATCTGAATGCAGGAGACTGATAATAGTTTTAACATCTCCTCCTAGTGGTCAGTGGAAGAAACAAACAAGAGCATTATTTCCTAAGTCTTGAATTAGTCGACACTTAATGCCTGATACAGACTGTGTGCTTTTGGCAATCCTATAAGATCATTACAAATCACACTGTACGACATGGATCTAATAAACTTGGGTACGACATGTTTGTAGACTGTATGATGATGACACCTATTGAATAGTAGGCTACGACGCAAGTTAGTATAGAAGAATAAAACGCCATCTGCATGTGGTAAACAAATAGAGCAGGATGAATCTCACTTTGGCAATTGTGTTTTTTATGTGCGCTGAAAAAAAGAGGATAATATGGTCCTATGGATAATATATGGTCATTGCTAAGGAAAAGAGGCATGTCAATTTTGTAAATGGAGCGCCATGTTAAATTTTAGCGCCATGTTACGTTGATCATTACGCCATTTCATGTAGCATTTTTATTGGCTAAATCATGCTAAATTTCTAACACTGTCAGAAAATGATCACAGGCTATCTTTGGTTGCAAGACCATGACAATGGCCATCTTTGAACCTCTCTCTCTCACTGTATGACGTAGGACCAGCGTTTAGGAGCCGCGACCAACAGAAATCGCCACGATTGGTCATCTTTCATCTGGGACAGCTCAAAATCACACAATGTGTGCCGGGCATTAAAGGCAACGCAGTTTGTCAGTGTGAGATGTTTCACCTTTTCTGAGCTCTTGAAGTCTTTGAGAGATGACAACAGGGTCATGATGTCTTAAAACCAATGAGAGTGAGTCAATAACAAGTACTGGTGCTTTGACATGCTGCGAGTCTTTGATGAGCTTAGTTATGTGTTGAGAAGTGAGCTGATCGACGGTGAAAGATGATCTGCACATCCAGCCGAGGGGATCAGGGAAACCCTTATGAAAATGAAGCCTTTAAAACACACAGAACACGTGAGAAAGTATTTCAGTGGCAAAATAAATTCAATAAAATCCCAAAATAGACTGCATGTCTGTCCTGAATGGTAGTAAATTAATCAGTAATATACTAATATTACTAAAATATTACACTTTTGCTGTTGTTTATGCCCTTACAAAATGTGTTAATAAACAGTAGGGGGAAACAATTTGGTAAATACAAATAATAATACATAAATAATATCCTACATAGTTAGCAAAATATGGTAAAAATAATAATAATGAAAAATATAAGATAGCAAAATAACCAGGCTTATCAACTTAAAAATAGAAATATTATTTATGTCAAAGGCTGTGCATATTATGACACAAATTAATAAATTGCTTAACATGGCTAATATTAATACTTTTACTGTTGTTTTTGCACATATAATATTTGTTAGTTAACATCAGTGAAAAATAATGGGAGATGCAAAAAATATAAAGTAACTAACAATATCATGCATAGTTAAGTAACAAAATAACCACCAGGCTTATAAACCTAACCTTTTTGGTACAGGTTCTTCAGTCACTTGATACTTTGGCTATTATTATTAATAAAATATAACATTTCTACTGCCGTTTAAGCAAAACTTAAAATAAAACTGCATATTTTAATTTCTATAAGTTAAGACAGTAATAAGTAATACAGACATAATTGGGGAAAATATGAATAACTTTGCAGGTTTCTGCATTGCATTTTCTGCTTGGTCTCCTACAATTATCTGCATTTAAAAAAAAAAAAAATGTTTGTTTTGCATAAATTTAAAAGAAAAAAAAGTTTCATTTTAAGGTGATTTTTGTTTATTTTTGCACAATAGACTGTTTAGTGTGGTGTTATTTCACCACTTGTAAAATCTTGAGTCCTGAAGCAAAACAGTTGAAAACCAGAGCACTATGATATTTAAAGATTTTTAATTATGTGCATCCTAAATTACACACTGTCAGTACCATTTAATATTAATTTATATGATGTTAGGTGTCACCATATGCATAAAAGCATGTCTCAACTTCAAGTCACAAATCATGAGTTAATATCTCTCTCTCTCTCTCTCTCTATCTCTCTCTCTCTCTCTCTCTCTCTCTCTCTCTCTCTCTCTCTATATATATATATATATATATATATATATATATATATAACATTTATTTTGCTCACTTCTGCACACAGCTTCTGTCCAAGCCAGCACACACTTCTGCTTCACTCGCCTCGAATCCCAGCACATGTACGTCCTCGCCCCTTTAACAGATTTGAACACAAACCAAACACTGTAACAACTTAATGGAAGTCAATAAAAAAAATTTAATAAAAAAATCTGCAGACAGGAACTTGCCTCTTCAATGCTGCATTAATAAAACACTTGAGGATGCCCCGACCTGTGCATTTGACAGTATCTGAAACGTACAAACATATACTTAGTATACTCAGCAGTGTAGAAATGTACAAACGGGGTAAGAGTATCGATGTTACCTTGGATGAGTATGAATCCTCCAGCCTCTGCTCCCTGTAGCACATCTAGCAGCAGCATGACTCAAACGCTCACATAAACACTATTAGCTAACAGCTAAACAAATCACTTTTGGGCTTGGCAAGCTCCTGGATGGCTTATTAAACCAGCGCTATTGATTAAACATCTTAAAGACCCAAGTAGAATTCAAAACTCTTGGTTATATAAAAGAGTTATGGTACAATTCACGATCAACACGAGTTTGATTAATACTCAATTTCCCAAAAGCACAGCGGCAACTTTCTTCTGCATCGCTGTTTGCAAACTTGAGTAATGCATTAGCGCCAGCTACTGTGCTGTAGTGTGTAGTTCTGGGTCCCTTGCATGAGGATGGTCATGTTTGGTGGTCTCTCCGATGTCCATAGCATCTAAAAGATTGAAAACCCCTGATCTCATTTGATAGGGATAGGGATAGTTCACCCAAAATGTTTAATTCTGACATAATTTACTTAACCCTCAAGTTGCTCCAAAGCTGTATACATTTCTTTTTGAAAATATTTAGAAGAATCTGGTTGCCATTGACTTCCATAGTATGAAAAAAATATGGTCCATCAACTGTTTGGTTAACCATATTCTTCAAAATATCTTCTTTTGTGTTCAGCAGAAGAGAGAAATACAGGTTTGGAACAACTTGAAGGGTGAGTTAGTGATTTTCATTTTTGGATGAACTATCCCTTTAACCATGATTAGTGTTATCAGCCTCGTTGTTTTTAACCCGGCTTTGTAGCCTCTATGTCTGAACAGCAAAGATATTTCTTTATCTAAGAGGCAGTAAAGCTTTTTAATTGTCTGTTTCCTCAAGGCCCAACATAACATTTAGTGACAGCTTAACATTGCCCTCTAGTGATATCACACGGAACATGGGGGGGAAACAGTTTAAGATTCACTCCTATCTATGCTAACTGAATTGTGAAAAGAGAAAAAATAACTAATATGTTTTCCATCTGTAAAAAATATGATTTTATATATGAAAATTATATATGCATGTGTGTGTGTGTGTGTGTGTGTGTGTGTGTGTGTGTGTGTGTGTGTGTGTATATATATATAATACAATACATGCAAGTAAAATAATGATATATATTTAATTATATGCTATATTATGAGTGTGATATGAGTGTGAGAATGAAAAACTGAAATGTTTCAATCCGCGGATCAACTCCTCCATGACGTCATCAGCGCGCGCCGCTGGGCTTCAGTCTGCTGGCCTCTGGAATGGGCAGATATCACCAGCCCATATTTCACCATTGATTTATTGCACGAACTCCACGGAGAGTCTGTATTTTTCCCGTCGTCTACACGATGCTATGCGGAGGTGAGTGTTTGTGTCGCAGGGCGTCTGCGTGCGGGTAGAGGAGCGGCGGTTTGAGTATGTGGGAAGAGCGATTAGCTCGTTAGCGGCGGTCCGGTGGCAATCCCAGCCTTTCATTTAGTCCTGCTTTAGTTTCAAACATGCTTTGACTACCAAAGTTTTTGACTGGACGAAATGAAGCGAACGCACCAAACTGTTTCTATGCAAATTATTGATTATATTGCCCGTGTGAGACGTCTGGCTAAGTGAAGTGAAAGGCTTTAATAGCAGCTGGCTAACGCTTGAGTCTTGATGAAAACACCACTAGTGTCTCGTGCCACGATTCACTTCAGCGCGATGTCAATCCTGACAGGGATTACTATCACCCAAAACATCACATTTGTACGTTATTGCATATTTTTTTGTGGCTTTAGTGTTTTTATTACGCGTCTTTTTCAGTTTAATAGTGTCAGGATAATGTAGGCAGGCGAAGTTTCCGTTTCATGGAAACTTTTCGTTTTAGCAAACGATTCGGTGACTGCTTTTTGATTTATGAAATTGGCTATTAAAATGAGAGATTGCTATATTTAGGAAGGTGGCGGTGCATTTTATCCACCTGGCGTGTAGTAGCAGAAATCTACTTTTACTACGGAGCAAAATTGTGCCTAGAATTGGGTTTCTGGGGCAATTTATTGCCTTTTACCGCGGGTATGTTTGTGTTTTGGGTCTGTCGTGTATTTATGTATGATACTTGAAGTCCGCTCTAAACACATACTACGCCTAGATTTGTATTCATGTGAAATATACCAAATGTTAGACAGCACACACAAAAATGAGAACTAGTATGGTGGTTTTGGCTCCTTCTATTTCTGCACTTTCTTTCCCTTTATTGAATCTGACGTGTATGAATCACAGAGGCATCATGGGTTAGCCTGGAAGAGATATATATTAAGTGCTTTATCTTTTTGGCCTAATTCTATTAACTATTATGGCTGTTACTGCACTTATTTTTTATTGTGATGTTTGTTCTGTGAGATATAAGGTTAAATATTACTAGAAGAAGCTTTGAAATACTATTAAAAGGTTGTAGTAATAACAGTTGTAGTTTTTAGAGAATGATGTCAACATTACTGATTAAAATAAAATATAGTAAAAGATGATAAGTCTTGCATTTGGAATGATTTCACTTATCTGTAAATGGAAGTTTGCAAAATTTCCCTTTAACTGCTCTGAGGTTTAGTGATGTTTGTCATGACGCTCGTATCTTGCTTTCTAGTATCCTCAACGTTGTGTTTAGGCTGAACTGGAAGGGGCATTTGTGGATTTCCTTGGTAATTTCCAATGGGTTTTTTAGAAAAGTGGCTTTTGTTGAATGAGTAAAACAGGTCTGTGGTTAAGGTTACTCAAAGAGACTTCCACATTTTGCTCGAGAATATAAATGACACAGTCATACCTAAAAAAGTGCATTTTGTCACTGTTTTTCAAAGGTTTTATAATATTTCAGTTAGTTGCTTAGGCAACATTTTTGGCTCAGTTTTTTATTTATAATTTAATTTAACTTTATCTTTATTATGAAAATTAAAACTATAAAAAAAGGTTAATAAGAACACTTGTATTATATTATATATTATATTATATTATGGTTGTTTAATTAATGGCTCAACAATTATCAGTTTTGGCACATAAATTGCAAAATTGTGTGTATTAGTGTATATTGTCCAAATAATCTGAATTGAATCAAACTTGGCTGCAACTAATAAATCTAAAGGGTTGATTCAGTGGTGATTGTTTCAAACTGACAAATAAACGGGGAGATCTGAGAGCAAGTAACATGGAAAAAGATTATGCAAATTGGCAAAAAAAAATTCCCTTTAAAAATGTGAAATGCAAAGTAAACTATTCTATGTAATACTTATTTGAAAAAAATATGTACTCTTGCACGTTGCTTATAAGTAATATGGCAGTAAATATTCACCAAAAATATTATAGCAATTTATATATAAATGCAGAGTTTGAAAATGACATTGATTGTCCACATTCTTTAATCGACTAGTTGGCACAGTTGTCTAAACCAGCCATTTTATTGGCTTGGTCAGTATGTTCAGCAATAGCCTATACATCGTGAGTTTGAATATGTTGTTTATATTTATACATAATTTCTTTATGCGTTTAGGTAAGGTGATGGAAGAGGCCAGCGGGAGGTTCTCAGAGCTGATTCCAGTGGTGCTATTTCCGCGGCTGTCAGGCTTTGTCCCTTCCTCTGTTCAGTAACAGCGCCCATTCTCATCCCGAATCACCATGAAGCCAGTCCACGAGCGCAACCAGGAGTGCCTCCCTCCCAAAAAGCGGGACCTCCCTGTTAACAACAACAACACCACCTCCACCAACAACAGCAGCAGCGGTAGCATCAGCGGCGGAGCGGGAGGCAGCGGGATCGGGAGTGGAGGAGGAGGTGAGGATGGCCCGTCTTCACAAAGCTCTGGAGTGAGCGGAGAAGCCCAAAGTGGTTGTGGCGAGTGGGTGCGAGCCCAGCCGAGCGTGCATTATGGGGTGGAGGGTGCTGAGGGTCTCATCGGGTTGCCCATGGATCAGTACAGCATGCTCTATAAAGTAGCTTTGCCCGCTGGCTCCTACTCACCTGTTCTCAGCCACATTTCTCCTGCCTACACCGTTCCTTCCTCGGTGTTACAGCATGCTAGTGTTCCCTACCCTCAGCTCGGCTACACCCATATCCCGCACTCCTCCTTGCAGTTTGTTGGCTCTCCGTACGCGACTGCGGTTCCCTACGGCATGCCTACGGGATTTGTTCCCCAGCCGCACCTAGTTCCATACCAATCAGTGATTCAGGAAGGAGTGGTCTCGTCCCATCAGCAGCAGCAGGTCTCGACCCACGCGTACACCAAAATGACAGCGCCTCTGGTGCTCCCGTCTGAGCAGGCGGCGACACAAGCGGCGCTGGGGACTGTAGGGATGTTACCTGCCGGGGAGCACAGCCCGAGAGGCGTGCCTGTGTTCTTACACCCCGCCGTCAGGGGCGTCCAACCTCAACGAGCCCTAGAGCAGGAACGGGAGCTGAATGGTGGGGACCGAGACCACGGAGGCAGGGAGAGCCATATAGATGCAGTTTATTCGGCCAGAAGTGGAGGAGGACGGCTGCTGCAGGAGTCCCATCAAGACAAGAGCTTGAAAAGCCGCAGGCTGGAGGGCAGAATGTCTCCAGGACAGAGAAGCACGCCAGACACTGATCTCGAGGTAAGGGACAGATGGCTTACTATTATAGGATCAATGTGTTAATATATGTAAAATGTCTTTTACATATCTATAAGGTACATATTACATATTTACATATCTATAAAGTACATATTCTGGATGCGACGACAACGCACTCCTGAAGTGTCAACTAATCTCTCCCCTGCGAAGGCCTCCCTCCCTTTACCTCTCTACAGATAAAGCGTTGTCGGGATAATTCCGGTTCTAAAAATTAATTTTAAGGCCAGACAAGTAGTTTGTTGAGGGTTGGTTTGTAGGGAAGGACTACACACCTGTGCATATATATATATATATATATATATATATATATATATATATATATATATATATATATATATATATATATATATATATATATATATATATATATATATATATATATATATATTCAAACGCACATACCTATAGACTGAACTCGTAATACGCATGTGCACGGCATCAGCGTTCTCACAGGTTCGGGTTTTAGAAGTTTGTGCAGAAAGAACTAAAGAGTTTTCTGTTAAAATGGTGTCGTGTTAGCGGCCCCTAAGTTAATAACTAATGATAGTTGCGATGGAACTTTAGCTGGACAATAACTTTATTCTAGAGCTGCTGTAAAGCCAAAACAATCTCTGTTACTTTAATTTCCTATTATCACTGTAAAGCCGCTTTGGAACAATCTACATTGTTAAAAGCGCTATATAAATGAAGATGCCTTGACTCTTGCTGAAAGTTTCGTAGAGAGTTTTAGAAATGGACCCTTTTCACAGACTTCGCATTTCCACAATTACCAGCATTGCAAATCTAGTAAAGTTTTTCATATTTTCATTCAAATAATTTTTTTATACACTTGTATAACATTGTCTTGTATTACCTTTGCAGTAAATGACCAAAATTAAAAAGCATTAACACTGCTGCGACGGTGTTTCTAATACAACGGCTGAGGGACTGATCTGATGACAAATTTCTGACCAACGTAATCACTCTTGATATTAGTCATGAAAACGCCATCACGGATGTTTTATTTTGCTGTTGGAGCAAATGGTAATGCAAAAATGTTTTTTTTTTTCTGTCATCTTCCGTTCACCACTACAACTTATGCTAATGTTAAATGTTAAAAGGGTCCATTTAAAGAAAGTGGGTTATTGAAGGTCTGTGGTTTTTCACTCCAGAATTCAACCGTTTTTTCGATCAACAAACTGAAATGTACATGCTGTGGCTTTAAAAAAGAAAGTGCATGTAATGTGCCATGTATGTGAGACAGTGTTTGAAAGCATAAAAGGTGATTTTTAGAACACAAATATGATTTTACAACAATTGTATTGCTAATGTCAGCAAATTAAAACTGCTGCTGAATGAAACGATCACATATTTGACCTTCTGTTTTACTACAGTTCATAAAAAGAGTTGCAGATGAGTTGTTGACATGACATGTGACAGCAATTCGTGACAGCAATTTCTGGCATGCTATAATCGGAAACTCATTGGATAGTGGGTGTTAAATGTCAGAATAGAGCAAGACCAAATGTGGGTTTGGTAAAGCAATGCCTAAATAGCTATTTCAAAAGGGGGAAGTCATTTCAGAAGAAGAGCAAGTTCTTACAATATCACCGAGAATGTACTTCTAAGTAAATAATGTGGTTAACTTTGATTTCTTATTGAACAATAATTTGCCACATCACAGGACTATTGAGTGCACTGCAGAAAAGCTGATTAAAAATGGTGGCCAGTCTATAATTTTGACCTATATTGAGATCAGATCTTTGTTTAAAGGTGCAGTAAGCGATTTATGAGAAACATTGTTGATATGTGAAATCGACGCTCCCATCTCTTAAATTTCTCCGCCCTGTAAATAGCGAGCACGCTATGAAACACAGGCAACCAATAACAGCTGGCACTTTAGACAGCTCATGCATTGGATGAATCAGTTGTGATTCAATAGCATACCTTGGTTTTGTGAAACATAGCAAAAAACAGTGTTGCTCACGTGTCGAGCAGAAACAAAGGAACCTCTGCGTCAGTTTTCAGGCCTTCCCTCTTTCTAACGTCTCTTTAACGTCTCTCCAGCACTGGAAAGCTTTCCAATATTAATGTTGGTCCTAAAGCTCTTATCTGATCGTAACCCTCCTTCCAATTATATTCCCCAGACCTTTTCCTCTTTGGTAATATCTCGGCCATCTCTCTTTCTCTTTCTGTCCTACTCGCTCACTCACTCTCTTTCCTCACCATGAGTGTATACGCCCCCTACTGCCAATCCACATTGTTTTTTTTTCTCCTATTTACGCAACCAGGACTATATACAAACACACTTTTTTCAGCACACACAGAACAGACATCTAGCATACATTCATAAAATTCACAAAATTATTTGTTTAGGTGTTGATTTAAATTTTCAATAGCGTTTCTCAGAAAATCGCTTACTGCACCTTTTAATCGTGTCTAGATGAAGAGAACCCAATTAAACAAATAACACAAAGTTTTTATTGTAATTTGTAAATGATATAATAATTAATTTGCTGGGGTTTGTTTTCGTGTTTAAATCTCTATCTTTCATTCTTAATGTTTGAATTTTCTGAAGCGCGGTTTCAGATTTTGGATCCCACTGTACCAGTTTAATTTTTGCATTATTTATATACTATCATAGTATTTATTAATGTTTTGAGTTAGCTTTTGTTTTTATATTTTTGTTTAATTTTAGCATACTTTTTCTCTCTTTTTTTTTTTTTTTGCTTGTTTTTCATCTAATATGTAGATCAATTACTGAATTTTTAGTTTTAGTTAATAATACCAACACCGCACTGAACATGTTATTGTTACAACTTCCCAGGTATCCACATTTGAATAGAAGTTGGAAATCAGGTTTCTTTGTTGAACTGATTACCTGCTACAACCTGATTATTATACAACCAGTAAGGTTCACTTGGAGTGCAACTACGCACTGTGATGTTTTGCAATGTCAGACTTGTCCTCAAACTTGATTTAATATTGTAACATAATCTGGACCTACACAGAGTAATATTTTAAATGTCTCCTGCTTCATCTCTACTTAATGTATTTTCAGAGTTTTTCCTTTTTGGGGTCATTTCTTGTGAGTCAGCATCAGTTTACACCACTTCCTTCCTTTATTAGCCGCTTTGGGTGTGTTGAGGATTGAGTAACTCAGGCTACTACTTAGTTAAACAACAGAGATTGGTTTTTGATTTATACTCAGCAGCACTAGGATATTATTGGGAGATATTTTGAAAACTGATATTTATATGCAATTTATGCAAATATTCTGCTGAACGTTATACAAATCTCATTGATTTACATTACAATCTATCAGAATTTTTAATCTTACTTTTTGGCAATATAAATAACATCAACTGCACCAAATTTCATATTTTTTGCTCCATTTTTCCTCCTTGAGTGAGAGATCCATATTCTCCTATATAATCTGAGCCATAAATGTCAGATGTATCAGATATGATACTAAACAAAAATGTACATGCAAAGCTTTTTATGTATTTTTTATATGTGACCCGATCTGGCGAAATGAGTCGGAAGTCGCAACGTTCCATTTTAAGATATGGGCCGATTATGTGGAAAAACAATGAAATAATACTTTTTTTTTTTTTTGCTAAATTTCGAAGAACAGACATTCAAAAATAATCTCCTAAAGTTTCGTAGTCCAGATAATTGAGTAAAGGTATTTAAATGACTATTAAAGTTTACAAAGTTTTACTAAATTCGCTGGAAATGAATATTGCTTTTCTCAACTCCTCTCGTCACCTCTGAGCATTTCCCGGGAATCCCTTCAAACGTCTCTGCTCTCCAAATATGGTTTTACACGTTGTATAGAACCAATCAAAAAGCTTAGAAATGTACACAATACCTGATCATTTGTCAATGGGAAGCCCCATTTCGACTGACCGGCACACGATTGGTCCAGCCATCCTCCTGTCAGACTCACAGCGCTCTGTGTAAACAAGCTAGCAGATCTCCTCAGAAAGATTAAATATTATTAATTTGAGAAATGTCGCTGTCAAAAGAGAGCAAAGTCGCCTAAAAGTCTTATAAAGCTTTTTATGTATTTTTTTATATTTTGTCTAATTATTCAATAAACTGTTCCATTTAAAGAATTCGATTTTTTTCTGACTATAATTTTGTCATTTCATTTGTAGGTCCAGCAGGTGGTTGGACGACTGTCCTCTCCTGTCCATGGCATGAGTCGCAAGGAAGCAGCACATGTCCCTCTGAACCTTTCTCAAAGCTCTCAGAGGAGTCGAGAGACTCACAGCGAAGTCAGAACAGCGTATGCATTAAATCCTGCTGAATCCAGAGCTCATCAGCAGCATATCGTTCAACAAGGTCATGCCGTGATCTTGGCCAATGGGCAGCCTGTTTTCGTGCCCCTGGACTACCATCATCATCACCAACAGCAACAGCAGCAGCAGCATTATCAATCCAACGATGTGGCCTCAGCAGCCATCGTTGCTCCTCCCGCTACGTATACAAAAGCCATGGATGCAGTAGCGTGTCTCCCAGAGCGGGCGGTGGCAGAGCTGCCTCCCCAACACGGTCAGCAGCCCTCCCAGCAGCTTCCCACTCAAGCTCCTGGTGCTTTACCACAGGCTCCTGTGCTGGCAGCCACCGGCCCGTCGCACTTCATGAAGGGCGCCATCATCCAGTTGGCTACCGGAGAGCTGAAGCGTGTGGAAGATCTGCAGACTCAGGACTTTGTGCGGAGCGCAGAAGTTAGCGGTGGACTGAAGATCGACTCGAGCATGGTGGTGGATATCCGCGCTAGTCAGCGGCCCGGTCTAGTGGCGCTGCATTTCAACGTAGGGGAGCAGCAGAGCAAAGTGACTATAGATGTTCCCCCCGAACACCCGTTTTTCGTTTTCGGACAGGGCTGGTCGTCCTGTAGCCCTGAGGGCACTGCCCAACTGTACGGTCTCACCTGCCACCATCTGCAAGTGGGCGACGTCTGCGTGTCCGTGACGCTGCAGCAGCAAGCCACGTTGCAGCAGAAACCGACGCAGCAACTGCAGGCCCGGACTCCCACCAAAGCCAACTCCACGTCAGGAGCCCCTCCTCAGCCAATGGGCCCCCCTGCGCCCCAGCACACCCCTCGGCCACCAAACCAATTAAAGATGGAGCGCATCCACAGAGAGAGGGACAGGGACAAGGAAGAGCCCATGCAGGTCGGGGGTCCTCGACACATCGATGTGTCCCCCAGACCGAACAGGACTTCAGCAGAGCACACTCGGAGCCAGAGCAACTACTATTTGCACACTGAGGGTCATGCTCCACCGGGAACCGGAGCGGGAGCCTCTTCCTTAGGGGCGTCCCAGAGGCGCTGGTCTGCCCCTGGCTTCCAAAGATATAACATCAAGAATGAGGAGGGAAGTTTAGCCTCAGTTGCCACCTCTGGCTCCTCTCGGCCATCATTTATCCCTCAGGAGGTCAAGCTATCCATCGAGGGCCGCTCGAACGCCGGCAAGTAGCAGCAAACACAAAAGAGATTGTCTTTGGGAGTGAAGTGTCAGTCGGATGTGAAAGAGGGAGCGTGGTCGGAGGGAGAGAGAATGTAGCCTCAGAATGTTTGAGATTTTGCACATATTGGAAGATTCCCCCTGCTGCCCCCTTCTCCAGTTCTTTTCGGTTCTGGTCTCGAGCAGAGGACTTATTTTGCCAGGTCATAGTCAGAGTTCGCAATGATCTGCATGGGCAGCTTTATCTGGTAAATCACGTACCAAAGCCTGCATCGTCTGCGTGTTCCTGTGGGTGAACTATCATGTTTTGGCAGTGATCACTTGCATAAAGATATCTTGCAGTTCCTCAAGTAGATGTTTATTTCAGAAAGGCCAGGGATAAGAACGGGATACAGCCATAGAATCTTGACAAGCCTTTACAATAATAATTATATATTTTGAAGAAGGACGAAAGAGGATAGATTGCTCAACAACAACTTTTTTTCCCTAAAAGACAGGCATTTTCTCTCTAAACATTGACTGTTTCCCTTGTTGCGCTGCCAGGCTTTTATTGGCTAAGACCTTAAAACTTGGACAGTTTTTAATGCGTCTCTCTCTAGAGGTGTGTTTGTCCTCACTTTCCTACACTCTCCTCCTCTCCCTGCCTCTTCTCAGGGTGCTTCTGCTGAGGACTACTTTCTAGTCTGGAGTTTGAGAACAGTTGCCCAGCATCGTCACATCAATCAATCGATCCAACAATCTTTCTACAATCAGGAACTATTTCCAGATGAAGTCTCACTCGCATCTTAACAGTTGCATTAACGACTCCTCAGAGGTTTTTAGTTTTGATTCAGCAGTGGCTCTGAATCTGCATTCCAGTTTCAATGTGATCTCTCCTCCTCAACCCATTGGAGTTATCATTTCCCAGTAAGGCTGGCCTAGGAAAACGCCTCTAAATAGTACCTCATGGTTGGAAGCATCCTTCAGTCTGATAATTAACTTCTTTTTTTAATCCTACATTGTTGTGCCCGATTTCCTGGTGACAACATGTGGTGTCAGCCAAAATCAGCCGTGCTTGCGAAGCTGAGACCAAATGTGGAACAGGTTCTAGTCGTTTGCGAACGGCTTGTTCCTGTGGAAATGGATTATTGCTCTGAAGCGTGCAGGTTTAAATGAAATCGTCCCATTGGAAGCGTTGAGCACAGACAAGTGTAGATTCACTGCTGTTGGGTGTGGACTGACCCTGCTCAGTTATCAAAATCAAAGCAATAGTTGTTTTTCATGTTTTTTTTTTGTTTTTGTTTTTTAAATCCCGTACAGGATAGATTACTCCTTGTATTTAGATTTTTCTATGTGCAGCGTTTGCAGTCTGTATGTAAAAACCTTTTCCTGCACTTCTCTTGATTTTCTAAGATAATGCAGTTTTACTTTGTGATAATACTCATTACTCAAAAGAGTTCTAACAGTTACTACAGGAGTTCATTACAAGCATGCAATTACCCCTAAAACAACACCTCTTTCTTTTAGGCAGATTTTCTGTCTGACCAGTAGTGTCTTCAGAGATGACATATGAAATCACACCTCAAAGTGGGGCTTTTCTGAAACACCTGCTGATTAGGATATTCAGGGTCAGCTCTTGCTATTTCTAAAAAGACCTTGGTCTACCTTAAATGATGTCCTAACCAGGTATGACATGATAAACATTGTGGTGTGTCTGCAAAAAGTGCCAAGCAACAGGACGCTTTTGGCTGTCAATTTTGTCGATTTCTGTTTTTGTGGTATTGCGCTCGGTAACTTTGCCTAACGTGAAATCTTATTGGTCCAAAATCCCTCCATAGGTTTGTTTTTGTCACAGGGTGTAGCATTTTTGCTTTCAGTTTGGACGGACAAACTACTCATCACTGGAAACTTGTCACGTCATGCCTGGTTAGGACCAGTGTTGAACCGTAAACTCATTTCGAAAGAGGAAAGAGCTTTATTAATATAGTTTCTAATTCAAATCTGTGCTGAGGTTTTTATGGTTTCTTCTTTGGTTTCTGTAATTGGTGAACTCTTGTACAGTATTGCGTTCTCTTCTCTTCTTGGCAATATTACCCACGAGTGATTTTTAAAACTTGTACTGCAGGTCTTGTATTGCACAGATAAGTTCAATTGACTCACACTGACTCTTTAACAGGAATCAGATATATTACGTGTTTTATTGTTCGTTTTTTTTTTTTTTAATAATGAAGGGAAAATGTTTGTTCTTTTGAAGTATTCAGTTTTGTTGGTGGTTTTTGGCTCACGAGAAACTGACAGGCAAGGTTGACACTGTTTACACATTAGCCAAGAGAAAATGCTGCAGTTTCACTTTTCGTAGTTACTGAACATTTTCAGATGGATGAAATCATGACTTAAGTGCAATTAGACCAAATAATATAAACATTAGGAAGATTGTGTTTAGTTTCAAAACAGCATTCCAGAAAAGAGCCTGACATTCCCACTTTTCCTTTTGCTGTTGTTGTTGTTTTTGTAATGTTTCTTTGTTTCCCCCTCCGTGTTTTGCCTCCACTTACTATTTGTCAGGTGCAATTTTTCGTTTCCATTTTGGTTCAAGTTCTTTCATGAGACCTTTGGTATTTCTCTGCGTTGTTGGCTCTTGGCATTGCTGGGCTTTCTCTGTTTGGGCCATGATTTAATTTAACAGTTTTTGCACTCTCACTATCACTCAAGGCTTTAAGAGGAGTTTTTTTTTTCTTTTAGGTAAAATAATAATATATATATTTTATATAAATGTAGCGCTAGCATTTGACTAGTTAGATTTAGACTTCCTCCACACTGCATCAACCTCAATGATACCACATGTCTGTGCAGTTCTAAAACCTCTAATGTTAAAGAGAAGTTCGGAAGAGGTATAAAGAAGGGTTAATAGATTGAACTCGCAGGACAAATTATGTGGGTACACTTAATGGGCCCTGAAACCATTTGCCCTAGTATGAACCTACCTGGTTTACCAACAAGTCTGATTCAGACAAAATGAAGAAATGGCAATGTGTGTATCGAGTATAACAGTATTTGGTTTTGATCAACCAACATTGGTTCAAATCCATTTGTTGTTTATTAAGCATTTCATGAGCATCATCTGTTGTTTTGTTTGGAGACATCCTGTTCCCTCTTAAAAGGAGTCCCACTTTCATGCTATTTATAATCTGGTCTCAAATCTAGTTCATGTTATTTCTTCCTTGCTCTTTCCCCTTTGTCCCAGAATGTTTCGGTGGCACATGTTGGACCCCTTTAAGATAGTTCACAGAGGACACTTCATTATTGCTCACTTGACTATGTAGAGTGAGCTGCCCAAAAGGGTCACAACCTGCCTAACCTGGTCTGCTTGTCTTCAGCCTGGTCAAGTGCGTATGGTTTGCTGTTTTTTTTTTTTAACAGCTGGTCAACCGGCTTGGGAGACCAACTTTGACTGGTTTCAGGTTGTTAGGTTCACACACACAGGGAAAATTGATAAGAGTGGGGATTTGTTATTCAAATTTAGGACCTGTTCCATTGTTTTAAGTATTACATTTGACATGAAGCAATACGTGACTCGAGATAGCAGAAAGTACAGCTTTAGCAAGAGCTATGCAGTAGAGACTCAGTCAGCACCCTATGCGTAATGCAGTTTCTAAACTCTCACCAGTTCGTCTGTGATCGGCTGAGTTTCAAGAAACATTTCGAGATCGTTGCACATTCTGTATTTTCTCTAGTAACCCGCAGGCTTGGTGACCTTTATGGTAGTCGTCAGTTAGGTCTATGTCACTACCAAATCACTTAACTTGAAGCTTATCTTGTGTCGCTAGTTTGGTGCTGTATTTTTTTTTATTCGATTTTTTTTGTCAGCAATGGTGCACTGTTCTCTGTCTTCTCAAATGCACTGCCTTACCAGCCATCTCTCGTGGAGATGAAATCTCCCTCATGCAACCTTCGTGGCGGAGATGGACTGAGTTCGCTTTCATTAAGAACTGAGCTACTATCCTGTGCACTGTAACCAAGAAGAGTTGACGCTATGTTTGTGCCTTCCCAATGTCTTAACTTTACTCTGGTCTGTCTTATTAAGCTCTGTTCTCTGGGAGATTTGCATGTCTCCACTTTGCTCTTACTGTCATCACATGTCATACATCAATCTCGCTGGCTTTAAAATCATTCCGTACTGTTGACGGCCATTTTGATCTGATCTATACTGCAACGTCAGCCTTTCTGCCTGAAACTTCATGGCATCCCAAATACCTACAATTAGAAATATTAGTAATGGAGTGCTGCACTGATGATGACATTTTTGTAGGTCAACCTGGAAGTTAGCATCACCCTGTTTCCCTCAACAAAACCCAACGGATTATTGTAGAAATCGTTTTTTTTATTGCAGATTATCGTTTGGTTCTGTGACCCAAAAAATTTATGATTCTTGCACATTTTGTTCATCGTGATAATCTTTACAAATGAACACAATTTATGAATTGTAAAGCATAAATGTAGTCCTCAGAAGTAAAGGCAAAATGTAGGCTATAAACGATCTACACCACGGTTGCATGACGTCAATGTCACCACCATTAAGTGTCCGACAACTCTTTCAGTCTATTTTTTATTTAATTTTTTTTTTTTTTTTAAATCCCTGAAGTTAGAATAGTTTGCAAGAGCATAATTATAAACACAACAAGGTTGTGAACGTGGACAAATGTGTAGATGAGTTTACCTGTTTGGCTGAGGATATTTAAAGGGGTGATGAACTGAGAAATCAAATTTTCATTGAGCTTTTGACATATAAGAGGTCATCATACTATAAGAATATCCTGTAAGTTTCAGAACTGTTAGTCCGATAAAAGCTTTTATTGACACCAGGCACAGCGAACGACAGGTTTTTCAAAGTGGGGATCTATGACGTCAAAGGGTATCAAACACCGCCTCCGCAGAAGATGATCAACGCCTACTTCAACACTGCCTGTTTAGCCCCGCCCACCAATTCACACATTACATGAAACTCATTATAATATGCAAAACTGTTATCCAATCATAGCAGTGGGCGTTTACTTCCAAGTCTTCAAATGCGGCATGCCCATAAAAACCGAGCGTTTCAGGAGCTAGGCTCAAAACCAGGGTAGAAAATAGCCTATTACTTATTCATTTTGATGTTTTTGAATGTAAAAACCAAGCGAACGGCATAAGTTGACGTCAGACAACAATATAAACATTTTTAAAAAGCCGATTCATGACCCCTTTAATGTCCCTGATAACCTCTGTAGTCCCATTTAGCCACTTGTTATCAACCGCCTTTTACAAGACAAGTAAAAGCTCATGCTGGTATTACTAATGTACTTTATGTTGTAAAATAAAACATGAAAATGTCTTGAGCTTGTGTTAACTACAGACTTTATTTCAGGCTTTTAACCCAAAACCAATTTAGTTCAGGATTATGTAACTGGAAGTGCTAAAATGTTTACCCCATTTCCAGGTTTTGGACAGCAAAAATGTCATCCCTACAGCACTATATAGCTTAGCTATTGACGCAAGATCAATGTGGGGGGTGGGAATCTCTGTAAAGCTGTGATTTTTATCACTTGACGTTGCATATTCAATGGTAACAGCACAGAAGGTTTAAGCTTAAGCTACATTCCCACGCTTCTGCATTTCCTTCTCTCAATGGATGTGAGATAATTAATCCAATCATGTCCTTTATACCTCGCTTTTGCATACATATTGAGCAGTACAGCACTGATGTAAGCATTTCATCTCCCTATGAAGAATAGGATGCCTGCACACTAGACAAACAGAGGGTTTCATGGGTAGAAATGCATTCTTAATGAGCAAAGAGTTGGATTAGTTGAAATAAAGTGGGAATTTGTTTTCCGGAATACTTACAAAAGCACAATCAGACCAGCCTGCAACAGAGTGCGTTGCATTTCAGATTCAGGTTTTGGTCACACTTTCACAACACTGGCGTTTTTCCTTTATCAATGATGATTTTCATGTTCCCCATTGAAATCAAAGGATATATTTCTGGTGTGTAGACGCCCTATTCTCGTGCACATGCCTTCTGCGTTGTTCTTCGCTCTGAAACCGTGTTGTTCTTCCATAGAGCCTCACCTAATCATGTAACATAGACGTTTGTCACTTTGATGCAATGAAATGTTCTGCACTTATTTCCCCTCACCTATAGTGTTATTGTAAATGTTTCGCCATTATATTGAATCATTCGAAACCACATAAACAATCATCCAACGTTTTTATGCTTGTACAGATATGAAGATATGTTTTGTATAATATTAGCTTGTCAATAACGCCTTAAGATGTGCATTGTTCGTAAACGATGCCTACAAGTGACTTCCTCTCTGCAAGGTCGTACGATTTCACTTGGAGACAGTCTCATTCAGTTCTAGTCGTTTTGGCCGTGGACGACTCTGTAAAGGTCTAGTGTAATGTGGCTCGGGGTTGCTCACTGACAACAATTAGTGACGTTGCACTTCCTGATTGTAAGATGATTTTTTATTTTTGGACTAGCTCATGATGTGTATCTTAGTTGAACACAATGCAAGCTTGATAAAATTCAAAATGATTATTTTATTTATATTTTGCTCTTGTTAGTAGAGCAGAAGTGAAGTCAAGACTGATGCTTTGCACTGATTCCAGCTTCCCTCACTTCCTTAGTAAGCGGTCCTTTTTAGAGAAATTGTGTAATGTTTGAATCTTACAAAACCGAATTTCGCCCATTTTGCATAAACTACTAATTTCTTTTGATTTTGTAGTGAAAAACTTTTCAGAAAATCCTCATTAAAGTGGTTTGAGGAAATTAGTGAAAACTAAATTTAGCGGAGTCTGTGTCAGAAGATGGTGCGTAGAAAACGAGAATCCCTGCAGATACACGTAATAGTTCGGGCTAAGAGTCCGAGGAAATCTTTTACAGACGTCCATTTTAGTCTCCCTGTTGACATCCGGTGCAAAATGGAGAGCTTAATAGTTTGTGAAGTGTGAAAACGGCTGAACCCACTCGAGAATAAACCATCAGGGTTTTCTGTATCGGTAACATTTCAGTGACTTGTAGTTGTATCATTGCTTCAAATTGTTTGCGATTTGATTATTTTTTTTGTATATATTGTTTTGGAAGGCTTTATGAACCTAACACATGGCAGTTTGTGTAAATCCCAGACAGAACTCGGGGGCACAGCAATCCAGAGTCAGTAATGTCGGCTGAAATCAGGTTTCTAACGGTTTTAAAGGAATCATTATATACTCTCAAATTTGACATTGTACTTCTTGGCACTAAGTGACACTGCTTTTTATGTGATGTGTGACCAGTTTTAAATGAGATGGCATCTTTGTTTAATGCATAAAAATCTGCGAAATATATGCAATGATGTATGTGTTATATTCAATCCTCAAGTATAATCCAGGTTGTATAAACTTTGTATAGTACGTTTTAATATCGTATGGCCGTACCAATATGTATTAATTCTTCTCAAAAGCCTTAGAGTCGTCTACCCAAAGTGCTCCCTTAGCCTACCCTACACCTACCTGAACTTTACAAAGCATTAATGACTATATTTTGTTGCGTTTTTATTTGTACCCTTTTTTGAATAAAATAGATTTGTACTGTATATTTGTACCTCTCTGTGAACTACTTAGGGCTGTTTTGTTTTATTTTGTTTTCCTGTTTTAATTCTATGTAAGGACACAAAGATATTGTATTTTTATTGTTACAGCTAACTTCTTGGAAACATTGCATTTATCATGTTTGTTAAGTAAACACAATATAATATATATATATATATCTATATAATATTAACATGCTGGCTTGACGTCTGTTTTTCTTATGCGTTCCATTCAATTAGTAAATTGTAATACATTTTAAAAAGGGTTTGAAAAGTGCATTGATGCATCTGATGAATCCAATGCATCAATTACAGAGTTTAATAATAGATTATGATTACAATAATATCCAGTGTAGAATGCATTAATTTTTTTAAATCTGAAATACAAACTTTTGAGTCTGTGAATGTACAATTGCTCTTGTTTTTTATTATTATTTTATATTCCACTATGGGGTGAAAATAATCAAGATTACTGAAACCATGTGGTGATCAAATTTCAGATGAAATGCAGTACACCAGAGAAAATACAAATATTTTTATACATATTTAAACGGGGCCTGAAAGTGTACTAGTGAAAATGCTTGTTTGGCATTTTGCTTTTTCGATTTCCCATTACAGAGAATATATTCTCAGCATGACTATTTATGAATACCACATTTTCAATATGGTCTCGGATATTTTAATCTCACTTTACATGTGTGCACAGAGAGAAAGACAGAAACAAACTCTTAGCAGTAAAGTCAATGTTTATTCCACATTCTGTTCCTGCTTTTATGATGAGCTTCCAATCTGTTAACCCAATAACAGAGCATGGCTTTCTGAACAGGACAGGATTTGGCGTTGTTGTGACCAGTGCTATTCTTGTCACTTTATAAGGTTTCAGTCATTTTGGCCTTTTAGAGAGTTTGTAAACATTAGCATGAAAATATCTAGATAGACGACAACAAAAAGGCAAGTAATTATTGGACTCCAATCCTTAATGAAAAGCTTGAATAAATGCATTAACATGTAGTTTATAACATGCAAGTTCCATTGCCAGGGGTCGTATGCACAAATATGTCAAAGAAAATGTTTTTTTAATACATGGCAATGCATACCACTAAAATGTAGTTTAGTAATAATGCAGACTAAATAGGTTTTATGTTTGAAAATACTCTTTTTATATTTTATCCTCAAAATAGACAATGCATCCAGTCAACATCTCAATCTAGACTACAGAGAATCATCAGATTTTCTCATTGCATTGGGATGCGTTTCCTCAACTTTGATGCTACTATGTACTATGAACTCAGTGCTTTATAATGAATTTCAGGGACTTTACCATCAAAATTGCATTGTTCTTCCTGAATGTGCATACATTAACTCGATTCAATGAAAACAAAACTATGGATGGATCTCGTGGTCGAGGATTACGGACTTGAGGACAAATGGCTTGACTGTCAAGAGTTGCCTGAGGTTTGTGATCTGGAGCATTTGAGTCCATTTACTTTCATATCAACTGCATAGTAGTAATACAAAGTTTCTTGAGTACAGCTCTCAATTGCATAGTGATGCTTCATCACATGTACATTAAATCCTTTTCTTTTCCTTAAGGAACCCATCATTGATACTTCACAACAGCATAAACGTGGGACCAGTATCCAGTTGCCTTCAACCGTGCGGAAAAGCTCAGCTGCTTCACTTTGAACATTAGAGGTATCTCTGAAGATGGTAATGACGACACTGTGAATTTAAAACACTGGAATGTGCATCATTCACTGTAGTAATAAATAAATTGCAATAAGTATTGGAATGAAATATAAGACATACACAGAGTCTACCCTGTTTTCAGGAGGTACTTCCAGATGTACAGTGGTCCGTTTTAACATGACTGACTCTTCCGCCCATATGAAACACTGAGAAGTAAAGCTTCCAAGGTGATGTGTGTAATGTTCTCCCAACTTTGTGCAGAGTGGTTCTCAAACCGTGGTTGCGACTTAAGTCAATAAAAAGACCTGAATAAATAAATTATTATATGCACCAACATTGAATTAATCAACTAATTAACTTATAACAATGCATTTTAAGATAAAGTGTTTCCGTTGACTGTCTTCAATGATTAACGTTTATATGTTAGTGTACGTAAGTGTTTGGTTTTAATTTCTTAGCAAGCAAACAGTTGGCTCATTTAAGTTTATTAGCTAAAAGTTTCAGTCCTTTCCATAAAATAAGAACAACAGCCTTCTGGCAAATGTAGAGAACTGTGGCTCAAGACAGAATCAGTGAAAAGGACATTGAATTAGACCCCTGCTCATTTCCTTTCACTCTTGAAGTGGTCAACCACCTGAAAACGTTTGAGAAACACTGGCTCTGTGGCGCTTTTGCTCCGTTTGTTGGGAGTTACGTGTTAACCTTTGGATCGGTTTGAAATTTGGGGTGTGAGTACCTATTCAACTCAACAATGGAAGACGGGGCATGTGACGGTGGCACAGAAATTACACACTTCACCTTTAAATTAGTGTGAAACATTTTGTAATGTGTATTTACCTTGTTATTTCCATTTTTAGCATAATCATGCAGCATTATCACTGCTTCATATATACGAGGGATTTCTCTCTGGAAGTTTTCGTCCTGATTGTTTTGTTGTACATGCATTCGCTAAACCTTTACATCATTGCACATCTCATAGAAATAGCACACAATCATTAAAATCATTAAATATAAAACCAAAGCACAACTTTCCAGTGACAAAGGCAACTTTTTTTTTTAATTTTTACACTACTTGTGTTGCCATTAAGATCGAGCACACACTAAGTGCCTCACCATTAACAAAAAGCATTCCCTGGTCCAATTCAGGACCACACTAGTTTAAAGAGGTAAAATACACATTATACAGTACAGTGACAGCAGCAGAGACTGGTTGGTTGGTTAGTTGAGATGTAATGGAGTTATGTAATATCCTTATCGACATTTTGGCTCAGGTGAGGAGTTTGCAGTCTGAATAAGAGAAAAAAAGGCCAATGTGACCAGTAAAAGTGAGTATAAGGTAGTATCTGATAATGAAGAATTAGGAATAGGAGGTCTCCTGCTCCTCTATGTTCTCAGGCTGTGAGGATGCCGATGATCCACACCATCCCTGAGTTCCTAGCAAAAAACAACAACAACCCGTGTAGCATTGTGATAAGGTATAAAGCCTTTGGGAGGTCAGAGAAGTGTGTCTGAATGTGCTTTGAAGCAGATACTTTCAGTAATTAACAGTACAAAAGGACAACATCTCCAATAGAGGTTTTCCCAAATGGCACCCTCAGCCCTTGGAGTGTGCGCACAAATAGTCCAGGCTCAACTAAAGGGTGCAACGAGGGGCATATTGGCGGCAAAGGAGGCATCCTTGTAAATCTTGATAAATAGGACACCATATGGTCTCGTGGACACAAAACCGTGTAAGGAAAGACCAGGAGACCACAAGCCCACCTAGATTTCACCATTTGGATCAGTGGCATTCAAACAGCATTTAAATAGTGTTGTCGTTTCAGCAAACGTGTAGGGCAATGATAATTGTAGGTGTGTCCAATCCTACTCCAGGAGGGCCACCTTCATCTCTGATCTGCTCCAACACACCTTTCTGGAGGTTTCAAGTAACCCTGAATGCCGCAATTCAGGTGTGTTTATTTAGGGTTGTGGCTGAACTGCAGGAAGCTGGTCCTCCAGGAGCAGGTTTGGACTCCACTGGACTATAGTAGGTGTTGGCATAAGGAACGTTGAGTCGGTGTGTGTGGTCCTGCACGGCCCCTGTGGTCCCGGTCAAGGCCACAGGTGTGACTAGGCCATGCAAAGAGCCTATGGTGAGGTAGTTGGTTCTGTGAATATGAGCTAGTAGTGACCCAATCTAGGGTCCTGGGAGATGAGCCATAGTTGCAGGTAAACTCCAACCTTTTAGACTGGCAAATTTGAACCGTAGACTGAGTGTGGAGTGTGGCTACACGTCTCACTCCTGTCACTGTAGGTCCGTGTGCAAACAGAGAACCTCCTGCTCTGAAGAAAGGTGGCTAAAAGTCTGAGCCTTGAAAAGTAAGTAGACAAATCTCCTAAAACATGCTTACAGACAGGGAAACATGTTTGCCTTGTTTCCCTTCTGCGAATGTTGGAATCTTTTATACAATAAGTCCAGTTAATCTTGTAAATCAGTTTATGTTACATAAATCCACAAAGGGTCGTTCACACTGACAGAAAATAAATTTCATACGAGGAGGTCAGCAAGTCACCATACTGTTGGTTGCTAGTGGGCGTTGACTGGTGGTGATAGTAAAAGACTCCAGTGCCTCAGGCCCCCTTTTTCCTCCTCTGACTACCAGATGGGAACATCATCTCAGTCTTATTTCAATGTTTCACTGAGGTCATAGCTAAAGGGATGAGGCGGGTTCTCAAATGTCATCATAGTCTACTAAACGTTGCTGAACACTGGTTTTAAGGAGGTTTATTTCTTCTTGCTGTTTACTACTGTAACCCGACACCCTCGGGGGTTCAAAGCAATTCCCTTCCCTGTCTGTCCAGTAGAACCACTTCTGTACTGCAATATCCAACGGTTTCAGGCAGCGAATCATGTGAGCATCGCTGTCCACACTCCCAGTGGTAGTCGCCAGGTGTTGCTGCCTGTCTGCATAAAGTTGAACTCTGCTCAACATTGTTGCGTTGCAACTCATGGCCTCTCACGTTGAAAATGAATGACATCTGGTACCTACATCACAGCAAATCGCTGTCAAGGTGAGCGGCTCCTTGAAACTGCAAGAGCATAACATTCTCATCACAGTTATAGTCAAGATAGTTATTCTTTTAAAATGGCAAGATCTTCTCAAATGCCAGGCTGAGAGGTGTTTGGGGCTGTGCTTGTTAGGGAAGCTTCATAAACAGTCCATTGTCCATGGAGGGGACGGACATGGGGAAGGAAAACTGGAATAGATTCATGTCAGCGGTGAGCGCAGCCATTGCAGCAGGATCATGCTCAATCTGGTTTCTCAGCGATGGGTCGATCTTCTCCAAGCGCCGCTTTAGCCTCTTGGCCTCCCTCTCACGGATTAGCCGTGCCTGCCTCTTCTCGGGTGTCTCGTTGGCCCGCTTGAGTCGCATGGCCTCCCGGTCACGCTGTAGACGGCGCGACCGCTGTTCATCTGTCTCCTGCATCCTTTGCATCCGCTTTGCCTCACGGTCTCGTAAGCGGCGCACCTCCCGCTCCTCCGGTGTCTCACATGCCCTCTTGGTCTTCTTGGCCGTTCGCTCGCGTTCCAGCCGCTGCATCCGCATCTCTACGGGCTCGCTCTTCCTACGCATTGCCCATTTCCTCATGGACGGCGACTGGGCATCCACAAGCTGCTGGTAGGCTACGCAGCTGTTGCAGACCAGCAAAACTCCAGCCGGGTACACAGGCATAGGGTTCATGAGGTCTGGAAGAGGTGGAAGGCCTGTGCTGGAAGGACTGAGGCTGTCAGACAGTGAGGGAAGAGGAGGTGCAGAAGGGAGAAGTCCATCTGGCAATGAGGTCAGTACAGTACCAGGATTTGTGCTGGGGTTAGTCATAGGGCTTCTGGGTAGAGAGTTGGACATGGCACATGCCTCACCCTCACTGTTGATCTCTATACTGCTTGTGTCTAGGAATTCCTTCAACTTTCCCCTACAATTTCAGAACAGGAAACTGTTAAGATACGTTTTTTTGAAAACAATGAAGCATCCTGATAAAATCATGTCTTGAACTGACCTGTTGAAGTTGTTGGTGTCTGTGAAGCGAGCCCCACACACTGCACAGTTGGACAGACGGTCCTCTGAATGAATAAGAAGATGGCGGCCAAGAGAGCCTGGAGAACTGAGAGCTCGTCCACAAACAGGACAGATATAACTCTTACTGCTACCCACAGCTGTGTGCTGGTCACAGAAAATAAGACAAAGAGATTTCATACATAAATTCGTCTTTAAGGAACAGTCCAAAAATGAAAATGGTTATTCACTCAACCTCATGTTGTTCCAAACTCGTTTGACATTCTATCTTCCGGACCATTTTAAATAATGTACTGGTCATTTTTCAAGCATTTACAATGGGGATTAGAGTTTTCAAGCTTCAAAAATGGCCAAAAGTAGCATTAACTTATCATTTTGGTAGTCTCCATTCATCGTAAATGGTTTGAAAAGAGTAATCAGTCCTTTATTCAAAATTTCTCCACATGGAAGAAAGTTAGAATTACATAAGAATTATAATTTTTTTTTTAAAAATTGCTTAAGGCTAGAATACACTACACAACTTTTGCACAGATTTTTTGCTCTGATTTGCAGTCTGGAGGAGCTATCGCTAGTTGCAGAAAGTCCGAGCCAGTCTGCAAATTTCAGAAGTCAATAGTTGACAGATTTCACAGACGATCACAGTGTAGGATGGGCACAGACTCTCTCTTTTTTTAGCTGGATACCATCCAGTCAGAGGACATTCAATGTTTGATGCCAAGTCAATTTTACAACTCATATTGTCTTCATTTGTCAAGGATCTCCTGTGTGAGTTTGTTCAGGACAACTTCTGGTAGTATATGATCTTCAGTCATTTAGTGTATGATGCCCGGTCTTTGTCTGTTACCATTTACAAAGTCAACAAGTGTTCAGATTTTAAAAGTTGTGTGGTATATTTCAGCATTTAGATGTGCTTCACAATCCGCATGTAATTGACAAGCTCCAAATGCAGTTTGAGTGATCTGATAACAAAACGTTTTTGCGCTCGAGATGGATTTTAATACCAGGTGTTAACAGAGTCTAAAATATACTAGAGGCTTCAGTAGTCCTCACCTGGTAGACATGTGCGATGAGCTGATCTGGGCTACTGAACTCCAGGGAACAAAGCGGACAAACAAAAATTCCTCCCTGGTCTGTCCCCTCCTCGCTCTCCTGTCAGACATAATGAACCAACAAACAGTTAAAAGTTTAGAGTAACGAGACTGTAAGTCTTGTCATATTTTAAATAGTATGATTGAACACAAGTGAAGTGACAACTGATAATGACTGTAGCTGCAGATGACAGATGCAGCACTGGTGTGGCGTGGCAGACAAATGGATCCATAAGCCTTTGTGACTCATTCCAACTGTCATTTAAACTGGGTTGCTATAGAGCCATGAGTCACCCTACAAAAATACCCTTAAAGATGTGATGGTGGAGAATTTTCTAATGCTCTACACCTCAAAATGTATGTAAATTTAAATAAAATGACAATCATATAGACCTTATGTAGCCCCGCCTCTTTTCAGTGCTGCGCTCGTTGCGTTCTGTCTTCCGGTTTGTATTTCCACAGCATGAAGATAAGATCTTATGGATTTATGAATGAACCGCTAGTTTTAAAATTTTCCCGGTCTACTGGCATTTATGACATCCGCTTCAAACATTAATCATGATAACTTTCGTTAACTCTACAATAAGTAAATCCACTTCACCAGCTGATTACTCTTCAACAGCGATCCCATAGAAATATGCAGAGCTACCGCAAAAACGGAAATTCAAAGAGAAAATTATAAAGATGGCTGCACGCTTGTTTCTCTGACGCATAAGGTCTATACCGTACCTTTTCATTAAATTTAAATTCACTGATTTCAGAGTGTAAATCTGTTACAAATCTAAAATGTAATATTTTTCAACAGTATAAAGATGTCAAATTAACAATTTAGTGGCTCAAAAACAACAATAAAAAAGATACTCAATCTTCATTCAAAGCTCTCAACTCAATCTAGTCAGAATCTGTCTCAAGGTAGTATCTGACCACATATATATATATATTTGCATTAAATTGAATATTTTAATGGCAAAATATTTTTTTTAAGCGTTCAATAAATTACCTTGATGTATACATACAATTATTATAGTAGGCCAAAATCACATATGAAAAGCATGCAAGGCTGCTTAAATAAATAAAAAATAAATAAAATGTGGGTAATGTTTACATTTTAATTTTAAGGTTAGAAGTTAAGGTTAGAATATCTTAAAATATTATTATTATTTTTCCTTTCAGAATTTTTAAATCTATTTGCAAATCATTAAAATAAGACTGGTCAAGGCTGAATAGTTTTGCGAGGCTCTTTATAAAGTGAGTTGTCTATGAAAAAGCTGGTCATGCAAATCATGTGATAAAAGAAGAATGTAAGATAATCACAACAATCTACTTCGTACATTAAATGTGCATAACTCACCTCCTTGACGTCATCCTGTAGTATGAGGCCATGGCCTCTCTTATTACTCATCATGCTGTAATCAGCAGAGGCATTTGAGGAGTCATCCTTATCAAAATCACTATCACCGTCATCTGGCAGCACAGGAAAAAAAGTTAGTAAATAATATTATCGACGGCGCCATCACAGGTCACCTTGCTTTTGTTTTCTAATAAGTCTCGACACTGAACAGAACAATCACAGTTGTCTTCCTGGATTTTTTATATTTTATGAGCAGCAAGCAAATATATAAATAAATTCAGACAGCTGTCGTGAGTTGCCTTTGACGCCGTGTAGCTCACCACTTGTGCTGTCTTGCTCTTCAGGTTCCTGTGAGTTGTTGCTATGGCATTCGCCGTCTTCAATGAAGTCATCTCTAGCGTCCATCTCAAAAGTGTGCTGAGGGCCGGACAACCCAGTCGTGTGAAAAGGCCCTGTGAGTGAAACAACGGTCACTGAGAATACCACGATATATACTGTATAACAATTTTTTTAGAGTGGTGCTTGTCAGTACAAAACACTGCTTTGGTTGCCAGGGCATTACTATGCAGTTGCTAAGGTATTTTGAGTCTTTTTAGTACATTTCTGGGTGGTTGCTAGGGTGTTGCTTACAGGCCCATGTTAAAAGATCCTAGTTGCACCCAGCTAGTCTCTATGATATTCTAATCTCGGGTCCCTTCACTATAAGTCTGTAGAATTGTTTGTCTTTTTAATGCCAAAAATATAGATGTACATTTTTTATTTGAGATATCGTTCATGACTGTAGCACAAATGGTGTGGGACAAGTTACATGCTGAGCATTAATACTTAAAGGGATATCTCACCCTAAAATGAAAATGTACGAGTTTGTGGAGTAAGGAAACAGCCATAAGACATCATGAATAGGTTGTAGGACACAATTGCTTCAAACATTTTATTATAAAATCAACAAAAACATATTGTGTTGTTTCTGATGTAAAAAATAAAAGTTACCAGTAAGATGTTACATGTGCACACTGAAATTAAAATTAAAGGGGCTATATGCAAGAATTTATGTACTAATTGCTTTTTGTATTGCCAATGAGGGAACAGCTTGTAACGAAACTTAAAAAATTAGACCTTCCCTGACTTCCTAGGTTGTCTATGCAAGCCTGTATTTTTAAATGAAGGACTCTAGACTATTTCACCGGGAAAATCCAAGCGATGTGAAGGTTACACTTGGCTTTGTATTGTCGGCAGAATTTGACCCTTGGTAAAAAACTAATTGAGGAACCCTGGTTTAAACAATAATTTTGGTATCTTAACAACAGTAATTACTCATGAGATGAAACAACTGATACATTTTTTATTTAAATAAGGCATTATGAAAGCAATATAATGCCTTAAAGGGATGGTTCAGAGTAATTTGCACCATGACCTCGAGCAAAACACCCCCCCAGAAGCTTTTTTCCCTTGGTTGAACATTATTAAAGTTAGAGCTTATTTAGAGATATCAGCCGGATGGCTTAGTGCAGGTGCTAATGGATCCAAGGTTGTATCTTGTAAATTACCGCACTAATAATGCCCAGAATGGTACCAAACTTCTACAGTAGTACAAATAGGTTCTGTACTCATAAAATGAGGCATTGGAAAGTTTGTAAGTACATTAGGAGTTTATTTAAATAGCACTTGCCTGATGGCTACTGCTAACCTGGACTTTGACGTCACTTCCGTGATTTGGGAAAAGCACGGACAGATTCTGCCGACAATACAAAGCCAAGTGTGAAATACAAACCTATTTGTACTACTGTAGAAGTTTGGTACCATTCTGGGCATTATTAGTGGGGTAATTTACAAGATACAACCTCGGATCCATTAGCGCCTGCACTAAGCCATTCGGCTGATATCTCTAAATAAGCTCTAACTTTAATTATGTTCGACCAAGGTAAAAAAAAAAAAGCTTGACCAAGGAAACAAAGTGTTTGGCTCGAGGTCATGGTGCAAAGGACCCTAGGATGAAATTTCTCCGAACCATCCCTTTAAGAATACCTTTTATAATGCATTATAAATACAGGCTTCATAGAAAGTGTTACCAAAAAGAATCCTGGATGCAGTGTTGCAACCCATCAAAAAGGCTGAATCTGATAGATTTTCGCCTTGAATTTCAAAGAAAAGTCTGTATATCAACAACAAGGGCAACTAGGTCCAGGGATGCAGTGGTGCTCTGTGTACAGAACAATAGTTGATGCTGCATTATTAACACATTCCAAACAAGCACACTCCACCTCTCGCTCACCAACCCCCACGTTACACGCTGAACCCACAACATACACTGCAGTCCCAGAGGAAACAGCCTGCATCTCCTGCGCGGCGAGTCCGTGCCTCTAATGTGAGAATCATCTCCTCCAGAGCACTCTATACACCCACACGGAGCTGCTTCCCACCCAGCATGCATCCCATTACTGCCATCTACCAAACACCTTCTGCGAAGCCGCTTTAATGAGTAACACCAACGGCAACCGGCATACCAATAAAACCAGATTTGAATGTTTTCTGATGAAAATATGAGTAATGAGTGCCAGTGCAACATGCCACAGTGTTCTGGGAGGTTGACTCTAGATCCCTCCTTCAAAGATCTATGAGATATTTTTACCACCTGTTTTATTGTCCATCAGGCAAAAATTTAGTCTGATCTCTTATAAATGTAACACCTGATTTGAGTACGCTTAATAGGCTTAAGTTGTGACACATCGACCTTATTATAACGCTGTTTCAGTGTATAATCTACTCCTTTTCAAGCGAGAATTGTCCATCAAGCAAAAATTGAGTCTGATCTCTTATAAATGTAACATCAAAGCTTAATATGCTTAAACTGTGACACATCGACCTTATTATAACGCTGTTTCAGTGTATAATCTACTCCTTTTAAAGTGAGAATAGCCATTTATGAGCACTATTATGAAACACATTTAAGCTAAGTGTTTAAAACTCGGTGTACACTAAAGAATCCATGCTCACGGTGTCCCAGACACCAGTGTTTTAACGAATCAGAAAAGATGTTTTGCCAATTTTGGAATGGAGTTAGCCTAAAGGTTAGGCTCGTGATTTTTTTTTTTTTTTTTACTGGTAAATTGGACATTTCATCACAATACAACCTGACTTTAATTCTCTTAGCCAGCGATAAGATTTTTGCAAGCGTGCAGCCATCTTTAGAATATTGTGTTTGAACTTCCGTTTTCTAAAGCATCGCTGTCAAAGAGTTACTGTCTGGTTAAGTGGGTTTACTTATTGTAGAGTTAACGACAGTTATTATAAGCATTGTAATGTTTGAAGAGGATGTCATAAATGTCAGTCGACCGGGAAGATTTTGAAACAAGCGCTTCATTCATTAAATCCGTCATGCAAACTAGAAGACAGAGCACAACTCGCACAACGCTAAAAAGGGGTGGGGCTACATGAGGTCTATATTAGATATGTTGTGCCTATTTTACACAACCAGTTACTTTTTTGTTAACTCACAAATGCAACCAGAGTATAACACAAACATTAAATTGAACTCACTGAAAGTTGCAAACCCAACTTGCCCATGAGATCATCAATCGTCTGATGACAGCTTATCAATGGCGTATGCAGTGAAAGAAGCAATGACAGCAGTCAAGAAAGTCTTTCCGTCTTCTATGCTCTCTAAAATGTGCAAATCACAACAAAATGAGGTACTCTGGATACTTTGGGTTACGGATTTGAATGGAAAAAAATGTCTTGTGTGCTGCGCTAATCACTCCGCCCAAGTAGCCACTCCGCCCAAGTAGCTGTGCTCCTACGCCTAGTGAGAATATAGTTCCCAGTATTTATACGATTAAAAATGGTCTCTGTCTCATATAGCCTTGTTATTTGTACACGCTGTGACTATACAGATCACAACATGTAAATAGGAAAATGTTTGCATTATTTTGTCACTTATTGGGATTAGTATGCTACCATTATCCATTTACATCCAGTCTTTGTGCTAAGCTAGGCTAGTGGTGGGTGCGTCAAATAACACTTACAGAACGCACAGAAATGAAAAAGGTATGTATGGACTTATCTAACTCTGGGGGATACTGTGAATAAGCTAAAGTCCCAAAAAGTTGGAGTGTTCCTTTAACTGAAAGGGTTTTTTGTAACTGAAAAAAATGATTCTTCTTGATTAATAAAGGGTGTGTTCAGACTTGGCATGTTAAAACGAACTCTGGTGCGATTGCTGTTAGTGCGGTTCATTTGAATAAGTGTGAACGCTGTCATCCGAACCCTAGTGTGTACCAAACAAGTGGACCAAGACCACCGAAAAGATGGGTTTCAAACTAAATCTGGTGCGATTCGACTGAAATATTAACTCAACACGCACCAAAGACATATACACCAACCAAAAACGGGACATAATGTCACAAGATGCGACCCTCAAGCACACCTGTTTTTTGCCCATCGCCCCATGGTTTGTGACGGAGGGATTCCTGCCGCTGTTTTGACTCCTTTACACATTTTATAAGCTCTTCACGAGTTCTCATCTGGTCAAAACACCATCATATGTAGGCTACGCACTTTCAACAAGTGCATTTATCCCAGCACACAGCATTGTTTTGGATAAGTTCCGACGCAATACGTAATAAAAGCCAATCAATCAGGTTGTGAACATATCCATATGCCTTTAGGTTGTGTGTTAAAATGGCAATGTGAACGCTAAGCGGACCAGGACTACATTTTTTTTGGTCCGGACCAAGCGAACCGAACTACAAATGTGAACACACCCTAATATAAAAGTTCCAAAGGGTGTTTTTGCAGCAATGCCACAGATTAATCATTTGGGACCTGCAAAGCACCTTTCAGAGTAAAGTTCTTAAAAGAACCAAGTTTTAGGGTCTTCATGGAACTATTGATGCCAATAAGAAAACAAAATACTTGAGACATTTCTCAATATCTTATTTTAAGTACCACATAAGAAAGAAAGTCATGCATGATTGGAACGCCATTAAGGTGAGTAAATAACAACTGCATTTTTAAGTATGAGCAATGGTAATAGTGACGTTTGCCTTATCTCAAGGCAACCGATATATTAGACCGAGTTCAAAGCGGACTAGAATCGGGTTTTTCTAGTGTGGCCGTGCAGAACTTCAGAAAGCTTTATACTTGAGCTCAGAGACCATTTCAGGAATGACTCCACCACATGTTGTTTTTCCATCTGAAAAACAATAGCCGCCGGATGTAATATTTTACATCCACTAATCACTTAAAGGAGGTTATCAAGAGTTCCCTACTTTCCAAGCATCCTCTGGACAGTTTCAAAGAGTGTTTGGGGGCATCTACAAGGACAGAAGATTTTGCAGCGCTAAACTACGAAAGGCTACAACAGAGCGGCTTCACGGCAGTCAGCCCGTGATTGATGGAAGAGAGTTACCCATCCCCCACTGCCAGTTCTGTCTGTACATCTGTCTCTCCACCCTCCCTCCGTCTTCTCCCTTCCATCCACCCTCGCTCCCCCTCTGTGTGCCACTGTGATGTTATCTCAGAGTCTGTGTGTCTGTAGGCAGGAGGTGACGCAGTGTCTGTCTGAATCCAGACAAAGAGACAAACTCATCATCCAACAGACACATGAGAGAAAGGGTAAAGTCAGAGGAGGGGGGTGGGAACGAAACAGACAAACAGAGGCAAAACTTAACTCGGATACCAAACAATGAGAGCACTCCTGAATTCAAACCATCCCTCTCCCACAGCCCCACCAATCCAACAAACACTGAGAACACACTGTCTAGTTTGGTGGGGTTGAAGAATGGTCATTGACAGACATCAGATAAATATGGTACATTTCTTGAATACAGATGGAAACATATAAAAAAAGGTCCATAAAGAACCTTTAACATCCACAGAGCCTTTCCATTGCAAAAAAGTTTCTTTATAGTGAAAAAGGGCTCTAGATTATTAAAATGTAAAGAAAATAATGGTTCTTTTAAGAACTGATCACTGAAAGGTTCTTTTGGGAACCAAAAAATGTTATTATATGGCATCGTTACATACGAAACCCCCCTTCCGGAACCTTTTTCCGAAGAGTTTATGAGTGGCCAAACTGTTTCCATATATTACCCTGCTCTTTAGAATATTAATTCCGATTTATTAAAAGTGGAATTCAGTGACATTTCTAAATAATGACCACTGGAAACCTGTTTCTTAGATAGCTGTGAATGTGTCCTGTCACAGCACTGTCTCTAGTAGGTAAAGTAAAATAAGTAGACAAGTACAACTATTTCACTTTAAGTCAAAAATAAAATCCATTTCATGTCCATGTATTCATTTATTTTGTAATTAACTGTGTAATAAGAGATATAATGTACAGCCTGAGCGAATAACTGTATATTATTTCTTACATTTAAATATTTTATGTTGTACATTGCTACAAAGGAGATCAGAGTTACCTTCTATGCAACCAGTTTAATTTTTTTTTTTTTTTTTTTATCTATGGAAACTAGGGAAGAAGCATTCATCTTTATTTATTCAGGCAAGACAATTAATTAAGAAACACACACATATACATATATATACAGTACCAGTCAAAAGTTTGGAAACGTTACTATTTTTAATGTTTTTGAAAGAAGTCTCTTATGCTCATCAAGCCTGCAGTAAAAAACAAAAACAAACAAACAAAAAAACAGTAATATTATGAAATATTATTACAATTTAAAATAATGGTTCTCTTTTTTAATATATTTTAAAATGTAATTTATTTTTGTGATGCAAAGCTGAATTTTCATCAGCAAGTGCTCCAGTCTTTGGTGTCTTATGATCCTTCAGAAATCATTCTAATATGCTGATTTGATACTCAGTTATTATCAATGATGGAAACAGTTGTGCTGTTTAATATATTTTTTTGGAATACTTTTTTCAGGATTCATTGATGAGTAAAACGTTAACAGCATTTATTCATAAAAACAGCATTTATTCAAAATAAAAACATTTCTAACAATATAAATCGTTACATCACCTTTTATCAATTTAACGCATCCTTGTTGAATTAAAGTACTAATTTCTTAAAAAAAAAAAGTTATTGTTCCCAAACTTTTGAACGGTAGTGTATATTGTTACAAAGGATTTCTATTCTAATTAAATACAGTTCTTTTTAACTTTTTATTCATCAAATAATCCTGAAAAAAGTATCTCAGGTTATAAAAAAAATATTAAGCAGCACAACTGTTTCCAACATTGATCATAAATCATCATATTAGAATGATTTCTGAAGGATCATAAGACACCAAAGACTGGAGTACTTGCTGATGAAAATTCAGCTTTGCATCACAAAAATAAATTACATTTTAAAGCATATTA